>NC_089508.1:81397563-82108396 GCF_036850995.1 Saccopteryx leptura
TTCATAATGGTCATATCATACTATTTTCCATTCCCACCAGCAGTGGGCTTTTTCTCCTCAGTCTCTCCCACACTTATTACCTGTCTTATTGATAATAATCAATCTAACAGGTGTGAGGTGGTATCTCTTTGTAGTTTTGATTTGCATTTTTTGAATATCTAATGAAGATGAACTTTTCTGTCCATTTTAGAATTCTAGAAATTTTTCTAGTATTTTGATCTTTTAAATATATTAGCATAGAATTTAACACAGTATTCCCTTACAATACTAATATTTCTTAGCTATGGTTATGTTCCTTTTCTCTTTCCTAAAGTTATTGATTAATATATTATTCTCTCATTTTCTGTTCACTTTATTTTTATTCTTTCTTGTTTTGTATTTAAGGCATTTATAAAACTACAGCTTATCTCTTAAAAAGCATTGGCAGCATACTTATACATTTCAGTATGTAGTTTTCTAATATCATTTTTTTTCTAAAATCTCTAAAACTGCAAATTTGATTTCCTTTATGACCCAAGACTTATTCAGGGAAGTGCTTTATCAGCTCCTTTCTAACATTTTCCTGTGATAAAATGAAAAGCACAGAGAGTACATTTTAATAGCGAGAGATGTTGAGGAAAGTCTAGACAGTGCTGGTCCAGCCGCGTGGGTGAAGTGCTAGATAAGCAGTTTGAGAGTTCTTTGGTAAAGGAAAACACCAATCTGTTCTCCGCTTCAATGCATTCAGTTTTTCGATTCCACATGTAAGTGGCATTATGCAATATTTGTCTTTCTCTGTCTGACTTACTTCCCTTAGCATATGCCCTCCAGGTCCATCCATGTTGTCACAGATGGCAGGATTTCCTTCTTTTTTATAGATGCATCATACTCCATGATATATACACACTGCCTTTTTTATCCACTGATCTGTCCATGAACACTCAGGTTGTTTCCATGTCTTGGCTTTTTGTAAACAATGCTGAAGTAAACATGGGTGAGATACCTCTGCTCAAGAGAACTTCGAGATAATGATACCTTCTTTGGACATATACCTAGAAGTGAAATTGCTGGATTATATGTTAGTTCCATTTTTAATTGTTTGAGGTAACTCCACACTGTTTTCCACAGTGGCTGCACCCATCTGCATTCCCATCTACAGAGTACAAGGATTCTCTTTCCTTCACCTACTCGCCAGCACTTGTTTTTGATTTATTGGATTTTAGCCATTCTGACAGGTGTGAGGTGACATCTCATTGTGGTTAGAGATGTGGAGTGTCTTTTCATACATGTGCTGGCCCTCTGTATGTCCTCTTTGGAGAAATGTCTATTGCATTCCTTTGCCTGTTATTTAATGGGATTGTTTGTTTTCTCTTTTCAACTTGGATCGTACCAGCAGCAACGGTGCCTTTTGCCACAAATGACCGACAACTCCCTTTGGCAAAGTTGGACTTAATTTTTTGGATATTATTTTTTTTGGTCTTTTTTTTTTCCTCCTTTTTTGGTATGGTGGAAGCACTGCCTGTGTTTGGCTTGACAAATCAACCTTCAGAACAATGAGCAGTGGCTTGGAGGAAGCCTGGAATAAGTGAAACACCGGGTCAACCTGTACTCCTTTCTTCGTCACAGGTGTCGGCATTCATTTTTCCTTTCTTTCTCTCATCTGGGGCAGGCTTGTTGAGCCCTGGGTGTGGAGGAGCATCTCTGCCCACCTCTTTCCTGCTGTTTTCCATTTGCAGGTTGGATGGGGCTCTCAGAGAATTCTGGTTAGGTAATAGCTGTGCTTTATCCTGAGAGATGGCTTTGCAAGTAAGCTTCCTGGTGGTTCTGCCTTGCGTTGGCACTTTTGCGTAACAGCCTCACAGCAGGACATCACATGATGGTAGCCCTCGCCAGACACAGCCTGACCTTTAGTAGTAAGGTCGTGTCCTTTGAGCTGAAGCCAGCCAAGGGGCCATATGAACTTTGAAACTACCTCTTTGGGATAGTGTTGGTCCCAGGGGAAGTTTGGAAAAGTTTCTCATCAGGCCCATTTTCTTCTTTTCAAGTATTTTCTTCAAATTGGGTGGTGCCTTTTTCTCCCTTTGAGAATTTATTTCTTCTTCCAGTTCACATCTGTCCTCAAGAAATGACTGATTAAGCTCATCTATCCTGAGGCTATATTTCTCTCTTGTTGAAGACAGTGCTAGTTTTTCCCTGATTCCAGTCCTTCAGGCAATGAAATTCAATGCTTGAGTTGTATCTGGGCCCAGTAGCTGTCCAGAATAAAAGATTATCTTTGCCAGCCTCTCTTGCAGGTCCCTACGGCCAACTGATTAGGTCCTGACCCCGGCTGCTTACCCCTTGTCCATACCCTCCCATCCTACTGAAGTGAATGTGAACGGGCTAGGGTCAAGTTGGTCATACAAAGGGGACAACAGATTTGGGGTGGCAGAGCAACGAGATGGAAAGAGCCTGTGTCTCCGACACCAAAGGGACTCCATATCAGCCCTGCTTATGCTTAGCTGTGTAGTTTGGGTTCTGTTCCAGCAGTTAACCTGATCCTAATGAAGCTACCCAGGAGATGTCTGCTGATAGGAGTCTGAGTGGTGAAGCAGTACCTGTTCTATCAGAGGGAATCTGTGAGGGCAGGTTTCTGGCTTCATATCACTGCTCTGGGAACTTGCCACATGCTTGATCACACCTGTGCCCAGGAGCCTATCCTACCACCTACAGTGACAGTCTTTCCATGTACATTTTCTATGGCTGAGCTCCCTCCAAGGCTCATCCAACACAGCATGTGTAGGCAGGAGAAAGTTCATCCCCCTTTCTGAGCAAAATTTTTGAGCTGTTCTTTTAAACTGTCCTGTTTATTGACTTTAAAATTGATAATAATTCCATTTCCTTGAATATGAAAGTCAAATGTTTTCTCTGTTTCTATAAAAAACAGTTATAATTTTAAGCATTTCCCCGGCATGAGGTATATCAGGTTAAAATAAATAACCAGAGATTTGAAAATAAGTTGTATGAAACAGTACAGGGAAAAGTTTGGAAAGCTATTATTATAAAGGGCACAATAGTAAATACTTGAGACTTTGTGGGGTCAGTATGGTCTCTGTTGCAACTACATAGCCATGCTGTTGTAGGGCAAAAACAGCCATGGCAATAAAACCATAAATAAATGGCTATGTCTGTGCGCCGGGGAAAATATATTTACAGAAACATGTGGCAGACTAGATTTGGCTTGTGGACTGTAGTTTACTGACCCCTGATTTGGGATCTTTTAACACTATTCACCTTTGGGAAACGTTGTATACAAGAGCATTTAAAGGAAAATGAGTCATTTTTTTTTCACTCTGCTTGTCTTGAATCAGAAGTATTTTGAAAATGTGGTCAATAATAAAAAATTATTAAAAATATGTTGAGATTTCAGCTGGTTCTTAACCCAGAAGATAGGAAAATTCCCCGTGCTGACCACGGGCTATAAATACTCACTGATACCAGCGAGGGAAGGCCAGAAGCTAGGGTCCTAGGGGTGTGAAAATAGTTTGGAGAAAGTAGGTTTACTCAAGACAGAAAAACCACCCTAATTATAAGTTTGTTGTTTACATTCCTATATTTTACATTGTTAGTGTTACTCTCAGCAGCTGTGTGAAAGACTCCGAGCCTGGGAAAGGGTTCAGAGGGTGGTGTGTTGTCTTTGTTTTCATAAGTCACAATTTTAGTATATGCCATCCAAAGTGGGAGCTTAAAGATTAAGTTTTGGCCTTTCATCCCACAAGAAGAATCTCTTGTGGTTGGACATTTTTTTTTGCTTTCCTTTTTATTTAGGAAATCCTGACAGGAAACAGACACACCCATTGAGAATTTAGCGAAACCAGAGAACCATGCCATACTATTGGGTGATTTATGTATGTGCTTTCTAAGGTACTTTTGTAGTAAATGTCCCTGTGGTCTTGGAATGAGGAATGAGATGTTTATTTTCCTACTAGACATGTGTGGACATGCTTTGATTCCAGTTCCTTTAAATTCAACAAGTCTTCACTGAATGCTTTCTGTGTGCTCGTTCCATATAGGATAAAAGTGGGGAATGAAGATAGGTCCAGGGGCTTCCTCAGAGAGAGGAGGCTCATGGTTTTTACTTTGGTGTCTTATTCCCATTGCTTGCATAGATCAGCATCCTAAGGTAGGGTAACTGTCATGGTTTTCTCTGCTGTTTTATGTCGGCAAGTAGGAGAGAAAATATGCAACTTGTTTGTCCCTCAAGCCACCTGAAATGGTTAGAACTCTTCCTTCCTTTTTTCAGATGTGTCTTGGAAGCACATGATTTTGAAAATATTAATTTTGTCACAGGTCCCCCCAGAAAAGTGTCGCTCTGTTATACTAAAAGGGATGCAGACTCAGCTCATCGAACTGCCACTTCAGAACCAGGGAAAACAGAGTGTATGGATATAAGATAACCCCTTTTGCAAACAGGGTGCCCTTTGAAAGTGAACAAAGCAAATATTCGAGATGCTTTCCTTCCCTCCTTTTCTCTCCTAAGCTGTATATGGTAGAGGGGCCTAAGGAACAGCCTTGCTCCTTTCAATAAAATAAATTCTTTGATGTGGGAGTCTGAACTGTGCTGTGTTGGTCCTGTGGTGGGAAGGAGTTGGAGAGAGGGGAATTAAAGTTCATGGAGGAAGCTGTAGTCTTTAGGTCAAGCTGAGATGTGACCTTCAGAGCTTGCCAAGTCCGTGAGGGAACATAAGTTGCCTTTGGATGGCTTCTCAATGGCCTCTCTGTGGCCCTGAGTCCCCAAACCTGGTGAAGCACTGTCCAGTGTGAACTGGGAGGCCAGCCTGCACCGCAGGGCCCTGTCTTGTCTACACAGGAGGTTAACCAGTGGCATCTTCCAAGTAGAGACTTGGGGAATGGAAACATACATACAAAATTCTTACCCCAGTGCCCTCGCTACCTAACTCTGTTCACTGGCTTCTCTGTCACCAGTGAAGAGGGATGCTATTTTTTTGTTTTTGTTTTTGTTTCTGTTTGTTTTTTTCTGAAGTTTCCACCTCTATAGAATTCACTGGGTCAACATAATCTATATCTCCTATTTAATTTGCAAGCCTCCATTCTCCCTAAGTCCTGTTAAAATATCTCAAAATGTGGCCTGCTGATCCCCAAACTCTGAAAATGGCCATTGCTTTCTCTGACCCAAACTCTTATTTATTTAATCCTCTTAAAAACCAGAATTGTTGCCAAACCATAGTTTTTGTTTGATTTTATGTTTTGTATTCTCCCAGGGACACGAGAAACATCAGTTTAAAAAAGGACCATGTTTATGGTTATTGTCTAGTCAGTCTGCCTTTCTAGTTCTCAGCACTGACCTAAGACTGTGTGTTTGGGTTCCCAACGCTATCAAGAATGTTGACATTTTAAAAATCCCTCTCAACAGTCTCTCTTTTTTTCCCTCTCTCTGTTTCTCATATACACATACTCTCTCTCTCTCTCTAATAAAAAAAAAAGACTTTAAAATGGACAAAAAAAAATTTAGTTTTTATTTTGCCTTTGTATCACTAGCATATAGTTAAGGCAATTAAAATTTTTTTAAAATTAGTTTTGAGAACTTAGAAGTTTGTTCCAACATATTGGTGGCCAATCAGTGTGCCTGGGAGAAGTTTTGAGTAAACAACCTACATGCTCTTCCAACTTGGTTTTTTTCCAGGCCTTTTGAGTTTGGAACATAGGTTAAAAGGGGCTTCTGACTCCTGGTCTCATTTTCTCATGGTAGTTTCATGGGAGAAACAAAGGCTTTGACATTAGAAAGCCTGAGTCTAAGAATCTCACTGAATATTTTATCTGTGTGAACTTAGAGAAGCTACTTGATTTCTCTAAATCTCAACTTCCTCATCTGCAAAATACAGATAAAACCTACTCAAGATCTTTCTGAAGATGAAATGTAATCCTGTCTATAAAGTGGCCAACTCAATGCCTGATGACAGTGCTCTTCCCAGACTCCCTCCATGCCTGTCTATTGGCTCCCCTACCTGTGGGCATGTGGGCTCTGGCCCAGCAAGCCCATCCCTCAATAGTAGCTCCTGTGAGTAAAGGGAGGATGTTGAGACTTAACATGTGAGGTTGCATGGTCACCCAGAGCAGGGAAGAGAGTTCTTCCTATGCGTGCTGAAGGCTAGGAAATAAACTCCTCGTGACTGAGCTGTTTTATACTGCAGGCACTTTAAGTCTTTCACTTGCATATTCACTCATCCTAGTAACCAACAGGGAGATGGAGCCAAAGGAGACACTCTCAAATAAAATGGTTTAACTGAATGGTGCAAAGGTGCTATTCACAGAACAAGAGCAAAGGACAATAAATGTTTCTGATAATGTGGCTAACATCATGGATTTAATAGAAGGTCACCAATCCGAGAGGCCACCTGTTCTCTTTTGACTTCCTTTGCATGAAATGTGGGAAAATGACAATACAATACTCAAAATGTTCTCTAGCAATAAGAGGACAGATTATAAACACTTTATTAATTCCCTCTGAACATGCAGTGTTATCATACTAGAGGGCAGTCCCAATGGGTGAGTATAGTACTTGGTGGTTTTTACAGTACTGAATACATTGTTGGCATCAAATAGCATTGTGTTGAGTGAAAGAAAACGAATCTCTCTCCCCCAAGGCTGATAGCCCCAAAGAATGTTTAATATAACACATACTTTCTTTTCATCTTTGTTCTTAATCTTTGGGAATATGAGGTATCAGCTAATAAGCCATTGGCCATTGCACTGAGCGGTATTCTGAGAGGAGTTTATTTGTAAGATTTGGCCCATATTTGCCCAGCTTGTTGAATTTTCTCAAAGATCCTCTCCATATCTCTTTATCTTTGAACTATAACTCCAAATGGTTGTAGATACTCAGCTTGCTCATTTATATGGAATCATAATTGGCAGTGCAAAATACTACAAACCAAGGCCTTAAAATAAGTGGAAATTTAAATTCAAGAAAAATTAAACTGGAATCAAGTGAAGACATTGAAAATGGAAAGATATTACCCCAGCACCAGCAGCGTATTAGCTAAGGTCACTGGTGCTCAAGACTGTTGGCTAGCTCATTGCTTTGATACTGGTGTGTGGGCTGAGAATGTTGTTTAAACCACAGACTTTAAAATATGTCTTATAATGTAGGAATCTATTAATACTTCCACTGAGCTTGTAAAGATCCCCAAAGTGCTGATTCTGACAATCTATAAATGGAAACATACACACAAGATGACTTGCTTGCTTTATATAAATACTTACCCAAGGAGATGTTGGACATAGGGGTTGTTTCATGACCAGAAAAATATAGTTATCTAGGAGGACTCTGGCAGAGAGCACTATATGGAGGGGGAGGTACTCCTTGTGAGACCCCCTTGAAGAGAAAGAAGGGAGAGGAACAGTTTGAGGAAGGTGGAGCAGGACAGAGTAGGGCAGAAGAGACTTAGTGAGTGGATACACACCATGGAGGAAGGCAAGGAGAAACAAGGCTGCAACAAGGAGAGCACCCAAAGCCATTTTGTCAGGCTTTCCCCACAAAAGAAATTATGCCCTGTGAGGTGGAGTGATGGGGAGTATTTAAGTTCAATGAACAACCTTTTAAGGACCTTTTGACTTTATTCATCTCACCAGCGATCATTCTGTGCCCACAACATTATGATAGATGCTAGGGTTATGAAAAGGTATGCATGAGATCCTCTCTGCCTTCATAGAGCCAACGGTGTCTCTGAAGGGACCAGACCCACACAGAAACATGCAATATTTTTTAAAAAATTATATTTAGAAAAGTAAATTTAGGCCCTGGCCAGTTGGCTCAGTGGTAGAGTATTGGCTCAGTGTATGGAAGTCCCGGATTTGATTCCCAGTCAGGGCACACAGGAGAAGTGATCTTTTGCTTCTCTACTCATCTTTTTCCTCTTACTGTCTCTTTCTCTCTTCCCCTCCCTCAGCCATGGCTTGAATGGTTTGAGCAAGTGGCCCCAGGTACTGAGGATGGCTCGTGGCCTCATCTCAGGTGCTAAAAATAGCTTGGTTGCTGAGCAATGAAGCAACAGCCCAAGATGAGCAGAGCATTGCTGGGTAGAGGGCTTGCTGGGTGAATCCCGGTCAGGGTGCATGCAGGAGTCTGTCTCTCTGAGTCCCTGCCTCTCAATTAAAAAAAAAGAAAAATTAAACTTAAAGGGGTGACATTAATCAATATGTTATGTACCCGTCACTCAAAATCAAATCATTTTCTGTCACTGTATATTTGTCCCTCTTTACACCCTTCCCTCTACCACCTCTCCACATCCCACTCCCTCTGGTAAACACTTCATTTTTATCTATGTCCATGAGTCTCAGTTTTATATCCCATCTATGTGTGAAATCATATAGTTTTTAGCTTTTTCTGATTTACTTATTTCACTCAGTATAATGTTCCCAAGGTCCATCCATGTTGTTGTAAATAAAACTATGTCATCATTTCTTATGGCTGAGTAGTATTCCATTGTATATGTACCACATCTTCTTTTTTTTTATTCATTTTTTAGAGAGGAAAGAGAGAGAGAGAAAGAGAAAGGGAGGAGGAGCAGGAAGCATCAACTCCCATATGTGCCTTGACCAAACAAGGGCAGGGTTTTGAACCAGCAACCTCAGCGTTCCAGGTCAACAGTTTATCCACTATGCCACCACAGGTCAGGCACCATACCACATCTTCTTTATCCAATCCTCTATCAAAGGACACTTTGGTTGTTTCCATGTCTTGGCCACTGTGAATAATGCTGCAATGAATATGGGGCTGTATGTGTCTTTACATACCAATGTTTTTTGAGTTTTGGGGGTATATACTCAGTAGAGGTATTGCTAGGACATATGGTAGTTCTATTCTTAGTTTTTTGAGGAATTGCCATACTTTCTCCCATAATGGTTGTATTATTTTACATTCCCACCAGCAGTGAATGTGTGTTTCTTTTTCTCCACAGTTTCTCCAACACCTGTCTTGCTGATAATAGCCCATCTAACAGGTGTGAGGTAGTATCTCATTGTAGTTTTGATTTGCATTTCTTGAATAGCTAGTGAAGATGAGCATATTTTCATATATCTGTTGGCTATTTGTATGTCCTCTCCCCTTTTTTAATTGGATTATTTGCTTGTTTGTTGCAGAGCTTTGTGAGTTCTTTGTATAGTCTAGATATTAACCCCTTATCAGAGCTGTTGTTCGTAAATATTATGTCCCATTTGGTTGGCTGCCTATTTGCTTTATTGTCGATTTCTTTTGCTGAGCAGAAGCTTTTTAGTTTGAAATAGTTCCATTCACTTATTTTTGCCTTTACTTTCCTTGACTTTGGGGTCAAATTCATAAATTCTTCTCTACGGCCAAAGTCCATGAGTTTAATATCTATGTTTTCTTCTATGTAATTTATTGTTTCAGGTCTTATATTTAGGTCTTTGATCCATTTTGAATTATCTTTGCAAATATGCACTATCTTAGTTGGTTAGTGGTGGTTCTTCATGAAAGGATGGCTAATGCAGCATAGCATACACTAGGTGGGTGGATGAATCAGACCACTAAAAACATAGCCTGATTCACTAGCTGACAATCTTTTTCTCTAACAGTGAGCTGTATTTCAAATGTAAATAAATTTCACATTTCTCTGAAATGACTAACAACTACTTTTTGTTTTCAAAAAGGAAATGTACACTGTAGCCAGGGAGCTGGCTTCCAAGTTTTTTCTTTCTTTTTTCTCCTGCTCATAAAGATAACTGGAATAAGACTTAAGAGGGGCCCTGTGCTTAAGGCTACCTCAAATGTGGGCAGCAGTATCCACACCTGGCACTCTTGGACAACCTAAATGGAGACATGAGAACATTGCTTGCCCAGCCTGAACTGCTATGAATTACTCTCTGGGTGTTTCACCCTTAAATTTTTCTATTGTTACCTGAGCCTCTGTGGACAATCTCATTCTTACTCAGTACATATTTGGACCCCCTAATTATGTGTCAGGTCAGTGGAAAGCAGTGGGCATCCAATGATATCCAGGCCTAAACAGTCCCTGCCTTCAAAGAGCTTAAAATATAATGAGAGAGACAATATTAGTTTAATCATGATTACTCACTTGTGTATGTGTAATATTGCTGCCTAAAAATTATTAATTATGTCAATTATAAGATAATTTACAAAATACCCAACTAATGAATATTGGTAGTCATTTTTTTTTCTTTCTCAGAGACAGAGAGAGTCAGAGAGAAGGATAGATAAGGACAGACAGACAGGAACGGAGAGAGATGAGATGCATCAATCATCAGGTTTTCGTTGCAACACCTTAGTTGTTCATTGATTGCTTTCTTATATGTATCTTGACTGTGAGCCTTTAGCAGACCAAATAACCCCTGGCTTGAGCTAGCGACCTTGGATCCAAGCTGGTGAGCTTTGCTCAAACCAGATGAGCCTGCACTCAAGCTGGCGACCTTTGGGTCTCAAACCTGGGTCCTCTGCATCCCACTCCCATGCTCTATCCACTGCGCCACTGCCTGGTCAGGCTGGTAGTCATTTTTCATTAGCCATGCACTCATTATAATTTGAAGTTGGTACTAATCAGAGCTCCACTGACCAAGTGCAGGGTGTGATGAGAGTGTGGAAGGGCGACATCCTATGTGGGCCTGGGAAAGCTTTCCTGAGGAAGTACCATATCTCCCATGTATAAGACGCACCTTAATTTTGGGGCCTGAAATTTGAAAAAAAAAATGTATTACATAAAGTTATTGAACTCATAAAACTCATAACTCATTCATCATAAAATTCATACAACTCCGCATTCATGTGAAAAAGCAGGAAATGCTAGTAAAAAAAGTCTACAACCACTGTATAAGATGCACCCTGTTTTTAGACCCCAAAGTTTTTTTAAAAAGGTGCATCTTATACATGGGAAAATATGGTAAGTACCTTTTTTTGTTACATGAATAGTAAATAAAAGTTGACCATGTGGAGAGGAAGTAGAAATGAAGAACAGAGCATGGTCTAAGGAGAAGGAATAGGATGAACAAAGGCCATGGGGCCTTTGACACTGACCCCAGTTTGTATTTTTAAACTATTTCAAGGATGCTCTAGATTGGTCCCCTTGCATTTTTCAAAGAAGAGTTCAGAATGCCTTCAAATGCCCAGCTGATCTCCTGTCACCTTGCTCCCCACCTCTCCCTCTTTCCCCGTCGCCTTTACTCTCACCCTCTGTCCATGTTTAGTCATCCTAGGGAGTCTACATGCTGTATTGACATCTCCTTGACCCTGGTCAGCAGAGCTTTGTTAGGAGACATATGTGTCTAGACAAAAGATTGGTTAGCCGTTGTGAATGTAAGTGTTTCAGGTCTGACTCAACCTGATCAAGAGCCAAGAAAGAGAAGATAAGGCTGATGGAAAGATCTCCTTAATGAACGGCAGTAAAAAAACAGCCCAGAGGTGAAGGCATGCAACAGCCTTGGCGTTTCCTGAGGCTGCTGGCCCCAGACGGTCCTTGAAAGCACTCAAGGATAAGAAGTAGGGAGGTTCTTTCATTTCCTCTCTGCTACTTTGTATTTTAACACTTTCCTGACTCACACACTAATTTCTGTTCTCCATACCTCATTCTCCAAACAGTCACCCTTTAGGTTTTGGGGGTAAATATTATCCCTCTTATGTGTGATGAAATGTCTAGGGGACACAGTCTTTAAGAATGGAGAGTAGTCAGTCAACAAATTTCCTGATTGTTTCCTTTCAGCCTTAGTGTGTTTATTTATAAAATGATTCAAAAAATGAACCTGTGATGTTACCATGAGGACTTAGAGTTTAAATAACAAATTATACATTATATGTAAAGTTGGATATTAAAGAGAATAATTCCCTCATTGCTTCTTAATATCCCTGGGTAGCCATTATCCATGGTAGAGGTGTTGTCACCTTATATACACTTAAGGGACCTCACTTCAGGGGACCACCGTATAATAGTAATCTCTCAGGTGTTTTTATTTTCTTTCCCAAAGTAAGAGTTATAAACAAGATTTAAATTTGTAGCCAAAAGACTTACTTTACTCTCAATTTTTAATGAAAAAATATTTTAAATAAAGCCACACCTAACCTTTTGAAAATACACCATAATGCATGAACATCTTTCAATATACAGTTAGGCACCACATAACAATGAACTGCAAACATGATTCTGTAAGGTTAAAATGGAATATAAACAAAAAATTTGTTTACAATGTTGAAAGAAAGGCTAGAGCCAAATGCAATGTTGAATTTACTGCTAGCTCTGGGTGGACTAAATAGAGGAGGAGGCTCAGAGTGCTGCCCGCCTGCCCTATGCCCACCCCTGACGGGGGCCAGGAGTTGGTGAGGGACTGAATAGGCTGGGAAAGAAGTTAGACAGGGAGACCACTTCTACCCCGCTTGCCCCTGTGCACATGCATACACGTGCATAAAAGTGCACACACACGCACACACACGTGTGCACGCACACATACACACACACTCCTGCAGCTCAAATCCACTTCCCTTCCCTCTATTTCTCTTTCTCTCTCTTTCTCTCTCTTTCTCCTTGTTCTGTTTCTCTCTCTATGTTTCCTTTTTATTATTTCTTCTCTCAAGCTTATCTCTCTGGTTCTCTTAAGATCTCTGCTCTCCCTTTCTGTCCTCTTGTCTTCCTTCTCTTTCTCCCTCCCTCCCTCCTCCTAAGTCTACTCTCCCTCTAAGGGCTCCTCCCTCTTTCTGTCCTCCCATTATACAAGCATGTGTGCAATGCTCAAACACACATTTTATCTTTTATACTGTATTTCTACTATATCTTTTCTATGTTTAGATACACAAACATTTACCATTGTATTACAATTGTCTACAGTATTCAGTACAGTAAGATGCTATACAGACTTGTAGCCTAGGCACTAGGCTAGACCATATATATACTCAAGGTGTGTAGCAGGCTATACCATCTCAGTTTGTAAAAGTGTACTCCACAGTGTTCATACAGCAATGTATTCTTCAGAATATATCTCTGTTAAGTGATGCTGGCCTGTAGTGAAATACAGATCTCACCTGGGTCGCCTTCTTTCTCTTTCCAATATTCCTTCTGAGGTAAATAGCAGAGCTTTCTATTTTATGGACAGAAATTTGAGACTCAAAGAAATTAAGTTTATGGCCCAAGACCATATAACTAGCAGGTGGCAGAGATAGGTTTTGAGCCAGCTGTTTCAATTTCAGGTTCAAGGATGTCTCTGCTTTACTCGCTGCCCTTGCGCCCAAGTACCCACGTCCTGGAATAGGAAACAGCTCAGTCCACGGAGGCATCTGCTAAGACTCACTCTAGCATCCTGGTATGCTTTGGAGATCTCCCATTTTGGGGCTGTGTGATCTAAAATTCAGTTTTCTTATTTGTTAAGTGAAGCTAATAATATCTACCTCATAGTAGTTCCCCAAGTATTTAAATAAATACATAAGGGTTCTCCCACAGTCCTTGTCAAAAGCAGCACACAAATGTTGTTGGTACACACACTCCTGCATATGGAACTCTTATTACATGATTTTTGTATATTTGATTATTTGGTTATTTATTACTTGTTCATTGTTTGCCACACACATTATATATATGTTAAGTGGCTGTAATTAAAATTTTATTTTTCCATTGATTTGAGAGAAAAAGAGAGGGAGGGAAAGGGAGAGAAGCATCAATTCACTGTTTTGTTTTGTTTTTAGCGAGAAAGACAGAGACAGAAACAGAGACAGAGACATAGAGAGGGACAGACAGGAAGGGAGAGAGATGAGAAGCATCAATCATTAGTTTTTCGTTGTGGCACCTTAGTTGTTTATTGATTGCTTTCTCATGTGTGCCTTGACTGGAGGCTACAGTAGAGTAATGTCCCCTTGCTCAAGCCAGAGGCCTTCGACTCAAGCCAGTGACCTTCGGCTTTAAGCCAGTGACTTTTGGACTCAAGCCAGTGACCCAGAGCTCAAGCTGGTGAGCCTGTGCTCAAACCAGATAAGCCAACGTTCAAGCTGGTGACCTTGGGGTTTCGAAACTGGGTCCTCTGCATCCATCTACTGTGTCACTGTCTGGTCAGGCATCAACTTGCTGGTTCGCTTAGTTGTTCCATTTAGTTGTATACTCATTGGTTGCATCTCAAACATGCCCTGACCAGGGGTTGAATCCGCGACCTCTGGTGCATTGGCACAATGCTTTATCCAATAAACAACCCGGCCAAGGCCAGCAATAATTTTTAATCCATATTCTTCAAGGGGCAGTGACATCATCTTTTGTGCTTACAACAGTGCCTGGAACAAGGTAGCTATGAGTAAATATTTGCTTTAAAATAATTTAAATCAAATAAATGTGTTGATGCTAAAGCAGAGACATAGAAGCACTCAGAAAGCTAAAAAGAAAATTTGGCCTCTTAAAAATCTGGTACATGTCCAAACCATGAGTAACTCCAGAAAAGCTATAGCAGTCTCGGGCTACTGCTGGCCTTGCTGGGCTGCCCCCTCCTAGAGGCGTGAGGTTAGGGTGTTCTGGCTGCATGGCTCTGGAGTCTTGTCTTGAAGCCCTGCGTTTCTACAGCTCCAGGGCTGCTCTTGGAGGTGGGGCCCATGGAGTTGGGCTGACTGCAAGCTTTAAGAACAAGTAGTTTCTGTTTCAATATCCAGAGGATTCATCATCCTCCCCCCCCCCCGTGTCTCTAGGATCATAGTATCATGAGCTGAATAAACCTATGTCTTGGCAGTAAAGATGGGTAGCTGTGCTAAGTCTCTCCTTTGAGAATGTTCTTTAGCCAAAAGCAGAAATTGATCAAAATTCTGGCATTTTTTTCCCTTTCTTTCTTTTCTTTCTTTTTTTTTTTTAATTGAGAGGTGGGAAGGCAGAAACAGACTCCTGCATGTGCCCCAACTGGAATCCATCTGGCAAGCCTCCCACCAGGGTATGCTCTGCCCATCTGGAGCTGCTGCTCTGTTGCTCAGCAATCAAGTTATTTTAGCATCTGAGGCAAGGCCATGGAGTGATCCTCAGTGCCGAGAGCCAACTCGATCAAACTGAGCCATGGCTGTGGGAGGAGAAAAGAGAGAGAAAGAGAGAGAGAAAAAGGAGGGGTGGAGAAGCACATGATCACTTCTGTGTATAATGACTGGGAATCAAATCCAGGACTTCTACATACTGAGCCATCATTCTACTGCTGAGCCAATTGACCAGGGCAAAATTCTGGTATTTTGGGGTTAGAATATAGCTTGAACAGGTAGATATTTCTGTGTCTGTTTGCTAATGCTAAAGCTCAGTATCTCTGCATGAGCTTCTAAAATGCCTACTACTCTCACATAACTCTGGTTGAGGGGCGAGCATCAATGGAGCAGGATGCACGAATATCATTTTCCAGAAAGCATTCTAAAGATTCCCTGTCTTTTGTCAAAGGTGATGGCACATATAAAATCTGTGATGACACATGGCACAGGCTTTGTTAGTTGCTTAAAAATAGCTGAGGGTTTGGTTAACCACAGAAAAGCTGGGGTAGGGGGCAGTCCTTCCTCTCTTTTTCCTTTCCTAGAAGATTCAGGGTGGTCCATACCTTGGTGTCAGAAAGCCAGATCTCCACAGGCCACCTGTTGCTAACTGTCAGGAATCAGTTGTTATAGTCATGGACAGTGACCAGAGTGGTCAGGTCAAAGAGGCAGAGCCTGGAGGACTCAAAGAAGCTGCAACAGCCACATGTCCATGGCCTTGCCCTAGATCTGTTGACAGTGATCCAAAAAGGCATATGGTTGACAGATGCTTACTGTGGCCAGGACTGAACAAACTCAAAGAAGCTAAATTCTACATAGTACAGTCAGAGAAAAAAAACAAACAAACCTGCAATTGCCTTGCCTGTGCCATTTATACATATCTTTGTGTTGGGGGTTCATTTCTGAAATTCACTTTTTATTGTGGCCTGTTTGGTGTAATAAATGAAAATGAGCTCTGGGTCACTCTGACCTTTTTGCCTCAATTTGCGTAGCTTGTACAGCATACTCATGGTACAATTATTAGGGAGAATGTCTCTTTCCTCTGATGAAATGGTGAATGCCTGAGGGCCTGAGCCCAATGAGTCCATCTTAAATGTTTCTACCCAGCCCCACCCCCAGCTCCATGCACACTGTTTCTGGCACAAACCTTTGGACATTGTAGGTACTTGGTGAATGTTTGCTGAACTGAAAGACTATACAATTTTTTTTTCTGGTTACTCTTTTTATTTCTCTTCTGCCATTGCTGCTATGCATAGCATACTTTTATAGGTGAATTTTCTTCCCCTTCTCCTCCTATGTGCTGGCTGGGTACATGAAGCTGGTTTTTTGTCCTGGGTGTTCCCAGGCTTGGCATTAGGAAGTGATTCCATGAGAGAAGTTATTTGACATGTGCTATGGAGAGTGACAAGAATGAGGAAGAGAGAGGGGACGGGATCCTGCTCTCAAGCATGGCAGTCCTGCTGTCCATGTTGTGGTCCTTAAAGCACACCTTCCCTCCAACTGCTTCGCCGGCATCTCTGGCAGGCCCAGCAGCCTGCAGGATTGAAACGTGCAGGACTGGAATAGGGATACCCCAATTCTAGCTGGGGCTTTGCCCTCTGTGACTACACAAGTCTCATCACATGTTTGGGTGTCAGTTTCTTCATCAGTGAAAAGAAGGCATGGGATTGATGACCGTGGTAGTGATTTTTTCCTCAGTATGGAGTCTGTCATCTTTCTATCCAGTACTTTGCCTCCTCCTGGTCTGTCTGCCCAAAACCCTCTTGGCATGATGACTTCTTGTAACAACGGTGGTGACTTTTAGAATCATTTAACCAATAATCTGATTCTCTTTCTCTTGTGTCTCTCAGGCAAGGTCTAAGTTTATAAATGTAGGGCTAGGGGTTGGGAGAGGATATGTGAAGTGGGAAAGGGTCTTGTACAATGTGATGTTCCCTTCCAGTGGGAAGAGCTGTCACCCAGCAGAACAGTCTCCAGAATTCTCAGCTTTCAGCCGCCATCTTTCAGCTTCCAAGTCTAGATGTACAGTGTCCATAAAGTCATGGTGCACTTTTGACTGGTCACAGGGAAGCAACAAAAGATGATAGAAATGTGAAATCTGCACCAAATAAAAGGAAAACTCTCCCAGTTTCATATCTATTCAGTGCAGTTCGATGTGGGCTCATGCAAAGATTTTTTAGGGCTCCTTAGGTAGCTATCCCATATAGCCTCTACAGACTCGTCACTGACTGATGGCCTACCAGAACGGGGTTTCTCCACCAAACTGCCGGTTTCCTTCAACTGCTTATCCCACCGAGTAATGTTATTCCTATGTGGTGGCGTTTTGTTATAAATGCGCTGATATTCACGTTGTACTTTGGCCACGGATTCAAATTTAGCGAGCCACAGAACACACTGAACTTTCCTCTGTACTGTCCCCATCTCAACTGGCTTGGCTGTGGGCTGCTCCGCTGTATACGTGGTGTTACATCATCATCTGCACATGTGCACATGCTGCCACATTATCCTACAGAAACTGGGAGGGTTTTTCTTTTATTTGGTGCTGATTTCACATTTCTATCATTTTTTGTTGCTTTCCTGTGACCGGTCAAAAGTACACCATGACTTTATGGACACACTGTATAGAATCTGACTGGGACAAGTGGTGCTGGTATGAATTAGACTGATATACCTGATGCCAATTTATGGGAACATGTAGAAACTTTGAATCCCTGTGGTTAGTTCTTCTTGTTAGGCTTAGAAAAATAAGTCCAACGAGATTTAAAATAATACAACTTTATAAATGCAGACTCTCTAATAATTATCTGTGTGACCATGATTCACCATTTTCTTTCAATATATCCATCATAGTAGTTCACATCTCCAGAGACTAGTCAGTTCACCTTATGTTCTCCTCCTGCTGATCTACTCTCTTTTCCTTCATTTGTCAGACAGACATGCAAGTAAGAGTCAAGACTAGAGACCACTTTACTTTTCCCTGGACCTTACTCTAGTCACCTGAGGAGAGGGGTAAAGAAAGTTCCCACCCTCCAAGACTCTTGTTCTGACTAATTTATGCAAAGTCTGCAAGGCAATTGGCTGCCAGCCAGTGCTTTAATCTTCTCAATTTGACTATTAATGGATCATTGCCAAGAAGCAGCCATAACTGAAATATTTCAATGCCAATAGAGAATGGTTCAGCAGAGAACCGGTGATCCCATGAGAATGACTGGCTCAGGTCCACATTGCAGAAAGACTAAGTGCTCATCCCACTTCTCCAGCAGCGAGCTTGGCTTTCTGGGAGGTGGAAATGTGTGCCGTCATTGAACTGCGAGTGATGGGAAGAATGTACAGTAAAGGCTCTGTCCAAAGTGAGGGCCATTTCAGGTAGTGCTTTCTGAATTAAGTACCACAAAGGTTAGCATTTGATTAAAAAATTCTCTTTGTTCCATTAGGACACCTGGCAGAGATATAGTGAGTGATCATCTTATTTCAAGTTGATTCATTCCATAAGCCTCAATTTATAAATGTCTGCGATACAGAACAAGCCGATAAAAGTGAGAATTGACAGATGAATCATCAATCCTTTGATGTGACACTTGGATCAAACAGGCTAGTCTTTGTGAGTGACTTTCCAAATCAGCCCCACCAGATTTGGTGGTGCAGGACACTGGTCTTTAGGTAGAACAGCTGGCCTGTTTTGCAGGCCTGAACCCAGGCCTGACTCACACAGTCTCTGGAGATACGTTGGAAAGTTCAGACTTGGAAACCTCTTGCACATAATATTTTAGACTATTCTGGAGGTCAAGGTATGTTTTTTAGTTGTTTGTGAAATATTGACTTTTTACAGGGATGAGAAAGTATACAACTCCAACACACACACACAAACACACACACACACACACACACACACACGAAACTATATCTGGGTTGGCAGTGAAACCTTTCTGTCTTGTTTTTAGGACGTGGTCTGCCTCCACATCTGGAGGTTGCAAAGAATTCTCCTTAGGTACTTGGGAAAGCCATCTGTTCATTTTTCTCTTGCCTTGTCTTCCTATCAGGATGATAGCCTTCTGCACGAATTGGGATCTTATCTAACATTAACTTGAATTTTCATTGTACTGAACATACTGCTGGCAAGAAAAGGTGCTCCATGATATCTTAATCAGTGCACAGTAAACCTGCTGTGTCTTACTATCTCAGTGAGTCCATGCAGATGTGCAAAACAGATACTTAGGAGATGTCTTTGACACTGTAAGTTGGATTTCCTGGGAAGCAGATGCTGAGATGGTGACAAGTGCAGGAGGTTTATGGAATAGATATTTACAGGTATGCCTAATACCTGTAAATATAAAAGGAGAGGAAACCAAATTGTGCAGGGAAAGTATTCTGAGCCAGTGCAGATCTCACATCTGTGAAAGAAAAAGGGGGTGGAAGAAGATGGAGCAAGGGGTATCTCAAACTATAACGTAGATCTGACAGTCTTGGCAATTGGCTGAGGGGTTGCCTGGAAAAAATGCAACTTGACACAAAAGCTGAGCAGATCCTGAAGGTGCCAACAATTACAGGCTGTCAGCTCACTGCACTTCTTGCAGCTGAATAGCAAAGTCCTGGAAGGGAGGTCTGGGCATCACACCTCCACGGCGACATATAATTCCTCTCCCTCATTTCTTCACCTTGCCCCATTTTACCCATCCACACCAAATGTATAACCAACAGTCATTAAATTAATCTCAGAGGTATTTTCCATGTTGATTTACTTTCCTGTGTGTCCTTCACTAGCACAAAGTAACATCTTCCACTAAAGTTATGACCCATTTCATGAACATGTGACCAGTGTAGTTCTATAGGACCCCACACTTCAAAGGACCCTCTGGAGTTTAATGTCCTACATCAGCTATATTTAAATTCTTAACAATAATTCTACCTTTGAATTTGTACCTGGTGAGTGAAGTCTGATGGGACAATGGAGCCTGTGCTGGAGGCTGGGAGTCTTTGCTTCTACGTGGTTCCATCTCCTGCTGTCTCTCCCTCTCTTCAGATAGTTCTTGGCTACTATTTCCCTTGGTCCCTGGTACCTCAGACTCTGTCTAGCCTCCTCATCACCTTCATCCTCTGACAGGGACCTGGCACTTGTGAGGAGGGTTGGGTTGAGTGTGAGAACTTGGAGCAGAGCATGGAGATGCCCTTTCCTGACGTGGACTGGCAATACCAAGGTGCATTTGGAAGGTAACTCAGTGGGGATGAGACAATTCCCAATCCATATACCTCGCATGTCCTGGCATGGAGGTCACACTAACTTTGGGGGTTACCCTATGTCATGAATGAGGAAGGCAGACTCATGGGAGGGGAGATACCTGGCTCAACACTCCCATCCCAGATGGGGCATAGCTCTGTGATCTGGATGATGGTGAGACAGTGTTGGGTTTGCACTCATTCATGACTATCCCTATGCCCATTTTGACTACTAATAGGTCATTGCCAAGAAGCAGCCATAATTGAAATATTTACCAAAGGATCAAGAAACAAAACCGCAAATAAAATCCTTCAGGAGAGAGAGAGAGAGAGAGAGAGAGAGAGAGAGAGAGAGACATCTATTTGTTCCTGTATGTGCCCTGACTTTGGATCTACCTGGCAACTTGTGCACTTTGGGATGATGTTCTAACCCACTGAGCTATTCTGCCAGGGCAGAAGTATTTTAAATATATACCTTTAGAAACACTTTGAGGCTCTGGCCAGTTAGCTCAGTTGTTTAAGAACATCATCCCGAAACAACAAGGTTGTGGGTTCAATCCCTGGTCACAGCACACACAGGAAGCAACCAATGAATGCATGACTGAGTAGAACAACTAGTGAATGCTTCCCTTCTCCCTCCCCTTCTAAAAAGTTAAGTCCTAGCCAAACAGTTTCATTGGTTGGAGCATTGTCCTGGAGTGTGGAGTTGTTGGTTCAATTCCCTCATCGGGGCACATACAGGAGCAACTTGATGTTTCTGTCTCTCTCATCCTGTCTCTAAAGAAGCACTTTGATCCTGCCTTACAAAACGAGGGGCCTCACAGTTTTGTTTTCCCATAGTCCCTACAGATTAGGTAGTTGGTCCTGCAGGACCACTGTAGTAACTTCCTAGGTGCTTTTTGACATCCACCTAGCCTATCCAGCCTGTTCTCCACATTGCAGACAGAGCCAGCACTCCAAAATCTGATTAGGTTACCACTGCACCCCAGTTAGAGCCACTGACACCTCCCCATGCTCTGGGAGTAGAGTTCTACAAAGCCTGGAGCAGACACTGACCATAGTCCATCCATTCACTACATCTGAAAACAATTCTTCTCCATGTGAGTGACTTCTTGCCTTTTCTCTCCCAGAAGGCACTGTGAGGTCCCCAGGAGTACTCTGAACCGGTGGGAGTTGGTGGCCAGTAGTCTGCCTGTCTTTCCCCTCAGTGGGACAAATCTGAGCATGTCCCACCTGGTCTCTGTGAGGTCCTTGGTAGAACTGAGCTCACAACAGAAATCCTCTCAGTACTGCCCCATTATTGCCTTCTCTTCTTCCTCTATCTTTCCCCCTCCATCACTGAACACCCTGAATCAGCACCTAGTTAAACTTCCTGAACCCAACTAATTCTTGTCTCGGAGTCTACTTCTCAGGAGCTGAAACCGAGTCTGCCTCCTCTTCCCTCTGACCTCATCTTGCGCTGTTCTCTCTCTGCCCTTTGAGTTATGCCGACTTTGCCCTGCCCCTTCCCTCCATGGCGTCCATCTATGCTGGTCTTTCTTTCTGCAGTGCTCCCCTGTTTTTCATCCCGGTTCCCCATTCCTAGTTCACTCCTGTCCATCCTTCAGATCAGAGCTCGAAAAGCCTCCACGGGGAAGCCCTTCCTGATTCAGAGTCATAGATCGGTTCTTATACAATCTCAGCCTGTTTCGTCTGTACCTGATGGCTCAGCTCGGTTTGTTAATTATGTTTATTATAAATGAGAATTTGATTAATATCTGTCTTTTTTGATAGACTATAAGTTTCCTGAGAGGAATGACAGCATATCTTATTGTTTTCCGTTTTGGAGAACCAAAACCATCACAAAACCGTGTTCATTGTTGGTGCCCAATAAATATTTACTAAAAGCTAAATGAGTTCAAAGACCTTTTAAAATTGTTACAAAGACCGCTCACAATTGACAAGAACTCTGAGTTAGTTAAGCCATGTGACCTTGGCAAATTCCTTAAACTCTCTGAGTCTCAACTTCCTAATGTGAAAAAGGGGTTAATAATAGCCCATGTGTTTTAGGGTTCCTGTAGGAAATAAATGAGGTAATGTAGGTAAAGTGCTTATATGGAGGGGATTATATGGAAGAGTTATTGTGAAGTGGAAAGTAAAATGCATAAAAAAAGGTAAAAGTGATGGAATCGGTGTGTCTGCAAACATGAAAGATGAGGGATTATGAAATGCCACACCAAGAGTAAACAGAGGGAGCCTCCAGGACATCGTAATGGGCCTTCTCCTTCGTCACTAAGTATAAAATATGAGGAAATAAACGTCAGCATGTTCTCTCTTTTCTTAAACGATTGTCTTGGTAATTTGGTCACCATTTGTCTCCATGTTAGTGTCCCAGTGTTGCAAGAGATGTGATGTGTCATTGGAAACTGACATCAGCGTTTCAGGGCAGTGTATCGGTTTCTATTCAGGCATCAGGGCAAAGGCACATCCTGTCTTTGCATGTGTTCCTTTTCATGTGCTCTCCAGATGAGCAATTAACATTTAAATATGAATCTCAGTGCTCTTTAAGACAAGGAAATGTGAGAGATGGGAACATACCGTGACGTGAATTCTTCAAGATGATTAAAAGTTGAGATGTGTGAACTGTTGCCTAGGATTTCAATATTATAGCCTGAAGCATTCTATATTTGCCTATTTATTTTAGTTGTATATTTATTTTACATAAATTGTATTGATTTTGCATTTAAGCATTTGATATTTCTATCCTATTATATGTATATCTATTAATTATGTAGATAGACAGTTAAATAATTATTGGAGGTGGGGTTCAAATAATTTAACAACCAGTCTTCTGCTCTAATAGCTGTTTTAAGTATAAAAAAAGATATACCAAAAGGTAGTTTATTATTTCATGCATTTAATACTGTTTGAATATTGTATCTTCAGTGCCCACAATGGTGCCTGGAGCAGAGCAAGTGCATTTAAAACAATGAAAGAGGTATGCAAAACTAGATTGTTATAAGAAAGCGTTTTAAAGTATTAATAAAAATATTAAATAATATCTGACAAAAACAATAAAACTGTTATTTAAGATATTTCCATATTGCTTCTTGATTGGTGTCCTCACCTGCAATTTTTTTCACTTATGGGCAGAATAAATGTTACTACAGACACTTAGAATACATTGTTGCACAGATGAAAGTTAAAAGAGTAAGGAATGTAAATTTGTGATTTCCACATTGGGCGACTGCCCAGGCGCCCAGCTTAGAGAGAACCCTGATTACAAGTGCCATTTTAACAACTGGTTCTCTGAACTCAACAAAAAATTAGGTATCAGTTCTGCCAAACTGGTGTGAACTGGCTGAATCCCAGCCCTGATTATTGGGCATCTTCTAGTGAAAGGGGTAATGCAAGAATCCAGAGAAGAACTGGAGATGTTTCCAGCTCGAGAGAGCCTCATGCTGAGAGGAGAATGAAGAATCTAGAGCACAAATAATTCCTGATTTGATGAAATGTTAGTTAGCACTTGCTCTGCTCCAGGCACTATTGTGGCACTGGAGACACAGTCTTCAAAAAACAAGGTTCTTTCTCGGAGCCTACAGTATAGAATTCCAGATTATATGTGAAAAACTTCATATTCCTCATACCGAACCATCTGAAAGTTTAGAAAGGAAAGAGCACATTGAGCCAGAAACATTCATAGAGGAGCTGGGCCTTAGAGGAAAGAGTGACATCTGACAGCTTAAAAAAGGCCCAGGGTTTTCCAGGTGAAGATAAGGTTCTGATTCCCAGTTCCAACGTGGTGGTGGTGGTGGTGGGGTTCCTCGCAGCACAGGCAATTCTCTGACTCCAGCGGGGTGTCCTAAAATTCAGTTCAGTTCTGACACTATTTTTAAATAAAAATTTTAACTTCCATGGCTGAGTATTCTTCTAAAAGATTAGGTTTATTTGGCTATTGCTAGCAAAAAAACAAACAAACAAACAAAAAAACCAACAAACACAAAACAAAGCAAAGCATAAAACAAACAATCAAAAACAAAACAAAAAGACTGGTCTTGGGGCACGGAGTCTAAACCACCAGCAGGGTGGCTAAAGAGAAAAGACAGATGCGTTTCATGTCCCAGTAAGTAGCATGGAAGTGTTTTATATATCAAGTTGAGGACAGAAGATGTTCTGAAAGAATTTAGCTATAGACAAAAGGGTTGGGAGAAAGTGAAGAGGGGCTAGTTTTGGGATGGACACAACAGAATTTATAAAGCAGCGTTCCAAAGTAAATAAGAAGTGGAAGCCCCTGGGGTTTGATGGGGCCTCTATCTGAAATAGCCACTTCAAAGTACATCTAATAATTCCAACATACACTAAGGAGTGTGAGCAGTCTTTTGTTGGTTTTACACTGTAGTTGTTAAGCTTATTTTGTCTCTTTCTTCCACCCTCTGGCCTTCTGTAACCTAATTTAGAACATCTCAGCATTTTCTTGTTACTATCCACCTGGAAATACCATCCGATTATCCAAGTTAAGGTCTCATTTCTGTAAGAGCATCCTCTGCTTCCGATACCAATCACTAGCCCAGGTCCATACCTGTACTTCTGACTACCTGACTGTAATCAGAGGTCTCTATGACCCCCTCCTTAGGTTCAATTAATTTGGTAGAGTGCTTATGGAACTCAGGAAACCTATTTACTCACTAGATTATCGGCTTATTACAAATGTTATTGAAGGACACGAATCACCAGCTTGATGAAGGGATACACAGGGTAAGGTTCCAAACAAAGGAGCTCTGGTCCCTGATGGAGTTTTGGAGCTGGGCACTGTGGTATGTGGAAGCATTCTGGTTCACCAGCCTGGAAGATCTCGGAAGCCCATCCTTTTTGGGATTTATGTAGGCTTCATTACATAGGCATGATTGATTAAATCATTGGCTATTCATAATTGAACCAAACTTCAGCCCCTCTCCCCTCTCTTGGAGACCAGGGAGTGGGGCTGAAAGTTTCAATCCTCTAACCACATGGTTTGTTCCCTTGGCAACCAGCCCCTAGTCACATGATTATGGTAGCAAAAGATACTTTTTATCACATACTCTCAATCTGTAGGAAATTCCCAAGGTTTTAGGAGCTTTGTGTCAAGAAGGTTGAAAACCAAGTATATATATATTTCTTATCATAAATCACAATATCACAGGGGGCTTGAGGGTCTGAACACATGAGCCACATCTAGGGAATTGCAAGTCATCTGTTGAGGAATTGACCACACACACACACACACACGCACACACACACACACACACACACACACACAGAGTGGAGAGAAATCTATAGAGCAGGGATTCTTAGCCTCAGCACTATTGACATGCTGGACCAATCATTCTTTTTTGTAGGGGGCTGTCTTGGGCATTGTAGGATGTTTAGCAGCACCCCTGGCCTTTATTGATTAGATACCAGTAAGTAGCATGCCATCAGTTGCGACCAACAAACATGTCTACAGATGTGACCAAATTCCCCTGGAGGGCACAATGGCCCTCATTGAGAACCACCACAATAGCGTGAAACCAGATTGTGGGGGTTCTTAACTACCACAGTAAGAAGAACTGATTTCAATTAGATACAAAGGGGCTACCAATATCAACTAAAGGATTAGGCTATTAGATCATGTATCAGATTGAATTCTGAAGATAAGGAAAGGGTGAATGGGGAGGTTTTTGAATAACTAGTACTAAGGATTAACAAGGTCATGAGAGGAAGAGGAAAAAAGAAAGTACATGGTAGAAATCATATTCCTTGCCTGCATTTTCTTAGTTGTTTCCAATCTTTTTCGTCTATTGTTGTTTTATTGTGATTTAAGTGCTGAAGGTTGAAATTTACTCTTTGAAGGGAGATACTACCCATGTTATAAAAGTAATCTCAGGTCATTTCTTTATTAAAGGTGGTGAAGGTTTCTTAAGGGACCCTTTTACCTTTGAAAAGTGAAAGGTGGAAAATCTTCTGGTCATCTGGGTTGTTTTGGGACTATGGAAATTGAAGAGCAAGAGATTTAGTCTCCTTGGGGCTCCCTGCTGGTGGTTCCGGACTGGCTAGACTTGGAAAGTTGTGCATATCTTTCCAGCTGTAAATTCAGCCATCTTCATTGACAACTTGGAAAGGGCAACTGTACATCCATTCTGCAGTATATGGTGTGTGTGTACATATGTATGTGAGTTATGTGAGTGTGTAAGTGTGTGTATATGTGCAATTCCTTCCCGCTGCCTTACACCATTAGGGCTTTAATTTATTCTGTGTTCCGCTGAAGTGTTCTCTGTTTCAGAGTGCTTGTAAGCAGGAAATATGGAAACCGGTAGTTTTCAAGCCTCATGCTTCTGCTGATACACTGTGAGATGTTGGGCAAACCATCTAACCTCCCTGTGCCCCTGCTTTAGGTTATTGAGAATGTGGGAGCAAAATTCCATGAAATATTTAACTTTCAAAATATGTTGTGGTCAAAGAGATTAGAGTGTCCTGGCTAATTGGCTCCCCCTCTGCTAATCTCCCATTTCTGTGTGATGATCAAACCTTGGATTGTGGGGGAGTTAACACCACTTGGTGCCCGCCTGTATTTTTATTAGAAGTCTGATCTGGAGCCTGGCTGTGTGGGTCTGAATCTCAGCCTTAATCAGCCCTCTCCAAATTCTTCGTGGGGCTCTGCAACTGGGGAGCAAAGTGTATGATGCCAGGAACAAAGAAAACACCTGAATAATCTCATGGGCAAATTTAAGAATAAGTTTGTTGCTCTGTTCAGATAATTAAGTTCTTGGCTTAGTTCAACTTGATTTTTTTTGGGGGGGGGTTAACTAACATATACTGATTAAGTGCATTTTAAGTGCCACAAATGTGTGTTCAGCAGAATACAGAAAGCACCTATTGTCAAGGGTGCTACATTCCACTGTGAGAGGACCGTAAAGAAATATTTGTGATTTTTTTGGTGATGCTAGATGATAAAAATAAATTATGGTGGAGAAAGAAAATGGTGGGAGTTTTTAATCTTTTAGATAGGGTGGTAAGAAGAGGCATTTCTGAAGAGGTGTTATTGGCGCCGCAACCTGAAGGCGATGGGAGAAGGTGTGTTAGTCACAGCTCCGTAGGCAGAAGGGCACAGCAGTGCAAAGGTTCCCAAGAGAAGGAAGCCTGGTGTGCCTGCTCAAGGCCAGACTTGTGGCCATGAATAGGCTTAGGAACATCCTGTGATACTGCGATATGAGCAAAGGTGCCCAGCTGTTCTGACGCCCCTTTCTCCTTTTTCCATTCTGTATACAGAACTGTGCAAAATATTCTTTGCCCTATAGTCCACTTGGGTGGGTGGGTGGGGTTAGGGAGGGGTCTAGGTAGATCAACCAACTTGAAAATAGAAATCCACAGAGAATATTCTAAATGATGTAGCTTTGTGTCTACTGGAGTGGGAGCCAACACAAACGGATTGGGGCTAGAGAATTGGTGGTGACTGAAAGGTATTTGAGAATTGTTACTTTCTGTGAATATCAACACCAGGACGCTGTGATACCATGGAGGGTTGTCTTGGCCTAGGCACTCCAGAGAAGGTCTGCAGTACAAGTGGCTCCAAGGCTGTGAGGTTTAATTTCCTTATACATGGAGCATGTCTTCACTTACTGGCATAGAGCACAGTACTAGGGAGATCATCCGCACATACTCAGTGTTTATTGAATGACTGTGTTGCAATTGCATCATATACCCAGGAATCTGGTGAAGCGGGAAGAATCTTGGGGGGAGCTTTGGGTCCTGGCCCCCATTTATTAAAGTGTGAGTTGCTTCAAGGTCAATATATGGAAAACAATCTTTACACTCACACCAGGATGAACTCAGTAATCATAAACCAATCATTTGTCATAAACTGGACAATCAGAGGAGATTTGTTACCAGAGCTCTAGTAGTCATAGGATTCTGGTTTCATGTTAACAATAACTTTTTGATGACCACATCCCTAAAACATCTGAATGCTTGTCAAAATTGAGAAACACATTAGAGAACGTGGTTTGCGCCTATGTTTGTATGCCTGTGAGATCTCACTGTCTAGTGGAATATTCCAGCTGCCATTCTTGGGAGATGACTATATTTTACATCTATCCATTTCTTTTGAAAGATCTCAAGTGAAGGATATTTCACCAAATCACTTGGAAAAAGTCTAAAGAAATACTAAAACTTCTTTATTTTCTGTAATTTCTCACTATCATTATCTTCTTCTTCTTCATCATCACCATCATCATCATCACTCCTTTTCCTTCTCCTCTGCATCCTCTCCTTCTCTTCCTACTACTATTCTGATTTTTAATTGCTTATAGTGACCTTTAGTTATTTTTCTTCCAAAGATATTACTGACTATCCTTTGCCATAGGGTAAGTTAATGGATTGCTAATTTTGTTTCAAAGGAGACTAATGACTCAAGTTTTGTTTATAGAAATGATAGTTCATATAGTCATCAGAGCTGATACTATAACCCCACTGTTCTACACAATAACATTGTATTTGTTTTCTTTTTTCTTTCTTCTTTCTTTCTTTCTTTCTTTCTTTCTTTCTTTCTTTCTTTCTTTCTTTCTTTCTTTCTTTCTTTCTTTCTTTCTTCATTTTTTAGAGAGGAGAGAGAGAGGGAGGGAGAGAGACAGAGAGGGAGAGAGAGGATAGAGAGACAGAGAGAGAGAAGGGGGGAAGAGCTGGAAGCATCAACTCCCATATGTGCCTTGACCAGGCAAGCCCAGGGTTTCGAACCGGCGACCTCAGCATTTCCAGGTTGATGCTTTATCCACTGCGCCACCACAGGTCAGGCCCAGTATTTGTTTTCTATTGTCTGAAATCTCTTGCTTGCTTTGTGACCTTGGACACATTATTTGGTCTCTCTAAACCTCATTTTCGTCATCTGTAAAATAGGGGCAAATAATAGTAACCACATCACAGGTTGTTTTTAAAATTGTCTGAGATACATACCTTTAAGTCCTGTGCCTGATACAAGTGGGAGCTCAAAAATCAAGACCTGGAATCACTAGCTATGATAGTAAGTATTACTGGAAAAAATGGTAATAGTTGTCAGATGCAGTTCACTAACATTAATAAGCACACTGCTTAACTTTGTATAAATTCAAAGAAATCCTAGGTAGACTAAGATCTTCAGAAATAGAATTGATCTCCACAAGTTTGGACGAGTGTAGGTTCAGTGGCTTAAACATTTTTTTTTTTTTTAGCTTTCTGAACACTCTACATCTAATAGCTTGTTTACACATTTAGTCTTTCCTTAGCATTACCACTCAGATTTTGATATTTTTAAAGTCAGGCTACGGAGGAATGATCTGTACAACTATGATTAGATGGTTGTACTGGATAATTTAAAGACCTTATTCAACTCTGAGATTTTATAAGTTTCAGCCTTCGAGTGGTACGATTGGCTGGTGTTTTGAGTCATTGCAATTATTGTCACCATTTCATAGAAAAGCACACTGACATGCAGAGGTAAAGTAAACTTTCAGCACAAGTTCACACATTTTACAAGTGGTATTCACACTCAAATTTACCTGACAACAATGTTGGTTTCCTTAAGTACTGTGTTATGCTACCAATATCAGAGGAAATTGTAACCCACAAATAATTCTCAAACAATAAATTTTATTTAATTTTAATATATCAATATATAATATCAAGTCATAAAATAATAAAGATTTAAAATAAAGCAACATGGTTCATATAATATCTGGGGATACAGACATAGGATATTAGACAAATCAAATAATATCAAGGTTTCTTACTAATGTTGTCTTTTATACTTTAGATACAACTCGACAACCACAAGTCACAAGCTAAAAAAGACTAAGCAGTTCGGTTTAGCCTTGCCACTTAACTAGACTACTATAAATTTGATCACATTAAGATATGCATAAACTTCTGTTATATTTGCTTGGTAATTAACCATGCATTTATGAATGTATGATTATATTTAATATTATAATGATTACATTTAGAATTGCTTTTACAGGATAAATATAACTTTTCTTTCTCCCACTATTTAGTTCACTAGTACTAAGTACTGTCTCATCATGAACCGTATTCCTCAGTGTTGTTTTTTTATCACTGTTACCACCATGTCTATAATCACACTCAGATTCTAGAATTTACTCTCTAGTTTGTTTCTCTTGTTCTTAACCTTGATTCCTATCTGGTCAGTGCTGGGCTTTCCCCAACCTAGTGCTTCAAACTTTCTAGTCTTTTACCCCTTAGGGTATTGCCAATATTATGATACAAGTCTAATTTCAAATATTCTTTCATTAAAAAAATTTTTTTTCAGAATATGGGTCAGTTCATGGCTCTTGTTCAGAAAAGTAGAGTCAACATTTCAGATTGGGGTTAGTCCCAAAGAATTTGGTGATTAAGACCCTAGAACCAGGTTGTTTGAGGGGGACAAGGTTGGGAGGAAATAAGGCCCGGCTTCTTGGAAGAAAAGTGAAGTGATCCTGTCCTCAACGAGGGGCACGGGCTAAAGCAGAGCATGCGCCCAATGCGCAGCACAGGGAGATGCGAATTGCACGGGCACTTCCTTGTCCTTTTTGAAAAAGCGCTTTGCCGTTTCCCACTCCACTGCAACCCCCAGACTACCAGGCATCAGAAACGAAGGAAGTTTAGGTTTAAGAACAGTTTTAGGTGTGGTAGAGTGTGAGAGGTCTGGAGACATCCCTTCCTTCCTTCCTTCCTTCCTTCCTTCCTTCCTTCCTTCCTTCCTTCCTTCCTTCCTTCCTTTCTTCCTTCCACAAATCCCTCTCGACAAAGATATTCCTATCTGTTTTCTATTGTCCAAAATTCTTTCAACATATGTCTTTAATTGCACAGTAAGATATTAAAAGTCTAAACTTGCAAATACGGTAAATGATGAGTCCTTTGTTGAATTCAGGGAAAGGGTTAGAAAGGGAACTTCGGAAACATAGAAAAATGCCTGACCTTTACAATTTTCCTTGGCCAGCCCTGTCTATTTTTATCTTGGAGAGAACCTCTGTGTAACAGGTTTTCTTTTTCTTTTTTTTGTCTTGTTTTTGTTTTTGGCAGAATGGTTCTTCAAATTTGGAACCTCTAGTCACAAGTCATCACTGTCTATCTCAATGATCTTTTGCACACGACTTGTGTTGTCATCATGGGATACATTTCACACATTGGATTATTCCTATATTGTTTCTAAATGTCTTTGTAGAGGATTTATATTATTTCTGGTAGGTGACAATGGTATTCAATGTATCGGCCAAGTAAATCGAGTAAGAGGGCAAATCGGGGTATCCTACAGAAAATTGAGACAAAAATGAAAGGGATTTTAGTCATTGAAGAAAAAGAGGGGCATTTGTTTTTAATTTTATGAACCAGCTGCATATTTTGGATCGAACTCAGCATGCTACTTATTTGAGTGTTCATACATTCCAAAATATCCACTTGGCACCTGTTCTGTTCTAGAAACTGTACTCAGTGCTGTAGTTAGAGTAGTGAACAAGAAAAATGTGGCCCCTCTTTGCACAGAGCTAAGTCTGGTGGCTAGAAGTGAAGCCAAAAGGGTCCCTGCCATCATCTGGTACAGACCTTCTCATTTTACGGGTTAGAAAATGGAAGCACCAAGAGGTGAAGGATTTGTTGCAGCTAGTTAGTGGCAGAGCCAGGACTATAACTTAACTCTTGCAACTCCCGGTCCAATTCTCTGGGTAAACTAACCAAGGAGTTAGCTCAGGACCACAGGCACTGTAGCAAAAATCCACTTGGACAGTTTGCTGTGGTCTGGAAGGGTCCCTTGCCCTTCACCAAGCCTCATGGATGCCCAAAAAGTGACTTACATATTGGGGTAAATTTTGTTCATGACACTAGAACATGCAGGGGTGTGAGGAGGAACCAGAGCCTGGAGCATTGTTTGCTTTGGAGAAAGATGCTGTCACCCCACCTCCTGGTGCATTTCTGGGTCTGCCTCAGTGGAGGAGTTTGGGCAACTTTTGGATTATTATTAAAATGATAATTAAAGAGGTAATGGGAAGAGCTCAAGGTCCAGTTCTATCCAGAAGAGTCAGTACTTTTGCTGGATGATGGCTTCTTTATACCACAAGTTATTACTTAGCTGAAGGGAACCTGTGATGCAGTTGTGTCTGGAATCAATAAAGATACATTTCCAATCATTGGATTTATTGATCGACTTGTTGCTTATAAAATACATCTTAGATCAAGAAGGTAGGCGATGGTGTTGAATCATCTGCATGGTATTTGTTGCTGCTCTTTGCAAGGCTTTTGCAGGCAACTTTTAATTTCCTTTCAGGATTGCCTTTTAAAGAGGTCCATATTTCTGGTATTTTCTTGGGCAATATGAGTTTTAAGAGTTTATTAGGAGTTTATCATTAGGATTATTTCATCTGGCACTGGAAATGCATTTTGATATTGAGGATTGGGGGTGATCCTGCAGACCCCAGACAAACAAAGGCACCAGAAAGGAGGGTTCTTTCCCGAGTTCCCCCAGATATGTCACCGATGGCTTGTGCGTACTGCCCACTCCTGAGGGTGTGCCCGGGTCCACGCAGTCGCTGGACTGCAGTGCCATTCCCTTCTTTCTGTTCCCGCTCAAGGAAGCATTCTCAAATGCATTTCCTAAACTCATTTTATTTCTGAACCCTTCCTTGCAGGGGTTTCCTAGTGATAATCCATGGAATGACTGTTCTGTGGAACAAAACTTGGCAAACAGTGACAAATAGACATGAAAACCCAGTGACTGCGATGACGTTGCAAGATTAACCTCAGACCAGTTCAATTTATTAAAGTGAAATATGTAGTTCATTCAATTCTGCACTCATGTTTATTTTCAGTCCGGCACTGCAGTTGAAACAGACCTCATGAGTGAACAGAGGTGTTGGGTCTGTCTCCTTTAGCTCTGAAGGTGCAGAAACAGTGGGGAATCCACTAGGCTGGGGGCAATGTACGCTTTTGCTCCAGAGGACTTGACCCAGGGAGGATGTGCCTCAGATCGGCAGGGCTTCCTCAAGTCTTTGCGTTCACTGATGCCTCATTTCCCGTCAGCAAGAGGAGGAAAGCGGGCAAAAGATAGTCACTCAGTAACTTAGTCACATTGTGAAACTTATCTGTTTCAGGCACTGGTTCCTCTCATGCAAGGTGGCAGATGTGTGGTCCAGCTTGCAGACTAATGTCATTTCTCAGTACTATCACTAATACTCAATGTGTGCTATTTCCAGCTTGTCATTTGTCTACTGGCTTGCGAAACTACCATCTAAGAGAGCAAAGGCATTTCTACTCTCTTGGGCCATTGCCTCCTGACATTCTTTGCTGATTACCTCTGAAGCAGCTGTGGTCACTTCTTTGGATGGTCACAGCATCAGCTGATGGCGCTCTGTCTCACTAGAAGCAGGCCAACCCCAGCTGGTCCAAGCAACTTGCCTGTGGGTGAAGTTCGGGGATATAGGGCCTTGGCCTGTCTCCCAGCCGGGCTGCATTTCACAAAGCAGGTTTTGGAGCCATGCTGATCCGGAGGTGTTATGATTGGGTGAACTAATGGAATTATAAATATTTAGTCCACTCCCTTCCCCTGGCCTCTAGCAGGAGTGAATTTAAGCCAGCTCAGACTGGTAACAAGCAGAAACACTATTAGAGGTCCCTTGAAGAGGAGATTCTGCAGTCACCTTCCTCATTTTGGTAGCAACAAACTTGATGTTTCCTGCTGATGAAAGAACTAAAGTTGGCTGTCCTCCTTAGACTGTTCCTTAGGGTCCACTGAATTAATCCATATACATATTATATGTATACACATGCATATATAATATATACATATATACACACATATATACATTTTATACACATATTATATATAATCATATATGTGTATATATAGTATATATAAAATTACTGTTACCATTAGGCACTGTGGTGCAAGTGCTTCTGTGTGTTAGGGAAATATAAAAATGTGTAATAGTCTGCCTCCAAGGGGATTTAATCTGTTTAAAGATATAAGACACATGCAAGGCTGCATAGGATAAGGGCCAGTGAATCTGGACCATGAGCTGGCATTATCATGGGAAGTATTAGGAGGTACATTTTCAGCTGGGCATTAAAATACTACTTCTGTTACTACTACTATTTTTTAATACTTATTGAACACTTAAAAATTCCTGGTATGGTTCTAACTACCTTTACATTCTCTCCTAAGAGCTTTTTGCATGTGTTTAATCATCACAATAACACTCTAAGGAAGAAAGAGGAAGAAACTGAAACATAGTTTAAATGGTGGCAATTCATTTCTGGATTTCAACAGAAACTAGTCAGATTGCAAAGGCCCTGAATCTTTCTACCAAGTTTGCTGCCTCTAATGGAGGGGTTGCCATATGTGCAGAGAAGGGCAAAGGCATTCCTGATGGAGGAGCCTGGTCGGCAACTGAGTGGTGGCAGTGATGGGTAAATGGAAAAGGCCTGGCTGGTGGGTGCTCTGTGTAATGATTGGCGCAGTGCCTAAAATAGAGTAAGTGCTTGATGAATGTTTGTTGAATTGAACTGAATGGTTAGAGAAAGAGAATGCTGAAGAAGTTGGCTATTATCAGATTGTGCAGGGCTTTAAATTACTGTCTAAGTGGTTTAAACACAGTACTGTGGATAAGATCTTTTTCTCTAGAATGCTTTAATTTCTGGAGAGAGCAACATATTAGTCCATAAACATGTGTCACTCTAACGTATATTTTCTTATCTTTAGTGCTTTCTATAGAATTGCTAGGAGAATAATTGAAACCATGCTAATAATGCCTGTTATAAAATCATGCTATATTTTGTTCAGGTTTCACTGCAAAAGTTAGATGCTAGTTACATCTGACAGTTAGTCTTTCTGTTATACCCACAGTTCCTTCTAAATGCAAGCTAATGTACAAGTCTTAGGAAGCCAAATTATATCTGATGTGTCCCCACTCTCCCTGGCTCTAGCTGATTGGATTTCTGGTGGGCATTGTGCCATGGCAATGCACTCTTTTTAGAAATATCAAGAGTATGAAGCATTTAGTGAAACCACATATATATGGACAAATAATATTTGACAAAGGAGCCAAAAACACACAATGGGGAGAAGAAAACCTCTTCAATAAATGGTGCTAGGAGAATTGGAAAAGAATGAAACTTGACTACAATTTGTCCCCCTGAACAACAATTAATTCAAAATGGATCAAAGACCTAAATATAATATCTGAAACAATAAATTATATAGAAGAAAACATAGGTACTAAGTTCATGGCAATAGAGAACGATTTATGAATTTGACCTGAGAGGCAAGGGAAGTAAAGGCAAAAATAAATGAATGGGACTATATCAAACTAAAAAGCTTCTTCTGCACAGCAGAAGAAATTGACAACAAAACAAATAGGTAACCAGCTAAATGGGAGATGATATTTGCAAACAACAGATCCAATAAAGGGTTAATATCCAAAATATATATAAAAAAACTCATAAAACTCAGCAACAAACCAGCAAACAATCCAATTAAAAAATGGGGAGAGGACCTGAACAGACAATTCTCCCAAGAGGACAGATAGTTGGCCAACAGATATATGAAAAGATGCTCATCTTTGCTAGATGTTAGAGAAATGCAAATCAAAACTACAATGAGATACTTCCTCACACCTGTGGGATTTGTCTATTACCAACAAGATGGGTAATAACAAGTGTTTCTGTGGAGGAAAAGGAATTCTCATTCACTGCTGGTGGGAATGTAACCTGGTACATTATGGAAAAATGCATAGTGGTTCCTTTAAAAACTAAGAATAGAATTACCATAAGACTCAGCAATCCCTCTACTGGGTATCTACCAAAAAAACTCAAAAACATTGATACACAAAGACACATGCAGCCCCATGTTCATCGCAGCATTGTTCACAGTGGACAAGACATGGAAACAACCAAAGTGTCCTTTGATAGAGGATTGGAAGAAGAAGATGTGGTACATATGTATATATACAATGGAATAGTACTCAGCCAAAGACATGGTGATATATTGTCATTTACAGCAACATGGATGGACCTTGAGACTGACTGAAATAAATTAATCAGAAAAAGCTAAGAACTATGTGATTTCACACAAAGGTGAGAAGTAAAACTGAGACTCATGGACATATATAAAAGTGAAATGTCCCCCCTGAGGGAGGGGATGTGGGGGGGTTGGGAGGAAGGGTGTAAAGAGGAACAAATATAGGGTGATGGAAAATGATTTGACTTTGGGTGATGGGTATACAACATAATCAACAGTTCAAATGCTATGGAAATGTTTACCTGAAACCTATGTACTCTTATTAATCATTGTCACCCAGTTAAATTTAATTTTCTAAATAAAATTTTTAAAAAAGAAGCATTGAGCATAGAGTGTGAAGTTGAAAATTTTTGCTAGAGAGAGCCAAAGAGGATGCAACAAACAACAGATCTACTGAAATGACAAGAAAGAGGGAATAATACATAGCAGAAAGTAGAGAGAAATTATTTTATGTACACCTTGAGCCCAAAGTCCTTGTTTTCGATTTCATTTCTTGACATTTCTTGAAGTTCTCCATAAAATTAAAAATCCTCCCACTCCACTTCAGTCTTCTTTCTTCTTGACTTTTCTACTGCCTTTTACATCAGTGCTCACTCACTCCTTGCTGAAACTCTTTCCAGGGAAATGCAACACAGTCCTCTTTTGGGCCTTTTCCTCCTTCTCCTGCCACCTCCTTTCCCCTCTTAAGCTTCTCTTCTTCTGTGCCCAAGGTTTTTCTGAAATATACATCTCTTCTCTTTTCTGTCTGCATGATTTTTATCGTCAGGCTTTAAACTTACATCACTTTGCATATGGTATCCCACAGTGTTTATGCAATCTGGGTATCTTCTCAGTGTTCCCAGGGAGCTCCCATTTCCCATTGTTTGCCCCATACCTCTAACTGGTCGACATCCAGCTTATTAGAGAGGCTCCGTGCAAGTCCCATGTCCATGCCGTGGTTCAGTGCTTTATTACCTCTTACCTGACCTCTCCATTCACAATGGATTTTATATGCTGCTGCAAAGAGAACCCCTAAATTACAGCTCTAATGTTATCCCTTCCCTGCCCTAAAATCTTTAGTGATCCCTTCTCATCTACCAGGAAAAAGTTACATCCCTTAATTTGACATTTTGTTCATCTGTAATATGACCCCAGATGAATATTTACATATCTTTAGACTTTTGAAAAGTAGAATATTTCTATACCTCCTATAGCTTTCAAATTTCTATTTCCCAACAATTTTCAAAGTGCTGCTTTTTTATTCCCCGTAAAGCCTCAGCAATGCTAAATGGAATTATCTCTTTTCTCTAAATTTTCATGATTCCTTGTTTTAACCATGTTGAAGCAGTTATTTATTTATTTATTTATTTATTTATTTATTTATTTATTTATTTATTTATGTTCTAGTGAGAGAGGCAGAGAAAGACATAGTGAGAGACAGACAGGGACAGACATACAGGAAGAGAGAGAGATGTAAAGCATCAGTTCTTTGTTGTAGCACTTTAGTTGTTCATTGATTGCTTTCTCATATGTGCCTTGACTGGGTGGGGCTCCAGTAGAGTGAGTGACCCTTTGCTCAAACTAGCAACCTTGGGCTCAAGCCAGCAGCCTTTGGGCTCAAGCCAGTGACCATGGGGTCACATCTATGATCCCACGCTGAAGGCAATGACCCTGTGCTCAAGCTGGTGAACCCATGCTCAAACTGGATGAGTCCGCACTCAAGCTGGCAACCTCGGATTTTGAACCTGGGTCCTCTGCATCCCATGCTGATACTCTATCCACTGCACCACCACCTGATCAGGCTAGGCAGTTATTGTAAGGTTATTTACTTTGTTTTTTTATGTTGCTAATTTGTATTTGGCTCTTTCACAGGTGTTATAGTTCCCTATGTATGGCCTACTTGTTCTCAAATCCAGTCCTTGTCTGTCCCTGCTGTGGTCTGTGTCATCGGGGCTGCACCTGCAGAGAGTGCAGCCCACACTGGTATGTCAACTGTTGGCATCTGGGACGGTTTTATACTGGGAGTTACTCGCATAAGGAACCAGGGTCTTTTCCCCACCTCTTGGCCTTGATAGGTGTCACCAGGGGAGCTGTATCTCCTTTGAGGCTTTAACTCCCATTTGATCATTCCAACTTTTGATGGGTGGCCCTGCCCTTGGGTTTCAGGGACACAGTCTCCTCATCTTCCTGCCTAGGGATGGTGGTAGTGCTTGCTATGCTTTAGTTCCAGATTGCTTCACCATCCCCCAATGGGCTTCTTGTTCTTCCATCACCTGTGTACTTAATTCTTGGGTATAAGGTTCCTTTTATTTGAAACACAAATGGTTTCTGTATTTCTGGGATGGGTGATCATGGAGGTACTCCCTTCTAATTTTCATGGCAGACTATGTCTTTTCCTTACATGCTCATTGGTGCCTGATTCAGTGACTTGATACTGCTGGTGCCAAGTAAATATTTACTGAATAAATGTATAATTAAAGGATGAGTTTTGCTATGTTTAAAGGTAGCACAGTTAATTTTTAGGGAAATTACTCAGAAAAATTCAGGAGACACTAATTATATTGGTGGTCTAGAGAGACACCAAAATCCAAAGGTAAAGACAGTATCCTTGTACAGTGGTACATTGAGATATGAACAGACCAACATACAAATTTTTTTAAGATATGAGCTGCAACTCAGTCTGTGTTTTTGTTCGAGATATGAGTAGTGATTCAGGAAGCTGCCGCTAGTTGGCACATTGGTGCATGAGTCCAGTATTGGCAGTTTGATATATGAGTTGACTGACTTACGAGTTCAGTTACAGAATGAATTAAATTCGTATCTCAAGGTACCACTGTAATTAACAATGAAAAAGAAATCCACTGGAAGCCTTGTAAAAGGCAGTAAGTACTTTTTGCATTAGAAAATTTAGTGGACTTGAAAATATTTACTTAGATTTCTTTTTCACTTTTGTTTTCTCCTGAGATTTGAGGAATGCTTATAACATTAGAAGGCTCAAGTTATTCTTAAAATTCAGTCTTTTTTCCAATATTTTCTACCTCTGCCCTAGGAGGTATTAGAAAGACGAAGTTAAAAGCATGCTATTCTTGCAATGATATTGAATGTTTTCTTCCTTAAGACCAGGGCTCAGGAAACTTTTTGGCTGAGAGAGCCATGAACGCCACATATTTTAAAACGTAATTCCGTGAGAGCCATACAATATGTTTAACACTAAATACAAGTAAATGTGTGCATTTTATGTAAGACCAACACTTTTAAAGTATAATAAGTCTCTGAATTCTTTTTAATAACGTTGTTATGTTATTGCTAACCAATGATGAATAAGCACTTCTTACCATTAATGCGACTTCTGGTGCTGCATGGTTTTGCTAATGGCTTTGTAGTCTGGTTGATACGTGGTGAGGTTAAGCTTCATGCAGGTGTTGAGACTTCCATCCGTCAAATGTGATTGTAGATTGGTCTTAACGTTCTTTAGATGTGAGAAAGACTGCTCACATGCATATGTAGAGCCAAATATTGTCAGTACAGCAATACTCACATGCTGCAGTGTGTGGTATGTGACGGGAAGTGCATTCCAAGTTTTGACAATCAGCTGGTCCACGGGTTAAGTTTTTTCATTTCTCCTCACTGATGTTTGCTCACCAACTCTGCTTGCTGTCATGCAAGTCTTTCCAAATCTTCATTCAGTGACCTGAACTTATTCACCCCCATGTCTGAGGTCTTCAGATCAGCAGCTTATAGCTCAAAATCTCTGATGGAGACACTGGGGATGTAACTCAGGTCGTCATTGTCCACTGCACACTCATGTAGATGGGTGATGAACTTAAAAAGACGAATGCGTTCATGAAATTCTCCAAAGCGTGCTTTGAATGACTGCAGGAAATTAGATGTGAAGCCTGCTAGCTGCTGGAGAACAAGATGTCGAGCAGGGTCACTTGCTGTGCGTGCATCTTTAAACTCTCTCAGTTTTTCAAAGTGTAGTAAACAACCTGTTTCAATGTTGGCAATGAAGAGTTCCAGCTTGTTTTCAAATGCAAACACTGCTTGTTGAAGGGATAAGACTGTATTTCCAATGCCTTGCATTTTCACATTGAGCTGGTTCAGATGTTCAGTCATGTCCACGTGATAGTAGAACTTCAGGAGCCACTCAGTGTTAGCTAATTCAGTATGCTTGACGTTTTTCATTTCAAGAAAAGTTTGTATTTCACTCAGACAAGCCGTGAAATGGCTGAGCACCTTCCCTCTTGACAACCAACACACATTGCTGTGCCAAAGCAGACCAGGAAATTATTCCCAACTTCGTCCAGCAGTGTTTTAAACTGGCGATCATTTAAAGCTTAGGCAACAATAAAGTTGACCACCCGAATGACCAGCAACATCACTTCACCATGCTGCTTGCCACACATCTGAGCACAAAGCACCTCCTGATGTAGGATGCAGTGAAAACTTAGGATGGGTCTCTTTTCATGTTCATGAAGAAGCACTATGAATTCTCTGTTTTTCCCCACCATGCATGGAGCACCATCAGTACACACTGAAATAAGTTTATCCATTGGTAGATTTTTTTTCTTTAGCAAACTCAGTGAAAGACTTGATAAATTCTCCTCTCTTGTTGTCTCTTTCATAGGCAAAATAGCAAGACTTTCCTCACATAGTGTGTCACTGACAGCATACCTTGCAATCACGCTGAACTGGGATAAATGGCTTATGTCTGTTGATTCATCCAAAGCGAGAGAAAAGAATGGTGCTGCATTTATGTCCTTCACTTGTGTTGCCTCAGTTTGATTTGCCATCATGATGGTACGATCGTGAACAGTTCTTGCTGACAGAGGCATGTCTTTCATTCGTTTGATTATCTTGTCTTTATCCGAAAAGTCATCAAAAAGTTCATTGGCAATATCAAGCATGAATGTTTTGGCATATTCTACATCTGTGAATGGCTTTCTGTTTCTCGCAATTGTTAAAGCACCAGCAAAGCTAGCCAAATTCTAGTCACCTTGTTGGGTCCAAACCCGGAGTTGCTGCTGACTAGCTTGCACTCTGCACAGTAGCTCTTGACATGCTTTCTTCCTGCTGTCCCCCTCTGGATATTTCGATGCAAATGTAGTATGACGTGTGTCAAAGTGCCACTTTATATTTGACAATTTCATCGATGCAATTTTATCATTGCATATTAGACACACTGCAGAACCTGCTCTCTCCACAAAGGTGAATTCCTCTGTCCATTCCTGCTAAAAAGTACGATACTCCTCATCTTTTTTTCCTTAAGCCATCTTCTTCATCAAAAGGGTTTCTGCAATTAGCTAGCTGACTACTTGATTAAAAGGAGGGAAGTTTACTTCCTGACCTCACAACAACCCGTGTACGTTATGCATTATCCAATAAAAATTTGGTGTTGTCCTGGAGGACAGCTGTCATTGGCTCCAGCCACCCGTAACCATGAACATGGAGATGAATGGATTGTAATACATGAGAATGTTTTATATTTTTAATGTTATTATTTTTTATTAAAGATTTGTCTGTGAGCCAGATGCAGCCATCAAAAGAGCCACATCTGGCTTGCAAGCCATAGGTTCCTGACCCCTGCTTAAGGCCCTTGGGCCCAGAAGAACTTATGTGTTCTCTGAGTCCTCACTGTCTTTGTTTATTAGGATTCTCATTTCAAGGGCTGCAGTGATATTGGTGGATATGTGGGAATATGGGAGACATAGCAGGTGTAATAAGCCAGTGCTTTTAGAAATCCACCGAAAAATGGATTTGCAGTTTAAGTAGTTCATGGAACTCCCTACTCTGTCATTGGATTGATCAATGGCCTTGAACTTCCTTCCTGGGTTTAATTTCCTCATTCATCAGAAAGTAGCACAGTCATGGAAAGAATTCTGTGCAGAAATGACTCGATAGAATAGAGAATGAGCTGGAATGCGGAGGGAGTTTAACCATTGCTATATTCTGCCACAGAATGTTGTGAAAAGTAGGAAACTTGGTGGCTCCAGAGAAGAAAGTTGCCTTGTTCAATCAACAATTATTTATTGAGTGCTTACTATGGTACTAACACTGTGCTCACTGCAAGGAATTCAAAGACAGTTGCCAACGAGCTTCTGCATTTGTTATAAAAAAATCTCACTTCTGATTTTCTACTGTTAATCTTTGCAGACCAGAGATTAGAATAACTTTGTATTTATTCAGATTCTTGAAGTTGAAAGCCATGGTAGAAAACACACATTCTGCCTACTAAGTTAGTATTGCTTGCTCCTTTGCCTGCAGATGTGGTCAGATTTTTAGCCCTGTCCTGTAACAATGCATATTGTTTGAAGTCTCTTTAAAATGTCTTCCTGCATTGATAGGGAATACAAACATTTAAAATCATTTTGTGTCAGCTTGGGAAGAGAGTGCTGCAGGAGCAAAGACCTCTGGCTTGAAGGGCTGACCCAGTGATAATTTGTTCATTGCTGAGCACATCTGGAAATCTGCTGGGAATTTAGTTTTAATAGGACTTATTTTTTTCTTTTTCCCCCCAAATGGAGGCTGTGTCTGTAGTTTTTCATCTTAAAGGCATATGGTTTTGATATTAGATACTTCAGTAGGTTTGCTTGTCTCCACAGCTGAGAAACCATCACTGCCTTCATCATAGTGGGAGTAGCAGGCTCAGCTCAGCAGCCTTAGACCTCATACCGGCTTGCAGCCCACAGGTTCCCCCATAAACTTCAGGATGGGTTGGATTCTCTATCTAGAACAAGATACACCTTGCATGTGCTTATGCAGAATTGTTTATGTTGTGTGTTACTGGGTCTTTGTGGCTTAAAAAACAAAAAACTGAGTCTCCAAGGGATGACTCTGCCAGATCATTTGTTTAACGGACATCTCTTGAGTATCTATTATACACCAGCCCAGCTCTGTTGTTAAAGACATTTAAATTACAGGTGTTAGACTCAAGAAATTGTGACTATAATATTAAACTACCTTTAAATCTGATTAGACTGACATCTTATAATTTTTAGCATGAGATACAAGATGATGGGTTTATAAATCTACCCTACTAATAATACTCTTCACATGGTAATGTCAACTTCACGGAGAGGTAAACAGTAACCATCATGATGGGGAGGGGGTGTATGTCATTGATGAAAGACCCTTTCCCCCAAAATGTCTCCTTTAACCCTTTAAGTTCCCATAATGTTTTTTCCCTTTCTGTTTCAGGCAATAAAGATATTTAACTCTCTAGATTATCTTGAGTGGTTAATTTATTAAGCTTATGAAAATGGCAGTTTAAATCATTTTATCAGTTTAATTTCATCCTAATGCTCTAGAACTTTTCTTATGAGTCTGGAGAAGTTTCCTGCTTCTTTCTTCCTATCATGTGGTTTTGCTTCCCCTAGGCTTCTACCTCTGTAAGGGAGCAAAACACCAGAGGTGGTGGGTGGAACTTCTCGGATTATAAGTGGAAAGTATGTGAGTTGAGACAGTTCACAGAGTGTATTTAATGAGGCACAGTGAAATGTGTGCTGAGTAAGATGCTGAGAACAGCGTAGGGTGAAAGATAGTTGGGAAATATGAAATTTGTGGTCAAATCACTATAATTCAGTCATTTCTGGTGCAAACAGGTAACTGGCTGGTATTGGTGTTTGTATGTGTGTGCAATAAATACATATAGCTAGCTAGCTAGCTAGATAGGATATATTGATAGATAGATAGATAGATAGATAGATAGATAGATAGATAATAAGCAGGTATATAAACAAAAAGTATAAGAGGTGTGGTCACACTATTCATTCATTTGTGCAAGCCCCAAGGAATAATTAATGATGGGAGTTTCAAGCTAGTTAGGAGGAGAGGCTGTTTACTTGCCTGGCTGAGTGAGAGGTGATTTTGAAGCAGTCACAACTTTGTAGCCCCCTCAAAATATGACTTGAAACCTTTGAGGGTTGGAGTTACATAAATTTTTTCTGAATTGAAAATGACTTAGACTATGTTGGACCATCTCAAACTTCTTGGGTGTAGCCTAAACTAGTCCTCCAAGGCAACGACTTCAACCAGTGTGCTGCAAGAATTTTTAAAACACACAATAACTTGATTTAGTCAGGGGCACTGACCTCTTTTCTCATAGATGGTCAAATAAAAAAATGGTAACAGCCAACACAACAATAGCCATCTAATGGGATGAATCAAATTATACCTGGTTTTTTTGTGTGTGGTTTTTTTTGGTCAGATTGGCAAAAAGTATATTTTTTGATGTGCTTGCTGTAGAATTTTTGTAATGAATTTATGTGTGCCATGAGATGAAACAGGTTGAAAATCGCTGCTCCAGGAGATTGTCTGAGGTCAGGACACTGGAATGATACCAGCTAAGAATAGCTGCTGAATTGCAGGCCAACTCCATGGCAGAACCTAGACCAAGTCTTGTTTACATGATTTGATTTAAATCTTTCTTTTTTTTTTTTTTTCACTTTTCTGAAGCTGGAAACAGGGAGAGACAGTCAGACAGACTCCCGCATGCGCCCGACCGGGATCCACCCGGCACGCCCACCATGGGGCGACGCTCTGCCCATCAGGGGGCGATGCTCTGCCCATCCTGGGCGTCGCCATATTGCGACCAGAGCCACTCTAGCGCCTGGGGCAGAGGCCACAGAGCCATCCCCAGCGCCCGGGCCATCTTTGCTCCAATGGAGCCTTGGCTGCGGGAGGGGAAGAGAGAGACAGAGAGGAAAGTGCGGCGGAGGGGTGGAGAAGCAAATGGGCGCCTCTCCTGTGTGCCCTGGCCGGGAATCGAACCCGGGTCCTCCGCACGCTAGGCCGACGCTCTACCGCTGAGCCAACCGGCCAGGGCTCATTTAAATCTTTCAATAGCTCATGAAGTGTCACTAATGCTGGTTTATGGATGAAGAAACAGAGGCTGAGGGTGATTCAGTAACCTACCTAAGATCTATTTAAGGGATTTTGATATAATGTATTTCTATTATACACATCTCTATTCTCCCTTGATCTCTGAGTTCCCTTGAGTGAATGGGTTTCTGATAAGATTCTTTATTTCATTTTAGTGGAAAAAAGGTCCTAGGACCTCAAGGTCCTGGAGCGATAGCTCTGATATGATGTAGGACAGAGGCCTAATTTCTACTTTGCTGGTCTGTCCTTGCATGCCAGCTTGTCATATAGCTGTTTCTGTGATGCAATGTACATCCGCCTCCTCTACTCATGACAACTCTACTCATATCAACCCTTCGAAGACCACAAAGGAAGCTCTTGTGTTCTCTACGACAGTGTAAGTGGCAGTAGAGAAAGTTAGGAGTTGCTCCGGCCTGTGGAATTGTGATGTTAAGTATCAAGGGGTTGAGAAAGAATTTTATTGACTTTGGTGTAGAAGTTGTTGGTTTTTTGTTAATCTTTGTTTCTCAGGTAACTTTTTTTTTTATTAATTTTACTAGGGTGACATCAATAAATCAGGGTATATATGTTCAAAGAAAACATGTCCAGGTTCTCTTGTCAATCAATTATGTTGCATACCCATCACCCAAAGTCAGATTATCCTCCATCACCTTCTATCTAGTTTTCTTTGTGCCCCTCCCCCTACCCCTTTTCCTCTCCCCCCCAAAACCACCATACTCTTATTAATGTCCCTTAGTCTCGTTTTTATGTCCCACCTATGTATGGAATAATGCAGTTCCTGGTTTTTTCTGATTTACTTATTTCACTCCGTATAATTTTATCAAGATCCCACCATTTTGTTGTAAATGATCCGATGCCATCATTTCTTATGGCTGAGTAATATTCCATAGTGTATATGTGCCACATCTTCTTTATCCAGTCTTCTATTGAAGGGCTTTTTGGTTGTTTCCATGTCTTGGCCACTGTGAACAATGCTGCAATGGACATGGGACTGCATGTGTCTTTATGTATCAATGTTTCTGAGTTTTTGGGGTATATACCCAGTAGAGGGATTGCTGGGTCATAAGGTAGTTCTATTTTCAGTTTTTTGAGGAACCACCATACCTTCTTCCATAATGGTTGTACTACTTTACATTCCCACCAACAGTGAATGAGAGTTCCTTTTTCTCCACAGCCTCTCCAACATTTGCTATTACTTGTCTTGTTAATAATAGCTAATCTAACAGGTGTGAGGTGGTATCTCATTGCAGTTTTGATTTGCATTTCTCTAATAACTAATGAAGATGAGCATCTTTTCATATATCTGTTGGCCATTTGTATTTCTTCCTGGGAGAAGTGTCTGTTCATGTCCTCTTCCCATTTTTTTATTGGATTGTTTGTTTGTTGTTGAGTTTTATGAGTTCTTTGTAAATTTTGGATATTAGGCCCTTCCTGAGCTGTTGTTTGAAAACATCATTTCCCATTTAGTTGGCTGTCTGTTTATTTTGTTATCAGTTTCTCTTGCTGAGCAAAAACTTCTTAGTCTGATGTAGTCCCATTCATTTATTTTTGCCTTCACTTCCCTTGCCTTTGGAGTCAAATTCATAAAATGCTCTTTAAAACCCAGGTCCATGAGTTTAGTACCTATGTCTTCTTCTATGTACTTTATTGTTTCAGGTCTTATATTTAGGTCTTTGATCCATTTTGAATTAATTTTAGTACAAGGGGACAAGCTGTAGTTGAGTTTTATTCTTTTGCATGTGGCTTTCCAGTTTTCCCAGCACCATTAGTTGAAGAGGCTTTCTTTTCTCCATTGTGTGTTGTTGGCTCCTTTATCAAAAATTATTGGACCATATATATGTGGTTTTATTTCTGGACTTTCATTTTGTTCCATTGGTTTGAATGTCTATTTTTCTGCCAATACCATGCTGTTTTGATTGTCGTGGCTCCATAATATGCTTTGAAGTCAGGTATTGTAATGCCTCCAGCTTTGTTCTTTTTCTTTAGGATTGCTTTGGCTATTCGGGGTTTTTTATAGTTCCATATAAATCTGATGATTTTTGGTTCCATTCCTTTAAAAAATGTCATTGGAATTTTGATGGGAATTGCATTAAATTTGTATATTGCTTTGGGTAATATGGCCATCTTGTTTGTATTTATTCTTCCTATCCAAGGGCAAGGAATATTCTTCCATCTCATTGTATCTTTTTCAATTTCCCTTAACAATTGTTTTGTAGTTTTCATTATATAAGTACTTTACATTCTTTGTTATGTTTACTCCTAGGTATTTTTGTTGTTGTTGTTGCAATCATGAAGGGGATTATTTTTTTGAGTTCATTCTCAAATGTTTCATTGTTGGCATATAGAAAGGCTATTGACTTCTGTATGTTAATTTTGTATCCTGTGACATTACTGTATTGGCTTATTGTTTCTAGTAGTCTTTTTGTGGATTCTTTGGGGTTTTTGATGTATAGGATCATGTCATCTGCAAAAAGTGATACCTTTACTTCTTCTTTTCCGATATGGATGTCTTTTATTTCTTTGTCTTGTCTGATTGCTCTGGCTAGAACCTCTAGCACCACATTAAATAAGAGAGGAGAGAGTGGACAACCCTGTCTTGTTCCTGATTTAAGGAGGAAAACCTTCAGTTTTGTGCCATTTAATATGATGTTAGCTGATGGTTTATCATATATGGCCTTTATCATGTTGATATATTTTCCGTCTATACCCATTTTGTTGAGAGTCTTAAACATAAAACATAAAATTATGTTGTATTTTATTGAATGCCTTTTCTGCATTTATTGATAAGATCATGTGGTTTTTGTTCTTTGTTTTGTTGATATGGTGTTAACCATTTTACATATGTTGAACCATCCTTGACATTCGGGGATGAATCCCACTTGATCGTGATGTATTATTTTTTTTAATATGTTGTTGTATTCGATTTGCTAGTATTTTGTTTAGTATTTTAGCATCTGTATTCATTAGAGATATTGGTCTGTAGTTTTCTTTTTTTGTATTGTCCTTGCCCGGTTTTGGTATGAGGGTTATGTTGGCCTCATAAAATGTGTTTGGAAGTATTGCTTCTTCTTCAATTTTTTGGAAGACTTTGAGTAGAATAGGAACCAAGTCTTCTTTGAATGTTTGATAGAATTTGCTAGTATAACCGTCTGGGCTGGGACTTTTATTTTTGGGGAGGTTTTTAATAGTTTTTTCTATTTATTCTCTACTAATAGGTCTGTTTAGGCTTTCTGCTTCTTCTTGACTCAGTCTAGGAAGGTTGTATTGTTCTAGGAATTTATCCATTTCTTCTAGATTGTTGAATTTAGTGGTATAAAGTTTTTCATAGTATTCTACAATAATTCTTTGTATATCTATGATGTCCGTGGTGATTTCTCCTCTTTCATTTTGGATTTTGTTTATATGAGTTCTTTCTGTTTTTTCCTTGGTAAGTCTTGCCAAGGTTTGTCAATTTCATTGATCTTTTCAAAGAACCAGCTCCTTGTTCTATTAATTTTTTCTATAGTTTTTTTGTTCTCTATTTCATTTATTTCTGCTCTGATTTTTATTATCTCCTTTCTTCGGCTTGTTTTGGGTTGTCTTTGTTCTTCTTTTTCTAGTTCCTTAAGGTGTGAAGTTAAGTGGTTCACTTGTGCTCTCTCTTGTTTGTTCATATATGCCTGAAGTGATATGAACTTCCCTCTTGTCACTGCTTTTGCTGCATCCCATAGATTCTGATATGTCGTATTGTCATTTTCATTTGTCTGTATATATCTTTTGATCTCTGTGCTTATTTCTTCTTTGACCCATTCATTTTTTAAAAGTATGTTGTTTAGTTTCCACATTTTGGGGGATTTTTTTTTCCTTTTTTTTGTAATTGAATTCTAGTTTCAAGGCTTTATGATCAGAAAATATGCTTGGTACAACTTTGATTGTTCTGAATTTGCTGATGTTGTTTTTGTGGCCCAACATATGGTCAATTCTTGAGAATGATCCATGTACACTGGAGAAAAATGTATACTCTGTCACTTTGAGATGAAATGTCCTGTAGATGTCTATCATATCCAGGTGCTCTAGTGTTTTGTTTAAGGCCAATATATCTTTATTGATTCTCTGTTTGGATAACCGATCTAAAGCCGTCAGCAGTATATTGAGGTCTCCAAGTATGATTGTATTTTTGTCAGTTTTTGTTTTAAGGTCAATAAATAGCTGTCTTATATATTTTGGTGCTCCTTGGTTTGGTGCATATATATTAAGAATTGTTATGTCTTCTTGATTCAGCGTCCCCTTAATCATTATGAAATGACCATTTTTGTCTTTGAGTACTTTTGCTGTCTTGTAGTCAGCATTATCAGATATGAGTATTGCTATGCCTGCTTTTTTTTGGATGTTATTTGCTTGGAGTATTGTTTTCCAGCCTTTCACTTTGAATTTGTTTATATCCTTGTTGCTTAGATGAGTTTCTTGTAGGCAGCATACAAGAAACTTTTTTAATCCATTCTGCTACTCTGTGCCTTTTTATTGGTGAGTTTAATCCGTTTACATTTAGTGTAATTATTGACACTTGTGAGTTCCCAATTGCCATTTTATTCATGCTTTCTGTTAGTTTTGTGTCTTGTTTGATTCTTCTCTTTCATTTTTCTATCTTTTGTTTTTGTTTGGTTTTATTCCATATGTCTTTCTTCTGTTGCTATCTTTTTTTTTTCTTTTGTATTTTTTCTGAAGCTGGAAACGGGGAGGGGGAGGCAGTCAGACAGACTCCCATATGCACCCGGCCAGGATCCATCTGGCATGCCCACCAGGGGGCGATGCTCTTCCCATCTGGGGCATTGCTCTGTTGCAACCAGAGCCATTCTAGCGCCTGAGGCAGAGGCCATGGAGCCATCCCTAGCGCCTGGGCCATCTTTGCTCTAATGGAGCCTTGGCTGCCAGAGGGGAAGAGAGAGACAGAGAGGAAGGAGAGGGGCAGGGGTGGAGAAGCAGGTGGGTGCTTCTCCTGTGTGCCCTGGCTGGGAATCGAACCTAGGACTCCTGCATGCCAGACTGATGCTCTACCACTAAGCCAACCGGCCAGGGCCTATCTTTTTTAAATCATGTGCTTCTGTGGTGGTTTTTTCAATGGTGGTTACCATTAAGTAATGAAAAGGGTTCCTACCCTGTTCATTGTAGTGCATTATCTTGTGAGTACTTTTGCACTCCATCGTCCTTTGCTACTGTTAATCTCCATCCTCTCCCCCCCTTTCTTTTTGTTGTTGTCACAGTTTAAATTTGGTTTTATTGTGTTCTTCTTGGAGCTTTTACTTGTGGCTTTGTTTTGTTTTGTTCTTTTTATCTGGTTGGAAAACCCCCTTTAGTAATTCCTGGAGTGGGGGTTTTCTGATGGTAAATTCCCTCATCTTTTCTGTATCTGTGAATGTTTTTATTTCTCCTTCATATTTGAAGGATAGCTTTGATGGGTATAGTATTCATGGCTGAAAGTTCCTCTCTTTCAGGACTTTAAATATTGGGGTCCACTCTCTTCTAGCTTGTAGAGTTTCTGTTGAGAAATTCTCAGATAACTTTTTAAACCAAAGAAAGTATTTGTCTTTTTGTACAGAGCTTGCATGTTTTTCAAGTTTCTGAATTTGCACTTTTAAGAAATAACACTGATAATTTTCAATTTACATAAAATAGCAAAAATATAATTGTTGAAATTCCCAGCTGAGAAGATACCCGTCCTCCCACAGCTATATTCAGTTATGTGCTGCTCTTTATTCTAGTATAGCAGTCTTTATTTTCCCTTGTTTGTACATCTGGAAAATTGTTCTTAATAAAACAGGAATAGTAGTATTATAAACAACAACAGTGAATTCCCACAAATCCATTCTTCCGCTGGTAGTTCCTGCATCCTGATCCGAGATTCTCCATAGATGCTCCTCGCCAGTCTTGCTGCTTCAGCTGTTCAGCACTTCGCCTCCTGGTATTTTATATTGGGACAAAGTGACATATGATAATTCTGCCCCTTCAATTGCACTCTAGAATTTGTATCAGTTAAGGACCCACAGTAAATAGAATTTCATTCACCTGTTTTAACTGAAGAAATTTCAGGCCCTGGCTGGGTGGCTCAGTAGATAAAGCATTGTTCTGATGTGCTGAGGTCATGCGTTTGATCCCTGGTCAGAGCATATATGAGAAGCAATCAATGAGTGCACAACTAAATGGAACAACTAGTTGGAATGGCAAGTTGATGCTTCTCTCTCTCTCTCTCCCAAATCAATGGAAAATTTAAAAAATAATTTAATGACAAAATTATACAGAATGATTGAGGGTAGGTTTAAAGGTAGTTGAGGGACTCTGGTCCTAGCAAACATAAGAAGTCATTGGCATATTTCAGCCTAGAGGAGGTAAGAGGAACTCATGTTACTAAATCCCAGAGCTGGCTGAAGCCATGGAAGGTGAGCTGCCAGGCAGGAGCAGTGATTGTGAAGAAAGGTAATCGTGGCCAGCTATCAGAAATGAAGCAAACAGGGAGCACAAACTCTTAGCAACCAACGCCTCTCTCCTGCACTTTCCAACCTTCCACAAATGCTCCTATTGTGTGAAATTAATGGACAACCAGAAGGCCAGGGTGTCTGGGTGGTGCAGGAGGCGTGCTCCTGGAGAGCAGAGTAGGGCAGAAAAGGGATGAGATGGATCTGAGCATGCAGGCATAGCCAGTGGAGGATAACCCGCATGGTATCTTACTCATCTTTGGATCCCTTGTGGATCGTACAGTGCCCAGCACTGAGTAAAAAGTTAACAAATGTTTTTTAAATGGAACAGAACTGGAAGAAAATTAGAATTCAATGGGTTTAGTTCTCTGAGTTTTGGGGCTGTGGAATCTGGAATTGAGAAATATGGAAGTGACTTACTCAAGGTCATGCAAGCACCTAGTGGCTAAAGGGGAACCATAGAAAGCACCTGCATTCCATGGCCAGTGCCCCTTCCCTAACACCACTGTCTGTTGGCAAACATGGGTCTGTGTTACTCCCTTCATCTCATAACTATGATTCTTATTATATCAATCTCAGTCTTTTTAATTCTTCTTGGATCCTTTTTTTGACTCTCAGACCTGCACTAGCTTTACTTTTTCTTTTCAATTCTATGCATTACTGAGCAGCCAGTATGCACCAGATAGTGCACTCAGTCCCGGACTTGCACACATGAGTAAGACCACACTAGTCTCCATGCTCTTTCCACAGCCACGCCTTTTTACTGACTGTTGCCTCCTTGGAATATAACAATTCATCTCTGTGACCACCTGGCCTACTTCTGCCCAACATTCACAGTCCAACCCTCATGGCACTTCTTCTGAGAAGTAGCTTGATCCCTTCTTGTCCGGCATTTAAGTCATTGCACCATGATTATCTGTGTACATTTCTTGCTCCTTTACTTAAACAGAAATGTTCAAACTCTAGAATCATTCCTATCACACAGTAGGTTTTAATAAATGCTTGGTGAGTGATAAGATAGATGAAGGAATAAATCCATCACATGATTGCAGTTGAGGCTGTTTCCTTCCAGGCACTCTCAGAAGATCAACACATTTTATTCTACAGTTGTTACTAGTTTGTGGGGCACCTATTAATGACCAAAGCCAATTTAGTCCCTGTTTGATAGGTAAAGAAACAGAGCTGCAGAATAAATAGACTTGTCCATGGTCACATGACCAGCAGACTGTGTTGAAATTTGACCCCAAGACTGTCTGACTATTAATATAGGAACTATGCTTCATTGTCTCATATGTCTTGTGCATATACAAAAATATTCATTTATTACTTGTAAAATTGAAATATTTAACTAAAATGCTATATGAAGAACACTTTCTTCTTTTTTTAAGTAAGAGGAGGGGAGATAGTGAGACAGACTTCCACATGTGCCCTGACCAGAATCCATCCACAACCCCTTTCTGGGGCTGGTGCTTGAATCAACAGAGCTATTTTTAGCACCTGAGGCTGCTCTTAGACCAACTGAGCCATCTTCAGCACCTTGTCCCAAGGCTTAAACCAAATCAAGCCACTGACTGCAGGAGGGGAAGGAGAAAAAGGGGAGAGGGAGATGGAGAGAAACAGATGGTCACTTCTCTTGTATGCCCTGACTGGAAATTGAACCCAGGATGTCCGTACACTGGACCAATGCTCTATCCACTGAACCACCAGCCAGTGCCTAAACACTTCCTCAATGCACACTCATCTTTCCTGCTATAAATATTACCCTGCCTTTCCCTTTATTTTTTATGGCACTATACTCCTTATACTATGTGACTTTCAAAGATCAAAGTAAATATCATATTTTATATTTTCTGAAATTACCATTGGTACTATCTATGTGTACAATGAATAGGCTTGATGATTGTATGACATTAGAAATAAATTAAAATCTCTTTTTGAAATAGGGCCAACTGAGCTCCGTGCAGTTAAGCAATCCACCCAAAGTCTCACAATGAACAGTGGCATAATTTTGACCATAACTCGGCGGGGGGGTGGGGGGTGGGAGGAAGTAGGCATGATGTGTTTCTTGACCTACATATCTCAGTATCAGACCTTTCCAGGTCTTGAACATTGAATTATAATCTAATGAAGCTATGAGGTGTGGTTCTTCCTAGAACAAACTGAATTTTTTAAGGCTAGCTTTAAGAGTGAAAAAACTTTAAAACTCAAAAGTATTAACTGACAACAGCAGAGTGACAGTCAATCCCATCTGTGATTTGGGCAGCTTAAACTGAGCTGCTCAACTAGCTGCTTAAACTGAGAAGTGATAAAACCAGACTCAACTAGGAATAAGAGCTAAGATTCTCACATTATTTGATGTTTCAGTGACATCAAATGGGGCGTTGATGCCAGTTCCCACCCTTTATCGTCAGTTTTTCTTTCCTTATCTACACAGGAACTCTGACAGGATGGCAACAATGAACCACGTCCTAGCAAAGAGACCTGGGCTGACTTGAACTTGGAGGAGATGTGAATCCCGGTCCTGTAGGAGGAAACTGCAGTGTAGACAAAGTTTAAGTTAAATTGTTTGATCCTGAGAGTGACTCATATTTTATGTGGCAGACAAACCCACAGATAAGCCATTTGATAAGAACTTACTTTGGTAGATCCCAAAACTGTTGTTGGTTACATAATTCCAGGAAAGGCAAAGGAACCCTTCAGGGCTTCAGATGTGTGGCTCAAAAACAGGGAGGGAGAAAGAGAGAGGAGGCTCTGATTTAATCAGCACCTTTCTGGTCTCTAACCATTCTTATCATTGTGGCATGTCTGGCAGCTGACCCAAGCCAGCATGTCAGCAGATGCTAAACAGGTATGATGCATGCATGAATACTAACAGAGGGGGCTCCTGGCCATACTTTTGGAGTGGCGGACACTTAAGAATGGTTGCTGCATGAGGAAGACAAGGAGCCTTGGTTCCCTGATGGTGTTGGGGTGGGAGCAGGGGAGGGTTTATGTGCAGGCATTGGACATCACAGACTTGCTGGCCTACTTGTGCTCTACATGTTTATGTGTGTGTGCAAGTGCATGTGGGCACCGGTGGGTCTTGTCTTTCTTCTCTCTCTTAGTCTTAAATGGTCTTCTGCATGAATCCTTTTCTTGAAATTGTCACAGCTATGGAGCTTGTTTTTTCACACCTCACTTTATCACTTTCACCGCAGTTTCAAGCCTGCACTTTAGATCATTGAGTACCAGAACATAACAAAGACTGGGGAATTGCTGTTTCTCATCTACCCAGCTTGGGTACTGCCTTAACTCTTTTAGGAGTTTGTCCTTCATTTTTTTGCAATTTTTTTCCCTGTCATTTAATGTCATTGTTTCAGCATTTGGCAATTAACTGCAGGACTGAGAAATACTTTTATGATATATACTAAGAAGAAAGTAGTAACTTTGCTCTTAATTGCTGTTTTCATATTTCTGTCTCTCCATCACTGTACTTTAATGATTTATCTGTAGACTCTGCCCTGGTTACTACTACATACATGGATAGTGCAGAGTTCTGTCGGCTAGGAGCCTATTTGCAACACTGCCCACACTTTATATCCTTCTCTGAGTCTCCAGATTCTTGGGATAGAAATAGAATTTTCTGCTCCATAAAAAAGCACTCTCAGAGTGCTGTTTTGTTTTGGTCTTGATTTGAGAGGTTCAAGGTAGATTTTAACTAAGATCAAGTTATTTTTTCAACAAACAAATGAAACAAGCTTTAGCAAAGATGTTTTATATATAAAAAACATCTTTATTTTTTATCTTAACCTAAATATTAACCTGAAAAACTATAAATATTTATTCCTAGGTTGAAAATCACCATGCACAAATGTATAGCAATATCAAATTTAAGGAAAAAACTCATATCTTCCCATTAAAAATATACCTTGAAAGTTTTTAGTCAACCTGGTATACAATTTTTTTTTCTATTGAATTTACTGGGTGATAGCGGTTAAAAATTATACAGGTTTCAGGTGCACAATTCTAAATGTATCTATACACTGAATTGTGTGTTCATCACCCCAAGTCACGTCTTTGTCCATCGCCAGTTCTCCCCCTTTGCCCTCCTCCACCTACCCCCACATAAATGGAAACAAAAAAGGTTAGTATTTGGTGGATATTTATAATGTTAATGTCATTAATTTTATAATATTTTCATTTAAAATGACATATTACAAAAATCATGTTTGAGTTTGAAATACTGCTTTCCTTCACTCTTGTTTTCTTAACTAGCTTCCGTTTCCATTATAAACTAAACTTTTTGTTATAAAATGTCAAGCTTTTTTATAGGTCTTCTTCAAATCTCAGGTTCCAATGCAATAGATAGTTATTGAATGGCTAATTTTGTCCAAAACAAAAAAAAATGCCTCTTATGATTGGTGTCATGCTGAGGACATGAATACTGTGCTTATTACCCATGTGCTGGTGCCACAAAAGCCATCTTGCCACTGAGATGCTATGACAGAAGTATGACAGTGGAGGGAGCACCTGCTTGATGGGAATTGGTGGGTCATCCTGTGATCGAGGAGGGATAATTTGATATGTGGGAACAGGCTTTCAGTTTGGAAGAAAACCTGTTTTAGGTTATCCCTAGATTATTAGAAAACAAAGTCTTTAAGGGAAAGGGTAACCATACTCATTCATTCATTCATTTATTTATTCAACAAATACTGAATGAACAACTTCGTGCAGAAGGCACTTAACAATATAGAAATGAATAAAATAGTCATCATCTCTTGCTCTCATGGAATTTACACTCTAGTAGGAAAAACAGACTTTAAAAAAGTTAAGTGAGGGGCAGGGAGGCAGAAACAGACTTTCATATTCACCCCAACTGGGATCCACCTGGCAAGCCCCCTACCTGGGGGTGCTCTACCCATCTGAGCTGCTGCTCTGTTGCTCAGCAACAGAGCTATTTTAGCACCTGAGTCAGGGCCATGGAGCCATCCTCAGTGCGCAAAGCCAACTTGCTTGAACCATTTTGAGCCATGGCTGTGGGAAGAGGAGAGAGAAAAGGGGGAGGGGCAAGGGTAGAGAAGATGGTCATTTTTCCTGTGTGCCCTGACTGGGAATCAAACCTGGGATTTCCTTCCACACACCAGGCCAACACTCTATGGCTGAGCCAATTGGCCAGGGCTGGAAAAACAGACTTTAACAAAGACCTAAGTAATTAGTTTTTACATTTCAGTTGTAATTGCTTGAAAGTGAAACATTTTGGTACTATAAGAAAATATAACAGGGGACATCTAATTTGGCTATTCTGAAAGAGTGACATTTTGACAGAAATGTGATGGATGAAAAGGAATTAGCTGGGGTAAGGTGGAGGGCTGGGGCTGCAGGGGATGATCATGATTTAGGTGAGAACATGGTATGTGATAAGAACCTGAGGCAGGCTGGTGTGGTCAGGGAACTAACAGAAAGGCAATGTAGAGCTTAGTGGCTGTGACGGAGAGTGAGGCGTGATCAGGCTGAGGAGGGTGCTGGCTATGGTCATGATTTTTAACTTTATTCCAGGAACAATGGTAAGGTTTTGATTTGGAGTACATCACACTCAGGTATGTGTTTCAAGAAGAGAGTCTGGCTGGTGGGAAGTGGGTTGAAAGGTGGTGAGGAATGCAGGGCAGCAGGAACAAGGCCACTTCACAAATGTAAGCTGGTGATGATGGTGGTGGTTTCTGTGTGATTTGATGTTCTCTGTGTCTGCGTTATTTGGCACTTGATCAGGTTTAAGCTGTATGATTCATGAGTGAAATGTGTTAAGGTGTTAAGGTGAGGACACTAAAGTTTTAGCACCCAATCCTCTAAACTAACTGTGTATCTCCCATTTTGGGATGTATTTCAGGATGGTTTGTGTAGCGTTACATGTTTCTTTAGAGCTTAACCTCCTGCAAAATTTAAGGCAGCAGCTTCTGTGAGCTCTGGTTTTTGTAATAGACAGTGAAATTTAGATTTTTCAACAGTCATCTGGCTGCCAAGTTTGTTTGGTTTTTTATTATTATTATTTTTTGACAGTTAGCGTGCCATGCTATTGGAAATGTCATAGCTGTTATGCAATGTCAGGGTGACTAAGTGAGACAGGAATTCCCACACATGTCACATGCTCTCAACTCCGTACGAGCATCTGAAATGTGACTGTAAGGGTCAGATACATCCTGACTCTGTAGGTCACATGCCCTGTCTTCCTGTGGGTGCACTGCATACTGCTGCTAATGACATGAGCCACACAGCTCTGCAGCCACTGAGATGTAACTCCTCATAGGCAGAAGCCATCTAATAGTAGGCAGATATTTTCATTGGTTGCTCATTATGTTGCAGCAGGTTTTCTTACCTTTTCGTGACATAAGGTAATGGAAAGACTACAGCTCTGGAGATACACACACATCACAACTATTCCATGTGTAGCTCTGTAACTTCAAGTGTATTCTTTAACCTCTCTGAGCCTAACTTCCTGCACCTGTGAAAGAGGATAATTATAATAGCCTTTTGGGATTCTCATGAGGACTAAATGTGATGGTATTTGTGAAGTGTTCTGCACAGGGCCCACCACATTGCACACATCTGATACTGAGTTTCCTTCCCAACGTTAACCACATAATAATTAGCTTACCTGATGTCACCCAGGGTCTCCAGAGTCTTTCTCTGGTAATGGGATCATCACCATATCCTTATATTTTGTAGCTGATTTGTGGGATTTTCACTTACCTGTGTTGTTCCTTCCTTCTGAGGGCAGGGATAATCAATTTTTCAGTAGAAGAATAAGGCACACAACTATAAACTCTGAGAATATTTGATTATAATTTTTAGACAGTCAGCAACATAATACAACCAGTATGGCATTTGATTTCTGAAAGATGTCTGAAAAGATACAGTGTTGCTCTTAAATAGTTAAGAAGGTGGCATCGCTTGGCCTCTTCTGGGTATCTCCAAGCCCAGCACAAGTAGCAGCCATTTGCAGATTGCTCGATAGCTCGTGCTGAGTGGCCAGAGGTAAGGCACGCGTGGTGAGTGACTTTGGACCTTCCAGGAGGCTCCAGAGCTAGAGCACCAGTGGACAGCTTTAAAACATGCTGGATTACAATCCAACCACTTCCACAAGTGACACATTCAAGGGGTGGACGTGGCAGGCACCAAGCCCCCTGAAGCAAGTCCTGCTCTGGGGGATGGACGCTGGCACAGCAGCTCCTCTGCTTTAGTTGCAGCCAGTCCTCAAAGCCAGTTGGCCTGGGGGTCAATCCCTCCTAGTGATGTGCCAACAAGTAATCAAGGCTCAACTATAATAGTACAGTGCACAAAGCCCACATAGGGGTCACACCTGGACACAGCTTGGTGACCAGGGAGGCTGCACCACTGAACCCTACAGGACAGCTATTACATAAAGCCACTCTACCGAGTCTGGGAGACATAGCAGCTGTACCTAGTATATAGAAACAAACATAGGGAAGCTGCCAAAATGAGAAGACAAAGAAAAATGTCCCAAATGAAAGAACAGGACAAATCTCCAGAAAAAAGAACTAAATGAAATAGAGGCAAGCAAACTAGTAGATACAGAGTTCAAAACAATAGTTATAAGGATGTTCAATGAATTTAGTGAGAACTTCAATAGCATAAAAAAGGACACAGAAACCATAAGAAAGAACCAATCAGAAATGAAGGATACACTAACTGAAAGGAAGAATAAATTACATAAAATCAACAGTAGAGTAGATGAAGCTGAGAATCAAATCAGCAATTTAGAATATAAGGAGAGAGAAAACACCCAATCAGAACAGAAAGAAAAAATAATAATTTAGAAAAAAGAAGATAGTGTGAGGAGCCTCTGGGACAACTTTAAGCATACCAACATTTTCATCATGGGGATGCTGGAAGGAGAAGAGTGAGAGCAAGAAATTGAAAACCTGTTTGAAAAAATAATGTTGAAAAACTTCCCTAACCGGGTAAAGGAAATAGACATACAAGTCCAGGAAGCACAGAGAGTCCCAAATTGGATAAACCCAAAGAGGCCCACACCTAGATACATCATAATTAAAATGCCAAAGGTTAAAGACAAATAGAGAACCTTAAAAGCAGCAAGAAAAAAGCAGTTAATTTCCTACAGGGCAGCTCCCATAAGACTGTCAGCTTTCTCAACAGAAACTTTGCAGGCCAGAAAGGAATGGTGTGAAATATTCAAAGTAATGAAAAATAAGGACCTACAACCAAGATTACTTTACCCAGCAAATCTATCACTTAGAACCGAAGCACAGATGAGCATCCCAGAGAAGAAAAAGCTAAAGGAGTTCATTACTACCAAACCAATAAATATTTCTAGAAATGTTAAAGGGTCTCCTTTAAGAAGAAGAAAAAACACAGATAAAAATATGAATAATAAAATGGCAATAAAGACATATCTATGAACAATTACTTTAAATGCAAGCAAATTAAATACTCCAATCAAAAGTCATATGATGCCTGACCAGGCAGTGGCGCAGTAGATAGAGCATCAGACTGGGACACAGAGGACCCAGGTTCAAAACTCTGAGGTTGCCAACTAGAGTGTGGGGTCTTCTGGTTTGAGAAAGGCTCATCAGCTTAAGCCCAAGGTCACTGGCTTGAGCATGGGTCACTCTGTCTGCTGTTGCCCCCTGCCCCCAGTCAAGGCACATATGAGAAAGCAGTCAATAAACAACTAAACTGCTGTAACAAAGAATTGATGCTTCTTAACTCTCTCCCTTCCTATCTGTCCTTATCTGTCTGTCTCTCTTTAACTCTTTGTCTCTGTCACAAAAAAGTCATATGGTGACTGAATAACAAAACAAGACCCTTACATATGCTGTCTACAAGACACACAACTTCATATCAAAAGACACATACAAACTGAAAGTAGAGGGATGGAAAAAGATATTTCATAAAAATGGAAACAAAATAAAACAAAAAAAGCAGGGGTAGCAATACTTATACCAGACAAAATAAACTTTAACAAAGGCTATAATGAGAGACAAAGAAGAACTCAGCAACTCCATTATTAGGTATTTATCCTAAGAGACCCAAAACACTAAATCAAAAGACATATACACCCATATGTTTAATGCACCATTATTTACAATAGCCAAGATATGGAAGCAACTTGAAGTATCCATCAATAGATGAATGGAGGAGCACCTAAATATATAAAGCAAATTTTGATGCACATAAACGGCAAGATCAACAGCAATACTATAATAGTAGGGGATTTTAATACCCCACTAACATCAATGGACAGATCCTCCAGACAGAAAATTAACAAAGAAACAGCAGCCTTAAAGGACACACTAAATCAACTGGATTTAACAGATATCTTCAGAACCTTTCACTCCAAAGCAGCAGAATATACATTCTTTTCAAGTGTTCATGGTACATCTACTAGGATAGACCACATGTTAGGACACAACATGAGTCTCAATAAATTTAAGAAAATTTAAATCATATCAAGCATCTTCTCTAATCACAATGGCATGAAACTAGAAATCAACCACAATAGGAAAACTGGAAAACATTCAAACACTTGGAGGCTAAATAGCATGATATTAAATAACAAATGGGTTAACAATGAGATCAAGGAAGAAATAAAAAATTTCCTTGAAACAAATGAAAATGAACATACAACAACTCAACATTTATGGAACACAGCAAAAGCAGTACTGAGAGGGAAGTTCACAGCATTACAAGCATACCTTAAGAAGCAAGACAAAGCTCAAATAAACAATCCTGAATCTAAAAGAACTAGAAAAAGAACAACAAATAAAACCAAGAGAAAGTAGCTCTGGCCGGTTGGCTTGGTGGTAGAGCGTCGGCCTGGCGTGCAGAAGTCCCGGGTTTGATTCCCAGCCAGGGCACACAGGAGAAGCGCCCATCTGCTTCTCCACCCCTCCCCCTCTCCTTCCTCTCTGTCTCTCTCTTCCCCTCCCGCAGCGAGGCTCCATTGGAGCAAAGATGGCCCGGGCGCTGGGGATGGCTCCTTGGCCTCTGCCCCAGGCGCTGGAGAGGCTCTGGTCGCGGCAGAGAGACACCCTGGAGGGGCAGAGCATCGCCCCCTGGTGGGCAGAGCGTCGCCCCCTGGCGGGCATGCCAGATGGATCCCGGTCGGGCGCATGCGGGAGTCTGTCTGACTGTCTCTCCCCATTTCCAGCTTCAGAAAAATACAAAAAAAAAAAAAAAAAAACCCCAAGAGGAAGTAGAAAGTAGAAGGAAGGAAATAATAAAGATTAGAGTGGAAATAAATTATATAGAGGCTAAAAACAGAAAATCAATGAAACCAAGAGCTGGTTTTTTTGAAAGGGTAAACAAGATAGATGAACCTTTAACCAGACTCAGAAAGAGAAAAAGAGAGAGGGCTCAAATCAATAAAATTAGAAATGAGAGTGGAGAAGTAACAACTGACAAAGCAGAAATACAAATGATTGTAAGAAAATATTATGAAGATCTGTATGCCAAAAATTGGACAACCTATGTGAAATGGATAAATTCCTAGAAACATAAAATCTTCCAAAACTCAATCTGGAAGAATCAGAAAACCTAAACAGACTGATTACAACAAATGAGATCAAAACAGTTATCAAAAACCTCCCACCAAACAAAATCCCTGGACCAGATGGCTTCACAGGCAAATTTTACCAAATATTCAAAGAAGAACTAACGCCTATCCATCTCCAGCTATTTCAAAAAATTCAAGAGGAGGGAAGACTTCCAAGCTCTTTTTATGAGGCGAGCATAATCTTCATTCCAAAACCAGAAAAAGATACTACAAAGAAAAAAAAACTATAGGCCAGTATTCTGATGAACTCAGATGCTAAAATTCTCAACAAAATATTAGCAAATCAGATCCAACAATACATGAAAAAAATCATACATCATGATCAAGTGGGATTTATTCTGGGGTGGGAAGGCTGGTACAATATTCTCAAATCAATCAATGTGATTCATCATATAAACAAAAGGAAGAAGAAAAATCACATGATTACATCAATAGATACAGAAAAAGCATTTGATAAAATCCAGCACCCATTTATTTTCAAAACTCTCAGCAAAGTGGGAATATAGGCAACATACCTCAACATAATAAAAGCCATCTATGACAAACCCACAGCCAACATCATACTCAATGGGCAAAAATTAAAAGCAATCACCTTAAGATCAGGAACAAGGCAGGGGTGCCCCCTTTAACACTCTTATTCAACATAGTCCTGGAAGTCCTAGCCACAGCAATCAGACAAGAAGAAGAAATAAAAGGCATTCAAATTGAAAAAGAAGAAGTAAAACTATCATTATTTGCTGATGACATGATAGTGTACATAGAAAACCCTAAAGTCTCAGTCAAAAACTACTAAACCTGATAAATGAATTTGGCAAGGTGACAGGATATAAAATTAATATTCAGAAATCAGTAGCATTTTTATACACCAACAATAAACTGTATGAAAGAGAAATTAAGGAAACAATCCCCTTCACTATTGCAACAACAACAAAAAATAAAGTACCTAGTAGTAAATTTAACCAAGGAAGTAAAGGACTTGTACTCAGAAAACTATAAAAAATTGATAGAAGACGTCAACAAAGATACAAACAAGTGGAAACATATACTGTGTTCATGGATAGGAAGAATAAACATCATTAAAATGTCTATAGTACCCAAAGCAATCAATCTATAAATTCAATGCAATTCCTATTAAAATACCAATTGCATACTTCAAAGATATAGAACAAATATTCCAAAAATTTATATAGAACCAAAAAAGAACATGAATAGCCTCAGCAATCTTGAAAATGAAGAATAAAGTGGGTGGTATCACACTTCCTGACATCAAGTTATATTACAAGGCCATTGTATTCAAAACAGCTTGGTACTGGCATAAGAACAGGCATACAAATAAGTGGAACAGAACAGAGACCCCAGAAATTAACCCATGCCTTTACGGTCAATTGATATTTGACAAAGCAGGTAAGAGCATACAATGGAGTAAAGACAGTCTTTTTAATAAATGGTGTTGGGAAAATTGGACAGGTACATGCAAAGAAATGAAATGAGAGCAACAACTTACACCATTCACAAAAATAAGCTCTAAAAGGATAAATGACTTAAATTTAAGCCATAAAACCATAAACATCTTGAAAAAACACATAGGTAGTAAACTCTCTGATATCTCTTGTAGCAATATTTTTACTGATTTATCTCCACGGGTAAGTGAAATAAAGGACAGATGAACAAGTGGGACTATATCAAACTAAAAAGCTTTTGCACAGCAAAAGACACCATAAACAAAATAATAGATAACCTACACAATGGCAGAACATATTTACCAAAACATCTGATAAGGGGTTAATAACCAAAATTTAAAAAGATCTTCTAAAATTCAGTTACAAAATAGGCAAAAGAACTGAATAAGCACTTCTCTTAAGAGGACATACAAATGGCCAATATGCATATGAAAAAATGTTCAACCTCATTAATCATCAGAGAAATGCAAAATAAAACCACAATGAGATACCATCTCCTACCTGTTAGAATTGCACTCATTAACAAAACAACACACAATAAATGCTGGCAAGGATGTGGAGAAAAGGGAACCCTCCTGCACTGCTGATGGGAATGCAGACTTGTGCAGCTACTGTGGAGAACTGTATGGGGTTTCCTCAAAAAATTAAAAATAGAACTACCTTTTGACTCAGCTATCCTACTTTTAGGAATATATCCTAAGAATACCAAATCACTGATTCAAAAGGAAATATGCACCCCCATGTTTATTGCAGCATTGTTTACAATAGCCAAGTTCTGGAAACTGCCCAAGTGTCTATCAGTGGACGAGTGGATTAAAAAGCAGTGGTACATATACACAATGGAATACTACACAGCAGTGAAAAAGAAGGAAATCTTATCTTTTGTGACAGCATGGCTAGACCTGGAGACTATTATGCTAAGTGAAATAATCCAAGCAGAGAAAAAAATATCATATGATCTCACATATATGCAGAATCTAATGGATAAAGTGAACTGAGGAACAGAATAGAGGCAGAGGCAGGGTCACAGGGAGCAGAGGGACAGCAGTCAGAGGGAAGGAGGATGAGGGCATGGGATCAGAGAAGGTGAAGGGATTAGTGAAACTATATATACATAACATAGATATAGATAACAGGACAGCAAATCCTAGAGGGAAGGGGAGAGGGAGTTGGGGGAGGGGGGCAAAGGGGGTATAAAAAGGGACACAGGGGTGGGGGTGAGGGAGTTATATTCAGTGGGACACTTGAATCCATGTAAGCACAATAAATTAAAAATTAACAAAAAATTAAAAAAAATAGATGAATGAATAAAGAAGTGATGCATATATACAGTGGAATATGATTCAGCCAGAAAAAAGAATAAAATCTTGCCATCTATAACAGCATGGATGTACCTATAGGGTCTTGTGCTAGGTGAAATAAGTAGACAGAGAAAGACAAATGCCAGATGATTTTGTTTATACGTGGAATCTAGAAAACAAAATAAACAAAGAAGCAGAAAAGAGGCAGACTCACAGATACAGGAAGCATTTTGACAGTTTTCAGAGGGAGGGGGTGGGGGTATTGGGTGAAAGAGCTGAAGGGACTCTGAAGTGCAAATTGGCAGTTACAGAATAGTCATGGGAATGTCAAGTACAGCATAGGGACTATAGTCAATAGTATTGTAGTAACTATGTATGGTGTCAGATGAGGGTTGGATTTATCAGGGTGATCACTTCATAGAGTATATATATGTCTAATCACAGGGTTATATCTAAAAGTAATAATGTTGTACATCAAATGTAGTTTAAAAATAAAGCGATAAAATTGTTAAAAAGTCACATAAGATAGTTAAGAAGCTGGGTTCTTTATCTATAACTTTATTGAAATCACATTTGAACCTTTAACACATCCATGAATATATTCAAAGAAGTGCTTTTTTTTTTAATTGGGCTTAAATTTATACTTTTGCTAACTTCAAGTGATGTGTCTTGGTTCTAATATTTTTTTAGATCTGGGAATAAATTATCACTCACCTTACCCCTGGTTTCATTTTAGGAGGCTGAGCTAGTGAAAAAGCACTGGACCTGAGCTCAGGAAAGTGGCTTAGAATCTCCTTTCTGTTAGTTTCCATTTGAATAGATGTAGTTCCTTTGAGACTGATAGCGGTAATTCTACCTACTCTGTCCCCTTTATTCAGTAGGCTGTGAGGATCAAAAGATCATTGAAAGGTATGTGAACCGTAAAGCACCATACAAATAATTTTCATCACATAATTGAATCACCATGGAAACTAAGAATAATTCTGATATCAGGGCCTCCTACCAGTCCTACTGAATTGGAGTCTCTTAGTGGTGGAACCTGGACACTCCTATTTAAAAATATACTGCTCACAAAAATTAGGGGATATTTCAAAATGAATATGAAGCTATTAAATATCCCCTAACTTTTGTGAGCAGTATATATGTAACTCAGTATGTGCAGCAAGGGCCAAAATCCACTGCCCTATAAATATATATCGATATCACTATTCACAATGTTATTGACTTCATTTGTCTTAACAGATGAACTTGAATCCTTCTGATTCATTTTCAGCTGCAGCTCTTTACCCCTTACACTTTGAATATTTTCAGACCTAGTCCCATCTTATTCTTCTCATTCTCATATCCTGTATTGTTTTTCTATAGCCCAATTTTCCAGCCACATCAAACTGGCTTACATTAGCTGAAAACCCCATACACTTTCCTGTCTTTGTGATTCTGCTTAGTGATTCCTTGAGAAGATACTCTTACTGGGGTGCTGGGACCTCGTCTTCTCGTAGCACTAAGTGAGACCTGGTCTTTTTGTAGCACTTCTTGTAGCACAATGGTAATTTCATGACTATTCAATCTATCTTCTGCTTTATAGAGATAAACCCTGAGACCCAAAGTTGCTAAGTGTCTTTGCCGAGGAGACACAGCTATTTAATGACTGAGTCAAGATTAAAATCCAAGTCTGCAGACTGCCAGACCAGTGCTCTCTATACCATTTATTTTTCTGAGAATACTTATTGAGCACCTAATATGTTCCAGGCACTGGCATATTGTTATACCATAAATATGCAAAAAGTTTCACTTACCCATCATGCCAAATGCAGAGAGTTTATCTCTAGCACTTACAATTTTAAAAATTATTTTTAAAAGTATGCTTGAAAATACACTCACTCTTTGACTCTTTCAGGATATTATTGTACTTTTGCCTATAGTATATTATTCTACACTCACAGCCCATACACATCTGCTTTGTACTATATATCTCTTCTGAGTCACATGAGCGCAGGGCCTTCTGTTCAGGGATTTCAGCAATCCTCTACGAGGCTCAGAGCATTAGCAGAGATGGGACTGCTTCTGGTCCATTTTTCCCAAACCAAGTGCACATGCGTGGCCACCTCACTATTGCTCCCTTGAGTTGCCAGGAATAGTTGTTAGATGCATCCTTTAACTTCAAGTCTGGTGTCCTGACACCAGCTCTGCAGGACTCAGTTTCCTGAAGTATGTTCTCAATATTTTACTTTGGGAGAAATTTGAAAATTGTAATAAAATAATTTTACATAAGGATTTTGTTAGGATTTACAGAGCCTGGCTTGGGCCAGCAAATACTCAGGCTGATCTCCCAAGTTATTGTTCCAGCCATGGAGCCACTCCATCCATCTGATTCTCAGCTCAGACTGCATTAGAAAACGCCTACTAAATACATAGATTAAATGTGAAGGGGGGAACTGAGATTTCTCATCCCTCCTTAGTTCATTTGGCCTAGGAACAGAGATGCAGGGGTTGTAATTCAGATAATTAGAGTTCTACCTGAAAATAAAAAGAGTGGCCTCGCACTTCTCTATTTGACAACCCCATATCAGAAGGGGTGCATGAAGCAGTGTGTACAAAGCTCATTGTCTTTTCAACATTTCCTGTGTACCTCTGCATTTACGAGGCCCCTTTATTTCCAGCAATCAGCAACATCAGTTTAGAAAAGGCATAATTGTGATGAGTCAGTACTACATGTCACAACATCAAATGTTAACTAATGTCCACGGCAGTGAAAAAAAAAATAAGCTAGTTCATGATCTCATGTTTCCAATGCTAGAGCCTCCCTGTCACGTGTCATTTGAAATAATGCTGCTTTCATTAACAGCACTAGAACTTGTAGGAATTATTATGGATTTGAGATCTTTAAAGATCTATATTTCATTTTGGGGATCAGAATTAGGCTAATTGATTATTGATATAAACAATTTAAGGATATATCCTCTCTCAGCTGTTATATACATATTTTTTCTTCTTAAAAGAAAGATACATATATTGTTGTTTTCTGCTATGAAAATTATTTAGAATTTGGTCTTTAGCCACATTCTCTCTCTATGCTTTTTCTATATAAATAATTTTAAAGAAACACTTACTGAATGCTTACAGTGAGGCAGGCATACTGTGAGGTGGTGGGGACACCACATTGAACAAATGTGTTTCTGCTAGTGCAGGAGACAGAGGTTGTATCTTTGAAAAAACTTAGTAAAATTGACAAAGTTTTGACAGAAATGATGAATAAAAAAAGAAATGTGATAAAAATATTTTCTGTGGAAATATAACCACAGACTCTACATTTGTTAAAAATATAAAATAAATTTTGTAGACCTATATGCTATCAAATGATAAAAAATAAAATATACATCCAGAAATATATATCAAAATTATCTCAAGAAGAGATAAAAAGTTAATAATTCTACTATTAAAGGAATTAAGCTAATCACCTAAAGTCTTCCTGCAAAGAAAACATTGGCCTCAATAATTTTGGAGGTAACTTCCACTGATAATTCAAGAAACGTGGTGATTTCACACTTTCAGATAATAAAAAAGAGAGAAGACTTTCTAACTTTCTCACTAGATGAGTAAAAACTTGGTTCTAAAATCAGACAAGGACGAACAAGAAAGGGAAATTATGTGGCACTTTCACCCATGAACACAGATATCAGAAAGCTGAATGAAAATGTACATGGTCAAGTTTAGTGCTAGATTGTTTAATTAAAATAATAATATTTACTATTGCAGTTACTACTCTTTGAACACCAACTCCTCAGCCAAAAAGGGGGCAAACTCCTCACACAAACTTCAAAGTATTATTTAAAGTATTATTATTCTTATTTTACAGACAGCAAAACTGGGATTCAGAGTATTATTATTCATTTTACAGATGACAAAACTGGGTAACTTCCTCAAGCTCACACAGCTAGAAAGTTGTAAAAGTGGAATTTCAAAAGAGGGTCTTTTGGACTTTGAGCTTGCATACTTTACAATACAGGCAGCTTCCCTAAGGTATGGAGCTTGGTTCCTATTCATGTCCTAGATTCTCAATAAATATCTGTGGACTGTCTCTCTTGAAACCAAAGTCACAAACTTGTCTCACAAAGGGATCAATACTTTAAAAATCAAGAACTAGGCCTGACCTGTGGTGCCGCAGTGGATAAAGTGTCAACTTGGAACTCTGAGGTCGCCGGTTCAAAACCCTGCACTTGTCTGGTCAAAGTACATATGGGAGTTGACGTTGATGCTTTCTGCTCCTCCCCTTTTTTACTCTCTCTCTCTCTCTCTCTCTCTCTCTCTCTCTCTCTCTCTGTTTCTCCCCTCTGTATAATTAATAAATAAATATTTTTTTAAAAATCAGGAACTAGGGCCCTAAAAGCAGCTATCACATCCTGGGGATTTTCTGGTTCTTTTGCTTTTCCTCATGGGGCCAGAAGGAACTTTCTAGGGAGTTTATATTATTTGGGCACTCGGAAGACAAAAGAACATCTGTATTAATTAGCTTGCTATGACTGCCATAACAAAATACCACACACTGTGGGGCTCAAACAACAAAAATTTGTTTTCTCACAGTTCTGGAAGCTAGAAGTCCAAGATCAAGTTGTTAGCAGGTTTGGTTTATTCTGAGGTTCCTCCCCTCTGTTTGCAGATGTCACCTTCTTTCTGTGCTTCTCACGTGGTTGTCTGTCTGTGTCCTAATCCCCTCTCCTAATAAGGGCAGTAGTCAGATTAGATTAGGGTTCACCCTAAACACCCATTTGTAACTTAATTGCCTCTTTAAAGACCCCATCTCCAAATCCAGTCACATTTGAGGTACGGGGGTTTAGGGCCTCAACATATGACTTGGTGGGGGGCACAATTCAGCCTATCTATAACACCATCTCAGGGAAATAATAGGGAATATTTGTCATCTCAGACGGGTTGGATACTTATAGGGCATGTGTGGTAATGAGTCTTTAAAGGCAATCCTCCTTGGACAAATAGCAGCAGCAGGCAGCCCTCCCAGACTTCATTGGCAGTTAACAAGAGTGCAGTCACTCACACTTCAGGCTCAGAGAACTGCTCTCATTGGACTCACTGAAGAAAAGGCAAATGCAAAGTCAGCTCTCCATTGAGAACAGGAACAACCAACAGGATATCCCTCCCTCTTTGTTTTCCCTTCAGCTTTTAAGAACCTGCCAAGACTTGGTGAGTGGGAGCTTCAAAACACCCACCCAGCAAGCCATGCATTCAGCAATTCATCACTTCTGATAGGACAGTGGGAACTCAGAAGCAGTTTCAAATTTCCAGATGGATTCAGAAAATAATAAAAATCTGACATTTTATGAGAATGTTCTTTAAGGTCATGTTTTGGCATCAGACACCATACAGGGGTCATGCCGAGTAGAGCATGGGAAGAAACCTGCATAATAAAGCCAAACTTGACAACACCCCTCATGCTGCCTCTCCTTTATTAGCTACTCCCATGTTCCTTTTAGAAAAGAGTAAGAGCTTTCTCTTTGGAATATAAGTCTGAAGGCAGCCTTGAATCTAATCCAAGGCAGTTTCCCAAAGTGCCAGGACAAAATTAGGTCCCTGCCCAGCCCTTTATTTTGGTAAAGAGATACTGAAAATATCTTTATCTGCTGAGTAGAGACCATATACGTCTCTAGGTAACTTCTGTAGTCATTACTTGAATTAACATTGACTCTGAAATTAATGAATATGTGCATAGCTGCATTTTAAGATTTCTTTAGCTTTATTCTCACAGAAAGGATCACCAAGGATTGTGGAATTGGGAGTTAGTTCTCCAGGGTATTAGCAAGGAGGGTATTTAATGGTTTGAGTGGTGGTTAAATAAGTTTTGAAGATAAATATTTGAAGAATAATATTATTTTATAAAATTACATATCTGCGACATATCCACCTTTGTCATGAGTCATTGTCTTTTGACTCAGAACTCAGACTCAGGATAGGAGATGCCCTTGAACCTGGCAGTTTACTTACAGTGTCACAGTGACATTAGAAGGGAAATGTTTAAGCTTTCATATGGAGAGGGCATGGAGGGAAGTTAATATCTATACGATGTTTGCTATATGTTTGGCACTATGCTAGTAACTTTATATAATTTCTTTATTTAATACAAAATAATGCAGTAGCAACTTTTAGCACTAAGATGTTCCTCCAGCATGGATTTAAGGCATGGAGGGAGCCCTGTGAAATGCAGAATGCCCCATCTGCTTATATCCTCATGTCTCTTCTTTCTCTTCTACCTCAGTTCCCACAGGCACGGTGGCTGTACTTCAGTCACTCCTATTAAATGGTACTTTAGAAAAGACAGTTTTTAGGACAGTCTCTGAATTTGCAAATCACCTTAACTACCCTATCTAGAGAAGTGATTCAAAATCATGCTATCAAATCCTGTTTCATCATCTCTTTGTGTTTCTTACAATCCTATATTTTTCTTGTTAGTTTATTACTCTCTGGATTCCCTTCTAGAATGTAGCCTATCTTGTCTTCCCCTCTGCCCACTGGGCCTCAAACCATGATGGGTGCAGATTAACATTTAAAGGTTATTTGTAGCAGGAACGTACATAGTCCATCCTTATCCATGGTTTCATTATTTGCAATTTCAGTTATCCATGGTCCAAAAATATCAAATGGAAAATTTCCATAAATAAACAATTCATAAATTTTAACTTGTGAGCTTTTCTCTTTTTTTTTTCTTTAAGTGAGAGTAGGGGAGACACAGAGACAGACTCCCACATGTGCCCTGACAGGGATCCACCTGGCAACCCCCGTCTGGGGCTGATGCTCTGCCCATCTGGGACCATGCTCACAACTGAGCTATTATTAGCAGCTGAGACAGAGGCTCCATTGAGCCATACTCAGCACCCAGGCTGATGTGCTTGAATCAATGGAGCCATGGCTGCAGGACGGGAAGAGAGAGAGAGAAAGAAAGAGAAGGGGGATGGAGAGGAGTGGAGAAGCACGGGTTGCTTTTCCTGTGTGCCTTGATTAGCAATCAAACCTGGGACATCCATATGCTAGTTCAATGTTCTACCACTGAGCCAACTGGCCAGGGCGAAATTGTGAGCTTTACTGAGCAGCGTGTCAAAATCTCGCACAGTCTGGCTCCACTGCACCAGAACAGAATAGTCCCTTGGTCCTGCATTGCCTCTCTGTGTCTGCTCCTGCCTGTTAGGCACTCAGTAGCCAGCCCAGTTATTGGATTGACTGTGGCAGTATCACAGTAGTGCTCTGGTAACCCTTATTTTACTTAATAATGGTGCCCAAGAGCAAGAGTAGTGACGTTGGCAATTTGAATATGTCAAGAAAAGCAATAAACTGCTTATTATAAATCGTCAGAGGGTCACTAAAAGCCTAATGCTCCCTCATGATGCCTACGTCACATTCACCTTCCTTCATCTCATCACGTAGACATTGTATCATCTCACGTCATCACAGGAGGTCAGTTGAGTCAAGCACAGTAAGATATTTTGAGAGACCAAAACTATAGTTACATAGCTTTAATTATAGTGTATTGCTATAATTGTTCTATGCTATTACTCATTGTTGTTACTCTCTTACTGTGCCTAATTTATACATTAAACTTTACCACAGGTCGTGGATATATAGAAAGAAACAGCATGTAGGGTTTGCTGCTGTTTGTGGTTTTAGGCGTCAACCAGGGGTCCTGGAATGCACCTTTTATGGATAAGGGGGGACGAATGTATTAATGAAAATATTTAAGCAAATGATAGTAACCCCACTAACTGACTGACTGATTGGATTAGATAGTATTGTTTAAAAGAATTCAAATCTCTTATTGATGGTGGCAGAAATCTCTAGCTTTTCCCATGAGTTCACAGTAATACAAAACTGAACTCATTTCCACCCTGCCATTGTAATGTATACTACATTACTGAGCTCACTAAAATATGCTTCCATTTTCTTGTAACGAATGTTTCCTGAGTGGGCCACTAGACACTAGACCAGGGGTCCCCAAACTTTTTACACAGGGGGCCAGTTCACTGTCCCTCAGACCATTGGAGGGCCAGACTATAAAAAAAACAAACTATGAGCAAATCCCTATGCACACTGCACATACCTTATTTTAAAGTAAAAAACAAAACAAAATGGGAACAAATACAATATTTAAAATAAAGAACAAGTAAATTTAAATCAACAAACTGACCAGTATTTCAATGGGAACTATGGACCTGCTTTTGGCTAATGAGATAGATGGTCAATGTGCTCCTCTCACTGACCACCAATGAAAGAGGTGCCCCTTCGGGAAGTGCGGTGGGGACCGGATAAATGGCCTCAGGGGGCTGCATGCAGCCCGCGGGGCTGTAGTTTGGGGACCCCTGCACTAGACATAATGCCAGCCACTGCAGGAATAGAAGTAAAATCATAAATGGAGCCAACATTATTGGGCACTTATTATATGCCATTAATACTTGTGTAACATTTCCTGCTATATAATATTATATTGCTTGGATATTACATAATTTTAAAATCTATTGATATTTTGATGGACATTTGAGTTTCCATTTTTTTGCTATTCATACTTATAAACATTTTAATGCATGGTTCTATCACCTGATGGGAGCCAGGCCCAAGGCGGGTCTGCCTCCAGCTGGCCTGTAGTGTGTGGGTTCTTGACTTAGTGCAGGAAAAATCACATGGGAGTCAGGTGATTTTAAGAGTATGTTTGTTAAAGCTGGGGATAGTGACACTAAGGAAGGGCTTAGGGTAGATGAAAGAACAGGAGAGAGTCTAGGCAGTGCTCTGCTTTGGCTCCCTAGAAACCTTATGGGAAAGAAGTGAGCCAAGGCAGGGCTGCTTTTAGCTCACTGGCAAGTAAGAGAAAAAGAGGGCCTTGGAGACAGCTTCAGAGGGTAAGCCCGGGATGAGCTGCCAGTGCTCGCTACCCTTCTCCTCTGGTTGCCAGTCTTGGGGGAACCCTTAGGGTTTAGGAGAGAAAAGTAAATATGCACACCTGAGAGCGAAGAAAGACGTGGGTGGGCTTCAGAGAGAGAACCGGCACTGGCATCCTTAGTCTTGAGGGTTTTTATCTCTCTTCTGGGAGTGGGAATCTTAGGGAAGGTCTGCCAGGGGTCCCCAAACTTTTTACACAGGGGGCCAGTTCACTGTCCCTCAGACCATTGGGGGCCGCCACATACAGTGCTCCTCTCACTGACCACCAGTGAGAGAGGTGCCCCTTTCCGGAAGTGCGGCGGGAGCTGTATAAATGGTTTCAGGGGGCCACATGCAGCCCGCGGGCTGTAGTTTGGGGATGCCTGGAGGGGAGGGTTTCAGCAGATTATTTGTTAGTTTTACAGATGTGTCCTTTCACTATGTTGATTCATCAAAATGAGTGTATAGGGGAGTTTGGGATCATTCTCTGGTTAGCTTCACTGCTTTACTTTTATCCTGGGTCTATCTGGCTCCAATCAGATTTTTTGTTGTTCCCCTGACTTCCTCAGTCCTTGGTTGGCACAAATGGCACTAATTGGTTCTGTTCTCTATCTCCCTGACCAAGGTGATTTAAGCTGTTTATTCTCTGTTCAGGGAGGAGAGGCATAAATGATTTGCTCTCAAGTGTCCTTGGTTAAGGAAGATAAGGTCTTGTGATTCACAAGCTGGCTATAAATTGGTCAGATTGTTTGGCTTTGTTTAGTTGTCTCAGTTTCTCCATTCCACCTGCCAAGGAATTTTCCTACCTTCTTACTATCCTGCTTCATTTCCACATAGTCCAGGATTTATCTAGGGCATTGCTCTCGAATTGTGATCCTTGGAAAAGGAGCTTATTAGTTAGGTTCCATTCTAGACCTACAGAGAGTCAGGATATCTGTGGATGGGACCCAGCAATCTGGATTTTAATAAGCTCTCCAGATGATGATGCTATATGTTACAACTGCCTGGGAGCTTTCAAAAAACACCAAAGGTTGACCTCTACCCAGGAACGATTAGGTCGTAATCACTTAAGATGGGGCCGGAAGTCTACTGCATCTAGAGTAGAGAACTACACTGTTGGGTATGTAAGTAGGAGGGGGCGTTTTCAGGACAAAGAGTAAAGGTTTATTCAGTTTTATTACATGAGGTTAAATTGCTTTTCCAAAATGATTGTCCTCATTTATGCTCCCACCAGCTGTTTATGGGTGTTCCTATTGCTCCACATCTTCACCAAAAGTTGTGTTATTTAACTTTTTAGTTGTCATTTTGATAGGTATGGAATGGTATCTCATTATAATTTAAATTTGTATGTATTTAATTAATAATGAGGCTGACCATCTTTTTATACAGGGTGTGGCAAAAGTAGGTTTACATTTGTGAGTAAAAACACAGAGATTATTCTTGTATCATTGTTCATTATTGAATTATTTTCTACACCAATAACTGTTAACTTACTTTTCCCCCACCCTGTACGTTTAAAGGCCATCAATATTTTTACTTCTGTGAAATGCCTCTTCATATCTTCTGCCATTTTCCCCCTACTGAACTGTCTTTTTATTGATTTGTAGTAATTTTTTTATGTATTCTGGATGCTAATTCTTTATCAGTTATAGATGGAGTAACTCTTTCTTTCTTTTTAGTTTTTGGCTTATTTTTAAATTCTCTTTAGAGAGTATTTCAAGTAACAGAAATTTTTTATGTCATTTAATTTCTCTCTTTTCTGTTAGGGTTTTTTGTTTGTTTGTTTTTTTGCCCTGTTTGGGACATCTTTTTCTACCCAAAGTTTAAAGGATATTCTCCTATACTTTCTTCTAAACATTGTAAACCTTTGCATTCCACATTTAAGTGCTTAATCCATCTAGAATTAAAAAAAATCAGTGGTCTAAAGTAGATAGTCATTTTTACTTATTTTCCTTTTGGATAAACAATTGTCTATTGATTAATTTTTTCACCCAGGATCCAGTGCTTCACTGTTTAATTATTATAGATTATAATCAGTCCTGATACATGGTAGGGGGCAAGTCCCTACCTACTTTTTCTCCAAGAACATCTGAGCTATTTTTAGTTCTTTGCACTCCAGTGACTTAACAGTTAACTTGTCAGATACCATAAAAAGTCTTGCTACAATTTCTATTAAAAATGTGTTGAATCTTTAGAGCAATGTGAAGACGTATATCATCTTTAAAAATGTTAACCCTTCCAATTAATAAAGATAGTATGTTGCTGTTTAAGGTTTTTAAAAATGTCTAAGAATAAATTTTGATATTTTTCTACATAAAGTCCTTACAAAATTTTTTTTTGGATTTATTGTCTGGATTCCTGATGTATTTGTTGTTATTATAAATAATCTTTACTTTTTAGTTGCACTTTCTAATTGTTGGGTCTTTATATGGAAATGAAATTGATTTTTAAAAATATTAATATTATGTTTGGCAATGTATCTGAATTCTTTTATTAATTCTAATAATATTTCATGGCTTGTTTTAAATTTTCTTTGCAAACAAATATATCATCTCTAAATCACTTACTATAAAGCCAAGTAGCAGAGGAGGGATAGTGGACATTCTTACCTTTTTTTCTTATTCTAAAGGTACTGATGTTCTCAACATTTTATCATTGAGTAATATTTGTGGTAGAATTTTTATATTCTTCTTTAGTAACCATTTAGGCTAAGAAGTTTTCCTTCTATTCCTACTTAGCCAAGATATTTATCAATTGTTATTTCATTTAGTATCAAAATTATTATTCAAGTTTCCCCTGCCTTTAGTCCACTAGTATGGTGAATTATATTAATAAATTATATAATGTCAAGTCAACTTTGCTTTCATAGAATACTCCCACTGTTCATGATTCACTGTCTCTTCTTACAGTTAGCATTTGTTTATTTAATGTTCAGGATATATTTATACCTCTTTCAGCACCTAATTTTTTTTTCTTATACTGTCCTGTCTTCTTTCGGTATCAAGCGTTTACTCACCTCACAAAATATGTTGGGAGAGTATCTCCTCTTTCTGTACTCTATAAAAATATTCTATGAGGTGGAAATTATATGGTCCTTAATGTTTGCTAGCAGTCTCCTAGAAAAAAATGTGGAACTGATACTTTATTTCTGTAAACCTTTTGTTTTTGCACATTTTACTGAGCTATAACATACAGTGTGTTCGTAAAGTCATGGTGCACTTTTGACTTGTCACAGGAAAGCAACAAAAGATGATAGAAATGTGAAATCTGCACCAAATAAAAGGAAATCTCTCCCAGTTTCATACCTATTCAGTGCAGTTCGATGTGGGCTCACGCACAGATTTTTTAGGGTTCCTTAGGTAGCAATCCCATACAGCCTCTACAGACTCGTTACTGACTGATGGCCTACCAGAACGGGGTTTCTCCACCAAACTGCCGGTTTCCTTCAACTGCTTATCCCACGAGTAATGTTATTCCTATGTGGTGGCGCTTCGTTATAAACACGTTGATATTCACGTTGCACTTTGGTCACAGATTCAAATTTAGCGAGCCACAGAACACACTGAACAAACTGGCATGGCCGTGGGCTCTTCCACTGTATACACGGTGTTACGTCATCATCTGTGCATGTGCACATGCTACCACATCATCCTACAGAAACTGGGAGGGTTTTTTCTATCGTCTTTTGTTGCTTTCCTGTGACCGGTCAAAAGTGCACCGTGATTTTACAGACACACTGTACATTCAGAGCAGAATAGAGCTGAGGAATTATCAGTAATGGAATACTGATTCTTTTTCTAGCACTAAGGTCAAGAAACAGAATATTGCCATGTCACTGCCATGCTCCCTTCTCATCACTTCTCTCACAACAAAATATTGTTTTCTCAGTATTTTGAATATGTTTCTATTGTCATTTGACTTATTTTATTGTTTTTGGACAGTTAGCAGACAGCTTATTTTCTCCTCTTGGTATTAAATATCTTTGTGTTCTTCTCCCCCTCTCTTCCTCTTTCCTCTCTGCGTTCTTTGAAAACCTTATAACTTATATATGCATATAAATTAAAGATATGTATAAATATATTTATAAAAGATATCAATCTCAAGTCAAGAAACCTAATAGATTGCATGCTGAATATATATCCATTAGGGTTCTTGAACCTGAATATTGGTATCTTTCATCAATTCTAGAAAGTTATTAGTAATTATATCTTTGAACATTGTATTTCCTCCATTTTTTCTCTTCTTTCTTTTTGAAACTCTTGTTATAGGTATGTTGAATCTTCTCCAATCACCATATGTCTAAAAATTTGTTATTTCTGGGCTATATCTCCCTTTTATGTCTTAATTAGCCATGATATTGAGAAATGCTTATAATCTTTTACACGGTATTTTTATATATTCTATCCTGGAGTAGATTTCTCTACATATCTATTTCATTACATTTCCAGAAATGGAAATTTCAATTTCTCTTAAACTTATCCTATTGTTCCTGCTATTTTGGTTATTTTTATACTGTGATCTCTTGTTGTTAGGTTTCATTAATGTGGGCAAAATCCCTGATTCATTTTGAAGTCCCCAAATGAACTAGTGTACTTAATATTTGTTGAATAAATGTTTCAGTAGTGAATGGAGCCTTCTCATGTTACCCAAGGTCTGATTGTGGGGAAGTTTCAGAAGAGAGAATGACATGAATTTATTCAAAACTGAAGCACACAGCCAGCTCAACAGGAGGAAATGCTTGTTCAAGTTTCAAATTTTATCTCCTGTTGGACAACTTCCTAGGTTGAAGAAAACTGGGGAAACAACATATTTTCTCTAGATGTTGACAGAATTGTTCAAAAATTTGTTTTCTGTGAGTTATTTCACATTTCTAATTATTTTTAAAGGCCTGTTAAAATAGTTTTCCAATTCCAGACCACAAAAACTGAGATGCAAATAACTAATATAATCAAGGAGAAGACACTGAAAGACAGATGGCAAACAATCTTAGAAAATTATCCTCCCCCTGATGTTCTACCTCATCTCATCACATAGCAGCTCTTGGTCATATAAATTCCAGTTGAATATAGCCTTTCCAATTTTTCCATATTTAATCAATTAAAGAGTAAAGTCCCCAAATCTACATAACATTTGTTCCAAATATGAAAATTTATTATATTCAAGAAAGGACAACATATTAGCAACATCATCTAAATATACCAAGCCACTCAGAGATCAAATGCACTGATCTTCTCATTCTATGATTTAGAGATTTAGGATTTAAAATAGAGCTAACCCTCAAATGAATGTCTACTTTCAGTCTCCAAAGCTTGACTCAACTTTGAGTTTATTTTTATGTATGAAGGGCAGTAATGTTCAAACCTACAGTTCGGACAAAATGTATATATATATCCCTAAGACTAGGAAGTGTTTTTACACAATTTAAAGACTAGCCTTTGACCTAAATGAAAAACAGGGTGAGATATTCATTGAGACTGAAAATACATCAATATAATATTGGTGAGACTGTTGATGATAATAATATTTATGTTTATACTTATTTATTTCTATCTGATTAGAACAACAACAAAAATAACCCTTCAGTGTGTTAGGACCACTTAGAAAGTGTGGTTTAGTACTATATTGGTAAATTCAAATCTCCTGCATTTCCTCCTATTCAAATTCTGCAACATTTGACAATGGTGGCCAAGACCAGCTCATCAAAGATACTTCTTCCTTAGTTTCTGTGATAGTGAATTCTCCTGGTTCTCTCCTATATTTCTCTCTGTATCTTTTCCCTGTCTCTTTTCCTCATACCCTATCTGGAGCCATGAAATATTGGCATAATGTGAGTTTTATATTTTGTCATGAATCACCTCATTGGATCTCATACTTGAGAACCAATTCTAGGTTGTTGTCTCTGTATATTCCTTTTTTTTTTTTTCTGGGTCCATGTGTTTAATTGTTTATTTAATACTTCCATGATGACATCCCATAGATAAGTTTAATTCACTGTAGAAAGAAGAAATAATAATTTTCCTATTTCACAACTATTCACCCTAGTTAGCTTTTTTAATGCCTCACTTTCCTTCACCACTCACACATAATTATGGACAAAATCCAGTTAAATATCATACTACCAGAAGTTGTACTTCTCTGCTTTTTTTCATGGTGCTTCGTCCTCTTAAAATTCCAGTAAAAATTCAACTCATTTTTCAAGAGCCAATTCCAAAACTGACACTTTCATAATTTTCTCTCAATACCTCTCAGTGGAATTAATAATTTATTTTTAATTTTGTGAGGTTTTTTTTCTTTTTTGAGAGAGGCAAGAAGAGAGAGATGGAAACATTGATATGCTCCTGTATGTGCCCTAATTGGGGAATTGAACTGGCAACCTCTGCACTCCAGGATGGCACCCCAATCAACTGAGATATCCGGCCAGGGCTTACTCTTATCTTTTCTTTTCTTCTCTCTTCTCTTCTTTTATATTTTCTTTCTTTCTTTTTTTTTTTCTTTTAGAGAGAGAGAGAAGAAGGAAGAGAGGGGAAAGGAAAGGGGAGTATTCATTAGTTTTTCCACTCAGTATATTCATTGGTTGCTTCCTGTGTTTGCCCTGACCAGGGATTGAACCCATAACCTTGTGAGTTTTCTTTTAAACATCTTATTAGGTAAAATATAATAGACATATTTTAGGTATGCATGTACATGTAAATCCCTTTCTATAAATTATGAGATTGAGGGTGTTGCCTGTCTCTTGTTTGTGTATCTCCCACTGAACCTAATATGGTGCTGTGAATTGTTAAATTTTCATTAAGTATTTCAAAGAATGAAAAAGAGATGTGCTTGGGTATTTTACCCAGTCTGCTTTCCAAACCCACCTAGGAAAACTTACATTTATTGAAAAAAAAGAAGACAACTCTCAAAGTGAACTACGGTATTTATTTATATTAAAGTTATAAAAATGAGAGTTGCTTTATAAAATCCTTTTATTTACTATGGACTCTAAAGTCCATGAAAATGTCAGCTTTAATATGTATAAGCTCTTGGCCCTGGCTGGTTGGCTCAGTGATAGAGCATTGGCCTGGCATGTAGAAGTCCTAGTTCGATTCCTGGTCAGGGCACACAGGAGAGGTGACCATCTGTTTCTCCACCCTTTCCGCTCCCTCCCCTTCTTCTGCAGCTATGGCTTGAATTATCATATTTGAGCAACTTGGCCCCAGGTGCTGAGAATGGCTCCATGCCTCACCTCAGAAGCTAAAAATAGCATGGTTGCCGAGCAATGGAGCAGTGGCCCCAAATGGGCAGAGCATCACCCTGTAGGGGGCTTGACAGGTGGATTCTGATAGGGGTGCATGTGGGAGTCTGTCTCTCTGCCTCCCCACCTCTCACTTAATAAAAATAAATTAAATTAATTAAAAATATATGTATAAACTCTTAAGTGGTGATGGAGCAAAGCAGGCACCAACCAAACACCACACACACATTCAGAGTTTGGCCAGTTCAAGAAAAAACCCATGTCAATTTCAATTCCATGTAATATGTTTAGCATTCACTTTAAGGCATAAAGGGCAAAAAAAAAAAAAAAAAAAGACAAGACATTTTTCAAAGGAACTATTCTTATAATACTCCTTTAGCTTTACCAAAAAATTTTTCTCTTTAATTCAGAGTGACTCTTTTCTCTAACCAAGAACCAGTGATATTCTTACTCATAAGACAATTTTATTTTCATTGATAATGGTATTGGCTCCTTGAAATATAGTTGCTTTTTATAGACACAGGTTTGAAAGTGCCATAGTAACAATGGCAAAGGGTAGAAATCATGTGAATAATCTTGATAACTTTAGGAATGTTTCAATATAACAGAATAATATTCACTTAAGTCTCACAAAACTGTCCCAAATATAAAAATTAATTGAACATGAGTCTTTTGAACAAGTTGTCTAAAAGAGGTTATCCACAAGTTTTCTTTAATGATTCCTAAGGTATGAACATAAAAATCACTCAATTCTAAATTAGATGCAAAATCAGAAATAAAAATAACCCCCTTAGATTTGTTACCTACTTTTAAGATCTAAAAACACAGTACACTTTCACTGCTTCTATGAACCACAGTGTACATGTAGTACTGTCTACTTTCAACAAGAATAAACTGCTCCTTGACACTAGCAATTTAACAATAGTAGCAGGGGTCATTCTTGCCTGAGTCCTAGAACTGGGTTGTCCTGCATTATGTGTATTCCGTGTTGGAAATGTTGTTGGTTTGGCAGAGTAGAAAGTAGATGGTTTTGTCTCTGTTAGGAAATAACACCTTGAACTGGATCACTGTGACATCCTGGAGGCTTGACTTCTAAGTTTGGTGAATTGGGCTGAATTCTGGAGAATAAGCACTTTGGTGGGAATCAGTAGGTGTGCTGCTGGAAAAGAAGTTATAAATTTTACATTTTATACCTTTTGGAAGACATGGGGAAGAAAAAAGGAGAGTGTCTAACACTATGAATTTATGTAATAATTTATTTTACATTATGGTCATATTAATTGTTATCCAAGAAGAAAGAGCTGTATCATGTCATGTCTATCAATAATACCAAGTAATTCAGGTCCTGGCAGGTTGGCTCAGTGATAGAGCGTCAGCCCAGCCTGTGGAAAACCTGGGTTCGATTCCTGGCCAGGGCACACAGGAGAAGCATCCATCTGCTTCTCCACCCTTCTCCCTCTTCTTCCTCTTTCTCTCTCTCTTCCCCTCCTGCAGCCAAGGCTCCACTGGAGTGAAGTTGGCCCAGGCACTGAGGATGGCTCCATGGCCTCCACCTCAGGTGCTAGAATGGCTCTGGTTGCAATGGAGCAGTGGCCCAGATGGGCAGAGCATCACCCCCTAGTGGGCATGCCAGATGGATCCTGGTCGGGCACATGCGGGAGTCTATCTCTCTGCCTCCCCATTTCTCACTTCAGAAAAATACAAAAAAAAATAAATAATAATACCAAGTAATTCATTTAGTCAATGCTTGTGATGTGACAGGGCTGTGCTAGGGATGAGGAACACAGAGTCTGCCATGATATGGCACTACATTCGTGGATCTGAAACATTGTGCGTTTAGTCTTACCAAGTCCTTTAATAGTCATCAAATTAGACATTGCTTGTAAAGGTGGGTTGCATTCCAGTTTAGAAGATTATTTAGCTACTTAACTTGTATAACCAGGTGATAACCCTCATTCTGCTCATCAGATATTTAAAAGGAGACTTGACCATATAATTTATCACCTAAACTGGGGCAGTTTTGAGAATAAAAGGAAGAGTTACTTATAATTATGCTGGAGTATTAGGCATGAATCAGGTGAGAACCTAGTTTATATATGCTTACCAGATAAACTCAGAAATCTTCCCTTAATCATGTATATTAGCCAATTTGGAGGTCTCATCATGGAAAGAAACTCTAATGTATCTACTTTACTTAATGAATGGCTAACAGATGTGGTGTTACACAAAATAAATCTGAAAGATATGTTTTTCATTAACTTCACTAGGTATTTCAGGTTCATCACTTCCTGATGATTAGGAAGAAGCAGAATCCACATAGATGAGTCATAGTAGCTTAACCCCCAACACAGCTGTCATCTTTAAATTATGTTTCACTGTGCTGAGTCTGTTTTAAACGTTAGTACAAGAAAGAACTGGGCAGCCGTGTGACTTCACATCTGTGTCCATGATAAAAATGTTGAAGATTTTTCCCATTGTGTCATTTCATGGCATGTAAAAGAGACCACATGCCTTCTTCTAGACTGCTCTCTTTTCGAGAACTAATGAGCCTCTTTCTATCAGGTAAAAACTTATAGGCTTCTAATTTATCCTTTTATGCCTGGCTCCCAATGGTCAGTCACAGGAATTCATCCTTGAGGTGAAGCATTCACATTCTACTAATTCTCATGTTTGATTTCCTCTCCTTTTTGATATGGCTTTGTCTTCTCCTAAATTGGTTAATTTTCCAAAGTTTTATCTTTTAATATTTAATATTTCCCAATTACCAAATAGAGTTTTTGGTAATTGGAAAACATTACATTTTTGGCCTTGTGCTCACGGCCTACGTCTCTGACCCCCAGCTTCTATCATTGCCACTTGCCATCACTAGCCCTCATGGACTCGTTCTCCATCCGAATTGTTTGCTCTTTCCAGTACATGTGTCATTTTTTTCTTGTCTTTGTGCTTATGTTTATGCTGTCCTAGCTGTTTGGGGATTTGAAGGAAGTTTATTAGTATCTGTAGTGGGGAATAGAACAAGGAATTTACTGGGAGAAGAATAAAAAGATTGTCCAACAGAATGCTTGAACCCACTGGAAGAGAAAACGTGAAACACCCTGAGCCCTTCTTTATTGAACATGCGCTGGCCTGGTGCCATTATCCTTTTCATATGGGAAGACGTGCCTGGAAAAGTCACCTCTTAAATCAGCGGTTCTCAACCTGTGGGTCGCGACCCCAGCGAGGTCGCCTAAAGCCATCAGAAAATACATAATGCAAATCAGGTATTTACATTCTGAATCGTAACTGTAGCAAAATTACAGATATGAAGTAGCCACCAAAATTATTTTTTGGTTTGGGGTCACTGCAACATGAGGAACTGTATTGCGGGGTCACGGCATTAGAAAGGTTGAGAACCACTGTCTTAAATGAACAGAAGTTTATTTTTAATTTTTTTTCTGGGGTTTGGGAGAAAGTTAGTGGCATGAAGGTAACACAGATTGTGTTGGTTGCAGGCCTGCTGAAGACCTGCTGCACAGGCAGTCAGACCCTAGGCATTGCCCCCTCAACCCCCACCCTCCAAAGTCCAAAGCCAGGGTCTGTGCGCAGGGAATAGAATCACAGGACTTTACCTCAGGTTTATAATCCTATAAACTTCTTGGTGAGAAGGGAAAATGGGAAACACTTGGAATTATTCCCACATATAACTATGCATTCAATTCTAAATGTTTTTGTGGCCCTGACTGGCTGGTTCCGTGGATAGAGCATCGGTTCGGCATGTAGACATCCTAGGTTCAGTTCTCAGTCAGGACACAAAGGATAAGTGACCATCTGCTTCTCTTCCACTCCCTCTCCTTTTCTCTCTCTTCCCCTCCCACAACCAGTGGCTTGGTTGGTCCAAGCATTGGCCCTGGGCACTGAGGATAGCTTGGTTGATTCGAGCAATGTCCCCAGATGGGGATTGCCAAGTGGATCCCGGTTGGTGTGCATGTGGGAGTCTGTCTTTCTATCTCCTCTCTTCTCATTGAAGAAATAAAATAAATGAAATGAAATAAATGTTTTTGTGAAGTCAGAAAAGAAACATGTAAAAAGAAAATGTGATATATAGGGCAATTTCACAAAGTATAATTTTTTCCATGGACCCCGCTTTATTTATTTTCTCGTGTGTGTGTGTGTGTGTGTGTGTGTGTGTTCATTTTGTAGATGGGCTCTTGGCTCTAGTTCAAGCACATTGCAGAGGAATGGTGGAAAGAGACTGCAGTCAGCTAGGTCACACTGAAAGACAACAAAGAAATCAAATACCCATCTTGGCAGTGACCCAGATATGTCCAGTGGGTACTGGTTTGCTATGAGCACAAAAGACTCATGCACAGGGGCTTGAAATTGTGGTTAGATGTATTAACCTTTCAAAACAGAAGGAAATTAGGAACAGAATTCTGGATTGTCACTGAGCGAAAATTTTAACTTAATTAATCAAGAGAGGGAATCTAATGGTCAGGAAATGGTGAAAACAGAGTCAGTTTTGCACTTGGGCCTGTAAGCAGGGTCTCAGGTGATCACAGTAATTTGTTGTGTGTTCCCAGAGGGAGCTGTTCACCATCTGAGCATACTGGGTTTCAGACCTGCCAAATGCAGACCTCTTTACCTGTTTTTGAGTAGTGCTGTCATTGACAGCTAGAAAATATTTTGCAAAGGTAGCTATATAGTGACAATGGTAGTAGAATGGAAATATAGATGTATTAATTATGATGACAGCAGTTAGGATAATGGTAACGTGTTAGGAAAAATGGTAGAGACTGGGAATATGAAATAAAGTTACAATGTTCTATTATACTGAGAGGTGAATACTAAAATAATCTTTCTACTAGGTGGCAAGTTCACTTGTGTCTTACTCAGCTTTGGCCAACAGTGCCTAGCACATTGAGGGTTTCAATACATGAATAAAGCTTTCTAATCCATCTCTTTGCCCCTTGCTATGGTGTAAATATCCACTCCCAAGCCACAATTCACACGCTGGAATCCCGACTTCTAAAGTGATGTGGTTGGGATGTGGGGACTTTGGGAGGCGATTAGGTCATAAAGGCAGAGCCTCATGAGTGGGACAGGCATCTTTATAAAAGAGACTCCACAGAGATAGCTAGCTCCTTCCACCATGTGAGGACACAGAAAAATGGTGCCATCTATGAACCAGAAGGCAGGCCCTCTCTGCACATTGCATTTGCCAGCGTCTTGATCTTGGATCTGGAACTGCAAGAAATAAATTTCTTTTGTTTATAAGCCATCCAGTAATGGTCTCTTGCTATCACAGCCCTAATGGACAAAGATACCCTCGACCTCTTCTTTTGCATATGTATAGACAAGTCTATCATGCATAAAACAGTAAAAAAACCATGGCGAGGTGGGGTAAGTGCCTAAATGAATTACGTGTGCAGTGTATTATAGAGAAGCAACAAAAAATTATTCACACAGCTATGTGGCTCTTTCTTCGGGCCAGAATATTATTACTACTTTTGTTGTTGCTATGCCTCTAAAAAAATTTTTTTTTCTTATACCTTTTTAGTTTGAAATATTTCAAACTAAAAAGAAAAGGGATTCGTATATGCCCTACCTTCACACAGATCCACGTTTGGTTTTCGCTTTCTCTCTCGCTCTCTGTTTCTCAGTCTTTTTGGTTTTTCATTACTACTCCCACAAGGAGACATTTTAGCATTTCTAAAAAAAAATCATTTACCTCATAAAATATATTTTTAGACAGAGAGTCAGAGAGAGAGACAGCTAGGGACAGACAAATAGGAAGGAGGAGAGATGAAAAGCATCAATTCTTCGTTGCAGCATCTTAGTTGTTCATTGATTGCTTTCTCATATGTGCCTTGACAGGGAGGGGAGGCTCTGCAGAGCAAGTGACCCCTTTTTAAAGCCAGTGACCTTGGGCTCAAGCCAGTGACCTTTGGGCTCAAGCCAACAACCATGGGGTCATGTCTATGATCCTGTGTTCAAGCTGGCGACCTCGGGGCTTCGAACCTGGGTCCTCATCCCAGGCCAACACTCTATCCACTGCGCCACCACCTGGTCAGGCTACCCCATAAAAATTAAAGAGCACAGATAAACTGTGTATCTGTTTATAAGCACTGTAATATCTAAGAGTTTGCCCTTCAAGCACCAGTGTGGATCCTCATTATTTTGTACCATTTGAGAATTAAGTTGGAGACACTATGTACTTTTCCCCTAAATATTTTAGTATTTATTTTCTAAGAACAAGAAAGACCTTGTACAATCAAAATATTAAACAGAAAAATCTAGGTATTCAACATGGATAAATATTCTAATCTAAAACCCACAATACACATTCCAGTTTTGTCAATTGTTCTAAGACTGTCCTTTATAGCTATTTTTCCGCAGCCCGGCTGGGGTTCAATTCAGGATTCCACATGGCATTTAATTTTTATCTCTCTTTAGTCACTCTTACCCTGGAACATTTCCTCAGCTGTTCTTGACCTTGGCATTTTTAAATAGTATAGGCTAGAATTTATAGAACACTTCTCCATTTGGGTTTTCTGGTGTTTTGTCTGGATTAGATTAGATTTTACATTTTTAACAGAATGCCATAAAAGTGATGTTATGTCTTTCTCTGTGCAGCAGCATATCAGGAGACATATGATGTCAGTGTGTCTCAGTACTAGTGATGTTAATTTTGATCATGTGTTTAAGATGGTGCCTGCCAGTTTCTCTACTATGAAGTCACCATTTTTTGTCACGTAATTAATAAGTAATTTATGGGGACATGCTTTGATACTCTGTAAAAATTCTATTTCTCATAAAACTCTACCTGCTTAGTTTTTAGCATCTATTGATTTTCTATTTGAAACCCTCTCATCCCTTTTATAATTTTTATTTGGAATTCTGTTAGGAAGAGGTTTCTTATCACCACCACCATAATCACACCACCATTTATTTATTTATTTATTTATTTATTTATTTATAACAGTATGGAGTCATGGATTCTAATTTTAATCACTAAATTATAATCTGTGATGATGATTATTTATTTTTGTGCTCAAATTGTGCCAAATTTGGAGAGTAGCACTAAGCTGGCTCCTGTATCTTCTGACCCTCAATTTTAAATAGTAGCCGTCCTTTTCAACTTATGTCCCCCTTTGTTGAATTCCAACATGGGGGGAGACAGTGAAAAGGGGACATTAAATCTATTATTGGTAAATCAGGCTCTGTCATTGGTAGGTAAGTGATTTTCAACTTTTGAGCCTAAGCTTATTCTTTTGTAATATGTAGGTAACTATAGTGTCCTAACTATTTAACTGGATTGTTGTGAGGTAGCAAATAAGATATTGCATAAATAATGCTAGAAAAGACATAAAAGTTCAATTCCATATGATATTTATTATTAAATTATGCCTTTATGCTGATAATAACATGGCTAATTTTAGCAACAAAATACTTGGATAATGTGATAGGCAATAACCTAGAAACAAGAATGCATTTGCTAAATACTGAGGATCTAGATATTATAATAAAGTCTTTTAGATCAGCTCTGTTTTTCAGAGGACTTCATATGCACTATTTTCATCCCATTGATGAAATCCCAAATCATGAGAAGCAGAACTGTTTTTGTATAGTGCTTTAGTAGATCTCCCCCCCCTTCCATTTAAACATTGGCACTTGCCTGAAATGTAGTTTACTAGAGAGGCGTGCACACACATTAGATCAATCTCATTTATCCTGTAACTTCTGGAAGGCCTGAGAGACTGCAGGGCAGATTGGGCTGCTTAGGGGTTGTCTCTTCCCCCGAGACAAGCATTTTTCTCATTGGTTTATATTTTGTTTGTTTGTTCTCAGTGTGGACCTTACTCTATGGTCTCAGAAAACCCCTGGAAGTTTTGCAGCTCTGGGGAAGAGGCATTTCTCAGAAGTTAAGCTTTTCCTTGAAGAGTCTTGGGCTAGCTTATTATTCAATGAAAAAAAAATGTCTTTTACTTTACTGTAAACATACACACAATTACTAGAGAAAAGGGAATAATTTGACAAACGGTATATCACAAACAGAACTTTCCTTCTATTTCGGTGGTTCTGGTAGGACTGAGAATTTGTTTTATGTCACGTCAGTTGAGCTTTGAGCTCTGGCAAAACCTAAAAACCCAAGGACAAGTGCCCCTTAACTTAGCCTGGGACTGTTGGCTGTCAGGTCAGCATCTTGCCAGATCGCTAGGTTCTGGGCTCAAGCTGGAGAGGCCTGAGCAGCATTTAGGTCAGGTCCTTCACTTTCACAATTTTCCTAAGCCCAATAATTACTCCTGCAAACATTCTGAAACTATATGTTAGAGAAGTATAAAATATTATAGAAGGAACCCAAGCAATAGTCTCAACCTGAAAGAGATTCCTGCTCATTAGCCAACCTACCCCTCATCAATGCCATGTGCTGGTTGCCCTGGCAGAGAGGCAGTGGTGGTGAGGCCAAGCCTGTGGTGGTATTTCCCAGTCTTAACCACCAGATTAAATGAGCATTGATTGTCTAGATAGGGGCTGTGAATAATATCAAGGAATTTCAGACCTAGTTTTATACCTCAAAGAGCTTTTAGTCCAGGCTCTTACTTTTCCACAGCCTCACTTTGGTTAGACCTGACCTAGGTAATTTTACCTTTGACATTTTGAATCTCTGAATAAGTCTCTGAGGATGGAAAATTCTCTGCTACCATCTTGAGCATGCTTTCTATAAACATTTCTAGTCTCTTCTTTTCTCCATGAACTCACTATTATTCAGAATTAGGAATGTATTGTATGAGAAATAGTCTATGGCAAATTGGAGAAAGGAAGCCTTGAACTTCCAAGTCAATTTCTCAAATACTCAGAAGCATAATGTAGCTATGGTAAATTGAGAAACATTTTGCAGCTCCTCCCACCATTGTAGGAGTCTGTCTCCCTACCCTTGGAATCTGGGTTGGGCATATGATTTGTTTTGTAGGAGGCTGATGCAGCTTGATGTGAACAGTCATGTGTAAAGAGCTTGCACATTGGACCTTACTCTCTTGCTGCTTTTGGAGCCCTGTAACTGCCACCATGCAAATAGGTTTGGGCTGCCTGCAGAACGGGAGAGAGATGTGGCACAGTGATGCCATCACCCCAAACAGCCAGTCCCCAGAAGCAGAGACCTAGTTGCCTGCAAACTGAGTGCAGAGGCATGAGTTGCTGGTGCTGAGACCAGCTAAAAGAGCTGCTCATTAGATTGCAGCCAGAATTGTCATCTCATAAGAATGATGTGCTAGATAAATGATTGTTGCTCTAAGTCACAATTTTTTTAAAAATTTAAACTTTGACTTATAAAAGCTGCAAGTATAATAGTAGAGTGTACCCTTCACCTAGATTTCCCTAACAATGGTATCTCCCATAATAGGAGTTGTAAGACTAAAATTAGTCTGAAACATTCAAACTAGAATTTAGATTTTTTTCAAGATAGTAAATGAGCACATATGAAATCTCCTTGTCTTTTAACAGAGAAAATGATAAAAGAGAAAACCCACATAAGTTTATGCAGGCTGAGTCTGTGTGGAGCTGTCCTCCTGTCTGTGAATATAACTGCACAAAGAACACTTGACTAGAACTGAACAATACTCCTGTAATGACAAATTAACAATCTTGATAAATTATATTTTTCCATGTCATGTTAATATAGCTGCTCTCATCTGTTTTTACCCTATCTGTTTCTCACTGACAAAAGAGAGGAAAAAAAAACTTCTTTCTTTCTTTCTTTCTTTCTTTCTTTCTTTCTTTCTTTCTTTCTTTCTTTCTTTCTTTGCAAGTGTGAGAGAGAGAGGGACAGATAGGGACAGACAGACAGGAAGGGAGAGAGATGAGAAACATCAATTCTTTGTGTGGCACCTTAGTTGTTCATTGATTGCTTTCTCATATGTGCCTTGACTGAGGGTGGTGGTGGTGCTACAGCTGAGCCAGTGACCCCTTGCTCAAACCAGTGACCTTGGGCTCAAACCAGTGACCTTTGAGCTCAACCCAGCCACCATGGGGTCATGCCCATGATGACACGCTCAAGCCAGGGAACCCTCACTCAAGCTGGTGACCCCACACTCAAGCAGGATGAGCCTGCTCTCAAGCCATCGACCTCAGAGTTTCAAACCTGGCTCCTCTGTATCCCAGGCTGACATTCTCTTCAACGTACCACTGCCTGGTCAGGCTATTAATTTCTCTATTTTGGTAAATACATCCACACTTAAAAAAATAAACAAGAGGATAAGATCGAATTATTTTGAGCTAACAGAAACCTACAATGGGAATAGAGGCTAAAGGCAATTGGTTCATAGGAAACAGACACTATATATAAACAATGGAGGCTGAGCTTTAAAGGCCCCTTGGTGATGAAAGCATTGCTCATCCTACAAAGGACAGAACACTTGAGTTGGCCTTCCCAGATTAATATTTATAGCTTCTGATAATCAGGAGACATGAAAAGTTCCACGCATCATTAGATTTTGGTGCCTGTGGTTCTGGGATGCAGGAGAGCCATCTGGGTGAGAATGGGAGCCAGGCCCTGCTACATCTACTCATAACCTACAATGTGGTGGCTGGGAAAAGACAACTACATTGTGGTTTGGTGATACACACCTGGATTTCCAGGGTATGGTAACCAACCCTAAAAATATGACGGGAAGGGGAGTCTACCAGTAAAAACTCCCAAGAATTACAAAATGTATGAGGAAACATTCTGTCATGAGGATAGGCAGCAAATTTAAGAATCATTAGAAGTCTATAGACTACAGATTCAATACATGAGGAACCAGAAATAGTGGTGCAATATAAAAATGAGTTCAAATAAGTACTTTGGAATCATCAAACAAGTCAAAGAGGGAATGAGAACAAAGGATTATTAATCAAGAACAGGAAGGTATTAAAAGACTCACTTAGAAACTTTGGAAATGGAAAGTATACTCACTGAAATAAAAGCTGTAACTGGTAAGGTAAAACTGTAGACAAGACATCTGGGACAAGACTAGAGTAAGGCCAAGGAGAAGCCTACAGTGCACAATTTCGGGAGGCAGTCACTGTCAGGTGCAAACCTTGAACTTGCAGAAGCCCGAGAGTGAGTGCCTCTTGAAATTGTGCAAGCTGGGCACTGTTTGCCTTGCCCTTGTCTCAACTCTGGTAGACATAGCTGAAGAGAAAATTATGAATTAGAAGATAAAACTGAAGGACTAACCTAAAAGGTAGAGAAACTGAGAAACATAAAGGAAAGCTCTAAAAAGCATCTTAAGATTGTCAGGAGAAAAAAAAATAGTAAAGAAGAAATATAAAGAAAGATGACCTTAACATTTTGCAGAATTAAAGATTATTAATCCTTCAACTAAAATAATTTTGCCTTAATGAGATTTTTGAACAATCCATTACTCATTTCTGAAAATATGAAACCTCCATGTTCCTGATTATCCCCTGACCTAGGCCAGTTTAATTGTGTTGGAAAATTCTATTTAATCTCCAGGCCTTGGCACATTAAAGAGGATTGTGGATAGCACAGCTGTATTTTGTCCTTAGTTTTAGGTGTCTGACCAGTAAACATTTCATGATCAGTTTCTAATATTCAGTTGCTTCAAGCAGCAATGGCTCAACAGTGACTCGATTGTCTCATCACTCACTGGAGAAGGTGAAAACCTTTTTGCAGCTAGTAATTTTGCAGCTAGTAATTTGGAATTAAACTCGATGTGTATTTGGGAATCACCCTCTCTACCAGTCTTTCTTCCTTACTAATGCAAATGAAATGATTTCAGCCCCTTGTGCCTCTGTTATTGCAATCTGCCCCCTTTGGCAAGGGAGATGTGTTTTGCTATTAAACTGCAACATAATAGCACAAATCCTTCAGTAGAGATAGTACTGCTTCAGTCCCTAAAGCTGTTTGCTTTTCTTTGCTCTTTATCACAACTAAATATGCAGCTATAGGCAGGAAGTCTGAGCATTTTGGCTCAGCTGAAGAACGATCAAAGAAAAAAGATGGGCCCTTGCTTATTTCCATGCTCACTTTCGCCCTCATTCCAATTTAAGAGTAGTAATGGGTGCAAAATTTACTTCCTCCTTTTTAAAGTGTTCTTTACCAAATCCTGTAGAGTAAACAAAGTCTCAAGTTTTGAAGAGTTTTGAGGCAGGTGGAAATCCTTAGCATAGAGGAGAGGGAGAATTTTGAATAAACAAATAAACAGTTTGAGTTCCCCTTGCAAGGCTTTTTGTTTATTTCAAGGTAATTAAAATGATCTGGATTTAGAAGAGAAATAATGCTTTGGGAATTACTCATTTGAAGGTTTTAAATTAGGGGTTTGGCATCTCTTTCTAGGAGTGAATAATTTCTTTTGTGGTGTCTGTGTGCAGATAACACAACAAGTAAAATAACCCAGAGCCTGTGGTTGAAGCGTGCCTGGGAAGAACTGAAGAATGTTACATTGCAAATTGGGGCTTGGCAGATGCTAAGTCGGAAATCTTACATGGAAAATATAGAATTTTCCACTGAAGGATTAAATCAAAGAGTGTGTTTCTGTATGCACAAATGCATGTGTGTGTGTGTGTGTGTGTGTGTGTGTGTGTGTGTTAGCATGGAAGAGAGACAGAGAGATACAGAAACTGAGAAACAAAGACAGAGATAGGGAGATGAAAAGACCAAAAGACAGAGACAAAAGCAGATGACTTGAGAGTTCGTTTAAAAATCAGGAAACTGAACGTGGTAAGAGAAAAATTAGCCTGCTCATTATCAAAGCAAAAAATAAGACATAAAATAAAAATTATCATCATGTGTCAGGTATAGTATAGAATGTAAAAAATATGCAAAGGCATGACCCCTTTCTAAGCAGGAGGAATGGTGTGTGGAAAGAATGTTGGCTGTAGTTGTGTAATATAGTAGCACAGAATTAAAGGGCAGTACATTGCAGGGTTAACTAAGATTGACTAACTTTTCCAGTTAGTTCCCAAGACTTTGCTCATGCAGTCTAGAGTCTTGTGCAGGGCTTCTTCAGTGAGTATCATCTCAGTGCAGTGGTGTGGTCTGAAGAGCCTCAAAATAATTATCTATCTAAACATTCATCCTTCTATCTCATGCCATCTCAGATAGAAAATACACTATATGCTAACTTAGGATCTAGCTTTTACATTTCACAAATCACTTTCACTTATAGCATCAGGTTACATCTCTAAAACAAATCTGTATTGGAGAGATATAGTTCTGCAGGCAAAGAAACTGTAGCACAAGAATGTTGAAATAACTGACAAGACTACAGAGCAAGGGATTGGCCAAGCAGAGCTTGAATTCAAGTTCAGTATTCTTCTACTGTGCCATGTATTTATTGCTTGCCATATGTAATGCTTTTTGTTATTCTGTATTTTGTTTGATTTCTTATTACAATTATGTTAAAAGAAGAAGAATGCTAGAATCCAGGTTTACAAAAAAATACCACATCTAAATTTGTTTTTTGGGTTTTTTTTTTTTTTTGTATTTTTCTGAAGTTGGAAACGGGGAGGCAGTCAGACAGACTCCCGCATGTGCCCAACTGGGATCCACCCGGCATGCCCCCCAGGGGGTGATGCTCTGCCCATCTGGGACGTTGCTCTGTTGCAACCAGAGCCATTCTAGCGCCTGAGGCAGAGGCAGGCCATGGAGCCATCCTCAGTGCCCAGGCCAACTTTGCTCCAGTGGAGCCTTGGCTGTGGGAGGGGAAGAGAGAGACAAAGAGGAAAGAGAGGGGGAGGGGTAGAGAAGCAGATGTACACTTCTCTTGTGTGCCCTGGCCGGGAATCGAACCTGGGACTCCTGCACACCAGGCTGACGCTCTACCACTGAGCCAACCGGCCAGGGCCCCATATCTAAATTTTTTGTTGAAGATAATGGAAACGCATAATGTTTTTCATTGTTTGTTTTTTTTTAATTGAGTTACAACTTTCACAGAGGGCCATGAGGTTCGGTAGTCTTAAGTGTTAAAAATCTTTGATATATTAATCATATCAACATAAAAGGTTTTAGGGAAGCTTTTCTGAGTTGCATTTAAGATTGTTTCTTGTTAATGTTGAGTGAATTGGTTTGGCTTTCTTTAAAACTCCGTCTAACCAGGAGCAGAACAATCAGGTCCCTGGCCAAACAGCGAGGAGACTGGGCTCGCCTTGTCTCTGGCTCATCGACATAGTTGGAGGGCACATGGCTTATGACATAATGTAAGAAGAGTGTACCAATGTTTCCACCTGAAGCAGGTTAGTTTGGGCGTTAAAAACAACCGCATTGCATTTGAAACTTTTAACTTCATAGCCTCTAATTTTTTATTTGAAACTCAGAAATAGAAACAGAGGTTTTGAGGGTCAGAATAAATTTAAGGAAAACATAGTCACTTTAAATTGGGACTTACATTACGTAGCTTTATGATGGAAGTAATGGGTGAAAGGCAGATTAGGTGATTAAAAATAATGTTGGCCTCTTATTTGGCATTGAAAATTAAATCCCCCACGTTTTTATCCCATGGGTAGTTGGTTGTTTCATATTAATGAATATTGATAATAAATACAGTCAAATAAATTTTAATCTCTTTGATTCAGGCAGATATTCTTGGATAAATGATCCTCAAAGAAACAATCTTAACATTTTAAATTAACTATGGGTAAAGCTCTGACAGAGCCATCAGTATTTCTGGCATTCAAGTCCTCTAAAACATTGTGCTTGCCACCAGATACTTCTTAGAGACATGATTTCAGAAGGTTGGCAAATAGCACTGAGGAATCAACACCCATGTTCTCAAGAGGCATGTATGAATGTTAAGGCATCTCAGGCCTGACTTGCCAGAAAGCTGAAAATGGAGGAATAAGTTCATGTTTTCCAATTCAATAAACATTAATTCAATATCAATTATGTATCTGGATCTCTGCTAGCTGCTATGACATTTGATTATCTTATAGGTGTTTAGAATAGTGTTATGGCTTCCATAGCACAGTGTGAGGACAGGAGGCTCAGAGACCTGCCCTTTCTCACACACTCTGTTACATCGCTACATTAGGAGCACGCTCACTTCTCCTAAGTCAAGTGCCCTATTTTGCTTTTTAACACTTGAGGCCATTTAATTCTTATAAAATTGTAAAGCTATATTCTGAAACTATATAAATTTCTTTAATTTCTCCACAGCTTCGTTTTTAGAAAACTAACTAAAGAGATCTTAATATAAGTTTTGTGTTTTTTTTTAAATAAAAGAATATTAGATTTTTAACTGTTGACATGGATAAAACTTGCTTTTTACAGATGTGCTGGTCAGAGTCAACTCAGTGAGATGGAAATTTGAATCATGAGACAACCAGCCTTGAGTTATGAAGCAAGTTGCCTCTGTGTGGGCAGCTTACTTCCTCTCTCTGGGCGTCACTTCCTCATCTGCGGAATGAAGGAGTTGAGCTAAGAAATCTCTACAGATGCTTTTAGCACCACATTTATGGTGACAGAAATGGAGACCCCGTGTCTCTGCAGGCCGGAGCCCCTGCCCTCATTACTGATGCGGTCTCCTGTCCGCTGGGAATGCCGCTTAGGGTCAGGGCGGGGTCTGCCTGCAGCGGAGGACCCTGCTGCCCTGGCCGCGCCCAGTCTCCTGAGGACGGGGATTCTGCAGCAGGACTCTGCGGACAAGGGGGCCGGGAAGCTCGAGCTGGGTTTCTACCACAGATGTGAGTGTTGTGTGAGGATGCTTGTGTCCCAGCAGGCTGACTTCCAGTAGCACTTTTCTGGGGAAACAGCGTTTGCTGTTATAAGGAAAAGCAGGCTAACAGTATTCTCACATGTTCACACTTGGCTCTCCATCTGGACAAGTGAGTAATCTCACTTGCAGACAGTGTGCTTACAGAAAACAGCCAATGAAAAGAGTCTCTTGGAGCCAGAGATAAACACAAAATGGCAAAAGGCAAAGCTTCTCAAAAGGTCATTGTCAGGCCGGGGGCCAGCTGATGCTTCTCGGAATGTTTCCGTTGTCCAGACCAGGCAGCACGCTTTCCCAGCCAAAGGCTTTATCTGCCTGCATCCCACCCAGAGCCTGAAGAAGCCCCGTGCTCAGGGTGTGTCTCTAGTCCATGCTCCATGGAGCCCCGACCCTCTGGCCTCTCATCCTTTGCACTCCATGGCTAATCTTAGTTTTGTTTCCAAACTGTTTAACCAGAGAGCCAAGCCCCTCTCAGGCATGGCATTGCCTTGTTACCAGTGCTTGGGGGCTGGGATTTTGGTTCATAGGATCATGTACTGGTGGTGGAAAAAGACAGGTGGGACTTTGAAAGCCAGTGGATGGGACAGTCCTACGCACTGTTCAAGGACCAGCCATCCAAGCGAAAGACTTTGAAATGAAGAATCTATTTAATTTCCCTTTTTATCTTTCACATTCATCATTATTTATCCCTCCTTATTCTTTCTGTGCTTCACTAAAACAGGACTACTTTCTGTCACTAAAGCCCCCTGGCATTTTCCCATATCTGTACCTTTGCTTAAGTAGCCTCTGTAACTGAAATGCCTGTGCTTTCTTCTTCAGCTGTCAAAGCCTCTGATGCCTTGATGCCCTCCCAATACCAACTGGTCAAGGAGATGTTGGCAACCCATCCATTTCCACACTCAGCAGCCATGCCCCTCCCCGTATTCTGTGCACCTGCGTGCAGCCCGTCATTTCAGGCCTCTGACAGACAGGGCTTGTGTCAGGCAGTCAGCCTGATGTCTGGCTTCTTTCCCATCATTCCTTACACTGCTTCCGGTAGTCCTTCAAAATGACCACATTAATTTCTACAGTTTGTGAAAGGTCTTTTACCTTACACATGTGGTTCCCCCTGCCTAGAGTGCTCTACCCACTCACCATCCCATCATACCCCTTTGCCTCGGTGATAGCTACTCCATCTTCCAGTGTCATCTTTGGCTTCACTTTGTCAGGGAGGTCTTGAACCCTCAGACTAGCTCATGTCCACCTGGTATGTGCTCTCATAGAAGCCTGCATTTCCCTTTATGGCAATTATCACTATTTTAATGTATTACTTAATTCTCTGCCTGTTTGCTTGGCGATGTCTCCCAGGCAGGCTAGAATAAAAGCTTTGTAAAGATAGTACTATATCTTTTATGGTCTCCCTTGACTCTTTAGTTCCTAGTGTGGTGTTTAGTGTGTAGTAAATGGTCAGTAAGTGGTTGCTGAATTAATGGATGTGTGAGTTGTATTTCTTCCATTTGAGTCTAAATTCCTTCACAACAGATGACTGATCTCTGCTTCCAAGGCCAGAGCCAGGCACTGTAGTTGGACCTAAAAATTTTTTTTTAGCATGCATGAAAGGGGGGGGGGGTTGTAGAGGGAGGGAAAGGAGAGACAGACAGGAAGGGAGAGAGATGAGAAGCATAAACTCATTGTTGCAGCACTTCAGTTATTTATTGATTGTTTTTCATATGTGCCTTGACCAGAGTAGGGGGTGGAGGCTCCAGTCATGGTTGCTCAAGCCAGCAACCTTTGGGCTCAGGCCAGCCATGCTGATGATCCCATGCTGAAGCCAGTGACCACCATGCTCAAGCCAATGACCTTGGGATTTTGAACCTGGGACCTCAGTGTCCCAAGTGGATGCTCTATCCACTGCGCCACCACCAGTCAGGCTGGACCTGGGTTTTTTTTTTCATATAAGTAATAAAATTTACATAACAAAACTTACCATTTTAATAATTTTTAAGTGTACAATTCAGTGACATTAAATTTATTTACATTCTTGGGCACCCATCACCAGACCTGAGGCTTTAAATTCTCAGATATCTGTGAGGGAGGAGCTGGAAGCAAAGGGGAATAAGAGTGCAAGGTTCAAAGTAGAGCTTTGAGAATTCAGGGAGAAATAAAAAAAGCAGATGTTTAAGCCTACAGTGGTAGATGGTGCATGAGAAGATCTAGATCTCTATGGGAGGGACTTGAAGTGGGTTCCAGAGAGACCCCAAGAGGCAAACATGGTCATGGTGAGCCGTCTGTAGGCTTGTTGTAACTGAGCTCATGAGCAGAGGTGCTGGGATACTGACACAGCTGGGACACCAGTGACCATGGATAACTCTCCCTCTATGCCTAGAATCTCCCATAGTGTTTTATATGTGAGAAGGCGTAGATGGAAAACTTTATATTTAATTGAACACATGACTTATGGTAATGGCATAGAATGGGTTGGATATTCAGGACGGAATGGATATTTACAACATGGCTACTGCCTCCTTGGGCTATATGTTCAATGTGTCTAGAATGACCCATTGCCTCTAGACTCTCCTTTCACTCACCTCAAGTACTTTGGCTGTAGTGTCCCTGAAGGGCTATTTTAGCTTCTCTGTTTTCCAGATAGTAAAAATACAGCAAGAACTGAAAGGGCACCGGGGATGAGAAACTAGTTTTCCAATTTTTAACCCAAGGAATGGGTCAGCCAGGGAAGCAGGAAGCAAATAAATGCTTGTGTCCTTTTGCCAACCTCCAGCACATCTGACAGTCTGTGAACCAGCCTGCCCCCTTCCCCGCCTGTCCTGCTGAATTTTGCTGTTGAGGGGTGGTGCTCAATGAAGGGCCTTTCTGTAGCCTCTGACAGGAGTTACTCTCTGCCCTTTGACTCTGTTCACATCACTGATGGGCTTGGACTCAATTGCCAAAACCTTCGGATGGAAAGAACTTGTCTTTTCACTGACACTGAGAGCATAGAGGGACAGTGAATGCTTCTTGGAGGAGACAGGGAGTGGACGGCCAACCTTTTGGGGCAGCACCCTCTCTCTGGTTGGAAAAACTGTCACTGTTGGGAAGTGAGAATGAGAAGGAAAAGGGGAATACTTCAGGCAATAGACACTGGGGACAAGCAGATGAAGATTAGAATTAATGAACCTGAGGAGTGCAGAAGTAGGTGGCAAAACGGGGAGAAATATGGTTAAACAGACACATTTTGGCCAAAGGATGAAGAACCATGAAAGCTAAACATAGATATAAAGCTTTGATGAAGTCAATTATAAAGAGGCATTTAAAGTTTTTTGTTTGTTTGTTTGTTTGTTTTTGATAGAGACAGAGAAAGAGAGAGAGAGAGGGACAGCTAGGGACAGACAGACAGGAAAGGAGAGAGATAAGAAGCATCAATTCTTTTCTTTCTTTTTTTTTTTTTTTTAATGGCAAAATCACACTAACTTTATTTCCCCTAAGGAAAATAAAAACTTGTTAACCTCCACGATTTAAAACCCTTGCAGAACTTAAGAAAAGTAACATTTAGAATTGCAAGGTAAAAAACATTAGCTAATCACGGAAGTAATTTAAGTAGCAAATCAAATCGAAGCATCAATTCTTTATTGCTGAACCTTAGATGTTCAATAATTGTTTTTTCATATGTGCTTTGACAGGGGGAGTGGAGAGGGTGCACCAGCAGAGCGAATGACCCCTTGCTCAAGCCAGTGACCTTGGGCTTTAAGCTAGTGACCATGGGGTCATGTCTGTGATCTCACGTTCAAGCCAGTGACCCCATCCATGCTCAAGCCAGATGAGATCGGGCCCAAGCTGGCAACCTTGGGGTTTTGAACCTGGGTCCTCCTTGTCTCAGTCCAAGTTTTTGAGAATTTATCAAACAAATTTTCTTGAATGCTATTATATTTCAGACACTAATGTAGGTTCTGGGGATACAGTAGTAGAAAAGCCTCCCTTAAAAGGCTAGTCAGTCTAGACAGGATGGCAGTTAATAATACAGTGCCTACATAAAAGTGATAATATGTTAAACAATCTAAAAATCTAAATGGATTAGAAGGAGTGAAATCAGTCCTGAAACCTGATATAAAGCTTTTGCAATAATTGACTATATAAGTCATGGATGTCTTGAGAGTATGGTGGCAGAAATAGGAAGGAATAGTGGGAAATGTATTTGTGAAGATGGATAGTACCTGCAACATAGTTTGGCACTAGTTCACATTCAATATAATATTTGAATGAATCAATGCAGAACTCTGTGTCTCCAGATTTCTAAGAAGATTGCAGAAAAATCAGCTATGTGGTTTTGAACTTGAGTGCTAAAGTTACAGATGACAGAACAAAGAAGTTGGGGAGAAGGGAAGGAAGGGAAAGGAAGATGTTGCATTTGGCATAAGAAGACATACTGACTTAAAATGAGGATGAAACATCCTATAGGGAACATCTAGTTTGTAGTTAGGGAGTAGAGCACGCAGACAATGAAACAAACATGCCTTGGAGAGAGGTATTGGAAATGACATGTTAGAACAGGTTGGGCATACTTATTTAAAGTCATTAGTCAAGTAATAATAATGAATACATCAGATGGAGTTCTCTGAGAAAGAAACATAAAACTATAAAAAGGAGTTAAGAATCATAACTTAGAAATTATCACACTTTTCTCTTAATGATGGAGGTCTGCACTCAGTCTTGCTGCTTGGCTTCTGGGTCCCCTGTTTGGGGTGAGCTCTTCCCCTGACTGCTCACCAAGTTCAGATTTCCCCTGACATCTTCCAAGGTTGTCCACTCCAGTGGTTTTCAAACTTTTTATACTTGGGAACTGGTGAAAATAGGAGAATTATTTTGGGGATTGCTAAGGCAGAAATCACCCTGAGCATAAGCAAATCCGACTAAGATCATTGGGTTAATCATTTTCATACAACATCAGGGTGGTTAACTGTTTTGCAAACTGGCATGAAATTTCTGCTGGACTGGTCTGCAGACCAGAAGTTGAAAAACACTGATAACTCCGTTGTAGTTCTCCACTCAGGTTTACACGAAAGTGGCTGAATCTCACCTAGTGTTTCCAGGCCTCTTCTTACCAGCAGGAAGACCCTATCCCAGGGTCTTATAGCTATAACTTGAGTTCTAATTTAAACTGGTTTGAAACTCTCTCCACACAAACGGCCTCAGGCCTTGCCAATCCCAGACACCTGTATTTTACCACTGCCTAGAGGTATCTACTGTTCTTTTCACATCAGACTGGATGTCCTGGTCCCGGAGGCCAGGACACAGATATGATCTACCTGACTTGTGCCTCCCTGTTCCTTGCCCCAGTGATGATGTTCGGGTTCCCAACTCTGGCCCGTCCTGTTTTTACCTCCTGCTTGTTTTTCCATCCTCCCACCCATTAAAATGCTACCATACTTCTAAGCCTGGGGCAAAATGGGGAATGTGCCATTGTCACCATGACCTCCCTCTGGTCCTAGAGAGAATTGAGTCCTAATGAGGATTATATAAATCTGTCTGGATTATTTTGTCTCTGTTTGTTTTCTGAGGCCATCTCAGAGGGTTTTGAGAAGTACTTTTTTATTATGTCTCTACACAGCCTGGAACTAGTGCAAGCCTTTTCAAAATGGTTTCCATTTCTTTTTGACTATTACCATCAGAAAATTCATGAATGCCTGCCACAAATGAAGTGACAATCTAATCTGAAAGTTTAGCTGTTCTAAATAAGTCAGCATTCCAGGGTGGAAATAAAAGAAATCATTATTGAAACTAAAACTATTATGTATTAGATTTTCTGAAAAAGAAAGTATAAGATAGATATTTTTTATTAGTTGTGAATTTTTACAAATGTTCCAGCCATTAACAGTAGGTAAAGTAACCTGCAAGTCTTATTTGACAATTTCATTTAGAGAAAATTATTTTTGAGTAGTAGTATATGTTATGAACCCAAATTCAGAATGAATAGAAGAGCATAAAGTATCTTCACATCTCCAATTGCTCAGTCCCTTGACTTAGGCCACTCATCCTGCCACTTACTTACATAATTCCTCTAGAGATGGTCTCTTTGTGTACACACACATACATACACATATCTTTTCTTACCTTCAAATAGTAGTGCATCCATCTGCATTGCTTTTTTTCCAAGAGGCTATTCCCAGTATTTTTAAAGGGCTGCATTATTATTTTAAAAAGCTAGAGCATTTCTTTGTTGCAATGCATATAATTTATTTAACCAATTATTAATAAATAAAAATGTACTTATTAATTTATTAAAATTGTTTTTTCTCCCAATCTTGGCTATTAAAATAATGCTATAATTAATATTTCCATACTCATTAAGATAATAACCATGGGAAAATGAAAAGAATGCACTTATGCAAGTAAGACCATAAGATAAATTCCCAGAAACATATGTCTGGGCCCAATGGGAAAAGCATTTAAAATTTTCATGGATAGTGCTAAACTAAATTGCTTGCTTTTCATTTGTACTCCATCAGTTTCCACTGATGCATAAGAATGTCTGTTCCTTTGCTCAATGGCCAATTTTACAAAGCAGAGAAGCTCAACAACAAAGTTTCTGTGTAAAGTCAACTTAGTATCATGAACATTGATATTGTCAAATAAGGTGAGTATTTCCACTTTTAAAATGTTAGGCATTTGATATAAGGCTAAAGCTAGCCTCAGGAATACATAAATAGAATCAACCACTCTCTACAATATTATTGGAAAGGCTCTGAAGGTCTACTTGGTGGTATTTTTCTTAATACTGTATGTGCTGTGGACTGAATGTTTGTATTTCCCTAAAATTCATACGTTACAACCTTAATCTCCAATGTGTTATTTGGAGATAACGTTTGGTATCTAATTAGGTCATGAAGGTGGAGCACACATGGTGGAATTAGTACCCTTATGAGAAGAGGAAGGAGAGACTTGTTTCTTCTTTCTGCTCTGCCATATGAGGACCAAGAGAGAAGGTGACTTTCTGCAAATCAGGAAGAGGGCCCTCACCAAGGATTCAACCACGCTGGTGCCCGGATCTCAGACTTCTAGCCTACAGAACTTTGAGAAATAAATTATTGTACATTAAGCCACCAAGTTTATGGTTATTTGTTATGGAAGCTGAAACTGACTCAGACAGTATCTTACTGATGTTGTCTACTAATATAGTTTTTCTACTAATATTCTGTAATACATAATTTGTTTTTCAATTAATAAAATTGACTCTACCTCTGTTATCTCATGTTTACCTCATAAGAGTCCTCTAAAATAGGCACAGCCTTCTATTTCCATTCTTTTGCTCAGATCAAGCATCTAAGACTTTGATGTTAACTGATTTATTCAAGCTCATCACTAGGACTCAGAAATTTTTTCTTCTAGATCTGTGCCCCATGACCCTTCCATTATTCACTTTTGCTCTTAGAACTAGAATTGTCTAAGGCTTACAAAAATAAATATTCTTTCCTAGTTCTTTCTCTTTTCTTTGAAATTATGGTTTCAAAAGATTATATTCACAAGTATACTTTTCTTAATGCACAAAAAAACCTAAAAAGTTGAAAGTAAAGATTTTATGAATTGAATAAGAAAGTTATGTATCAGGGTTATTTATTTTTATAAACAAGGGTGTATTAAATCTCTTTATAAAGAAATAGTAGGCTGATTGGCTCAGTGGTAGAGCATCAGCCTGGCGTGTGGATGTCCCAGGCTTGATTTTTGTTAAAGCACACAGGAGAGGTGACCATCTGATTCTCCACTCCTCCCCCATCTCTCTCTCTCTCTCTCTCTTCTATCTCTCTCTCTCTCTTTCTCTCTCTCTCTCTCTCTCTCTCTCACTCTTCTCCTCCCACAGCCATGAGTCAATTGGTTTGAGTGCATCAGCCAGGTGCTGAGGATAGCTCTGAGGTGCCTCTGTCTCAGGCATTAAAAATAGCTTGCTTGTGAGCATGGTCCTAGATGGGCAGAGTATTGGTTCCAGATGGAGGTTGCCAGGTAGATACCTGTGGGGCACATGTGGGAGTCTGTTTCTCTAGCTCCCCTCCTTTTACTTGGAAAAGGAAAAAAAAAAAAGGAGTATTTAAAAAATAAAACATTATATTATGTAGTATAAACCTGAATTATAATGTTTGTTTCAAATAAAATACACTGATTAGTCTTTCTTTTATGCAATTTTTTGCTAATGTCACTAATATAGCCCTTAGAAAATAATGAACACTTATTAAAAAATATTTTCTGGCTTCCTCGATTATTTTATGGTCAATTATTCTCAATTCATGTGCCTAATTATTCTTAATTCTTATGCTTTTACATATAATTGGATTTTGGAACAGTATAGTGCATTATTAAAAATTTGTCATCCTGGCCGGGTGGTTCAGTGGATAGAGCATTGTCCTGGTGTGCTGAGGTCATGGGTTTGATCCCCTGTCAGAGCATACACAAGAAGAAACCAATGAGTGCACAACTAAGTGAAACAACGAGTTGATGCTTCTCTTTCATTCTCTCTCCTTCCCTACTTCCCTTCTTCTTTCTCTTTTTCAAATTAATGGAAAATAAACCAATTGTCAATTAACATGCTGTTTAAGAAAACATCTTATTGATTGAGCAGGAGAAAAACCCCACCATTTGCTACAAAGAAAAAAAAAAGGTTTCATTATTGATAGATTTTGTTGGCTATCAGAAGACAAATATAGTATTATTTGAAAGGTTGTCTTATTTTTAGTTTTTTTTTTCAGAATAGATTCAGATTTTACCATTTTTTTATGACATATTGATAGTCTATGTATACCATGCCATGCTCTGTAAATAGCATTAGGAATACTCCACACTCGTGTTTAAAAACTAAGTTTTTGATTTCTGTGAATTACTTTATTCTTTAGTGTTATGAAAATATAGGGATACTAGAATTCTTACAAACAAGAGTTTCCTTCTTGATGGGGAGGAAAGATAGTGGAAATTGAAAACAAATGTTGCTTAGGCATTTCAGAGCATTGTAGAATTTCCACTTGGCTGCATGTTGAATTACTGATCGATTTGGCTCAAGAGTCAGCAATTCATCATTTTAAGAATAAAGAAATTAGGCTAGTTGTATGTGAGTTTTTTGTCATAGTTCAGCATCTGCTGAATTACCACGATCACATGAACAACCTACCTTGCCTGAATCACCATTTTATTTGAGTTCACTGAAATCCTGTATTGAAAAAAAAGGCAATGAAAATTATGAAATTCAGGAAGAGATTTATTAACCAAAACCTCTCACAATAAGGGAAAAAGCTAGACAATATAAGTTGATTCAGAAAAGAACGTCAGCTGTAGAGACTTGGACTTCAATGTTGTGTCCTTTGACAGTAGACTTGACTATGCTTCCTCAAGAAAAAACTCAGAGCCGTTTTTTACCACCAGCATCTCTACCTCTGGTATCATTCTTTATTCCTTCAACAGTAAATTGGAAGAGATTTTATTTGCAGAGATCTTCCTGGTGTGGATGGATGCATTCTGGCCACTCTCAAGTTATTTAGTGAATATTGTATTTTAGAGTAGAGGTTAGCACACTTTTCCTACAAAGGACCAGATACTAAATATTTTTAGCTTGTGGGCCATATGATCTCTGTTGCAACTATTGAACTCTGAAAAGAGAAGACAGTCAACTTCAAAAGAGAATAGAGCGTGTCTGTGTCCAATACACATTTCCTTCAACAATCAGAGTGAGCTGAATTTGGTTCATGAGCTGTAGTTGACCGACTTTCCTTTTAGAGGATGGATAACTTTCCAGGAATTTCTTATTAATTTATTAATAATTTCAATGTTTATTGATCACATTCATTGCCACATACTGTGAATAACTGTATTCTAAAGTTAGCTTTAACAGAAGCGAAACAGCAAAGCATGCTTACCAAGTAAATTAAAAATGACAAAACTATCTGAAAAAATTAATTTTCATTAAAAGCTGAATATTAGCCTATACTTATACTGAAGTGGTTTATTTGACTTCTGCATATAGTCAGAATACCAGTAGTCTATATTGAAAGCTTGCTTGAATATTTTAGAGAAAGATTACTGTCTGTGTGACTCTCATAGCTCAAGAGTGTGTATCTTGGTCAAAGGAGGTAATAAGTAGGACAATGCTATATAAGAATATTTGTCACAAAAATACAGTGTTAGACTGTATTTTAAATCTATTAAGCTCCTACTCATTTCTCTTCATTCATCTTGGATTTGGTAACACCACAAACTGGGTGACAGTGCACCCAAGTGTCCCTGAACCTTGCCAGGTTTATCAGTAGGATCCATCTTGTCCTGTTCTACGCTGTTGAGGCTGAGTTTCTCTGTCTCTCTGTTTCTGCCTCTCTCTTTAAAAGCTTTTTTGTAAGTGTTCTTTCCCAATGAAACTGGTCAGCCAGTGTTTCCAGGACACTCTTACATCAATTGCTTCCTGCTGGTTAAGATGCAATAATGAGAAAAGAATAAATAAGTCTGAAAGCTGAAATTCTGGTGACTGCTTGTTCACCGATTCGTCTAGCTTCATTCCTGGCACATAATTGTTCAAAGAATAATTGAAGAATTAATATATTAATTAATTAATTTGAGGGTAAACAAGTCTTTGAGCAGGGTGAATATTATCCTGGGAAACCACAAAAAACTTCACTCCAAAGGTAGTGAGTGAAAGAATTAATTCCAGTAGGGAGGCCATAGGTGCCTCCTGCCCAAGGGAGAAGGAACAGCTCCTGTCAGCAAGGTAAACCAGAAAACCAGAAGCAGAGGACATTTATTGCAGACTGCCACCTGGACATACAGACCCTCCCAACTATTGGAAATGACAACTTGTATTTGAGGCTGGAAATCACTTAATTCATGGAGATATGCTGAGTTGGGTTTCAGATATTTCCTAGGATTTTGGAAACCAAAATTTGTTCTTTGGATTTAAAGATGAAATAATGAAGATACAATCCAGGACAAACTTCTGCCTCTGGGAGAAAATATATGCATCAGTATTCCTAAGTAAATGCTAGAGATGAGAGAGATTGTCATGCCAACTCTTGGCAAAGCCAAGTTGGCTGCAGTCCATGCATGAGCAGCCAGGGAGACCTGTGTAGGCTCTCAGTATCCACAGACCTAACTTTCATGGGAGGGGCTTGAAACCCCCAGTGGGCTTCTGCTGTGCATTCTCTGTGGCAAATTCAGGAAAGGGATTAATTTGGAGTTTCTTCTCCCTGCCCCACAATACAGAGATTGATATGGTAAAGCGATCATTTGAAATGAAAACCCCTTAATGAATATTTAACTTTCTCCATTTTGCCATAAATTATTTTAACATTCCTTGGAGCCTTCACTTCCCTCCTTATTTTAAGAACTTTCACATTTTGCTGTCAAAACAATTCCAAGAAGAAGGAACACTGTGCCTTTAGAGCCTGACTTGGGGAAGCTAACCTGTTTTGCAGTCAGACTCCTGTGGTTGGGGTGTTTAGGGTCGGTTTTAATGCACCGAGACTTGCATCAGCACGGGGTTTGGTTTCCTATTGCAGAACATACTTGTAAAGCTTCACATAGATTTTTAAAGTTACCCATCCTTAGTATGAATTTGCTCTCCCTTAACAATTTATTTGACTTCTCTTGATTCTTACTTGTGATCCTGGGGATTTTACTTGACTGATGTGAGCCTCAGTATCTCTATCTATAAATGTAGACAATATTGCTAGCTTCTTGGAGAATTTGTCTTGAGGATGACATTAAATTTATATGTTTAAAGCACTTAGTACAATAATACCTGGAACACAGAAGTAAGTCACTCAGTGAACTTTGCTATCAACTTTTCCATCCTTCATCATAGAGATGCTGAGCAAATGCAATACTAAATGTAGAAAATGAGTGCTCTTTCATTGATAAAGCATTTATATCAGGTTTTAATGTGTGCCCTCAAAGCCCATGTCACACTGTATGACAGTTACATAAATATGTGTATGTGTGTGCAATCCCTCCTTGATTAGACTGTACTCCTTCTGGGTAAGATGGAGTCTTATTAAAGCTCCAAAGGCCTAGCGCCTATCATGGAGCTGACACCGGAAAACATCCGGGTTTGTGCCACCTGTCGCCACTCAGCTAAATAAATAGAAACAAGGGTTGAATTGTTATGGGTTCTTTATTCAGATGGCTGGCGATCTGAGAAGATAGGGGTTCTGTACCCAAAATCCATCTTAACACCTCATCTCAGCCAACCTTTTTTTATAAGGGGAATAAAGGGATACGTAAAAGGCTTAGAATTTAGGGAGAAGTTAATTAGATGAAAGTTGCAGTCCAGGATTCTTCTAGCACTTCTTCATCTGCTGACCAGTAATTCTTTATCTGCATCCTGTCAGTGGGTGAACCCCAAGTTTTCTTATATCTAGAAAGCAATTTAACCATCAACAATATTTTGAAGAAAATCAGAAAAATCATTCTTTTTAGATCATTCAGCCCCATAATTAATTCTTGGATATCCTGGCTATTTGCCAGTATTTCCATGAACCAGTTATTACGCAGAGCTCTATAAATCATCATCTGGCTTAACGGTATAATCTGATCATTTATTTTCAGAAATCTATATTTTGGAATAAATCTAAGTCTTTTCCATGAATCTTCCTGAAGATGTAGTATATTTGCAAATGCATTAGGCCAAAACAATGGCTCTCTCTAAATGACAAAAAGAAAAACTCAAAATATGGTTATAGATATGGATAACAATCAATTACAAATGAAAATATATCAAAACCTTATTTATATTCAATAGACTCTTAGAGATTTTCAGAGTTTCCAGAACTTCTACTGTAGTAAAAATATATGTATACCAACAAAATAATTATTATTATATTTTGTGAATCTTTCCATGTAATTACAAGCATATTAAATAAGCCTAATTAGTTCTAAATCTCTTTTCCATATTCCTTTTAGGACAACACTTCTTCCAATGTCCTTCCTTCCAGTAATACATATGTCTCTCTCTCACTTTTGTATATGTCTTTAGTTTGCTTTTAGCCTCGTGAAATCAGGTATGCCCATTCATGTATCTAGCTACTGGAACAAAGCTTTTTAGTTGTATTAATCATTATTCCTATCAATTATAACTAAAAGCTACTATTACTAAAGCTAAATTTCTAACTTTTGAGTTCCCCTATCAGAGCCAATCACATGTTCACATTTAATAACCATTATTGAGTTAAAAGCATAAGTAAAAGAGTCAGAAGGCCTGGGTTTTAACCCAGTGGTGTTGATTACTTGTCAGGTTAACTCTCTGAGTGTTGATGCTCTCATTGTAGAGTGGAGATGATGCCCGCCATGCTGAGTTCTTAACATTAAGGAGATGATAGATAGCCATGTTTAGTCAGGCACTTAAATCACAAGGTATGTACTAAATAAATTCTAGTTTGTAATGATTAAGGAAGAAGTTGAGAGTATACCACTTTTTAAGCCATTCTGTGCTTTTCTCTCCACTACATAACCACTTTATTTTCACTGATATGAGAAACCTTGTCAGAGCCCTGTGTGGTGGAGGGGAGCTCTTTATTCCAGGGATGAGAGATCAAGAATGCTGAGTAGGATCCTACACTGCATCTGTAGGATCTTAGGGTTCTTGGTGTCAACCAGCGAAGTGCCTAACATCAGCCTCCACTCCAGGCCCAGTGTGGTCTTTTCAAAATGTAAATCAGATAATGCCACCCCACTATTTTAAATAATTTAATGGCTGGCACCATTGGTCTTGGGGTCAATAGAAGTCCTCGAGGCTGCACATTGGCTCCTATATACCTCTGCCTTCTTCTTAAATTACTCTCTTCTCCTCACTCTCCTCTAGCTGCATCTCCTTCTTCCAGTTCTCCCTGCCACAGGACTTTTGCTCACATTATTCTCTCTGTTTAGAATGCTCTTTTATTCTCTCATTGACTTGTTAACTCCTATTTATCCATCAGGCCTTAGCCTGAACCTTGCTTTTTCAGGGAAGCCTCCCCTAAGCAATCTGAAATGGTCAAATTCTAATGTTACATGTTCCTCTTACATTGGATACCTATTTTTGTGTTGTTCTTTATATTTGGTAATTTGTCACCCAACTAGGATCTTACATTTGTTTCTGTCATTAATTGATTACTGTCTGTCTTAGTTCATTTGGGCTGCTGTAACAACATATCAAAGCCTGTGTTGCTTAAAAACAACAACATTTATTGTTACAGTTCTGGAGGCTGGAAAGTCTAAGATCAGGGTGCCAGCATGCCCAGGTTATATTTATAGTTAGCGCCCTCTCTCTGGTTGAACACTTTTCACTGTGGCCTTATCTAGTGGAGTCGTTTTTGTAAATGCACTAATCCCATGTATGAAAGCTCTATCTTCATGATCTAATTACTTCCCTAAGGCCCTGCCTACTAATACCATTAAAATATTTTTTAAAGGTCAATTTAAAAATATTTTTAAAACAGATTTTATTTATTGATTTTACAGAAAGAAGAGGGGGGAACGAGAAGTTGAGCCCATAGTTACTTCACTTTCGTTGTTCATTGCTTGTCTATCATATGTGCCTTGACCAGGAAAGCCCAGGTTTTTGAACCAGTGACCTCAGTGTTCCAGGTCAATGCACTATCCACTACACCACCACAGGCCAGGCCCATCAAATTTGGGCTTAATGTTTCAATATGTGAATTTTGGAAAGATACAAACATTCAGACCATAGCACTGTCTATCTCCTGCATTGCCCTGTGGGATCCATGAGGTAATAGACCTCTTTCTCTTTTGCACATTATTGTATCAAAAACACATATTCAGCTTGCACTGACTGGTGTGGCCCTACCAGTTATTAAAATGCTGAAACAGTTCCATGCCAGGAGGCAAATAACTGAGTCCTGAAGCCCCAGAAGGCCCTCGCTGCTGCCCTAGCTGCCCCAGTCACTCAGTTGAAAGCCCGGCCCACACCTCCCTAAAATCTAGAAATAAAAGGAATAAGTCCTAGTACAGTGAGCCTTTCAAAACCCTCATCCAACACTCTGACTGGTGCCTATGTCATGACCATGTGTTATTCATTCTTGACTGTTCAAATATCACTGCATTATTCCCCATGTACCATAGAGCAGCTACATGGTAAGTGCTTGGCGAACATTTGCTGAATGCAGTGGATGGTCACTAGAAGGGGACATGGGCATGGCTGCAGAGGCCTCAGCTTGTCCTTCCGCTGTGGCCCAGGCTGCAGTCTCGCTCGTGGATTTAAAAGGGTCCCAGGAACATCTCCGCCCCAGGAGATTCTTCTGCTGTGTGCACCATCCCTATAGTGGCAGGGTTTTGAGGCCTAGCATTCAAACCAGGGAATGCTGCAATTGGGAAATAAGAGAGGAAAATAAGAGAAGGCCCACGGGCACATATAGATTCCCACCTCCTCCACACCTCCAGCAGGGCCGAGCTTACAAGAATAAGGAGAAATGCCTCTCTGCCAGCTCGGCTTAGTCCAGCCCTTTTATTTTCCTATGTAAAATAATTAAATGTTGAAACAGTTTAACACATTTTTTTTTCCTGTTTGTTCCTGGGGTCAGGAAACAGGGCGCAGTCAGAGTCATGGCTGCTCAGGGGTTGTAGAAGAGAAAGAAAAATACAGTAAGGTGTTGGGCCTGTGCAGGGAAAGTGTGCTAATTATGAAGGTGAAGACAGAGGGCAAGGAAGGAATTCAGGCCCTATCTCAAAGGAATTTCAGGTATTGTAATGCCCCCAGCTTCATTCTTTTTCTTTAGGATTGCTTTGGCTATTCGGGGTTTTTTATAGTTCCATATAAATCTGATGATTTTTTGCTCCATTTCATTAAAAAATGTCATTGGAATTTTGATGGGAATTGCATTAAATTTGTATATTGCTTTGGGTAATATGGCCATCTTGATTATATTTATTCTTCCTAACCAAGAACAAGGGATATTCTTCCATCTCATTAAATCTTTTTCGATTTCCCTTAACAATGGTTTATAGTTTTCATTATATAAGTCCTTTACATTCTTTGTTATGTTTATTCCTAGGTATTTTTTGTTGTTGTTGCAATCGTGAAGGGAATTATTCTTTTGAGTTCATTCTCAAATGTTTCATTGTTGGCATATAGAAAGGCTATGGACTTCTGTATGTTAATTTTGTATCCTGCAACCTTACTGTATTGGCTTTTTGTTTCTAGTAGTCTTTTTGTGGATTCTTTGGGTTTTTCAATGTATAGAATCATATCATCTGCAAAAAGTGATACCTTTACTTCTTTTCCGATATGGATGCCTTTTATTTCTTTGTCTTGTCTGATTGCTCTGGCTAGAACCTCTAGTACCACATTAAATAGGGCCGCGACAATCAAAACAGCATGGTATTGGCAGAAAAATAGACACTTAGACCAATGGAACAGAATAGAAAGTCCAGAAATAAAACCACATATATATAGTCAAATAATTTTTGATAAAGGAGCCAACAACACACAATGGAGAAAAGAAAGCCTCTTCAATAAATGGTGCTGGGAAAACTGGAAAGCCACATGCAAAAGAATGAAACTGGACTACAGTCTCTCCCCCTGTACAAAAATTAACTCAAAATGGATCAAAGATCTAAACATAAGACCTGAAACAATTAAGTACATAGAAGAAGACATAGGTACTAAACTCATGGACCTGGGTTTTAAAGAGCATTTTATGAATTTGACTCCAAAAGCAAGAGAAGTGAAGGCAAAATTAATGAATGGGACTACATCAGACTAAGAAGTTTTTGCTCAGCAAGAGAAACTGATAACAAAATAAACAGACAGCCAACTAAATGGGAAATGATATTTTCAAACAACAGCTCAGATAAGGGCCTAATATCCAAAATATACAAAGAACTCATAAAACTCAACAACAAACAAACAAACAATCCAATAAAAAAATGGGAAGAGGACATGAACAGACACTTCTCCCAGGAGGAAATACAAATGGCCAACAGATATATGAAAAGATGCTCATCTTCATAAGTTATTAGAGAAATGCAAATCAAAACGGCAATGAGATACCACCTCACGCCTGTTAGATTAGCTATTATTAACAAGACAGGTAATAGCAAATGTTGGAGAGGCTGTGGAGAAAAAGGAACCCTCATCCACTGTTGGTGGGAATGTAAAGTAGTACAACCATTATGGAAGAAAGTATGGTGGTTCCTCAAAAAACTGAAAATAGAACTACCTTATGACCCAGCAATCCCTCTACTGGGTATATACCCCCAAAACTCAGAAACATTGATACGTAAAGACACATGCAGCCCCATGTTCATTGCAGTATTGTTCACAGTGGCCAGGACATGGAAACAACCAAAAAGCTCATCAATAGATAACTGGATAAAGAAGATGTGGCTCATATACACTATGGAATACTACTCAGCCATAAGAAATGATGACATCAGATCATTTACAGCAAAATGGTGGGATCTTGATAACATTATTCAAAGTGAAATAAGTAAATCAGAAAAAACCAGGAACTGCATTATTCCATACGTAGGTGGGACATAAAACTGAGACCAAGAGACATTGATAAGAGTGTGGTGGTTACGGGGGGAGGGGAGAGAGGGAGAGGGAAAGGGGGGAGGGGGAGGGGCACAAAGAAAACTAGATAGAAGGTGACAGAGGACAATCTGACTTTGGGTGATGGGTATCTTTGAATATATGTATCCTGATTTATTGATGTCACCCCATTAAAAAATAAAATTATTAAAAAAAAAAAAAAGGAATTTCTATTTCACAATGCTGTGGAAGCAAGGTCTGTTTTCCTGATCCTTGCTGACCTGTCATGGCATCTGGAGATCCTACAGCGATAAGGCTCATTTTATGCCAAGGGCGTGGCCGGCCCAGCTGTCCGGGCTCTGTTGACGAGCATGGGGAGAAATGTTTGGAAGACAGAGGGATACAGAAGCTTCAAAAGTCCAACAACAGCATCCATGAAACCTAACTTGAATTATTTTTGTTCATTTATTTATTCATTTAAGTGGGACTAAAAATGTAAATAGCATGTAGGTCTTATTCTCAAGGACTTTGATTTTAAAGGGAGGATAAAAGGTGCATAGAAATAAATTCAAGTAGAATAGGGATTAGTCAAGTGCTTGAGGAATTTAGAAAAAAGAAATTCTTTTTATAGTGGCAGATGGTGTTCATGGGGAAGACACTATTTGGGGTTTGTGGGTTTGTAGGACTTAGACATAGTAAGAGGGAGAAGAGAATGTTTTTCACAAGTGTTTAGCAGAGGAGTGATCTCACCAGAGCTGTGACAGTTGTATGCTGGGTAGGCTTAGGGTAGAAGGGGAGAGATATGTAGGACAAGAAGAGACAATCCCATCTGTTGGGGCTATAGTGATTGAAGGACTAGAAAGGTGGTGGACCGCTGAAAAATTGCCTTTGAACTGCCTCCCTCACCATTTGGGGGTAAAATGTATGAAGATAAAATGAAGCCACAGGCAGTGAGATTGTTCAAGAACAGACTGCAGAGAGAAACTGGGCAGTGCAGTGGTACTGACAGCAACCCTGAGGAGATAGGCATAGTGACCCAGGAATTCCCTGGGCACCAGCAGTTGCTGACTTTGCATGCCGCAATCCAGGGAAGCTGAGTTGAGAGCATTACATCTGCTGAAAGGTGTGACGGTTGACTTTTGGAATCTAGGAATTGTCTAGTCTTAGTTTGCCGAAGACTTTCCTACATTTGGCATGGGAAGTGTCACATCTCAGGAAACCTCCTCAGTCCCAGGAAAACTGGAATAGTTGGTCACTCTAAAAATGTCAAACTGCATTGATGAAAACTTCTGCCATAAGCAACTCTTCTTGCTTTCTTACCTGAGGGACAAACCTTTCCTGCTGAGGCAAATGTACATGAGAAAAGCACCCTGTCCATGGGCTACTCGGCAGCCCTGTTCAGTGTTCTATGTCCAAAGGATGAACTTTTACTTGGCTGAGGTTGATCAAATCTGCCCCCTAAGGACTGATGTTCATACAAAATGGCTCCAGCTTTGATGAAAAGTGGGCAAACCATTCTGGATTGGATGTTTGCAGCTCTTATCTTGATGAGATTGGGCTGTGGGTGTTCTTCATTTGCTGTGTGTGTCACCTGCTTGGAATATGGATCTTGGTCATGGTTGGGTGAGTGACAGGAGAGACATAAGGGAAACACCAGGAAATGCCAGGTTTGATAAGTTATTCAAGGCTTCTACTTGAAACGGAACTGAACACAGGTGGCTCTGAGTCCTAATATGCACTTAACCGAGTCCCCACTAAATATAATGTAAATAAGCTATCAACTCCTCTCGTTTTTCTATGAGTAGTGGCTCTTCAGACAACTGGTCAAAATGATCTACTGAGGTACATACTAAATGCTTCTGAGATGTTCAGCTCCAAACTAGGCCAGGTAAGAAAGACAAAAGAAAAAAAATTAATGTAGAACTCTTGTTTCCAGGGAATCAAAAAATCAGGCATAGGATACAAGTGAATACACCTGAAACAACTAGAGAACAATGACAAAGAAAATCTGAAAAAGCTCCAAGTTATGAGGCATAAAAGTAGGTGCTTGAGGCATTCAGAGGGGGTGTGGGTATGAATTGGAGAAACCCTCAAGGGCTTCATGGAGGAGGGATGTCTTTAGCTGGGTCTTAGAAAAGAAAAAGGAAGCATCGCTGAAGCCACAAGCCTCTTTCTCAGGTGGGACCCAGCTTCACCTTTATCAGGCTACTTTTTCTTTATCACTAACAATTGTGATTAAAACATCGTAGGTCTGGTACAGAAGTTTCAACTTGCTTCTCTCCCCTGTAGTCACTCCCAGATCAATGACAGGGACACTCGTTTTGTTTCTCACTCAATTTCCAAACTGTTAATCAGCCCCATGCTATTGGGCAGATAGTAGTGTCATCAATTTTCATATTGGATTAGTGATGAGGAGAGCTGTCCATGTTTATCTCTATTTCTCTTCTTCTCCCTCTCATATATACTGCTCACAAAAATTAAGGGATATTTCAAAATGAATATGAAGCGATAAAATATCCCTTAATTTTTATGAGCAGTATATTTGCTGGGGCAGAAAAGTTGGAATCATTTCTCTAAGAATTTTTAAATTTTCTACTACAGTCACATAAAATATGATGAACTTTATCATTCATCCTGTCAGTGTCTCAAATCATACTAACAAAAAGCACGGGATTCAGTTTGACCTTGTTGGGCTAATGTTTCTTCTGTATGATCTAATGTTTAGGGAATGACACTCTTAGGCCCTCAGCTGGACCAACTAGACTTGAATTTAATGCCATTGTCCTAAGTTTAACAGCCTGTAAATCAAAAGCTAAGAACCCTGAGTGATTCACTCTGATTTCTTTGTAGGGGCTCAATTTGCAGCACTTTCTTGATAAAAACAAACCTCTCCAGATGTCACAATCATCATGTACTCAATTTTTTTGCAGAAAAGGGGAAATGTAATTGGACATGTAGCTTATTGGAGGAAGGCTTGGAAATAGAGAATCAATATGCAAAGGTTAGTGGCAAAAGCCTACTTGGGGGGTGGGTAAATGGGCATGGCGATAGGGATGTGAGGAAGGTGTTGGGGCAAGGCAGCACCCCTCTTCCAAGGAAATGCAAGAGGCAAGCTGAAGGCCCCAGGGCACTTTGAACATAGTGATGAAATACCATTTATGCCTTGTGCATGTCTTTCACTGAATTTGCACAGTTGAGTGGATGGTACAGTTCCTCTCTGAAGGTTGATGTGCCAACTTTTGTGTTGATATAGTGTGGCTGACATGGAGAAATGTTAGAAGTAAAGCACTCTGAGGAGTCTTGACTCAGGGGCTGCTTGAAAACCACCATAGCCAATTTTCCTGTTTTTGACAGTGTGTATGCACCCTGTCCTATTTATACTCAGTGCCCAAGAGGTAATGAGTATTTGTTGATCAAATGAATGGCTGCATGGGGCTCACTGAGGAACTATTTCCTAAGGAAAAGGGAATGAATGATGGATTTGCCCTTGCCTTGGCTGTTCTTATTATAAAAACTCTCAAACATAAAGGTCAATCGAATCTTTCAGCCATTTTGGCTGCCCATACCACCTTCCCCATCACCCCCTCTCGGGTCCCCAGAGTTAAGCCTGGGTAGGTAAGTGAGGATAACTTGCAATGTCTCAAAACATGGCAGAGATGGGTCTTTGATCTGAATGATTTTACTGAGCCAGCTTTTTTTTTTTTTTTATAATAATTTTATTTTTTTAATGGGGTGACATCAATAAATCAGGATACATATATTCAAAGATAACAAGTCCAGGTTATCTTGTCATTCAATTTTGTTGCATACCCACCACCCAAAGTCAGATTGTCCTCTGTCACTTTCTATCTTGTTTTCTTTGTGCCCCTCCCCACCCCCTTTCCCTCTCCCATTCCCCCCTCCCCCCCGTAACCACCACACTCTTATCAATGTCTCTTAGTTTCACTATTATGTCCCACCTACGTATGGAATAATACAGTTCCTGGTTTTTTCTGATTTACTTATTTCGCTTCGTATCATGTTATCAAGATCCCACCATTTTGCTGTAAATGTTCCGATGTCATCATTTCTTATGGCTGAGTAGTATTCCATAGTGTATATGTGCCACATCTTCTTTATCCAGTCATCTATTGATGGGCTTTTTGGTTGTTTCCATGTCCTGGCCACTGTGAACAATGCTGCAATAAACATGGGGCTGCATGTGTCTTTACGTATCAATGTTTCTGAGTTTTTGGGATATATACCCAGTAGAGGGATTGCTGGGTCATAAGGTAGTTCTATTTTCAGTTTTTTGAGGAACCACCATACTTTCTTCCATAATGGTTGTACTACTTTACATTCCCACCAACAGTGGATGAGGGTTCCTTTTTCTCCACAACCTCTCCAACATTTGCTATTACCTGTCTTGCTAATAACAGCTAATTGAACAGGTGTGAGGTGGTATCTCATTGCCGTTTTGATTTGCATTTCTCTAATAGCTAAAGAAGATGAGCATCTTTTCATATATCTGTTGGCCATTTGTATTTCTTCCTGGGAGAAGTGTCTGTTCATATCCTCTTCCCATTTTTTTATTGGATTGTTTGTTTGTTTGTTGTTGAGTTTTATGAGTTCTTTGTATATTTTGGATATTAGGCCCTTATCTGAGCTGTTGTTTGAAAATATCATTTCCCATTTAGTTGGCTTTCTGTTTATTTTGTTATCAGTTTCTCTTGCTGAGCAAAAACTTCTTAGTCTGATGTAGTCCCATTCATTAATTTTTGCCTTCACTTCTCTTGCCTGTGGAGTCAAATTCATAAAATGCTCTTTAAAACCCAGGTCCATGAGTTTAGTACCTATGTCTTCTTCTATGTACTTAATTGTTTCAGGGCTTATGTTTAGATCTTTGATCCATTTTGAGTTAATTTTTGTACAGGGGGAGAGACTGTAGTCCAGTTTCATTCTTTTGCATGTGGCTTTCCAGTTTTCCCAGCACCATTTATTGAAGAGGCTTTCTTTTCTCCATTGTGTGTTGTTGGCCCCTTTATCAAAAATTATTTGACTATATATATGTGGTTTTATTTCTGGACTTTCTATTCTGTTCCATTGGTCTGATTGTCTATTTTTCTGCCAATACCATGCTGTTTTGATTGTTGTGGCCCTATAATATAGTTTGAAGTCAGGTATTGTAATGCCCCCAGCTTCATTCTTTTTCTTTAGGATTGCTTTGGCTATTCGGGGTTTTTTATAGTTCCATATAAATCTGATGATTTTTTCTGAGCCAGCTTTTGTAGCAAGTCCAATTCATGTAGCTATGGGCACAAAGGATGAATTTCAGTTTTGCCTGCCATGAGGTAAAGAATTAGGCATTCAATGCCCTTGACTTTTACTGCAGGAGTCTCCCTGCTACCACATTATATTCCTGTCTAGGACTGCAGAGAAGAGACGTTGAGACTTGAAAAGTTGCATATGCCTACATGTTCAGGGCTATGATATCACTTTATGGAAAGTCTTGTGCTGCTCTTAAAGTTTGTGAAAAATCATGTTTTCATCACCTAAGGGTGACCAAGCCAAACATTAGGTAAATTTCTTCCTGAGTCTGTTTAGAAGATTTTTATGGATGAAAGATGCATGGTTCAAAATCTCATCATTGCTGGACTGAGTGGTAAGGTTTTCTTTGGCTTACACACACACATACACACACACACACACATATACACACACACACACACACGGTGGAAGTGGGGGAAATCCCTGACTAAGAAATAGAAATAATGTTGAAAGGTTATTTTATGTAGAAATAATTTGTTTGTAAAAACAAATTAATATGTAGCCTCAAAACAGTTAGAGGTACTGTATAACCTTGACTAAGTCAGCTCTGACTTAGCCACTTTCTGAACCATCCTTTAATTCTGGCTAGATTTAACTCATATTTGTGATGACACAGAGTAGACATGAATGCACAGCCTGGCTCATGTTAGGAGCTTTGTCTCCTACAACAAAACCTGAATCAATAAGAATTGAAAGTTCTAGATTGAAGTTTAATGACTGGGCTCAGGCTAGCTACATGAATAACACTGAATTCATGTCCAAATTTTGCCAGAGAGAGTCCATACTTTTTCAGTAAATGCCAATCAAAAGAAGCTCATGATTTAGGGTTTGTACCAAAAGGCTTCCCTATAGCTTTTTCAAATATGTTGGATCCTATTGGCCTGAAGTTACCACATAGGTGGCTCTTTGGCCAGGTTATATTATCTTTCAGGAAATTTATTTACTTCTAACAGAACAAAGTTAACTTTGCCTAAGAACATCTACTTAGCAGATAATCATAGCAATGAAGATTAATCCCTCCCTTTAGCAACCTTGGACTATAAAGGAAGTGGTAAGAACAATGCTTCTGAAGGCTGCTAGCCCAAAGGAATGAGTCTCATCTATTGTGAAGAGAACATCCTCCCTGTCTGTATGTCTGCTTTTATTAGGAATCAGATCTTTTTCTTATGTGAACTTGTGACCCAATAATAAACTACCTGGCTATTAAACCAATTTGCTATCCTGAACCTTTCACCACCACCTGTGCCTCTGCTAGAGGCCTCAGCCCGCTGCCTTCCCTAGCTGTGAGCACTGGTTCTAGGGTATCATGAATGCCATTCTGATGCCATTTGGAACCCCTGCGGCTGGCTGGTGTATAGATGGCTAGGAACATAAAGACAATTTTACTTCCAGCTGCTTCCAGCAGGGCTGGTTCTAACCTATGTTTGTGCTCTGACTCATGTGTGTAAGATAGATGCTTCGGGAGTCCAGTTTGGCAAGGACGGCATCCTTTCTATGTGAGGAGCACCTGAACTGTTGATGGATCTTGGTTTGCTCCGTGTCATTCACTGGAGGGGGTTCCTTTATAAGTCACAGAAGCTCACATAAACCCTAAAACCTGGGAGCTCAAAAAGGCCTCAAGTAAAATTTCTTTCTATTCCTTTCAGGTCAGTCTGTGTGCCCCTCAAGTGTGTACCTCTGACCCCTCTCTTGGTAACTTCTTCCATTCCCTCTCAGAGACCTGAAGATTTCTTATGCTGTTCCCTCCACCTAGAACAATCTTTGCTAGCTACTTTGTCATGGCTGGATTCTTCTTTTTCTTCAGGGATGGATTAAAAATAAAATTTTTTGAAAGGCTTTTTCTGACTACCACCATACAATTTGCAACTTTCTATCAGCACTTTGTTGATTTTCTTTGAAATACTTATTATAATTAGTTATGATAGCTATGGGTCTTTCAAATTAAAAACAAAACTACCAAATCTATATTAATCTTTTTTTTACATCTGGCACTAGCACATAGTAGGTGGCCAATAAATATACATTGGTTGAATGAATGAATGAATGAATGAAGCTACTGTCAGCCCATAAAAATGACCAGAACTATGCTTTAGTTTACCCAGAAAAGGTCAGAAAACAACTTTGCCTCTCTTCCTCTTTGCAAATTAGGAGTAGAGAGAAGAGTAGCATAGAAGGAATAGCAAGATACTTCCTGCAGAAATTTCACTGTTGTCCAAGAAAAATAGCTTAAACTAACACCTTTGTGCCCAGACATGCCTGCCCATACCAGCCACCTTGCCAACATTTCCCACTCTGCCTGGTTGGGCAGCTCATGCCAGAGCCCCTGGTTCTCTGTATGGTTAATATTAGAGTTGACTGGAGAATTTCTGGCATATCATTTATCCCCTGGCATCCTCTCAGCAAGGATTAATCATCCTCATGAGCTTTGTTTATGTGCTTGACTGATTGGGATAATCTTTGGTGCCCTCGTCAAGAGCAGTCCCTTTGCATAGAGCCTATGGAGGTCCAGGATGTTTCCCTGTCCAGCAACTTTAAGTTGCTCTCAGTGACATCAATCTAGCTCCTTCCAAAGTCAATTCAATCTTTGTTTAATGGCTACCATGTTAAATAAGTGATGGTTAATGAAGCCATTTGAGGGATTCCTTACATTAGGGGTTGCAAATTCAAATGTCGACATGACTCAGGTGAAAAATATAAATGGAATAAGTTGCAGGACTTGGGTGTATTGGAAAGAGCATGCCCAGTCTAAGAAGGTCAGTGGCTATTCAAAGTTGTCTGATTACAGCTACTCAAGAATGAGGAATCACGATTGCCAGATCTTTTGATTGTTCAAGAGAACACGGAAACCCAGATTTCTCATGTGACGTTTCCCAATATTTAAATCATGCTATTGGCCAAAAGAGATCCAGCCAGGTCTGAATATAGCTCCCAATTTGTATATTTATTTGCACCAGGAATGCATACTTATTTATAAACATTTTAGTTCAATAGGAAACCATGTGGCTAATTTTGTGGGCTACTATTATGGGCTTTCAGCATCCACATATCAGCATTCATCTCCTGTGGTGCTGTTGGCTTCGTTTCTCAGCTAGTTAGTATGTGTCATTATCTATTCTCTGATGGTCCTTTATTTTCCAGAAGATTCACCTGACTAGTTGCTATACCTATGGTGGGGGAGGGGGATAGCACAAAATGCCTCTAACAAACCAGTTAGAATCCTGTTTTTGCTTTGAATACCTTTGGGGTCATTTTTCCTCCTCCTCCTTTCTCTCTGACTTTATGTGATTTTGGCTTGCCTGAATTCTTCTTTAGAAACTCCTTTTCTTTTTCCTATTTCATCCTTTCTCCTGACTTCCTGGCAGATTGATTATTTGTTTACGGAAATTGTTTATTCTTCTTCCTGGGCACATGAACAGATTGCATTTCCTGCAGTTAGGGGAGACCATGTGACTGACTTGTGGAATTTGCATGGACCCAAACTGCCTCCAGTGTGCAGCAACCCCCTTCCCTACCCCTACCTCCACGCGGCTTTTACTTTCCTCCTCTAATGACACAATGCAGATAAATAGCAACTTTAAAATCTGTGTTGAATATGACAAGCCACAGCATGGAAGACTCATGTATTCCTGCATTAATACTAGGGGGAGAACTGCCTGCAGCTCAGAAATCTTGTCCTTTACTTTACATGAGTGAGAAATTCTACTGCATTTGAGTTATTATCTATTTTGGGTGTGTTAGAGACTATTAGATTTCTGCCATATTATAAGCAACATAAAAGCAGGGAGACTGCCCTGTTTCTCTTTCTTAGCTGACTTCCCGAATCCTAGCAGAGACACAGACATTTCAGAGGTGCCCACTCAGTGCTTCTGGAATGAACAAATGAATGAACGAATGAGTGAGTGAAAAAACATTTCCATAGAACATTGGAGCTGGTAAGGATGTAAATGTCATACATCCCAGGCCTCATATTAGAACAAATGAAAACATGGAGGCTCACAGAGAGGAAATGCCTTGTCCAAGGCCAAAAAAGAGTTAATTCCAGAACAGGGTTCCACAAACAGGAAGCCCCAGTTCATTGTATTTTACCATCCCATGCTTCCCTCCATGCTAACCATATTTATATCAGTAGCTTCTAAGGAAAGAAAAATCTCATGTGTTAATTTCTAACCTATCAGTCTCAATTATAATGCATTGTACAATTATACAGTTCACATGAGAATTATGTTGTGAGTGGGCCATATTGCTTTTCTAGGGCTTTATGGGAAACCCCTTATAAATTATACAGCAAAAAAGACATATAATTATCACTTGATTTGTACCTCATAAAGTTAGGGAAGGCATCCTGTAGCAAGTGGACTTGAACAGGATTTAGCAGCAAGGATTTTATCTGGTTTGGAGGATAAATTCTGGGAGTATTACACTGTGTGTACTAAAGCTCAGTCAACAGAGGATGCTGGGTATGACTGTGGTGGTCTTAGCCAAACTGAGACACAGACTGAACAAACTGAAAGGGCTATTGGGCCTTGGCCAAAAAAGGGGAAGATGGATAAAAAGACTCAAGAATTATATTTGATAGTTGATGCTTAGATGTTGTTGGGAAAACAGCTGTGTTAGGCTTGCTTGTTTGTACTTTGCTAGATCAGTGCGTGAACACATGGCAGCACCATGTGTGTATAGTCTGTGTAAGGCTATGGGTGCTTGCCTCAAGGCAGATCGTGGATTGCCTGCCCGCCATTATGAGGGGCCATTGTGCTGTTTATTTGCCTGAGAAGCATTTTTCCCTGCCCGTTTGCTCATCTGCTGTTGTGATACTCTATTAAGCAGGAATGGCCCAATGCTTTCTCGCTCCACAGTTTCTATATCATCTGCTCAAATCCGGTGTAGACCTGCCTGGCCTTGGCCACTGGCATTACATCTGGTGGAGCTGGCTGGATTTGGATCAGATGGTATACAGCCACTGACACCCTTGAAGGGTAGGATAGAGGAGTGGTTATTGTTCTCCAGCATATGATTCCTCCGTGGCTGTCCTAGTGGGGACCAGGGGTGGGGTGTTTTTTACAGCCCTGTGCGAAGAAAATGAAAGCTCTGTGTAAGAGGCCACCTGAGTTCAAGATTTCCAGGATGAGTCACAGACTGAGTGTCAACAATGGCATAAACTGCAACAGTTTCTGGAAAAAGAGGCTGACTGCACTCGAACGCTGCAGTGTGAGATGCAGGCTGAACACCAGCAGTGCCTAGAATTGGAGTGGTTGCTTGAGAAAGAATTGTGGCTTAGTGAACTGCAATTTGACCTAGAAGCTGAACATTGGCAGTGACAGTTGTTAGAGAAACAATTGCAAGTTCAAGAGCTTGAGCTTGAGCTTCAGGCTGAGAGCCGGCAACCATAAGAGCCGAAGTGGGCGCTAAAGAAGGAGCTGTATTCATGCCGGCAGAGTGGCTCTGAGTCAGCGGTAGCAGGAGTTTCCAAATCCTCCTCTTCTGAGGAGGACGTTTGGGCTGTAACTGCCATCTGCCCACTCAAAGCCTGGCTGGTGGTCGCCCAGAAGGTGAAAACTTAGCAGCCAAGAATTCCTCAGGGGCAGCACAACCTCCTTCTCAGGTAGTGGAGCACTCTGTGGTCTGGTCCTAGCTTCAGGCAAAGTTGATGGAGTTGGGGGTACATTTCAGGCAGAAACCCACCAAGTCTTTGGCAGCTTGGTTGCTGTGGTTGTGGGACATAGGGGGTGGATGGCATCATGCTCTCTGGAACAGAGATGGAGAAATTGGCCACCATTACCATGCACTCCTCCCTGAGGCAGCATCTTCATAACTGCCATGACCACCCAGAAAGCCATGCCCTATTAGAATGGGTGATGGCTGCCATTAGTATGGTCTGGCAGAATACTGGAGACTTGCCAGGGACAGTGAGTGAGTGGCAGTTGTACACTGGGCTACAGCAGGTCTTCTGGGAACAAAAGTCCACTGGCTCCCTTGCTGCATAGAAACTGAGGTCCCATAGGCCAGATTAGGAAGTGTTTATAGGGAAGATGGATCTTACTCTCTGTAGCACCCCATCAGCCCTTTTTAGGTCATTAGTGGCTATCTTGAGCCCCTATGTGGTGCAACCCATCAACATGGTTACATAGATGACAGCAGATTTGGGCAAGGTGTAGGTTGAATTTCAGCTGGAGAAGATAAGGATAAATTTGCTGGTAAGTCTAATAAAGTTATTTTGGAGCTTTGGCAGCAGCTTAAACCAGAACAGAGGTTCCAGTCACTGAGGTGAACAGACTCAGCAGTTACCAATAAAATGGTTGATGTGCCTGACCAGGCAGTGGTGCAGTGAATAGAGCATTGGACTGGGATGCAGAGAACCCAGGTTTGAAACCCCAAGGTCACTGGCTTGAGCCCAAAAGTTGTTGGCTTGAAGCCCAAAGTTGCTGGCTTGAGCCCAAGGTCACTGACTTCAGCAAAGGGTCACTCGCTCTGCTGTAGTGCCCTAGTCAAGGCACATATGAGAAAGCAGTCAATGAACAACTAAGGAGCTACAATGAAGAATTGATACTTCTTATCTCTCTCCCTTCCTGTCTGTCTGTTCCTATCTGTTCCTCTTTCTGTCTCTCTTCCTGTCTCTGACATAAAAACAAAACAAAACAAAAAACGATCGGTGCACTGGTGTCATGGTTACAAGATTATATGATGAAGACATATATGAGGGGGGGGATGATCCCCAAGACCTGTTGTCTTATTTTGAATAGGGAGAAGGTTGAGGGATTGGCCTACCAGGGATGGGCAGGGTGGAGGGCATGTCGAATTGGCAATCCACAGGTCCCCTTCTAATGTGCAGCAGGTGTTGGCATTAGAAGCTAATAGGTGCTTTTGTTTCAGCAGCAGGTAAAAGAACCGTCAATGCAGCACAGGCCTTGAATGTGTTTGACCTTGCCAAGCCCTGTCAGCTTGCTGAGGAGTATGAATGGGGCTTGTGGCAATGGACAGAGCATTATGGAAAGGTGCCGAGATCCATTATCAAAGAGCTGTGTGGCTAGTTGCCTGTAATGGACCTTTACCTTGGGTGCTTTGCACAAACAATTGGGTTGTCTATTGTGGACTGATCATTGAGTGGTATAATGGACTCTTGGACTGTGACCAGAGGGGGACACTGGCTCCCTTGCTGGATGGACATGCTACTTGTGGACTGTACTACAAAAGACCTTGATGGGGGTGCTGTGGCACCTGTGGAGGCCCTCCTGCACCTGGAAACTGTTCCCATCGAGTTGCAGAAATGCACCAAGGACCCTTTATGGTTTCAATGGACATAGCCTTGGACTATACAGGCCCTCCCACCTGTTGTGGGGTAGGGGGCTAGACGTGGGCCTCTAGTTAACTCCTTAAGCAGAGTGCTCAGGGAGACATTATGAAGGGTACCTTTGTAATTGTCATTTTTACTATAGCTTGTGCCTTTGTAATTTGGTTGCTGAAGTCTGTACTGTTTCTGTATATGTAATGTACTTCACTCCTTGCACAGAGACCATAGCAGAAGATACCTGTTGTGTAGATTGTGAAGCAAGCAACCCTAAAGGGGTGAAATGTTAGGAAAAGAACTGTGTTAGTCTTGCTTGCTTCTACTTTGCCTGATTAGTGCATGAGTATGTGGCAGCACCACGTGTGTATAGTCTATGTAAGGCTATGGGTGATCATCCTCAGAGCAGGTGGCAGATTGCAGACTGCCCACCACTGTGAGGGGCCATTTTGCTCCTCAGTTGCTCCTGAGAAGCAGTTTTCCCCCACCTGTGTGCTTGTCTGCTGTTGTGAGACTCTATTAAACGTGAATGGCCCATTGCTTTCTGGCTCCTCAGTTTCCCTACCATCTGCCCGAATCCACTGTGGACCTGCCTGGCCTTGGCCACGGGCATTACAGTTCTCTTTTATTTTAATGATATAACATGATATAGGCAGTGGTGGGATTCAAATAATTTAACAACCGGTTCTCTGGCCTAATGACTGTTTTAAGTATAAAAAAATGATATACCAAAAGGTAGTTTATTATTTCAATCATTTAATACTTAAATAAGAACAATAAAAGAGATTCACAAAACTAGATTCTGTTATAAGAAAGAATTTTAAAATATTAATGAAAAAGTATTAAATAATACCTGACAAAAAACAATACAAGTTGTCACTGCCTGGTTGTTTGGCACTTTTTCTCTTTACATTATATGTTTGTTTACTGAAGTAACAAATGCAAGGGAATTAAAATGCAGTATTTCATCAAAGGCATAGTGAGTTTTATAAAATGAATAAATATATAAATACTACAAGCATAGTTCTGTCAAAGTTTTTTAACCTATAGATGGAATAAACATTACTACGGATGCTTAGAATATACTGTTGCACATATGAATGTTAAAAAAGAGTAAGGAATGAAAATTTGTGATCTCCATGTTGGACGGCTACTCAGGCGCCCACCTAAGAGAACACTGATTGCTAACAACCGGTTCATGAACTCAACAAAAATTAGGTATCAAGTCTGCCGAACCTGTGCAAACTGGCTGAATCCCACCACTGAATACAGGTAAATATCAGGTCTATTTCAACTTTCATACATTCATGTAGAACACCTCTCTACACATTACGGGGCCTTATCTCAACCCAACCATTGACAAACTCTTGTTTCCCACAAAGACCTTTCAACACTCAGCTCTGTGATGGAATAAATAAAAAGATAAAGATTCTTTTGGGGGTCATTACTATGTTTCCAGTTCTATGAAATCCATAATTCTATAACCTAGGTCTTTTATATATAATTTTATTTTTTTAATGGGGTGACATCAATAAATCAGGATACATATATTCAAAGATAACAAGTCCAGGTTATCTTGTCGTTCAATTATGTTGCATACCCACCACCCAAAGTCAGATTGTCCTCTGTCACCTTCTATCTTGTTTTCTTTGTGCCCCTCCCCACCCCCTATCCCTCTCCCATTCCCCCCTCCCCCCCCCGTAACCACCACACTCTTATAAATGTCTCTTAGTTTCACTATTATGTCCCACCTACGTATGGAATAATACAGTTCCTGTTTTTTTCTGATTTACTTATTTCGCTTCGTATCATGTTATCAAGATCCCACCATTTTGCTGTAAATGTTCCGATGTCATCATTTCTTATGGCTGAGTAGTATTCCATAGTGTATATGTGCCACATCTTCTTTATCCAGTCATCTATTGATGGGCTTTTTGGTTGTTTCCATGTCCTGGCCACTGTGAACAATGCTGCAATAAACATGGGGCTGCATGTGTCTTTACGTATCAATGTTTCTGAGTTTTTGGGATATATACCCAGTAGAGGGATTGCTGGGTCATAAGGTAGTTCTATTTTCAGTTTTTTGAGGAACCACCATACTTTCTTCCATAATGGTTGTACTACTTTACATTCCCACCAACAGTGTATGAGGGTTCCTTTTTCTCCACAGCCTCTCCAACATTTGCTGTTACCTGACTTGCTAATAACAGCTAATCGAACAGGTGTGAGGTGGTATCTCATTGCCGTTTTGATTTGCATTTCTCTAATAGCTAAAGAAGATGAGCATCTTTTCATATATCTGTTGGCCATTTGTATTTCTTCCTGGGAGAAGTGTCTATTCATATCCTCTTCCCATTTTTTTATTGGATTGTTTGTTTGTTTGTTGTTGAGTTTTATGAGTTCTTTGTATATTTTGGATATTAGGCCCTTATCTGAGCTGTCGTTTGAAAATAACCTAGGTCTTTTAATGGTCTTTCAAAAGCAGGCATATCTTGAAAATTCCTGGTTGTCACATTAACCTTCATGGTGGCCTTGACTACGCCTGTCGTGGGACCCAGCTGGATGGGCAGGTCAAGGTGACAGAAGGAACACTTATACTTACTGTCCTGGCCAGGGTTTGGGTGAGTTGGGATTCCATAAAATAAGTACATTGCCAGTTTCCTCTTCTAGAAACTAACATTGATTTTAAGAATTCAAAGGAGTGAGAATGGAGATAAGTATCTTTTCCCAAAAGCTGTCATGTGCTTGCAATGTATTCTTTTAAGGGAATGGTGATTATCTTTCATCAGCTCATGCTGGGGAAGGGACAGAATGGAGGGAAACAGTGATTCTGAATCCTCAGATATTACGGATATATCTTCTCTAGTCCATGTTCAGTCTTTGGAGCCAAGAGCACACTGATTTTAATGAATAGGCATTTTAGCCCCAGTATGGCAATGCACAAATCCTGTGCCACTTGTTACTGCCAGCCCCAAATCAAGAACCATGTTCCCATGGAGTGTAGTCTCACCTCCAAAGAGGCCTTCCCAGGACGGCATATAGCCAGGGACACTTGGGACTGGTGCCATTCAAGCTATCACACAAGGTTGCAGAGCCCAGCACTGCTCTCATAGGTCACGTTAAACATAATGTTTGTTGAAATTAAATGCAAAAAAAAAGCACCTGCCAGATCTTCAGAATAAGTAGGACTTTCTTAGGAGGAGCACCTGAAAAGGTAGGCATGGTTGAAATTGGGGAGAGAAGTACAAAAGGGGAAATGGTTCTATAAAATGCTGTGGAAATATTTCCAGTGGCCAGTTACTCTGTGCTTGCAAGTGTCATGTCACATGTCCATAACGACATATGACTATTTGTCCTGACTTGTTCTTTGGAGGGGCTGAGGTAGGATAGGGAAAGCTGATGAGTGAAGGGATTAGGGTTAGGGTTAGGGTTAGAAATCATAATTTAGAGGGAGTTTTCGTATTTGATATTTAGCAAATTGCATAGAAAGTTAGATTGCATAGAAAGTTAATGCACTACATGGAAAAAAAGGGGAAACCCCTCTCTTCCAAGTTGTGTCATTGTGGTATTGAGCAAATTTGTATTTCTGCAACCTCAAGAGGGTAAAAACAAAACTCTTCTCTCTAAGTATGGGACACAATCTGCTTCTCCCCACACCTTTTTGAGTTGCCTCATAGTTTTACGCACACTCCCTGCTCTTCCCTATCCAGCACACGCTGCAGCACTACGAGATTGGGCAATGATCTTTCACACTTTTGAGTCCTGCCGGTCATTTTGCAATTACAAAATGTAATAGATAGCATCTGAGTCAAAGTCTGTTTTGAGCCTTCCTGTGTGGTTGAGCTTTCAACAGCTTTTTAGCTGTTCTTTGAACTGCTAATGACCAAAGTGTGGAAGTAAGCATCTGAAATTTTTTTCATCTTATTTACTTTCAAAGATTGATTTTTCTTTAAAAGAATCAAGTAGAAAGAAAAAAAGTACATTTCCCCACCTTCACCTCATGCCGAAGCACTACAGACTTTCCAGGGTAGTGGACATTGGGCACAGACCAAGCTTGAGAAGGTTGAATACAAATGGGGGGGGGCAGTTTGTGAGTTATGAGCACATGGAGGGAGGGAGTTGTTTTTAATTAGGGGTTTATTTAGAATGGAAATCTGTATGTAATCTGAGCTGCTGCATGCACTCTGGTGGACCCTAGATGAGGGAACAATGGGAACCTCTGTAGGAACCTTATCTGAACTGTGATTCTGTCCTCTATACCTCAGTTGTCTAGGTAACTATATTGTCGAATGCAATGACTTAACTCTAAAGGGGGTTCTCAGATCAAGGGCAGGGAAACTGTATACAACCCCCAGTGATGGGAGATGGGGGATTGAGAGAGTATGTATTACTGTTGCAAACTGAAATGCCTTTTTGTCTTCCTGTTTTAAAGGCTTGTTTCCAAATCCAAATTGAGTAACTAGAATGATCTTTTCTCTTCCTTCTCCTGGACAGGTGAGTCTTTTTCCTGTGTACTTTCCTAGTTCCTGGTTGTCTTACAACTTTTGGGAAGACCAGTTAAATATTTAGATTTGGAAATGCTCCTTCTCCTTCTCCCCTCTATAGCAACAAGTTACACTTGGTAGCCATGTCATAAACCCGTGTAAACATATTTTTCTTTCCGTCTTGAAAGTTCACATAACTTTCTTGACCTACTTCATATACACCAAGACTAGAGCCAAAAATGTACTTTGCCTCATCAGATAGGGGCTTTGCCTGCCTGTTCCTGACTCTATTCCGTGAATCAGTATTTCTTGGCAGAGATACTTCCATTAAAACCACTGTCTTGAGATTTGAGATAAAAATACCTGACACTTAGTGGTGGATGAACTAAGTGTAACAGAGAGAATAACTAATTGATTCAGGGGTTTGGGTGAGGATGATAAACATATAGTTGCACTTTGCTTAAATCCAATCCTCTTGCCTACACTTCTCTCCTTTTGAAATAGATGAGTTCTGTCTAAATAATATGGGATGTGGGAAGAGAGCAAGTTAACATCATTTGAGAGAAATCTATTAGTGTGCAGACAAACATTGAGAATGTTTAAAAAGTATAATTTCAGGATTGTTGTTGTAAGTTTATTAAACAGTTTTCTTCTCCGGAGTATTGGGAAACACTTGTAACTGAACTTGACCAAATTCTTTCTTGAAGATCTAAGTGGAAATTCAGCATGAGTTCTGGGAAGGAGGGAAAGCCCTCTTCTTGGGAAAGGAGGTAAATAAGAAGGCAGGCTTTGATGTAGTATAGGAATGGTCTCAGTGAGATGGGGAGGAGAGGAGAGGAACTTTCAAAGAGAAAACCAAGACTCAACATGTTTTTAAAAATTATAAAAGTTTTTGGCCCTGGCCGGTTGGCTCAGTGGTAGAGCGTCGGCCTGGCGTGCGGAGGTCCCGGGTTCGATTCCCAGCCAGGGCACACAGGAGAAGCGCCCATCTGCTTCTCCACCCCTCCCCCTCTCCTTCCTCTCTGTCTCTCTCTTCCCCTCCTGCAGCCGAGGCTCCATTGGAGCAAAGATGGCCCGGGCGCTGGGGATGGCTCTTTGGCCTCTGCCCCAGGCGCTAGAGTGGCTCTGGTCGCAACTAGCGAGGCCCCGGAGAGGCGGAGCATCGCCCCCTGGTGGGCAGAGCGTCGCCCCCTGGTGGGTGTGCCGGGTGGATCCCGGTCGGGCGCATGCGGGAGTCTGTCTGACTGTCTCTCCCCGTTTCCAGCTTCAGAAAAATACAAAAAAAAAAAATTATACAAGTTTTTTAAATTGTTATCTTATAACTTATTGTCAGTGGACCAGAGCCAACTAACTTATAAGTAGAATTAAGTAACCAAAAAAAAAAAAGTTCTAGAGGAAAAAACACCACTACTTATGAAGAAGGGGAAGATTGTGAACACATTTATCTATTAACAAATTTTTCTGTTTATGAAATTTAAAAGTTTCTTGCATTATTACTTTCTCTGCACAACTCAAAAACAATGATTGTTTCTTGTTGTATGTAAGAAAGGTGGGTCTTCTGAAAGAGATATTCCAGATGTGGAATTCACATTATCCTGGTAGGTAATTCAACCAAAGGCATTTATTCTCTATAGTTTTCTAAGCCACTCTTCACCCAAGCTGGCTTTCTGAGAGAAAGAGCAATCCTTTGCGTTCTGTTTGGGCATCTTTTGAGCAGCTGTACCCAACAAAGAGGGTATTTAAGATGATTGAGGTGAGAAGTGAATGCTAGGTACTTTTGTGTAGAATGCACTCTCAGGAGTAACACATATATTTTGTTTGTCTTGGGGGTTACAGTATTGAATACTCAAACAGAATTTCAAGGATCAATGCCCCATTCTGATACACTAACAAAATTATGAAATGTTTTAAATGGTGAAATCAGAAGCTAATGTTTTCATGTATTAATCAGTCAATCCCTAATGTTTATTAATCTAGTAATGTGTGGGGACAGGGGAGCCAGTGAGTTAGGGAGATTTAGATTCCAGTTTTGAACACCATGGTTTGCTTCATTATAATCTGAATAAGCCTTTCAGTGCTTCTTGAAGTGTTTCCTTCATAATCTAGACAGTTATGCTTACTGCACCTTGCATTTATTATAATTACTAAGAGCTGTTTGCTTTAATAAGGGCTTGTGTTAACCCTCTGAGAGAAGAAAAAAATGAGACCAACAAAGAGATCCTTTCCTTCAGAGCAGACATAGGTAAGCACTAGAATCTTGCAACCAACAAACTGAACTAAATTTGGAACCAAAGGCCAAAGATGGCTCTAAGAATAATTATGATAGTCAATATTAACTTAGTATTGATTATATGATTGGTGTTAAGTGGACTACCTACTGTAGGGCTTAGTATTTTGTGCCAGCTTGACTGGACAAAGGAATATCCAGATAGCTGGTAAAAGATCATTTGTGAGTGTCTATGAGGGTGTTTCTGAAAGAGATTATTTGTGGAAAATATCCTCCCTCACCAGTGCATTGGGGGAGGCATCATCCAATGTGATGTAGACCTAAATAGAAAAAAGAGCAAATTCTCTCTCTCTTCCTCCCTCCTTTGCTCCCTCTTCCTCTCCCTCTTCATTAGCTGGGACATTCATCTTCAGCTGCCCTTGGACATGGGAGCTCCTGGTTGTTGAGCCTATGGCATCAGATGGGGAGTTACACCATCTGATTCCTTGGTTCCCGGGCCTTCAGACTGGGATTAGACTATACCACTGGCTTTCCTGGTTCATCAGCTAGAATTCAGCGTATTGTGGCATCTCTTGGCCCCCATAATCACAGGAGCCAGTTCCTATAGTAAATCTCCTCTTATTTACGTCTATAGATCCTATTGGTTCTGTTTCTCTAGAGAACCCCGACTAATACAATTATACCACCTCTTTTAATCTTCAAAGCAGCTCCATAGGCAGAACCATTATCCTTCCCATTTTATATATGAGAAAAGTGAGCCTGAAACTTGCATGAAGATATACTGCTGGCAAATACCAGGGCTGGTGTTAGAATCCTGCTCAGTCTGACTTCAGAGCCTGAACTGGACCCAAAAGTGAAATTATTTCTAATATTATGGAGATTGATATAGAAGACACTATTTGTCTATAAATACCTTTAGATACACTTCTTGAGTTCTGTGTGAAGTTCATTTACTCAGGGTATAGAGTGTAAAATTAGACCGACTCTTCTCCACTCTTCTGAAGGAACTATAAAGGCAAATGTAAAACCAAATAAAATAATAGTACTAGAATGAGCTCCCATCGACTGCCTCATCTTTCTTTCTCTTGAAAATGTGCCTCAGTTTAATTTACTTCTTTAAATATCAATTTAAAACATAAGTATACAGTCCAGTACTATGTTAATTAAGGCAAATTAATAAAAGCATAATATACTTGGCCTGACCAGCGATGGCGCAGTGGATAGAGCATCGGACGGGGATGCAGAGGACCCAGGTTCGAAACCTTGAGGTCGCCAGCTTGAGTGCGGGCTCATCTGGTTTGAGCAAAGCTCACCAGCTTGGACCCAAGGTCGCTGGCTTGAGCAAGGGGTTACTCGGTCTGCTGTAGCCCCACGGTCAAGGCACATATAAGAAAGCAATCAATGAACAACTAAAGTGCCACAACGAAAAACTGATGATTGATGCTTCTCATCTCTCTCCATTCCTGTCTGTCCCTAACTATCCCTCTCTCTGACTCTCTCTCTGTTAAAAAAAATAAATATATATATGATCACATTTATGTCTAAATAAATAATATTATTCACTTCTTTGCTCCCCCAAGGATTCTATGTTAAAATAGTTCCAGAAAGGGAAGATAGTAATACCTTGGTTTTCGTTGACTTTGGTTATCTTCGGTTTCAGTTTTCATCGATTTTTTCTGTGAAAAATTTGTCTTGGCTTTCATTGGTTGCCTCGGCTTTCATCGGCATGCCCACATGACCTTGCTGCTAATTTTGCGAAAAAAAAGGGCAACCAGTGCATTCTCCTGCTCAGTATAGCATTGTTTCTTGCAGGTCTAGCTAAACAATTCCATTGCTTTCCAGTGTTTTTGTGTAAGTGATTACTACGTATACAGTATTTGGTGTAATGTGTTTTTGGTATGTATTTTGGAGTGTCTATAATGAATTAATTGGATTACCTTGATTCATATGGAAATAATTGCCTCAGTTTTCATCAGTTTTGGATTTCGCCAGTTGTTTTTGGATGGATTATCGACGAAAACCAAGGTATCACTGTATCTTTGATTTCTGGGTGATCTAATCATAGGATATTTTTCAAAGTATCTGGCTTGAAAATTTGCTTTTGCCACCACTGGGCCCATCCCAGAGGGAGTCAGTAAATATGAGCCTAATAAAGGACATCTCACAGGTCAATTTAAGGATATCACTGAATGGCTCCTTTAGATCAGACAAATCAGGAAGGAGAGCAGAGGAATTTAGAATCTTCCAAGAAGGAAATGTAAATATACAGTAGGAATTTGTAGGATCTACTTTGTATCTGCTGCTCATATTAAAATAACATCTGATTGTTATTTTTTTTTTCCTGTATGTGCTCTGCCCAGGGAATCAAACCAGTGACCTCCATGTTCCAGGATGATGCTCCAACCAACTGAGCTATTTGGCCAGGGCTTAATTTCTTTTTTATTTCCAGGGAGACAGACAGAGGAAGGAAAAGAGGGGAGGAGGAAAGGAAGCATTCATTTGTTGTTCCACTCAGCTATGAACTCATTGACTGTTTCCCATGTGTGCCCTGACCAAGAATCAAACCCGCAATCTTGTTGTTTCCAGATGGACAATGCTCTTAACCAACTAAGCTACTGGGCAAGGCACTGATTGTTAACATTTTTAAAACTTAAACTCTTACTCTTGATTTTAAAAATATCACATTAGTACACTACACTTTGATCTATGAAGTGCTTCTTGAAATGTTTCTACATTTTTCCTTTAGGTTATTATCTACCCAATCAAATATGGAATGCTTAAAAATCTTCAACTGAATTTTTCAGAAATAGAACCCATACTTGATTTTGAGGTCAGTGTCACGCTTGGCTGACGTCTCTGTGGGTTGTGATAAGGCGCCATTTAGGTGATCAACCCTGTGTGCCAAGAAAAATGGAATCTGAATTCAGGCTGTTGGTGAGCAGACTTGTGAGGGTACAGCTGTGGTAAATTCAAGAGGAATGCAGTAACGATTATGAGAACTGACAAGGCTTGAAATGAAGATGGCTCTTTTTAACATTGTGACCATGATACTCATGAAAGAGGGAGCTCACGGGGGGAGGAGGAATGGCCAGTTGTTAAAGAAATCTGTGCAGACATGACATGCTATATGGATCTTTAGTTCTGTGCTTCTGTTTTCTCAAGTAACTGAAGTCTAGAACCTTCTTTGTTTAATAATAAACTTATTTAGAATAAAGTTTGAACACCATTTAAGAGCAATACCATCTCCAGCAAGTGGCCATTATTTCTAATTTTATTTAGATTGAAAGTTAGTAAGAGTTTATTTTTGCCTTTTAAGGAGAGCTATTACTAGGCTTAGCCTTTAATAGTCATTTCCTGAGAAAAGCTTTTTGTTGTTATAATCCCCATTGACCAATAATTAACCTAGGTACACTCAACTCTTGGAGGCAACCCATCTCTTTTACCCTCAGATTCCCTTGAGTACTTGATCAGAGATTCCTCAGGGAACAAGACCAGGCCAGGAATGGTTTCCTTGTGATGTTTCTAGAAAGTCATACCAGTTAAGAAACCCAGTGTGTGAAACAATAGCTCTCCAACTTAATTATAATAAAAATAAAGTTGATCTTATTTATTGAACTCCTCCTAAGCTTCTTATACCCTAGATACTTTATCTCTTGATTTTACACAATTCCTGTAGGGTATCATAGTTGTTATTTTTGCCATTTCATGCTTAAGAAAGCAAAAACTTGTAAAAGTGAGCTAACTTGCCAAGACTACACCACTAGTTTGCCACCAAAAACTCCTCCTAGTCTAAGGACACTGATACAACAAAAACAAAAAAACCTGTTGCTTGTTGAAAAAGGTCACACACGCACACACATGCACACACATGTGCATCCGCATATGCATACTGTCTCTATTAGGTTTCAAAGTCATGTTCATATCAGCAGTAACCGTGAATGTGGGTCTGCTGTTCTGTGCAGAATGACACCACCAGAATTTGAGTTGAGAGGTACTGTTTGCATATAGTAGCTATGGAATGCAGAGTGCTCAGAGCAAAGAGAGGGAACCCTCTAAAGTAGAACAGCAAACACTCCTCAGTACCTGGTCTCTCTAGAGCTATAAAGCAGCTGATAAAACTCATTCAGAAAAAGTAGGGTTCATCATCAGAGACATCAAAAAGCATTTTTTCCCCCTCTGGCACAGTCAATTCCCAAGGCCACTCAGGTTAAACACACATCACTGTGATCAAAATTATTCTCCTCAAAGTAACACAGATTTGTTCCCTGCTACAAATACAGGTTATATGGAATAGCCATTTGTGTATTCATGAGAGTTGAGTTATATAAGATACAAACAAGCCAAAAGTTTGTGGATAGAAAAAGGGGGTTAGCCCGGCCAGGGCACACAGGAGAAGCGCCCATTTGCTTCTCCACCCCTCCGCCGCGCTTTCCTCTCTGTCTCTCTCTTCCCCTCCCGCAGCCAAAGCTCCATTGGAGCAAAGATGGCCCGGGCGCTGGGGATGGCTCCTTGGCCTCTGCCCCAGGCGCTAGAGTGGCTCTGGTCGCGGCAGAGCGACGCCCCGGAGGGGCAGAGCATCGCCCCCTGGTGGTCAGAGCGTCGCCCCTGGTGGGCGTGCCGGGTGGATCCCGGTCGGGCGCATGAGGGAGTCTGTCTGACTGTCTCTCCCTGTTTCCAGCTTCAGAAAAATGAAAAAAAAAAAGGGGGTTAGTAGGCATTTCTTTATCTATTCCCCATTTTAGGCAGAGTCATGTCCCTCTCAGCCCATAGCAGACTGTAAAAGCTTTTCGTTATTTAAGTAGTTAACCTCTCCACATTTCTTAGATGACTCCATATTTCACGTTCCAGTTGCCTTTTTGCATGTAGCCCAAGGTTCCTTAAATCGACTCTGCTATCAAATATTTTGATAACATTTACACGGATGTCTCCTCCCAGGGCAAAGGCAGCTGCCCTGCTGGTATTTCCTAGAAGACTACACAAGAGAACAGATGGGCACAGATCCCAGTGAGAGAGAAACAGCAGCCTGCTGGGTTAGCGCTTTTCACAGGGAAAGGTTTAAGGTCCGAGCTGTATAGCCAATCAGGGCCTGTCCTCCGAGTCTGAAGCGCAGGGGGCTCTGTGATCTGTGGGAAATCCCAAGAGCCCTGTTAGAGATACATGAGTCACTGGGACTCTGTTTCTAGTCCTGGGGATCCCGAGTTGGCAGGAAATTTATCATCATGCAGGCATGTTCCTACGTGTCCCTCTGTGACTGAGCCCCCAGTGGGCCCTTCCTTAAGTTCCTGTCACACCAGCCAAAAATATGCTGAGTGGCTGAGCCATGTCAGAAAATATGTGAAAAATGTGTCAGAGAAAGAGCTTGCATTTTTGGTTCAGAAGTTCAAATGGAGCCAAATCTCTGGCATAGCTTTGGATCCCAACTGAATTCCTTGCTTCGTGGTTGAGGTGTCTCTGGCATGATCATTGAAGAGGGAGATCTTTAGAGGCTGTCCTAGCAGTGAGGAGTTCTGTGGGTAGAAGAGCTTCTTCTTCTCCCACCTATGGCTTCATTGACAACGTTCACTGATGCTTCACCCTGAGAAATGATATCATGTGAGGCGTGAGGTGGAAGTACTCAGAGTGATTTTGGCTTTGCATTGTTTCGATTTATTGGCATGCAATTAATGAGTGATATTCTTGATTCACTATGTAAAGGTACACAATTGTGGATTTCATTGGTATTCACTTCCAAAACAATTATGGAAGGAATTGTAAATCACATAAAAGGGGCATTAGATCCATTGCATTTAGGAGAAAAAGAACATAGGCTCTGGGGTTAAAAATAAAAAATAACTTACCCATTTCCCTACTTTCACATGATATGGTGTCATGGGTTGAGACATATGTACTGCTCAAAAAAAAATAAGGGATATTTTATTGTTTTATATTCATTTTGAAATATCTTCTAAATTTTGTGAGAAGTATAAATAAACAACCATAGGACAAAGGAAAAAGTCACAAGATAAAAGTACATATACTTAACTGTGATGGGAGTTTGATTATGCTGGGTGGAGGGAAATTTTGGAAGAACAAGAGGTTGGATTAAAAAAAAAAAATAGCACCCTGTAGACACATAAAGTGATGAAGGAACATTTGTGGCAGAAGGAAGAACATGAACAAGGGCACATATGACATGTGTGGAATCTTCAGAGAAATATGAACATTCAAACATCACTGAGAGCATGGGGTGTATGGGGAACTGGATGTGTTGAGACTGAAAAAGTCAGTGAGATTAAGGTTGTGGCAGGCTTTTATGCCAGTACTTGAAATTATTATTATTATTATTTAAGGTTCTATTTATTGATTTTTAGAGATAGGAGAGAGAGAGAAAGGAGAGGGGCCCAGCAGGAAGCATCAACTCATAGTAGTTGCTTCCTTTATGTGCCTTGACCTGCAAGCCCAGGGCTTTGAACCAGTGTCCTCAGCATTTCAGGTTGATGCCTTATCCACTGCACCACCACAGGTCAGGCAGTACTTGGAATTATGAACTTCATCTCCTATGCAGCGGGTGATCATTGTGGGGTTTCAGATAGGAAAATTGTGTAACTACAATTATAATCTCCATCACTGACTTGCCATCACTGATTTTCAAAGACTGAAGGGTGCCTGCCTTTCATGCCACCCCCAACCTGAAGGGGATGGAAAAACTATGAGTACTCAGTCAGCACAATGAAATGAAAAACTAGCCTGTCTAATATGAATACCTACAAATTTAGTTTTCTTAAAAAATATAAGCCAACTATTTTTTCTTTGATAATATCATGGCACTAATTAAAATTAATGTTGATTTCACTCAGGTGCTATAAGTACTTTAATCCCTGTGTTTTCTGTTCCTTTGAACTTTTACCACTAGATCATAACAAGAAGTTGAGAGGCGAGAGGTAAGCAGGCCCTAGGCAGAGACAGAACTGAAATATGCAAAAAAGAAAAGGAGGGGCCTCAATATTTTCCCACCCTGGAAAATAAAATTAGAATCGGCTCTTCAAGACCTTTTATTTTCTGAGAGCCACCACAAAGTAAATAGTGTGTCCTTGTCCTGAGGTAGAGGAAGAGCACAGGCTAGGAGTTGAGGACGGTATCCTAATCCAATTTTTTACATTGAAATGTATGAATTTGGAAAAATCTCTTAATTTTTCTAAATCTTTTATGTTTTTATATTTAAAATAGATAAAATACTACCTTCCCTACTGTGTTAGTTTGCCAAGGCTGCCATAAAAAGATACCATAGACATGTTGTTTCTCACTGTTCTGAAGGCTAGAAGTCCAAGATGGAAGTGTGGGCAGCTTTAGTTTCTTCTGAGGCCTTTCTCCTTGGCTTGCAGATGGTCACCTATTGCTGTTTCTTCACATTGTCACATCCTTCTGTCTGTATCTCTATCCCAATGTCCTTTTCGTATGTCCTTAGCAGTCATATTGGATTATATTATATTCATCATAATGACCTCATTTAACTTTTATTACCCCTTTAAAGACCCTATCTCCAAATACAGTGACATTCCAGGTAACTAGGAATTAGGACTTCAGCATATGAATTTGGAGCAGATGTAATTCAACCCTTGACAGCTATGTATATTATTGTGTTTTTATAAGGAACTGGTAAGATAATGTCATTCTGGAAAGCATCCGTTTTACCATGAATACAAAATGTTTGTAACTAAAGTTGCTGGGTCAGATATAATTGACAGAGTCCTCCCTCTGGTTTGATGGTCTATTCTCTTCACTAGCCAAGAAAGTACATGGAAGTCTCTGTGTTAATCTTTTCTTCCAGTGTGTAGAGAAACCTACTTTTGATTATCCACACATATGCAAGACATTTATTATCCTATTTTATTTTAATCTTCATTAACAGTTTAGCAATATTTATTTCTTAAAAGTTAATTTACCAATATTTATTTCTTCTCTGCTATGAACACATGTAATGCTGAACCCCCTTTGACCTTCCCCACATTATAAATAAAATGTCCTAAGGAGATGGAAAAACTTTTGAAGAAATTAGTGATCGTGAGAGAATTCAGAGAAGACCATGCATTAGTGAGAAATTAAAAGGGATCATGCATTTACAGCTTCAGAACACTGGGGTCTCCAGTGCCAGGAGGTGAATGAAGGCTGATCCCCAGTAACTTGCTTTTGGGCATGGGTAAATTTCAAGTTTTCACTATTTTTTTCTTTTGCCAGCTCATTCTTCTCACCTTTACTTAGCATCTAATGTCCCTCGGGCAACTCTTCAGGTAGTAAGCAACTATTTTTAAAACTTCATTGCTTTTAAAACTTCTCTTGCTAGTGTTATTCATATTCATTGTCTACCTTCAGCACAATGTTTGATCATTTCTGTACACCAGAGTATGTTTGTTGTATTGTAGAAGAAAAATGCAATAATATCTAAAATTATACAGTGCTATGGTGTCTGGCATATAAAAATACTCATCCAAGAGTGCAGTAGGTATTAAATAATTAAGCAGTTGGTGAACTGTTAAGTAGATGTTGCAAACTGTTTTAGTGATATTTGGGGACATTGGTTGGAATTTTTGGAAGGGTTGGGAACATAGTGCACTGTTTTATTTTCATTTAAAATAATGAAACATTAAAAGTCCTATTACATCAATTCGCTAGTAGACTTTCAGGGATGGATCGGATTTGGATAACGAGGAATTCCTACATTCAACCTATAAACTTAAGTTGAGCAACACAAATCTGTTGCCATTTTTGAGTTTTCATAAGGATATATTCAACTCCAGTATATCACAAGGAGTGAGAAGAAGAATGCAAATCTGTCAATTATCTTTCTTATTTTGCTTGTCTTGTGCAATATATTTGACAAGATCTATAGTTGGGGAAAGGAAAAGACAAGGAGGGAAATGAGGAAAGGGAGTGATTTCTGGTAATCATTCTCAAAATAACTAAGGGTATATTTGACATAATAAATTTTCAAGGACATTAGTGAAGAACGCATACAGTGAACCCTTTTCAACAACTCACATAGCCAGTGTGATTTTAATATTAGCTTTTTCTAGTGACACACACTGGCTTGGAAAGTATATTACTACATACTCTGAGAACATGAAGTTTATACTATTAATAGTTTCTGTGCTTATTTTATTTTATTCTTTTCTGTGTACATTCCCCAGTCTTAACTCGTGGAAAACACTTACGGGAAGATATGATAGCAGTAAATATATTCAATGCTTCTCATATGACTAATAAGCTGATATCCTATTTTGAGTAGCTGGAATTTTGAGTTATGCCAAGGGTTTTTCTTCTCTTTACAGTCTTGTTTGATTTCAAAGCAGACTTGTTTGACTTTAAAAAGTTGGCTCCTTTGACATACATGTTAAATCAAGAATATAAGCTTCTTAGCTTCTCAATGAATGAGAAATTTCTTTTGAATGTGTAGGGTAAGATTTTGTTCATCTAAATTTCATTATTTTTTGACTGTTTTATATTCCACCTCAGCCTCAGTTCAGTTACAACCAATTGACATTGACCAGTGCAGATACTCCAGGAAAGAAGTTGGGCATTGTTGCAGGTGGAAATGGTGTTATTTTGTGCAGTTGCACACAGAGCATTCTATAGGAGTCAAGTATGGAGAGGATAATGCTTTGGCAGTAAGATTTATTTGGGGTTGAAATGAAAGGCTGCCCACAGGTGCCCAGTTTCTCGTCCATCTGTTCTGCTATGGAACAAGTCCAGCCTTGACTTCATTAAGCCCAGTACAAAGATTAGTGTCCAAATATTCTGTGTTGTGCTTCAATCCAGTGTGTCCCTGTCCTCATCTGGTCCCTTCCTGGAGCCCACAGTGCTGTCAGGCCCCAGGCAGCCATTAGAGCTGCACAGCTGCTTGGAGAGCTTGCAAATAAATGGCACAAGTACATTTTTCCAAGCAGAAAGAGAGAAGGGAGGGCAGGTTCTTTGTTGTATTTGGGTTTATATTATCTTGGACCAGAAAGTGTTACTGGACTACAATCGGTCTAGGGTTCAGGTCACCCACCACTGCAATAGCCAATAAGTAGAGTCTGAATCTGAGAGGGAAACAAGCATCATTAATCAAGATTGCCAGCAACTTGAGAAGACAGGCGGCATATTCTAGCCCAAAGCCTGCCTTACAATCTCAGTTGTGAGGGCTGATTATATATATTTTCAGGTGAGGTTAGTACAATGGTGGAGGGCATGCAGTTAGTCATAAAGTAGGAAGGCTGGTTCTCAACATTGTAAGAGGCAAGCAGGATGGCTGGTTCCTGGGATCGTAATTTCTTCTCTACGGCGTTCCGATCTAATCATGGTCTTTATTGCTTCTTGGGTGCCAGTCATCTCCTCAAGGGTATGGGAATGTCCAGCTTCAGTAGTTCTCCTGCATTCCTGGGTGGGGGTGCTAAAGAAAACCTAAAAAATAAGTTACTTATGGTGCACTAACAGTCATATATATATATATATATACACATATATATATATTATATTATTGATTGTATACTATTTTGATACCCTATCAAAAGGACTAGCTTTTCTTTAAACCAACCCATCAACTTCTTCATGTTTTGTGGGCTTGCATTGTTTCCTCCCACAAACCAATCAGATCCTTTTTCTAGGCTAGACTGATAGATCTCTATGGCCACTATCTTGGCTTCCACTGCACATACCATAAAGTGGGAGCAGAGAGCACCTCCCCCCATAGTCTAGAGATGGACGAATTGTACCCTGGGAGCTGAAAAACTGGTTCTTTCTCCCTGGAAGGGGGAGAGTAGCAGGGGTGATCCCGGTGTGCAGAACTGCAACTTCCTGGTCAAGTAAGGAGGCTTCTTAATGTCTGATTCCCTCTGCTTCCTTCCCTTATTAATATTTAGATATCTATACTAACATCATTACCTTAAGAAAATAAGATTTGTGGCTAGGAAAAAAAGTTCTGAAAAATCAAATTTTAAAAGGTTAGGAAATTGCTTGGAGAAAAATGAATGAAAGACTGAATTGATTACTATTTTGGAAATTGGCTTAAGAACGTGTTCTTTGTCAATAGAAGACTGGGTATCCCTCAGGTAGTTCTGATTATTAGGCTGGTATTCGGTTTATTATACTATATAATTAATGAATATTTATTTAAATTTGTAAAAAAGAAAACAAACAAACAAAAAAAACACACAAAAAACCCCCAAACAATCCTCCTCCCAAAAAACAAACATATTTGGAGTCATAGGTGAAATAACAGTCATAATAGTGCATTATATTTATATTTTCCTTTGTATTTTCTAAGAAATTTCTTATTTGTCACTCTTTTTTTGAGCAAGTTTGAATTGGAGAGAGCATTAAAATTAAAAGCTGAATGATCTACTAAAACCAGCTAGCATGTTGTTGGGCAAACAAGTGTGTTACACTTGCTCACCTTGTACTTTGCCTGATTGGTGCATGAGCACGGGGCAGCACTACATCTGTATAGTCTGTGTAAGGCTCCAGGCGCTTGCCCTCAGGGTGGCAGATTGTAGATTGTGGATTGTCTGCCGCCACTGGGAGGGGCTAAATTGCTTGCTATTTTTTGCCAGAGAAGGGGTCCCCCCACCTCCGGGCCTGTTTGCTTGTCAGACCTGAGATATATCTATATATCTATATCTATATCTATCTATCTATATATATATATATATATATCGAGAGAGAGAGAGAGAAAGAGAGAGAGAAGCAGTTTTTCCTGCCTGTTTGCTTGTCCACCATTGCGAGACTCTAATAAACATTATTGCTTACCATCCTCCAGCTCCACAGTTCCAATGGGAACCTGCATAGCCACAGCCACCTGCCTTACACATGTCTCTCTCTGGAGAATCTTGGGGAGTGTAAAGCCAGTAGCCGTGGCCACCATCACAGCTGCCTGGCCCATGCAGGTTCGCATTTGATTTAGATAGACGGTAATGAAACAACGGAACCAAGAACTGGTGGACCATTACCTTTAATCCTAGCTTGCACCTGGTGGGAAAGAAATACACACAGTGGGAAAACACTTCCCTTTTTATTCGGGGCTCCCAAAGCCAATGACTTATCCAAGTTTCCTAGAATCAAAGGTTTCTACCTCACCAGCCTTATTCACCTCTGTTCTCCATCTCCTTCTCTCTGCACAAAATGGCTTCTCCTTCAGCACTCTGCCATCTTGGCTGCTTCTCCTCTCCTCCACGTGGCCTTTCTTTGCTCTCCTTCAGCATGGACTCCTCTGCCCCATTTTATAGTGTAGAAATCAAAACCTTTAATCCAATATACAAACAAGGAAATCTCTGATACAAAGTCACTTATCTGAGGCATAATGGGATTCCCCATGAGAGTGCACCACCCCACATCATGCAACAGTCAAGGGTGCGGGGAAAAGCTTAGTTTTGAAAAGATCTTAGTATTAAAAGCGTGGGAAAAGCTTAGTCTTAAAACTAAGCCTTTAGGCCAGGGGTCCCCAAACTTTTTACACAGGGGGCCAGTTCACTGTCCCTCAGACTGTTGGAGGGTCAGACTATTAAAAAAACTATGAACAAATCCCTATGCACACTGCCCATATCTTATTTTAATGTAAAAAGACAAAACGGAAGTAGTACTATATGTGAGCCACACCGTGCTTTGCAGCGCTGCCACATACAGTACTCCAGAGCACAGGATACTCTTCTCACTGACCACCAATGAAAGAGGTGCCCCTTCTGGAAGTGCGGTGAGGCAGATAAATAGCCTCAGGGGGCCGCATGCGGCCCGAGTTTGGGGACCCCAGCTTTAGACTATAATGACCCTGCCTGCTTACAGCCTGCCCCCACACCCAATGCAAACTATAAGCAAGCAAACACATATATCATATTTACAAATTTAGTTGACCAACAAGGAGTCAATGAGATAATGTAAATGAAGGTCCTTACTGTTTTTATCAAGCTAAAAACTTTTCAGTTTCCTTGAACTTTTTGAGCCTTGAAATCTTTCTTGATAAAATGAAGGAATTGGGTAGCAACTGAAAAATCTCTACCTTTCTCACTTTCATAGTGTTATTTTTTTAACTTTAGGAAGTAAATAGAATCAGATATTTAATACCGAGATTTATAATAAGAAATAAATATTTGGTCTTCCTCCAGGTTTCTGGCACAGACCTCCTAAAACTCCTGGAGTTTCCGGTGTTGAGAGCTATTAAGATATCTTTTGTTATGTTAATGAGGTGACAATCTAAATGATTGATGCCAGTTGCCAGAGAAACCAGCAATGTGATTAGAGGAATGAAACTTTTATTTCTCCCACCCACCACTTCCTGAGGGGCTGGAGGTTGTGTTCAATAATCAGTGGTGAAAGATTTAATCAATCATGCCTATATAATAAACCATCCATAAAACTGAAAAAGGACAGGGTTTGGAGAGCTTCCAAATTAGTGAACACATGAAGCTGAGGGTAAAGTTGTGTCCCAACAGAGCACTTGGAAGCTCCACCTTCCCACATATCTTGCCTTATGCATCTCTTCTATCTGGCTGTTACTGAGTTATATCCTTTTATAATAAACTGGTAATCTAGTAAGTAAATTGTTCCTTGGAGTTCTGCAAGACATTCTAGCAAATTAATTGAACCCGTGGAAGTCCTGGAACCTCTGATCCATAGTAGATCCCCTTATTTGAGGTTTCACTTTTTGAGGTTTTAGCTAATCATGGTCAACCATGATCTGAAAATATTAAATGGAAGATTCCAGAAATAAACAATTCATATGTTTTAGATTGTGTACTATTCTGAGTAGTGTGATAAAATCTCACAATGTCCTGGTTTGTCCTGCTCAGGACATGAATCATCCTTTTGCCCATTATCTCCATGCTGTAGACACTTAGTTAGTAGCCATCTTGGTAACCAAATCACTGTTGAAGTATTATGGTACTTGTACTCAAGGAAACCTTATTTTACTTAATAATGGCCCCGAAGTGCAAGAGTGATGTTGCTGGCCATTCAGACATGTCAAAGAGAAGCTGTAAAGTGCTTCCTTTAATTGAAAGGGTGAAAATTCTTGACTTAATAAGAAAAAAAAATCATATGCTGAAGTTACTAAAATCTACAGCAATAACGAATCTTCTACTATAAAATTGTGAAAGAAAAAGAAATTTGTACCAGTTCTGCTATTGCACCTCAAACTACAAAAGTTACAGCTGGTACAGGATAAGTGCTTAGTTAATGAGAAAAGGCATTATTACATTTGTGGGTGGAAGACAAGCAGTCCAACTGACAGCAATGTGTTCTGCCAGAAAGCATTGTGCCTCATGCTACATCACAGTGTCTCTACATCATTCACTTGACTTTATCCCATCACGTAGGCATCATATCATCTTACATTATCATAAGAAGAAGGGTGAATACAGTACAATAAGATACTTTGAGAGTGCAAATTCACATAGCTTTTATTAAATATATTGTTATAATTGTTCTATTTCAATATTAGTTATTATTAACTTCTTATCATGCCTAATTCATGAGTTAAAGTTTGTCATATGTATGCATGTATAAGAAAAAACAGAGTATGTATAGGGTTTGCCACTATCTGTGCTTTTAGTTATCCTTGGGGGGTCTTGGAACATATCCCTTGCAAGTAAGGGGATACTACTGCACAGCTGGTAGGTCAGAAGCACAGATAACGATCTGGAATTGTGACTGACATCTGACATACAGGGTGGAGGGCAGTCTTGTAAGACTGAACCCTTCACCTGTGGGATTTGATGCTCTCTCCAGGTAAATAGTATCAGCATTACGTTGTAGAATGCCCATTTAATGTCCGAGGATTGCTTGATGGTTTGAAAACACACACACACACACACACACACACACACACACACACACACACACACACACACACACACACTGGAATTGGGTGCATGTCCCAGTACAGCCTGAGCTCTAGGTTGATCAGGCATCTCGATTTGACTTCCCTGCACAGTGGGACACTCCTGCTTATCAGCAGGGCTGGCAGCCTCTTCAAGACTACTCTTGAGGTGGCTATGAGGATTCTACTTATCAGTGCTGACACCAACTGCCACTGGAGGAAAGACACAACTGAGGCACAAATTAGTTGCAAGAATCACACAGGCAGTTTATTACTCACAAATCCTATGGCGTGCCAGGGTACAGCTTAGGGGCCCCATCGGTGTACTCCTCTTGCTTGTCCTTGGTCAGAGTGGTATGGAGAAAGTCCACGTTCAACTTTGAAGTCTGGGTGACTTCCGCAATGGGGGGCAGGTGGGGTGGAGGGGCCTTAGCTTTAGAACCTTTTTTTGGCCTATGCCTTCTAACTGGTGTCAATCTACAGGATTATCATATCAAACCACCTTTTTAGGAGTTCCTAGCAGGGAGCCCTTTTTATGTTAATCTACCGAAATGTTACATCAAGCCGTTTTTAAGGTGTTCCTAGGGAAGCTTCTTGTTTATGTTAACCTACAGTTATCACATCAAGCCACTTTTATCTATATGTAACTTCACACACACACACTAACTGGGTTCTGCATGAAAGGCAGAGTCTGCCTATCATATCTGTACACACTAGATTAATTCCTACCCAGATGGCATAGCCTTATTCACTTGCCTTAATGGCTTTTAATATTATATCCTAACTTATTTCTATATGTCTTCCATATTTTTCTATATTTCTATATATTTAATTAATGTAACATTATATTATTGTAACACTGCAGAATCCAAGAATAGTTAAAAAAATGAATGGCCTGACTGAGGATGAGAGCTGAGCACTCAAATACTTGTTCCACCCAGCTGTGTTTCCTTATGTAGGCTAGGAGCTGATGGGGTCATGTGGATTCAGTGAGGAGCTCTGTGTAGCCACTAGACATGGAAAACCTTTCAATGAATGCAAATGACTTAAAAATAGAGAACAGTAGGGTCAGACCCCGCTGCACCCTGGAGGAACTCTGATTTCATTATGCTGCTTCTCTGGGTCAAATGGAAATAATGGGGTCTGAGCTGCTTCTCTGTGAAGAGCTGCATGGCCTGTGGCTGGGAAGAAGGTTATCCTTTTAGGATTTGTCAGTAAATGGGTCTATGGTAAAGTTTAAGCTTGGTGTAATGAATCAACCTTATTTTCTTTTAGCAGTGCAGCTCATCCTTTTGATTCATGAACTGCTTTTAGAATTTCATGATGGGTAATAGGATGATTTTACAAAAATTTGAACCATCACAGAGAATTTTTACAAATAATTTCAGTGGGTAAAAATCCCCTGAACCACATGCACTTCTTAGGTCATTGGTTCTGAAAATTTAGTACATGTAATAATAATACTGGGACTGGGACCCCATTCTCAAATTTTGATTTATTCGATATCAAGAAGGTGGTACTAAGGCTCTGAATTTTTAATAAGCACTCAAGAGAAGTCTGATTCAAGTGAGCTGCACTAAATACTGAGAAATTTTGCATTGGGTATCTCTGGCTCTTAGTTAAGAGACACTGCCTCAAACTGCCTTAGAACCCCAGTGTTCCTGAGTACATTCTTCAAATTAATAATTCTTTCTCAATTTCAATCTAAAAGGTAACCTATTTTCCAGCAAATGAATTAGCCGAAGTAGAGCAAAGACCAAACAAAAATAGAAAAGATTTTGTTCTGATTGAGCCAGTTTGACTGGTGTCCTAGCCTGGCATCACCAGTTGAATATTCAATTTTCAAGTGACTGGGTGACAGGATGCCTGGATGCCTGGCTTCATACAAATATGGGCGCTCATCAACTGCCTTGTGCAGTACAAGAACTGTCATACAGAATGAGCTAGTCTTCATGAAACCATTTTTGGTTTGCTCTGAAACAGCATAATCAAAAGAGTGATTGCAAATGGAAGTTGAGATGAGAGCTAGAGAAATACTACTGAGCAGCAGACAAATGATGCTGTTAACAGAGGGTGAATCGAGGTCTTATTAGGACTAACACTCAGTAGTGTTAGTCCTAACACTAACTAACGGCAGCAAGCATTTCAGGAGGTATGCTATGAACAAAATGAAGTTGTTGGTCTTATCAGATCCTGGCCAGCTTAAACACTAGACTTGACTGAACACAAGATGTTCTATGTTCTTATTCACTGATGAATACTTACAATATATAAGTCAAAGAAATAAAACCCTTATGGATGGTAAAACTTTGTCCCTCCATCTTATTCCTGATTACTAGTTCTTAACAATGAATTTACACAGACACCATTGATAACTGTAGTTTTTAGCAGCAGTCTTCTTTAGTAAAGTATTGTCTAGTTCGAGCATCGGAAAGCTTTCTTCTCGACAGTGCCAAAGAGTGAATAGTTTAGTCTTTTTGAACTACAATACCACCTCTGTTGTATATTTATCATCCTTTTACAGTTCTTTACTAATGTGAAAACTATTCTTAGCTCTCTGACAATACAAAAAAAAAAATAAGGCATGGACTGGATTTGGCCCCATGGCTATAAGTTTGCTGACCTCCCAACAGGTTATCTCTATAATATCATAAGATTATTTTATTTTTACATGGCATTTCATATTTTCTCATAGAAAATGCAGTTCAGTGTCTGTGGGGGGAATCACAGTTATTTGTTTCCCACTGAGAATATGTACCCTGCCTAATGTACTGATAACAGAGCCTAAATCCCAGTATGAAAAGTAGTGTTTTCTATACTTACATCCTTCTGTGGCCATCTAATATTAAAATCTATAAAGGAGAGTGAATTTCAACTTGATTTAGTTAATATTTACATAGAGAACTTAACTTAGGAATTGGGAGGGCCTGTGGGAGGAACTATAACACCTTATATCACCATGAAAGGAAGAACTACAGGAAGAACTCTATGGTTGGTGTTTTTTTCCTTCCATTATTTATTTATTTATTATTATTATTTTTTTGCATTTTTCTGAAGTGAGAAGTGAGGGGTGGCAGACAGACAACTCCTGCATGTGCCTGACCCAGGATCCACCTGGCATGCCCACCAGGGGGTGATGCTCTGCCCCTCTGAGCTGCCGCTCTGTTTCAACTAGAGCCATTCTAGCACTTGAGGTGGAGGCCATGAAGCCATCCTCAGCACCTGGGCCAACTTTGCTCCCATGGAGCCTTGGCTGCAGGAGGGAAAGAGAGAGATCGAGAGGAAGGAGAGGGAGAGAGTAGAAAGCAGATGGCGCTTCTCCTGTGTGCCCTGGCTGGGAATCGAACCCAGGACTTCCATAAGCCGGGCTGACATTCTACCACTGAGCCAACTGGCCAGGGCCTAAAGCTCTATGGTTTTAACAGCCACTCCCCTTAACTTCCTCTCCCCTCTGTAAAAGGGCTTTCTGTTTTTTCTTGGCCCTTTTTCATACATATGGCTTGCCATGTCTGTACTACTGGATTGTAATCCTTTCTTTTTCCTGAATAAGCCCCTTTGGGGATGCAATGCCTAGTTGACTTCTGTTTGAGGATTTTAGCGTCACTTGCCCCCTGAGCTGAGCACTCTTGTTCAAGAGTATGATTCTGCCTTGACGAAGATATGGTGATTTTAATGTATAGTATAGCATGGAAATATCTTTGGAACCTGATAGCCAATTAAATCTGGAGATCAAGTATTGCTCCTAACTTCTGACTTTGGTGACTATTGTTTTATAACAGTATCTTATTTATTGAATCTTTTGGAACAGTCACAATAATCAGTGTTACTTTTGACAAGCTTTGGTGTGGTCAAGAATAAAAAAATCCAAGAAAAAAACATTGAAAGAGGGAAGCAGTGGCAATGATAGGAATGGACAAAATGACCACTACAGAGTAGAAACCTGAAAGATTACCACTTCTTTTTTTCTGTGTGTGTATTTATTTTGAGGTATCATAGGCATGAATCCATAGTGCCCCCTACTGCTTCACAGTGGGTTCATGCCAGTATGGAACAGCCTGATCTATTGCCACTTCATAGAAAATGTTTTAATGCCAACTTCATTCTAGGTGGACTTGGAGCTGCGATGCCGGGAAGCAGAAAACATGACTGAGGGAACATGCAGGGCAATGCTTCCGTTGACACAGGTGAGTAGGGGAAAGAGACCAAGCAGATTTTTGGCCTGGTCATCCCCTCTGTCATTTCTCAATAGAAGTAGATAACAATATTTATTTTGTTTGGGATATTTACTAGGTCTTGCAAAATAAAGATGACAGGAATATAAGATAGCTAAAGCAATATTCTTCATCCTTAGACAGCTTATACCAAATTGGGTAGGCAGACACAAATGCAGCATACTGAGAACACTTAAGGATGCAAGCATAGGCAGATTAGCTCATTACAAACTGGACATTGGTCTAAATAATCTTTATATAGTGAGACTCTACCATTCTGTCTGTAGGAGGTGTGCCCAGTAGAGATGAAATCAGAATGCAAGTGGGGGTTTGGGAGTACGTGTGGACATGTGTATGTGTGTATGTGTGTTCTGTTGTACCGGAGGGTAGTGAGTACTAACTTGTAAAGGGGCCTTACAGGAAGATAAATTAAGTCCATATTTTTGAGAATGGGGTAGAGGGGACAAGGAATGCTTAGTGGAAAGGCGAGCAAATTCAGAGACAAGAATGAATAAGTAGAGTTAAAACATAGCAAGAAGAGATATTAACTAGATTTCCTAGCTGGTGAAATTATACTACTCTCACAGAAAATGTTTCCATACCAGAAGCCCCGAAACACCAGGAGCGCAGAGGTGTACTGGCTCATTAGTGAAGGCTTCTTAATGTTGAGCCAGACTTTTGCTTGCTTTAGGCCTGATTGCTATAATACTTGCTCTAATTCTTTTCATCTTGATCCCACAGGCTTAGGCAAAGCTGAGCAGCTGGTGTGTATTTTTGTTCTCTTGTGTTGCTGAACACTTGACTATTAGTTTTTAAAGCCTAAAAACACATGGCAATAGCTCTCAACCAATGTCCTGGAGCTCTCAGTCAAGTGGATGTTTTGTTTGGTTGTGCTACAAAGAGATTTAAGGACACTTTGCACGGCATTCTTTCCCTGTAATTGCAGATGTTAAACTGCAACCCTAGACAAGGTGTAAAACATCTTTGGAGGCAGTTTAGTGGTGAAATACAAGGTCTTTCTGACATAAATAGGCTTTGGTGGAATTAGGTTAGTAATAGTTACATAATGTGTGACTTGTAGCAATGAAAATGCTCAAAAGGCCAATTACTGCTTCATAATGGACACACCTTTAACATAATGATACATCTATCCCTTTGCAAAGGTTTCTATATACTTAAATGAAGGACACTAATTATCTTGGCAATGGCAAGACTAGCTGTCAGGGATCATGTGGCAGCTCTGCCTCAGCCAGTGAGGACACGAGTAGCATTGTGTAAGCAAGCTTATGTGCCAAGGAGTCAGTTTGCTGGCTTGCTTGGTTCCAACCTTGGGCAAGTGACTTAACTATTTTCTAAACCTCCATTTCTTCATTATAAAATGGAATCACACTGGTTTGTACCTGTTCTGATGGGAGTCAATAGAGATAACATGTGTAAATCATTTACAAGCATTAGGAATAAAATAAGTGGAATATTAGTTGGACCTGTTACTCTCTTGTAGTCTACCTGGAATTTAATGTGGAGATAATGCTTCCCAGAAATGTTTTAAGACATGCATTCTTCCTGGAAGACAGAGTACAAGGACAGTAATTCAGAAGAATTAATATATCTTGGTTAGAAACCTAGCATCTAGACTTCTCTATTTCTGTTGCCCACCATGCATCTCATATGCCTCCAAGCTATCCTGCTCCACCTTGAGGAGCATCTATATGCTGGAGCTCTCAAGATGAGCTCTTCATCCTCCTGCTGGGCCACCACTCCAATTAAAAACTCAATACCCAGTTTCTTAGCCCATAAATCTGATGTAAATCCTTTTGGTGAAAGGTAGTCTTTGAGATATTTTCTTTGTCGGTTCTAAGCTGGGACAGTAACATGTGTGGAAGACCTCTTAATTGAATGAAGATCAAATCTAAAATTCTTGTCCATGTGGTGTTCAGACTCTCTAAACTGAGAATTATTCTGGACTATTTAGAACTCACGCTCGCATCCCATTCCTTATATTTGGAGCTCAGTATGCTTCTATCTGTGGGCAGTGTACATCCTCACTACAGGACAACCAAATCTTCTGCCTGCTCCTGAGTTCACTTTGACCTCTTGCTGGTTCTAAATGCTTGAGGAGCTTCTTGAAACCTGGTGTCCTGGAGATTGCTTCCCCGTGAGCCTCAGAGCACTCAAATATTAAGATGCCAAAAAGATGAGGTGGACACAGTAAAAGGGATTGAGAAGGGTCAACCAATGAAGTAGGACACAAATAACCCAGGAGAGTATAGTTTCTAGAAGGCCAAGTGAAGAAAGTTTGCTAAGAATGACAGAGGAGCCAATGACTTCAAATGCTTTTAGTAGATAAAGTAGATGAAAACTAAAAATGGATCATAGGATTTGGCAATATTGATTAGGTTGGTTTAGTGCATGAATTCCATTTTCTTTAATTATTATAAAGTCACTGTGATAATAAGTATATTTTATATTTTCGTGAACAACCTAAGATTCAGGATCCATTACCTGCCCATATTCACAGAGATAGAAAGTGGCAGAATTGAGGCTAGAAGCCAGGTTTTCTTACCCTAATTTCTATTATCTCTGATAGCAGATATTTACATTTTTTGTCTGACTTTAAATCACAGATTTCTTTTTCTTAGAAAGTTATATTTCAAGACTCATTACACATTGTGGACATAAAATGTTCTTCCACTTCTATGAAATCTAACTATTAGGAGTCTTGTGGAATAATATTTTTAGGAAACCCCTACTCTATCTGAGAATAAAGCTAGACTGAACGTGACCACCTTTAACACTGAGCCCTCTGAACATCCTAGAATATTTTATGGAAAGTAGAATGGGAAGAAGAAAATATAAAGAGAGAAAGGACTCATACAACTTCAAGTGAATCCTTTCCCTGAACATTGTTAGCTGGTCTCCATTATGAGGCTTCTGAGAAGGTCAACATGTATTGTTCATAGTCATTCAGTGTTCTAGAGTGTTCTGAACCATACCCAGACAGCCAGTGATTCTGGGACTGACAAACTCAAAGATTCTTAAAGACCTGGGCACAGAGTCTGATTTGATTGTTTCTATTTTGCTGTAAGCAAGCACATGCATGCAAACTGTATTCAAGCTCATCTCAACTCTGTCTACTGCCTCTGTAGTTTAAGTTTATTCTAAATTTACTTTAAAGAGTAATGTACATGCAAATATTCAAACATTTGTGAGCCTTTAAGCATAGCATTAAAGTACTATAATTTAGACACTAGCATCAAGTCATTCTTTTGAAGCTCGATGATTAATGTCATAAAAATGGAACACTCAAACGGGAATGTGCCTATATGGTTTTGAAATAATGTAAATAGGACTTCTATGATTAAGGACTAATGAACATTTTTCTCTTTTCATCAGCCTAGATTGTTGGGTAGACTGAAAAATGCCAAAGATATTAATTTCTTGAGGATAAGAGAAGAACAAGAGGAAAATTGATTTGGCTGACATTGTTCTCCATTGCTCATGTCCAATATAAAAATTTATAATTGTTCATTTTCTTATTGAAAAGAAACAAAACAAAACAAAAAACAAAACCTGGTAATTTTAAAATATGGTGATGATGCAAAAATGAGAGAAAAAACAACCTGTAGATAATTGGAATATGCATGAAAGCAGCTTACTTCTCACAGAGAAATTACAATTTCTTGCTTCTCAGACATTTACAATTACCCACCAAATAATTTTAAAACAGATGTCCTTTTTCTGTATTTCTTTTGCTTTTTTACAAACCATAAAAGATAGCTGTCATCATGAGCTGCATCAAAACCTGAAGAAAACCATACCAAAAATGTGGCACCATAGATATCAACAGTAATTTTTTAGATATTCAAAACTGAAAAGAATCTCTTAAAACTTAGCTTCATTTTGAGACATAAGGTAACTGAATTCTGGAATTACAGAATGCTAACAGGCAGGCAATTGACTAAAAACCCACAGTTAATTAAAACAACCCATTATGGGCAGTCTCTAAGTTTTACAGGGCTGTTTTGAATAGTTAGTTTTAAAGCAGAGACTTATGCTAAGTCCATGCGCCTAGTCTGTCCAGAGCCCTATGACTATTCAAGATGGCCACAAAAATGCTGAAGAGAGTTCATAGCCTTGAATTCAAAGCCTTCATGACTGTGCCTATTGTTTGTGAATGTGGCTGGAAACTAGAGCTCACATCTCAAGGGAATAAAATCTGTCTGATAAAAGTAGCTTCTGAAATGGTAGTACTCCAAACAGATTGTGGAGGGTTGAAAAAACTACAGAATATAACATTCAAGAATAAATGTTAGGTAGTTTATCTGTTAGTACGTAACGTGTGGGTCTAAGGTGGGTGAGGCAGGAATAAAGACATGAGCTCAAGATCCGAACCAGGAATTCATCCTCGGTCCTGCTATTAAGTAGCTGCACATCATCTTGGCTCACTCAGAATCTCTCAGTGGTTCTATTTCCTTATTGGTAAAATGTGGGGAGAGTGATTGTCACTGCCTCTCCCAGGATTAATGAGGTGGTATTCACAAAGAGCATTGTACTCTTAGGAAGGAATGCTCTGTGGCAAGACATTATAGGGCAATAACGTTAAGCATGTTTAAAACATGTGCCTCCTGTTACCAAATGGATGCTATGGCTGAACAGTCTTGTAACCCAAATATAAACCAATGCATATGGAACTGCTTATGGGTAACAGATGACAGGCTGAATAAATGAGATAGTTGATTATTATACAAAAGGTAGTTCATGCTTAAAAAATGCTTTATGCCTGCTATGTCATCCACAATACACTGAAGATATACTTGAAAAATCCCATTTAGATAATCACTGGCCACTGATGGCGGAAATTAGAAATGGAGAAAAGGATTGGGTCACTGAGTCTGTTTCCTGGGATACAACATAGAAGAAACAATACTAGTAACAATGCCTGGATGCTCCTGCTGTGTGTTAGCTCCGTTTCATAAACTCTGCAACTCTGACTGTGATAAATGCCAGACCGAGCCCAGGATGCTGACCCCTGACTCTCTCTTCACAGTTGCCTGAAATCTTTTGTACAAGGACCACATTGGATATATACAGAGGCTTTGTAGTCATGGTGGCACCTGTGATTGTCCCACCTTGCTTATGCAAGTTATTCAGATATGTTTTCATTCATCAGGCAGATAATAAACCAGCTGCTTCCTAAAGAGGATTTCTTTCTGTATTTGGAGGTTTGGGGATTCCTTTCATGATCAACTTGCTGACATCAGATAACTCTTACATTACCCTAATTAAAATCCTATAGTGGATTCCCACTGCACTTAGGAAAAAACATCCCATCTTTTTATCACAGCCTCCAACCTGAGATGGCCTCTAACTTCCTCTTGGACCAGCTCTCCTGTCTGCCATGGTGTGCTTTGAGCTCATTGATACCCTAAGCCTCTGCCTTGCTGCTCCTCTGGCTAAAGTGCTCTGCCCCAGCTCTCCTTATGCTGGAAGTTTTATATCTCAGCTCAAATGTCACTTTCTCACAGAGTCTCTGACCATCTGATCTAACACTCTGATCTCTTCCTTTCATCTCTTCATTATGTCACCTCATTGTATTGTTTTTCAAAACACTTGTAATAACTGCAATTATCTTACTCATTTGTTTACCTGATTATTGTTTTTTTTTACCATGAAAGTAGAGAGCTTGACTATTTTCATCACTTCTATAGCTCTAGTGCCCGGGTAAGCACCTAACTTCTTAGTGGATATGACTTCAGTGGATGGATTAAAGGGCAACATTCACAAGTTAGATTTCCAAATTCTTTATGGGATTTTTAATACTAGTCACTGTGACTAATTCCACATGATGATATGCTTGCTCTGAGGAAGTCTTTTGTCTCAAGTGTTGTTAAGATAGTCTGGGATCATTCCATTCATCATGGCTTAGCTTTATGGGCAAAGGAGAACTTGTCAGGTATGGGATCTAGAGATACAGATATTTTTGGAGTGATTAAACCTGAAAAGACTTCTTACTAATTTAATTTTCGTGTTCTAGATGGATAGAGGGTGTCACCAGAGACCAGAACTCTAATCTCATTTCTCATCCTTATTAGCAGAAGGTTGGAAAGAAACTCAACCTTTTCTGGCTTTGTATTCTCATACACTGCCTGCCTGATCTATATCTAAAGGGTGTTATGAGGCCCAAGGGAGATAACACAGCTGAAAAGGCTCTAAAACCTTTGAAGTACAATTTGGCCATAATATATTTGTTTTTACATATGAGAATCTTAAGTGATATATCTGTTGATTTCTATCTTCCTCACTAAGTGATCATTTCTTACTCCTTTCTGTATCTGCAGTCCCCAGTGCAGTAAGTATTCAATATATCATGGAATGAGTGAATACTAATATTATTCTTATCTTTCTTTTGGCCAACTTATTCCTCCTCATTGTGAGCATTTCTGACTTTGTATTTCATTTCCACTCCTCATTTCTAAGCTATTGGCCATTACATAGAATAGTTTGTAGGATCATCTCCCATTTAAGTTAACTTCAGAGTGACTTTCTGTTATTACTGTCACTGCATATGACTTGGACTTGGCTTTTAGTATCTCTTGGAACTATAAGGGGGAGAAGACATCTATCCAGTAAACAATGTAAAAGGAATGGGATATACTGGCTATGGCCTTCTGGGGTGTAGACTGAGAATATTTGAGCTAATCACAACCCAAGCCCATTTCAATTTATATACTGTAGCCACTGAGGAAACTGAATTCAAGACCTTAGTGAATCATGTCTTGAATTCAGTTGGGCAATACCTCTATTTTGGGATTTTGGTTATTTGTAGATTGTCCTTTTTTGGTATAAATGAGCAGCACTGTTTATTTCCATTTTGCAATAAAAGCTACTGGCTATTTAGCCAGAAACCAAATATTTTCACTTTGAATTGCTCTCTGGACATTTCTTCCAACAGTGTTTGACTTGAAGCTGTGAAACACATTAGGCCCCTTCCCTCCTCCCCTTCTCCCAGCCCCTTCCCCCCATTTCCTTTTAGATGGATCAAAACCAATGCTTCAAAAAATAAAGCCAGTATTCTCTGATTGCTTCTTTACTATATGAAAGGCTCAGAGAAGCTGAAATGAATGCCTGTTTGGTCCCAAAATGCAGTTAAGGAAATTCTCAAACCAACCAGGTGTTTCAGGGTAGTTTGCCTGCCCAAGGACTGCCCAGAGACTGGCATTAAAATATGTCTGGGCTTTGGTATTTTCTGTGCAGCTTAAAAAGCTATCTTTGGGCACATTACTGGGCTGCATAAGAAATATTGTACAATCTACATAGTGATGAAATTATGTATATCTTCGACATGTTCTCCAGTCATAGAATATTTCTTTTACAGACCTTGGGATCCCTTGGGTTGTTTTTAAATTTAATTTTAATTTTCAATTTTTCCATCTGGATGCACTCTCTACTTTCCACCTATTTTACTAAAATATTCTAGCTTGTTTGTTGCCTTATCCACTGCAAACTTTAACTCCAAATCTATGCCTTTTATACAATTAATTACACATCAGAAACAATATTTAAAAAACTTACACTGCATTTAGGCATTTAACTTCATTTCCAGCTGTGATTTACTATCAGTAGCCTGGCTGTCCTTTATTTTAGTCATTTCCAGCCCTGCTCGGTTCGACTCAAGGCACTCGATGCCCAGTTGACTCATAGTCTAGGTATTTAGTAGATTTGTATCTTTCCCTTTCATTCTGGTGACATTGCTTAGGTGTGCCCTGCCATTCTTGACATAGCTGATAACAGGAAGCCTTCAAAAGACATTTTTTCTCTTTAATAACAGCAAATGACAGCAGTTGAATAAAAAAAAGAGTGAAAGAACAATAAATATTTTCAAAAAGAATCAGCATGAACACAACAGCAATGAATTGCAAACTTTCAGAAATAGCTTGGGTTTTAATATTTTAGGTTCCTCAATAGTGAGTGAACTAATTTCTTCCCATTTTTCTATAATGTCCTTTAAATAGAAGATAAAGGATGATTTGCAGAGGTGAACAAACTACACTGTCCCATTATTATGGAGGGATGATTCAAACTTTTAAATATTTTATGTGGTAGGAAAGAGATAATCACATGATAATTTTCTGAGTTTTTAAAATGTTGTTTGAACCCCAGGGACAGATCCAACTGGACCCAACCTGCTTTATCCCTTCTGGACTCGTAATACCCATTGCCGTCCTAAAGGCTTTGAAAAGTACTGTTTAATGAAACCTGTTTAATTCTGTGCTTCTTACATTCATTTGACTCTTCTCCTGCAATAGGGATTTATGGTTCATAGAAAATGTCCACAGGACACAGTTAAATCATTACAGCAGAGGGTGGTGTTCTGGGGACACTGTCTCTGCTGTGCCATCAACAGAGGAGACAGAGCCAGAAGAAGACGCTGAATTCTACGGCTACCAGCAGGCACCTAGGGGTGAAAGTACAGGAATGGCCAGCCTCCATTCACAGAGAGACAGACTGAGGGAGAGAAAATGAGCTGAGGTGTTCCACATGCCCTGAGCAGGCATGCAGAAAGGTTCATTCTTCAGGTAGGCCATGCTTTTCCAACTTGCTTGGATATTTGAATTATACGGTTATTTTTTCTTGCCTTGAATATAATTCATGGACTTTTTATTATTCAACATATATGTAGAAAAACCACATTCCTGAGTCATTAACTCAATAATAATTACTCAGCATATTGCTGGTGAGCATTTATAAGCCTGTTTTAAAACAGATTCAAACTACTTGTCATTGTTCTCAATGTAAGCCACATAAATTAGATTTTCTACCCATTACACACACACACACACACACACACACACACACACACAACTTATATTCACACTCACATATCTGTTTCTCATTCTGTGGTGATGTGTAATGAAAGGTTATTGTGAACCTGGTCTACATAGACAGCTGCCTTGCAGATGTTCCAGAATGATATTAAATGCTCTACACATTAATGTTGGCTTAGAGGAGTCTGAAGCTCTCTCTCCAAACCCCAAGCACTTTAACTCCCAATTCCTCTTTGATTTACTTTCAAACTGAGTGGTTAAGGGGCAATATGAAAACCACATGTAAAGTACCCACTGAGTTTTTTTCCTTTTTCTTTTTTTCATTTTCATACATAAATACAATGGGGGAAAGCCAATGTGGAGATGCTGGGCCAACCAGTGTTTCACTTTGAAGCTTACCAGGGGCACTCGGGAAGCGTGCCAGTCCATGAATCATAGCCGAAGAGTTAGATCAAAGAAAGAAATACAGAGTGTCAGAGCCTGGCATCTCCTGGGTTTGGATGTCCAACATTCAGTGTCCAAAGCAATTTTCATTCCTTGTCCATTTTGTATTTTGTGTCACTCTTCTCTTCCAAAAAGTCCTCAAAATGGAAAGGCGTATTCTCCACGAGACCAAAATTGTAAACTAACCTCACATTTAAAAAAAAAAAAAAAGAATCGTTAAGTCGCCCTAAAGTTAGATTTCACTTGGGGATTCACTAATCCCTTGAAAGGTTTAAATCACTGGTAGTGAAGTATTTCATGTCCTCACCCTTTCTAAGGATGTCCTCTAATTTCATTTCAATTCTAATTATTGTTTCTCCTCAACTTTCAGGGTCCCCATAAGAATAATTGTCTATAATTTTCCCTTTCCTGGAGGCCATGAAGAAAGGTCAGCAAGAACTCTCTGGTGAGAGTGGGTTGAGAAATGGACTGACCTGAGGGGCGCAGGCTTTCTACCTGCAGGACGCGACACTCTTCAGGGTGACGGGGCTGTGGCAAGCCTGCGACTTCTGAAGGTCCACGCGGAGGCCTGCGGTGTTCCTGATGGCAGCACAGCAGTCCTCCCTTGTTCACGGTGTCGTGTTCTACGGTTTCAGTTACCCAAGGTCCACCACAGCCTAAAACTATTAAATTGAAAATTCCAGAAATACATAGTTGGTAAGTTTAAAATTGTGCTCTTTTCTGAGTAGTGTGATGAAATCGCACACTATGTCACTTTAACCTGCCACCCCGGTCATGAATTATCCCTTTGTCCCATGTCTCCATGCTGTACACACCACCTGTCCTTAGTCAGTGGCCTACTCGGTCATCAGATCGACTGTCTCGGCATCACAGGGCATGGGTTTAAGTAACTCTTATTTACTTAATAATGACCCCAAAGCACAAAGTAATGATGCTGGCAATTTGGATATGCCAAAGAGAAGCTGTAAAGTGCTTTCTTTAAATGAAAAGGTGAATATAGTACAGTGAGCTATTTTGAGAAAGACCACATTCACCTAACTTTTATTACATTATAATGTTATAATTATTCTACTTTATTAGTAGTAGTTGTAAATCTCTTAATTTGCCTAGTTTATAAGTAAAACTTTATTATGGCTATTTATGTATAGGACAACACAGTACAGCAGGTCCTTGAATAGTGTCCTTTCATTCAACATTGTGTTGTTATAATGTTAAAGAGAAAAAAACATTGACACTGGGCAGAGACCACTGTCTGTGCGGAATTTGCATGTTCCGCCCATGTCTGCATGGGTTGTCTCTGGGTACTCCAGTGCCCTCCACATCCTAAAGGTGTGCATGTGAGATGAACTGGCATGTCTAAAGGGTCCTGGTCCAAGTGTGGGTGTGAGTGTGAGGGCCCCGTGCGATGGAAGAGCATCCTGTCTGGGGTGGGTCTCAGTCTGTGCTCCACATTGCTGGGATAGGCTCTGGCCACTGGTAACCCTGAAATGAAATAAGCAGGTTAGAAAATAATTATCTTGTTTGATTTTATAAATTTTTAATGTATGTATATAGCTCATATTTAGTCCAATGTTTAACATTAGAAGTGTTTTGGGGTCTTTAGTTAGAAGTTTGATGTTTTTATGACCAGAAATATTTCATAGAAACCAAACTCTTGTTTGTGTCAATTATTAGCTTGTGGTAAATTTTTTTATTTTTTTTTTATTTTTCTGAAGCTGGAGACGGGGAGAGACAGTCAGACAGACTCCCGCATGCGCCCAACCGGGATCCACCCGGCGCGCCCACCAGGGGCGATGCTCTGCCCACCAGGGGGCAATGCTCTGCCCACCAGGGGGCGATGCTCTGCCCCTCTGGGGCGTCGCTCTGTCACGACCAGAGCCACTCTAGCGCCTGGGGCAGAGGCCAAGGAGCCATCCCCAGCGCCCGGGCCATCCTTGCTCCAATGGAGCCTTGGCTGCGGGAGGGGAAGAGAGAGACAGAGAGGAAGGAGGGGGTGGGGGTGGAGAAGCAAATGGGCGCTTCCCCTATGTGCCCTGGCCGGGAATCGAACCCGGGTCCCCCGCACGCCAGGCCGACGCTCTACCGCTGAGCCAACCGGCCAGGGCCGCTTGTGGTAAATTTTGTTTCATTATATATTATCGTGTTTAAAGTCACAGTTTCCAAGAACCCATCAACAATACCAAGTGAGGAGATGTACTGTATTTATGGGGTTCGGTACTACAATGTCAGGCAGCCACTGGGGATCTTTTACCATATCCCTTATGGATAAAGGGAGTTCCTGTATTTCATGAAGAGTGTGATTCATGTTTATACTCCAAACTCAGAACCTACCAAGGAATCTGAGTTTGATAAGACAGAGGAAAATGATAGAGAAAAATGACTGTGCCATGATCATCTGTGATTTTTCCGCCCTTCTGACAGACCCCCCAAATCCATGAAAGAGTAGAACTGCTTTACTTCGCCTTCCATTGCCACGTTCCTTCTGTTTCGGCTCTTCAAAGAATCTGGAAGGAGTTTACAAGTCTGGTAGAAAAGGGTAGATGGTACAGATACCTCTGTCTTTGATTCTCACAACATTCCCCACCATTTCCAAAAGGCCAACACCTTGGAACAGCATGTCAAAAGGCTTAGTGTTTATTTTTTGAATGTTTTAAAAGCTGAATGCAACTTTGGTTCATTCAGAGAGTACATTTAGTATTTATTAGAAACCAATGCAGTGCTCCTTTCTCACTTTATTTTTTTTCTAGGAGAAGATTTAGTATTAGACAACCATGTTTGCAGAGCTGGGGTGACTTTCAAAAAGGAAGCATATAACCAGGTTTTGTTTCTATTTGAGCACCAGGGCAAAGCTCTGACTTCCTACAAATAAGTTGTGACAAGTCCATTTCGGGCTGTGTGTATGAATCCCAGAGTATCATTTCCCCTTTTATTTTAAGATCTGTCACTCCAGGGCTGGGATCCTTCCTTCTAGTACCAGGTTAGATGTTAGTTTCCATAATAAGGTCATCTGAATTTAGCCTCATTTTTCTTTTCCCTGGGAGTAAAACACAAGATCATTTGTTTGACCCCTTGAGTTGCCAATTTATCAATAGGTCAGGCTCTATGCTTTGGGTCAGGTCAACAAATAGTTTTGCCACTTACCACAGAGTTGGATAACATAACACTTTTCTGAGGAGAACACAAGGAGGATCCAAGCCAGGGCATATGGGGAATGATTTTTCTTGCCATCTGCATTTTTCATAGGATCATGTAACCACCAGACCCACAGGCCCAGTCATTTACTCTGTCAGCTCCAAATAGAGCAGATTTAAGAAAAAAAAATTTAAAGGTAGTTAAATCCAAACAAAACAAATAGCTTATGTTTTCTCTTGTCTTCACATCCTTGGATCTTAGGTATTAAAATATTTCTTTTCTTTTCTTTTCTTTTTTGAATCATAAACCTCCTAAGATTTTTTCACTTTGAAATATCCAAAGCTCACAGTGTGGCAGCAGACTCTCTTTATATATTTGTTCTCTTAAGAATTAAAAAGCAAACAAATAAGAAAACTTTCCCCTTGCCCAAATTCCTTATTTTGTCAAGTCTGTGTTTTTACCCTTTTTATAGGCTCATTTAACTTAATCCTCAAAGGTTTAGAATAAAATTAACATGTATATGTTAAATATCATGTCTGTATACAAATCTATTTGACTATTTTTACTAAATATATGAAACTAGTAAATGGGATAAAAGTTTGGAACTGTCTTAAATAGTTATTTGAAAGTATATATCTTGTTCAATAATTTGGGTGAAACCTCTACTTTTCTACTAGGTTGTTCATGTTCCATAAATCATTGAACAAACTATAGGACTAAGAAGGAAATTCAACTAACAATATTTATAGATTTCTTTTTCAATGACTAAGAAACATAATGTTGTGAGTTTTTTGTTGTTTTTTTTAACTCAGTTCTTCTCATTTGTGTTTTGTTTTCTTCAGGATGTTTAACACATTATTCTGGTAGATATTCTACTCCTTAATACTTCACTTGGTGTTAATTGACTCCTTTGTAATTCATGTCATTGTGACAAAGCTGATGTCTGGTGGTGGCTGGCAATGTGAGAGAATAAACTGTATATGCAGCCTTTAGCTTATATGTTCCTGTATTCTAATGTACCAACCTATAGAAGAGCCATTGGAAACCAGACTGAGTGGACAAGATTATTGGAAAGATTTTGCTGGCTGCTGTTTCTGGGGTGTCACACAGGTAGACCTCCTGGCCAGGGATCTTCAGGGAGGCTCCACCTGTCAGTGTGGAGAACCTCAGGAGGAGCATCTTCTCGGAAATCATAGAACAACAGCATTTTTTAAATTTGCTGTTTCCTTGACAAGTTCCAGAAGAGAGCACAAGAAAGCATGATGATTTTGAAGTGGAAAAGAAGCCAGTCTTTATATTAGCACCTCAGGAATCAATCTGTAGTTTGTCTCTTGTAATTTCAGAAATTCAGCAACCATAGACTTAAAAATTAAGGGTTTTGTGAGTCATGAAAATTAAAGGCAGGTCTGAGTCAAAGTGTATCCATCCTTCTCTGGATTATAAGACGCTTGGGGGAAAAATTTAGTGCTCTATTAACCTCTGATTCTGCAAGGTGCTCAGTAGTAAAATAATGACAATACTGTTAATGTCAGCAGCTGACAAGTATTGCGTATTTACTATAAACCAAACACTTTATATTGCATTACTTTATTTAATCTTGATTATAATCCTACCACTATTATTCGTATTTCCATGTTATAGATAAAGAAATTGAGGCTTAAAGGTGATAGAACTTGCCTAAATTCACACAGCTGGTATATAGGTAGAATAGTGATTCCCCAAAAGATACATTCACATCCTAATTCTTGGTACTTGTAAACATGCCCTTATTTAGAAAGAAGGTCTTTGCAGATGTAATGAAGTTTAGGAATCTTGACTGAAGTAATTCTGGATTCAGAGGCAGCCTTAAATCCAATGACTGGCCTCCTTATAGAAAAAAGAAGATGGAGATTTGTGATGCATAGAGAAGGACATGTGGAGATGGAGGCAGCGATTGGAGTGATGCATCTACAGCCAAGAAATGACACTCTGGCCACCCCCAGAAGCTAGCAGAGAGAGCTCGAGTGGATTCTTCATCACAGGTTCTAGAAGCAACCTTTCCTTCCAATGCTTTGATTTCAAAATTCTGGCCTCCAGAACTGTGAAAATATAATTTATGTGGTTTTAACCCACCCTGTTTGTGGTCATTTGTTACAACAACCCTGGGAAACTAATATAGCTAGTAAATGATAGACCCAGCATGCAGAATCAAACGCCAAAGCCCATGTTTTGAGCCCTATTCTTTATATACTGCCCATCTTGACTAGGCCAATATTGTATGTATAATAAATATAGCTGGGTTTAATTTATTTGAGAGAAACAGATGGATGAATTTTGATTTTTCTCATTTTATTGGAAAAATGCCAATGAAGGAATGCATGTGGTGTAAGAATAACTATTTTTTTTGGTGATAGTCAATGGCACAACTGTTAGCATGTTATCAGAAAATTTTCCTTTAGTTCACATAGATAGCAGGCACTTATAAACCTAGAGATTTAGTGTTTTAGATGAACTGATCAGACCAATGCTAACAACCTCTTAGCACAAGAAGGGTGGGAATTTAATGAATACATCTTAGAGCTTTCTAGCTCCAGCTGGCCAGTTGACACACTCCCAACACAGAAAGCTCCCCAGAGCACTGCTCCAGGAACAACCCCCCCCCCCCCCTCACTTATTTTCTTATTTTTTTCTTCTGTAGAGTTGATTATTTTTATTTATGAATATTTTTTTATTTTTACTTTTTTACTTTTATTAAATTTAAGATGGGGAGGCAGGGAGGCAGGGAGACAGACTCCTGCATGGGCCCCAACCAGAATATACCTGGAAAGCCCACTAGGGGGCAATGCTCTGCCCATCTGGGGCCACTGCTCTGTTGCTCAGAATGGAGCCATTTCAGTCCCTGAGGTGAGGCCATGGAGACATCTTCAGCACCTGGGGCCAAATTGCTCAAATAATTCGAGACATAGGGAGGGGAGGGGAGAGAGAAAAAGAGAGAGGAGAGGGGAGGATGTAGAAGCAGATGGTCGCTTCTCCTGTGTGCTCTGACTAGGAATCGAACCCAGGACTTCCACATACTGGGCCAATGCTCTACCCCTGGGCCAACTGGCCAGGGCCAGATTATTTTCACTTATAATCCTTATTTTAACTAAGCCTATATTTAACTCTGCAGAAATATAAAGGTGTAGAGTAAGTTACTAGTGAAGTAAGCATGTGGAAGAAAGAGGGAGGGCAGAATCTCAGAAGAGGGCACAAGTGTGGGAGGAGAGAGACTTACCAGGCAGCTGACCGAGGGAGAGACATTTTGTTTCTGTTATGTCTGAATAAAATAGTTTAGCTGAACCTTTCTTTTTTATTGCCATGAATGATTACTCTGAAATAATGAATTTTAAAGGACTTAGAGCAGAGACATGTTTTTTCCTCCTTTTCAATTTACATTAGATTTTGTTGTTGGTAAGAAGCATTCTTTTTCTATGCCCTTTGTCAATACCATCTAGTGGCTGCAAATATTGGAGAACAGTCACTCCACAGCTTTCTAATTCATGAGGATGCAGGTGAGACCTTGCTGGAATGAAGACTCAAATCCTACTCTTCTAACACCAGTGGCTTTTTCAGAGTCAGGTTGATGAAATGGCAGGACATTTGGGTGGCCACCCCCTCCCCTCCCCCAAAAATTTTTGTATTCTTTTTGTAAAACTTATTCCTCATTGGAACTCCATAAATTGACACTATTATCTCTATTTTTCAGATGAGGAATTGCAGCAGGGAGAATTTAAGTAGCCTGCCTAAGATCACATGGTTCTCAAAGAACCCTGAGATCTCTGGGGATATTTCCTGATCTTTTCTTAAGTGGGTGAGTAGAAGGGAGTTGAGAACCTCTACTTTACCACCCTATAGACAGAGGTAGATTTAATGGCAGGTACAATGGACGAGCGCCCTGGACCCAACTTTTGAAGGGCCCTAAAAAACCTCAACTTTATACTTTTTTTCTAATGACACCAAGTTTGGTTCATATGTGCAATTTTAACATTAATAGTACATAATATATTTTATTTATTAAAAAATATGGTTGACATGTATTTTTATTTTCCTTGTCTCTCTCTCTCTCTCTTTTTTAAGGGACCCAATATTTCCTTCCGTGCCGGGGCCTCAACCAACCTTAATCCGCCTCTGCTTATAGGCCATTCCATGCCAGTCGAAGTCTGGTGCCATTGCTGATAACTAGCTTTAGAAATGCTTTAAGGGTTGAATACTATAGTAGACTAAAACCACAGGGAAAAAATGGATTAAATATTGATTTCATGCTAGAAGAGTTATATGTGTCTGCTTATAGAAAATGCCCTGAAGCTACCATGCTTTAGTTTTTACCCTCCCTCCCCTTGGGGGAAGATAAACTAAACAGTTTTTAAAAAATACTGTTGACATTGTTAAATTCTAAACCTTTCTTTGCGCATACCAGCAAACTTCTAATAGCTAAATATGAGCAATTTAGGCATAGATCCATAAGACAAAGTGAATCCACTACTACACAGTTGCCCATTTTCCCAGATGTTAAAGTACAGATTTCCAGGAACTAAATTAAAATCAAAGATTGCCAGCAACTATTTCCAGCCAACTGTGTCTTAATGCTTGAATTTAAGAAGGATGTGGTTAAAGAACTTTAGGAATATTTTTTACCCTTGCAGAAAAATGCCTCTTTAGAGACATAGATAATTTTATTTATTTTAATTACCATCCTCTTTGTCTTTACTACTTTAGTAATATTTTCTTCAATTAAAAAGTTGAATCATTTTAAATCTATATAAAATTCCTTGGCTTTTATAAACACAAAGAAGTCTAAGGAAGAGAATAAAAACTCTAGTTGAAACCCCACCAGGTGAAGATAATAACTGGTAGCATTTTGAGGTATATATTCTTCCAGTTAGTTGTGAGTTCGTGTGTGTGTGTGTCTGTGTGTGTGATTCTACAAAGCCAAAAACCTATTATTTTGAAATGTGCTTTCTATGCTCAACCATATATTATAAACATTTTGCCCACATCACTATTATTCTACAGCATCATTTTAAGTGGCTTTTTAATATTTACTTAATTTTTATTATTTTCCATGTTATGAAGTATAAATAACATGTGATTAATATCTACTTCATAAATCAGAAAATATCTCTGAGTAATTTTTTAGAAGCGTTTAAAAGAGTATGCACTGTTTTAAGGCTTGGAATCTATTAGTTGTCATTCTATCCTCCTAAAAAGTAGGCAACATTTTCACCTTTTTCCAGCAGTGGATTAAAGCCTCCAATCCATTTCCTTGCACCTCAGTTGAAACACTTTGTTTCAATCATGGCCAATTTGGTAGGCAATATGTAGTATTTTATTGTTTAAATTAATATCTATTATAAGGAAGGAAAAGAAGTCATCTGTTATTTGGTCATTTTTTCTTTTCTGAGTTATTTATTAAATTGAGGATATTTTTAGGTCTTTGTTGCTTTTGTCACTAATTGCTAAGGGTTGTATAATTAAACAACTTAAGCCTTTTTTCTGCTACAAATTTCTTTTACATAACTCTTTTTTGGTGTGTGTGTGTGTGTGTGTGTGTGTGTTGCCCATTTGTTTTTAATTTTATTAATGGAATTTTTGACAGAAATTTGCCTTTTAGGTTGTCAAAGCTATCAGTAAGTTTTCAAAATTGATTCTACCTTTAAATATTTGCTTAGTCAGAACTTCCATGCCCCAGAATCAGAAAAATATGGATAATATTTTCTACCAGATTTTTAAAATGGTGCTGTTGTTCATATTTCTTTCTTGAGTATGTATGGAACATATTTGGCATGTGTTATGAAGGAAAAAGTTTAACATTCGTTTTTATATTTAGCCAGCACCTAAAGAATCCATTATTCCTCTAATAATTTGACATAAACCCCTTTCCTATACCATATTTTATATGCTTTTGCATTTGCTTTTAAAGTTTATGTTTTCTTCTATTTATCTGTCAGTTTATTCCTAGGCTGTAGAGATACACTATTGTTTGTTTCATAAGATAGCTTAATGACTTGAATGAATTTCTTCTACTTGTTTATTACCTTCATCTTTAGCTTATTATTTTTAAAAATGTGGGGGATACTGTGTAGTTCATTCTTCCAGGCAAATTTTAGAATAATTTTGTCAAGTCTAATATTAAAAATAATAAAATTTCCATTTGTATTTTAATTGAAATCACATTAAATGTGTTAAGTTAATCTTGGGTGATCTGAAATCTTTTTAGTATATATTTAGCCATGCTCTTTATCTGTGAAGTGACCTTACCCTACAGATATTGTCTCAGGCTGTAACAGATATTTCTGATCCTCCACAGAGTGTAGGTGTCAAATGTTCTACATTTACCCCACAATTTGCCTTAGAGGATGCCTCAACATTGGCATTAGTCTGTGGTGTGTCCAGTTTAAAATGGGCTCCATTGCAAAAGCAAAGTCTAACCTGGGCTCACATTGTAACACACACACACACACACACACACACACACACACACACACACACACACTCACAGCTTTCTTCCTTCTCTTTGAAACAGAGGACTTGAATTTGATTAAGCAAGGATGTGGAAAATCTTGATCAAGAACAAGAGAAAGCAGGTAATTTTTCTGTCTTTCTGTAAATGGTGGAGAGATAAATTACCATAGAATAGGAGGTTAATTTCCCAGAACTGTGTAATGTGATGGGGATCATAAAAAGCCATCGCAGAAGAGGGCCTGTGTCTCCAGGTAACAAGCGTTCTGCTCTCAGAAATGGGAGTGCAGTATGAGCTGAGCTTGATGACTCAGGTCCTGCTAGACTCCTTCCCCGGTCCCTTCTCTCTCTCTCTCTCTCTCCCTCTGCCTTGCTCTCACCTTTATCCTCCAATGTGTGCTTAAGAGCTTCATTGTCATCAATGATTTTGACTATAACAGATCTATTTATTACTCTTAATTAACCATGGACTCATCCAGGAAGGTAAATGTTAAAAGGTGATTGGGAAGGGGGGTTACATAAAACACTTAGACATTGAAATAAATAATTTATCTCAGTAATCTATGTTGATCTCATGCCCCCCCCCCCCACACACACATACACACACACATATCATAGTAGGAGTTCCCTGGCTATCTATTTTCTGAACTAACTTCTGATACAATAATTTTTATCTTGTATTAATTTACTATTTCAAAAATAAATATTAATTTCTTCTGCTATATAGTGGAAGCTATAAATATATTTTTAAGTAATTATAAGATGTCTCCCTTCAGTCTATAACTCCAGCCTCAAGTTGTCTAGCCTCTCATTTCCATCTTGTCTAGCTCTGAACTGCCCTCAAAGGGGATATTCAGAACCCCAGTTTGTGTATCTCATACTGTTCCGAAGTCATTCACTCCTGACTGATTTTCCTGGATGAAAAGTACAACTGTTTTTTTCTCACCTGGCTTTTAAAAGGAGAGAGATCTTTATACTTCTGATAGTTGCAAACACTTCTAACAACAAGATGACAAAGTAAAACATGTTTTTCGTGTTTTTCTCCTGAATAAAAAAACAGGAGAAAAAGGAAATTAGCAGGATGACAAAATTCTCCCTGAACAAGAAGCTATTGAAAGTGGCCCTGCATCCTCAGTTCTCTCTGGCAGGGTCTAGACAAATGCTTAAGCTTATGAAGGAGGAGGAAATGGACAGGGAGCTGTAGGACATAAAGCAAGTCAAGTTTAAAACAGGTCAACTGTAGGCCTGACTGGTGGTGGCACAGTGGATAGAGCATCAGTCTGGGACACTGAGGTCCCAAGTTTGAAATGCCAGGTTCACTGGCTTGAATGCAGGCTCACCAGCATGTGCATGGGGTCATAAACATGATCCCATGGTCACTGGCTTGAGCCCAAAGGTTGCTTCTTGAAACCTGAAGTCCCTGGTTTAAGCTTTAGGTCACTGGCATGGCTGGAGCTCCTCCCTGCCATCAAGACACATATGAGAAGCAATCCATGAACAACTAAAAGTGCCGCAACTATGTATTGATGCTTCTCATCTCTCTCCCTGTCTCCCTCCTTCTCTTTTTCTCTCTCACTTAAAAAAACAAAACAAAACAAAAAACACAAGTAAACTGTAAGATTGTGAACCTTAGAGTTGACATTCCCTGCATTCTGTGTACCCCAATCACCCTTCAGAATGACACAACTCTCCTCAGGATCCCTGTTTACTTAAAGAACCCTCTTCTGGAGACTCTCCTCCCAGGCACTCCAGACCCAGCCTTACCTGGTTCTATGCCTTGTCCTCTTCAGAAGAGAGCCACAGCTGGTGCCGGCTGGTAACAAAGGAGCCTGTGTCCCTGTGCTTTTTCCATGGGTCCTTGCTTAGGGTTACATGTTACAGGTATTTGAGTAATTCCAAACTGTGCATGAAAGCAGGGTTTTTTGTTTGTTTGTTTTATTTTGTTTTGTTTTTCTGGAATGGTCTCAAGAACTGACTCATTCCTTGCTTTTTTCTCTTTTCCATTAGCCTAGAAAATTGGAGTGTGTAGACAGGATTAGAAAAGATTGTTTTTATTTTCTACATGGAAAAAGTCCAAAAATTGCCTTATTGTTACCAAATTAGCCATCTGGTCACTTTTACCTTGAGATCAAAATCATTGAACGTGAGGAGTTAAAACTGTGTAAAGTGCTAAAAACAATTCTAGGAAACATAATGTATTTTGTATCTAGGGAAGGTGCATCTCAGATGTGGTGCTTGGCCCTGAAATTATACTCTAAATTCACCCTTAACCCTTAGACAGTGGTGGGATTCAAATAATTTAACAACCAGTTCTCTGTCCTAATGACTGTTTTAAGTATCAAAAAAGATATACCAAAAGGTAGTTTATTATTTCATGCATTTAATGCTTAAATAAGAACAATAAAAGAGGCACACAAAACTAGATTATAAGAGTTTTAAAATACTAATGAGAAAATATTAAATAATACCTGACAAAAACAATAAAACTGTTACTTAAGGTATTTCCATATTACTTTTTGATGTGTGTCCTCACTTGAAATTTTTTTCACCTATGAATGGAATGAACATTACTACGGGCATTTAGAATACACTGTTGAGCAGATGAACATTAAAAAAGAGTAAGGGTAATACTGAGATAAACATGGGGCTGCATGTGTCTTTATGTACCAATGTTTTCAAAATTTGAGAGTAGATACCCAGTAGAGGGATTGCTGAGTCATATGGTAGTTCTATTCTTAGTTTCTTGAGGAACCACCATACTTTCTTCCATAATGGTTGTACTAATTTGCAATCCCACCAGCAGTGAATGAGGATTCCTTTTTCTCCACAGTCTCTCCAACACTTGTTATTACCTGTCTTATTGATAATAGTGAATCCAACAGTTGTATCTACACCAAAAGGTGAATCTACAATGAGGAGGTGGTATCTCATTGTAATTTTGATATGCATTTCTCAAATAGCTAGTGAAGTTGAGCATCTTTATTATATGCAGCTTAAGTGTCTGTTTGTCGCCGATAGCTTATTGGTTGCTTGCATAAGTGTACTAGCCAATGGGGTGAAGTTGCCTCAACTGAATGCAAATTGAGCGTGTCAGGGGGAAGGTGAACATTTGTTTGCATTGGCAATCATCTGTTTTACATAAAAACTACGTCTTAACGTAATTTCTTTTAAGAATGCCTCCTAGAAAATACAGCACTGAAGAGGAGAGAAAAGGAGCTAAAGCTACACAAAAACGGCTTTCTCGACAAAAAGAAACCACTGAGCAGAGAAAGACAAGGCTTGCTTCAGTCGCAGAGCAGATGCGTCTTTCTTGGCAAAATGAGACTGATGAGCATAGAGAAACAAGGCTTGCCTCAGATGCAAGACAAAAAAGCCTGTCTCGACAAAATGAGTCCCTTGAACAAAGGCAGGAGAGAAATGCAAAAAAAAAGACAGAGTAATGCTGACCGAAACGCAAAAAGGATTAAAACAGTTTCAAATGGAGAAACTTTAATTTTTGAGCATTCCTCTGGTGACATGAATATTAAATGTGAACACTGTCAGTCCTTAAACTTCAAGTTAGAAACTAATCGATTTGACTGTGGCAAGAAAGGATTTTCTCAATGTTGCAAGTACAGAAACATTGTAGTTCCACTAATTGAGAATTATCCACCACTCCAGTGGTTTTCTTCATTGCACTCTACTTTAAGCAATTAAGCAAGTAGAAGGGGAAAACCCCGTGGGGCACTAAGCAAAGGGGTGTCCTCGCCGCCTGCCCTGGGTAATTCAGTTTGAATTAGCAGACACCTTTGCACAAATCATTTTAATTACAATTTATAATATCTAGAACAGTGGTCATTTTGTATGACCGCCGGGCTTTCTAGTCTTTTCATATACCTGCTGGCCATTTGTATGTCTTCTTGGGAGAAGTGTCTGTTCAGGTCCTCTCCCCATTTTTTTGTGTGTATTTTTCTGGAGTGAGAAGTGGGGAGGCAGAGAGACAGACTCCTGCATGTGCCTGACTGGGATCCACCTGGCATGCCCATTAGGGGGCGATGCTCTGCCCATCTGGGGTGTTGCTCCATTGCAATCAGAGCCATTCTAGCACCTGAAGTGGAGGCCATGGAGCCATCCTCAGCACCCGGGCCAACTTTGCTCCCGTGGAGCCTTGGCTCTGGGAAAGGATGAGAGAGATAGAGAGAAAGGAGAAGGGGAAGGGTGGAGAAGCAGATGGGCACTTCTCCTGTGTGCTCTGGCTGGGAATCAAACCAGAGACTTCCACATGCTGGGCTGACTAACACTCTACCACTGAGCCAACTGTCCAGGGCCTCCTCTCCCCATTTTTTAATTGGATTGTTTGCTTGTTTGTTGATGAGCTTTGTGAGTTCTTTATATATTTTGGATATTAACCCCTTATCAGAGCTGTTGTTTGCAGATATCATCTCCCATTTAATTGGCTGCCTATTTGTTTTGTTGTCAGTTTCTTTTCCTGAGCAGAGCTTTTTAGTTTGATATAGTCCCATTCATTTATTTTTGTCTTTACTTCCCTTGCCTTTGGGTCAAATTCATAAATTGTTTTCTATGGACACGGTCTGTGAGCTTAGTATCTATGTTTTCTTCTATTAATTTATTGTTTCTGATATTATATTTAGGCTTTTAATCCATTTTGAATTAATTTTTTGCAGCCCCATGTTCATTGTATCATTTATGGTGGCCAAGACATGAAAACAACCAGTGTCCTTTGATGAAGGATTAGATAAAGAAGATGTGGTACATGTATACAATGGAATACTACTCAGCCACAAGAAATAATGCTTTAGAAACATTTACCTGGAACCTATGTATTCTTATTCATCAATGTCACCTTGTTAAAGTTAAGTTTCTAAATAAAAATTTAAAAATATATAAGAAATGTAAATTTGTGATTTCCACATTGGGTGGCTGCTCAGGTGCCCACCTTAGAGAGAACCCAGATTACAAATGCCATTTTAAAAACCAGTTTGCTAAACTCAACAAAAAATTAGGTATTAGTTCTGCCAAACCAGTGTGAACTGACTGAATCCCACACTGCCTTTAGTATAATCACAGTGCCAGCAAACACACATATAGGAATAACATGTTTCATGAACCAATTCCATGGGAAAGTTTTTTTAATCTTCACTTTTAGTACCATAAATGAATTAGCTGTTTGAGAAATTTTCTGGGAAAAGTAGAAATCTTGGGGACATGAGTGGGGGAAGACAGAGGCAAGTTGTTCCCTGCTCCTTTTCCCACTCTAATTTTCGCATAGCACTATGTTTTTGATGTTCTGTATCACTCAAGTATTGTTTGTGGTGTGTTTATTCTCTGGGTGCTGTTTCTTGTAGATGGGATTGGGGTCTGCTTTTGTGAAGAGTTGATTTGGAAAGTGGAGTAAGTCCAATACTCATAAGAGGAGTTCATTGTGGGGGTAGCAGGGTGTAGGACACTTTGTCATAGTCAGGGGACTAAAATAGAACAAGTATCACTAAATTGGTGTCTTTTTGGGTTAGAGTCTGGCCTTGGTTTTCTGAGACGTATTGTGGGATCTCTGTTTGATTTCCTGAGCTACAGGCAATTCTCAGGCTTTGTATTTTTGAACTCTGCAACATCCCCACTTCAGCATGAGAACAAAGTAAGTTCAGTAGACATGGGGAAAAAAAGTGTTTCCCTAGAAATTTCTGGATGTGAAATCAAAAGAGAGGTACTAGACTAGAGGAGTTAATCTTTTCTGGATAAAACATAGTGTAAATATCAGAACCAAAATAATTTGGTTCAAATCCAACTCTTACTTCAGTCTGTCCTATTGTATCTGAGACCCACAGAAACATTTAGGGATTTCTGTTGGAGAAAAGGAAACATAGATATGAAATTAACTAACCATCAGCAAAGGATGGATGGGTAGGCAGGTGCAAAATAGTGGGATAGATACATTGCAGAGTATAGAGATAAAAACACTATTTTGGTTGTGGGGAATGAGGGAGAAGTCCAGAGAGGAGGTGGCATTTGAATAAGAATTAAAATATTTTAATGCATTGAGAATTAAAGGAAGGAGAACAGTCCAAACCAAGGCAATAGCATAAACACTGGCACAGAAGCATGGAAGAACTTCCTGCTTTAGAGTGCTAATTTTTCAGGGACATTAATTACAAGTGGAGTAACTCCAAGCATGCCCTCATCATACCTTACCTAACAGCCTTTCTTAAAAGACTGACCTTTCTTAAATAGCCTGATCTTTCTTAAAGCAAAATTAGGTTCAGATCACTGTCTCAGGATGACATCTTGAAGTCCTCAGACATTACAAAACAAGGCATTGACTAAAAATGAATGGCACCCTGGGAGGGAAATGGAGCATCCATCATTCTTTATGCTGTCATGTAAATAGATCTCTCAGCCCTGGCTGGTTGGCTCAGTGGTAGAGCGTCGGCCTGGCATGCAGGAGTCCTGGGTTCGATTCCCAGCCAGGGCACACAGGAGAGGCGTCCATCTACTTCTCCACCCCTCCCCCTCTCCTTCCTCTCTGTCTCTCTCTCTTCCCCTCCCACAGGCTCCATTGGAGCGGAGTTGGCCCGGGCGCTGGGGATGGCTCTATGGCCTCTGCCTCAGGTGCTAGAAAGGCTCTGGTTGCAACAGAGCAATGCCCTGGATGGGCAGAGCATCACCCCCTGGTGGGCATGCCAGGTGGATCCCGGTCGGGTGCATGCGGGAGTCTGTCTACTGCCTCCCTGTTTCCAACTACAGAAAAATAAAAACAAGCAAACAAACAAAAAGCCAAACCAAAAAAAAAAAAAAAATAGATCTCTCAGATTACTTGGAATCTTAGAAGATATTTTTTATTCTGAGTATAATTAACAGAGCTTGAAAATGATAAAGGAATTTTTAAAGAATCTATTCCACATGGAAAGAAGCACACTTTTGTGATTAATAGTGACTGGGACTGACCACTACTCTGAATTTCAGCCTTTAGACTACCTTCGGTACATTTTAACATTTCACTCAGGCCAAGCATAGACCTAAACTAGAGAGTTGCTCTGAAGTATGGGTGGGTTTTAACAGCCTCTCTTGATTTATGGTTCTGCAATAGGAAAATCAGGAATCCTTTTGCAGCAAATGAGAATCTATGTAGTGGCATCCAGATGTCATTCTTGGTTTACATGGATCTGTACAAGCAAGGTGTTTGTCTTTTATTTTTGATATACTCATCATAGTTATCTTTGCAGAGGCACAATGTCTTTCTTAAAGTTTTTCCAAAAATATCAAATGACTAGAGGGAAGAGGAGGAGGACTGAGAAGTGTTTGACTTAACTACTATTAATAGATAAGTACTGCATTCTGGAAGAGAATAGATATGGAATACAGAAGCAAAGAAGGGAGGTGGAGGAGTATGGAAGATGTGTGCCCACACATGTGAGTGCAAAACAGTGACCACTTACCTGCTGCAGGTGATAAAGTCTGAGGAGGAAAAGTTCAGCTCAAAGGCAAATGGGAATGTGCATATGTCTTCCAGTTTGGGTTCTATTTTTCTCTAGTGATCAGTGGCTACAGGAAAATCCTAGCTATCTCATGTAGTAAGAATGGAATCTTTGGGTTAACCAGAGTTCACATGTCTACAGATAATCAGTTCTAAAAGAGTTGAAATAATCCAGATGTATTTTGCCACAATAATAAAACTGTTCTAAATGAATCGTTTTTTGGTGCTTCAAAAGCAATTCAGACTGATGATGATAGTATCTTGCATTGTCATAGAGTCATCATTACGAGCATTAAGGTGGTCAGATTTTAAAAATAAACACATACTTTTGGGTAGAGAGTTCTAACGGCAGTTTAGTTTTGTTGACATAAAATATAAAGATAATGTGAATTTAGTAAATGCCTGCTTTATATAAACTTTAAAGCTTACCAGTCATCTCTCAATTTTTTGAATGAATGTTCATCACTGCTTCGTGCCTAAGAAAGAATTATCTCACTGACTCAGAGATGAAAGGAATTTGAAATATTTCTTCAAGTGGTGTGCAACAAAGCTAAGAAAAAATAAAAAATTATAAGAATTCTTTACTTAGAGAATTAACCATAAAAATGCATTATCTCTAAAATAATTCTGGTGCTAAATTTTTTTAATACCATGTACAGTATTAAACAGGGGTAGTCAACATTTTTATACCTACCACCCACTTTTGTATCTCTGTTAGTAATAAAATTTTCTAACTGCCCACCGGTTCTACAGTAATGGTGATTTATAAAGTAGGGAAGTAACTTTACATTATAAAATTTATAAAGCAGAGTTACAGCAAGTTAAAGCATATAATAATAATTACTTACCAAGTATGTTATGTCAAATTTTTGCTAAGTTTGGCAGAATAATAAATCTTTATAAAACAACTTACTATAGTTAAATCTATCTTTTTATTTATACTTTGGTTGCTCTGCTACCTCCCTCCATGAAAGCTGGAACACCCACTAGTGGGCGGTAGGGACCAGGTTGACTACCACTGGTATAAAACATTGTCATTCATATTTATTTATTGAATTTTATGTCACCTCTTTCTGCTCCATTTCATAGATAAGGCTTGGCAAGATTAATGATGGAACTAAAACTAAGCAGCTAGCAAATGACCAAGATGTGACCTGAAACAGATACTTTTACTGCCATCCTTTTGCTGCTGAACCAGATGCTTTAACTTTGAGTCTTCATTTCTTCAAAGCTTTTCAGCTGAGATTTGCAAAAAGTTCATGGACTCATGAGGCACCCATCCTAATTCAGCTATGGTTTGGGTTTTAAAGCATCTTTCTCTCTTTTGTTACCTCCTCTTCCTCCTTTTCTTTCCCCTTTTTCACTTCCTCTATCACCATCATTATCATCACCGTCATCACATCTCATCACCAAACTAGTTTGCAAATAGGGCAGTGATTGGGTAGAAAGGAATAATTCATTCTATGCTATCACCCTCTTTCTTGATTTTAGTTATAATGTATCTAGTTATTATTGACCAAATAAGGAGAAAATATTATTTTTACATTCTTTATCTCTTTCAATAATCCTCCTCCACTTTCTTTTTTCTTCACTTTATCACTTATATCTTCACTTTATCAGCTTTCTCCCAAAAACCTAACCACAGAAATTTCAAAGCAGCTGTTTTCTGGAATAAAACAACCATCTGCCTCCCTGCTTAGGCACCACCCTTACATACCAGAGATGGACACTCTGTTCTGATTTCTCTCCGCCTCAGACTCTAATTGACCACCTTTACAGACTTCATCCCACAAGCCACACATCAGCCTGTGGCTTCTGTAATATCTAAAGATGTATTTGTTAGATTCCAGTTCAGCAGCAGAAACCAGCATATTTTGCCCATGGTGGCTGTAAATTCGATCCTTCCTCCTCTCCCCAACACACGCACACAATACACAAATCACTCAGCTGTATAAACAAACAGAGCTTTGGTTCAAAATCCAAACTGTGAGATCATAGTTTCTCAGCTTCAGGAAGCCTTATCCTTAACAGGCCATGTCAAGCCCACAGCAGCAGTGTGAGGTTCTCTCTGATATGAAGGTCCATTCTCCCTCAGTGGTAGGATTGCCCTTCTTGTCCTTTCTAAATAACACTGAAGGAAACACGTGAAAACAAAAAAAAGACATAGTTTAGTTTAGGGAGTTCATGTTCAAATTTTCCAGAGAGTCAAAGTTAAGGTAAAAATAGCAGCAACAAGAACAGCACCAAATGATGACTTAATTTAATTTGGTATTTATGTAAATCGATAGCTGTGGCCATTCAGTCATTGGTCAGTGTTAGGCAGAGGTTTGCAATCTCTGAGGCCATGGAGCAGAGGCAGTGATACTCCACTGGGATCCTACTCACTGTTCGAGCGAATGGAAGTGGGCAGCTGACACTCATAGTTGATTATACTCCAGGAGCCGCCCTTGGCCATCATAGCTGCCTGCCCAAGACTATGCGCCCTCTCTAGCACCAGCCCACACCTGATGATTGCTGCTCCTGCTTCAAGACAGGAAGATGACCTGTCTTGTTGTGTATGCATCAGAGTAAGCCTCTGTCTTGGCCCAATCCAAACAGCAGTCCCTAAAGAAAGCTCTTGTGCGATTTTAGTCTCGAGAGTCTGTTCCCTGGGGATCCTGCCCTACGCCAGGTTCTTTCGAAACAGTTAAAATTTGTCAGGACTTGCTAGAATAAAAAAGCCCCTGGACATCTGCCCAGCTTTCTCCCATATTCCAGGGAATAAAACAAAACCGTCTCATAAAATATCCTTAGAATTCGCCTTGCTATGAAAAAACTAACTTCATCTCCAATCAGATCACAGAGGTGAGTTGTGAACTGACTGACCAGGGACAGCAGTAGTGTGTGCTATCTTCCTCTTGTCCTTACCAGTTCCTTTAAAAGTGGGACATAAGGACAATGGACTTTTTTAAGGAGTCAGAAAATGCTCCTTTATTAATAGCTATAGAATGGTAATTATAAAAGATAAAAAGATGGGTTTACTTTTATTATATGGCCTAGGGATAATTTTTCTCAGCTAAACATATGACAACGGTATGTATGTGATATTAAAATTACAACAATTTAACTAAATTCTTGGGGATAATAACTAAACATTGATAAAAATTTATTCTTAAATTACTTTTTTTTGTTATTTCTGAGAATCATAAAAGGACACCATAACAATTCATATTATTTCCTGAAAAGTTATTTTCTGTAACTAGCTATTCTAAGTACTTTATATATTGGTAAAATTTATTAAAGACAATTTAGGTGATATAAACAAACTTTACTTAATATGTCCTGAAGTGGGCCATCTCCTTTTGGAGAACGATAGCATGGGGTGGAAATAAGGAAGCCTTTATAGGATAAAAAATAAGGGAAGAGAAAAATACAAAATATATGATAGACTGGGGCCACATACCCCATTGCACTTGGGTTGAGAAGGCCCAGAATTGGCTTTGTGCTTGGGGATCAGCTGACTAGATATATCATGTTTCTGGTCAAGCAGACTCTTGGTAGGAACAGGAAAGTTACCTGAGTTTTTGTTTGCTGACATGGAACCTGGGTGGAAGTGTTAATCCAAATTCGGAGGGACCCAAAATATGGAAGACAGGAGCAAGGTCCATCGTTTACACATTAAAGCTTGCTTTATTGTCTAGCTTGGCCAAGCGGCGGGAACTCCGACAGAAATCTGACAGAGAGCGCGCTGGCCCTTTGTTCTACTTAGTTTTTATAGTTTTGTAAGTGGGAAGTACAGAAGCAAAAATTGCAATTGGGAGCCCCTTACCGCTATTGGTTATAGTCATATGTCCTTTAACATGATAGGACCACGTTCAATTTGCAAACCATACATCATTTTGGAGAAAACAAAATTTATAAGTCAACACAATGGTAGAAAGATATCTCTTTATATATTAAAAGGCCTTCCTATATTTTCTAGTGTTCATCCGCCATCTCTCTGTCCAGAGCCAGACGTATTAACCACATGCATTTACATAAGAGAGGTAGTTTCTGTGGGGACAAATGCCCGCAAATGGCTCATAGTTATAAGAAAAGGTTTATTTTGGCTTTTCCCTTCCTGCACCTGGCTAGCCATTCACTCCTTTCCCCACAGGTGTGGTGGAATGTCAGGGAATCTATGCTTTCCTTCCCTTTTCATTTACAATACAATGGCAAGAGCCATCCTGGTTATGCCAATCATACAGTACAGAGACTATTCTCACAATTTCTCTGCACACCTTAACCCAAATTAATAAAATGTTCTCCAAGCCTTCTAAAATATTAATATTAATTCTGTAGCCTTTTGGTACTTTACAACACCTGCAGGTGAAATGGCTCAGTGGCTCCTCAGAAGCAGCTCCATCTAGGGCCTAGAGAGTTACTTCAACAATATATATCATCCAATTTAAACATTTGTAATAATGTGAAATTATTACTATTCCCAATTTGCAAATCAGAGAGTCAAAACACAGCAAGGCTAAGTAACTTGAATCTGGTTATGTAGTTAGAGAGCAGACCTAAAATTTGAACCTAAATATAACAGTCTCTTAGCCCATATTCTTAACCTCTGTGCTTAATTTCCCTCACCCACTCACTGAGAATTCTTTGGTTTCCATGTTAAAATGTTTTTGTCTACACCAAAATTCTCTAGCATTCTCTTCTGAACACGATTGCTGAGAAATATGCCCGGACTGGCCATTGGTTTTAACAATACAGTAGTCCCCCTTATCCATGGGGGTGCACTCCAAGACCCCCAGTGGCTGCCTGAAACTGTGGATAGTACCAGATCCTATATCTATTTTTTCCTGTACAGCCATAAGTTTTTATTTAAAAGAAGCACTTCACGGCTTCTCTTTGGCATATCTGAATTGCCAGCATGACTTCTCTTGTACTTTGGGGCCATTATTAAGTAAAATAAGGGTTACTTAAACATAAACACTTATATACCAGGACAGTCAAGTTTTTTTACTGAGACAGCTACTAAGTGACCAACAGGTGAATAGCATATAGAGTGTGAATATGCTGAACAGAGGGATTATGTATTTCTCAGGTGGGAGGGAACAAGATTTCATCACATTACTCTGGTGCACAATTTAAAACATATAAATTATTTAATTTTGAAATTTTCTATTTAATATTTTTGTACCACAGTTGACTGTGAATAACTGAAACCATGGCAAGTGAACCCTCAAATAAAGAGGACTACTATAGAAGGATGGGAGTAAGTGGATGGTCTTCTCACATACTCAGGTTTCCTGCACTTGACTTTGTCAATGTCTTACCCAGAGCTTTGACTTTGCTCTAAAAACTGTAAGAAGTTTGACTATTTCACCATAAATGTGACTATCTTCTTGTTGTTACTTCTGTCCTGGCCCCTGAGTCCTTAGTTCATCAGCAATCAAAGATTGGCTCAATTCTTTAACAATACTCTAATTGTTTAATTTCTTAGTTATTTGAATACTTGTAGCTTTAAAATCCTTTTAAGTCACTGTGAAGGCTTCAGGCTCCCATGTTCCTTAGCTGCCTAAAGGTAAGAGGTTTACAAATATATTTTTCAGTTTGTTAGGGAGGCTATTAATAAGCAAAACCTTTTCCTCCAAACTCTATGGGTGCTACTCGTAAATATGATTCTTATTCCTCAATAAGAATGGTAATCTGGTGTTTTGCAATTAAAGGGTTTCAGAGTCCTTCCAAGTTCTATGTCATATACAAATATCAGGTTATCCACTAGGATTAGCAGGATATAGATACTTATTATGTTCCTTATGTGTAGGCAGACACCTGCCAACATGTGAGCTTATGGTAGATTGATCATAAATTTGATCATTTTTTTTCTGATTAGAAAGTCCCCTTATTTGACAAGTTTGAGGATAACCACAGCTGAGAGCTGAAAAGCATATTCAACGCTTGGAGCCGAGCAGAACTTGTGCTATCAACTCTGTACTTTCCTCCTTAAGTAGCTTTGAGGGGAAATTACAAGCAGTGAAATACAGCAGGAAGAGGATAATGTACTTTGGTATTTTTATGGAAGTGTATGTAATTACATCATGCAAATATAATCACAGTAAAATGTACAAATTTTTGACAACTTTATGTATCTGAATTAATACAGAACATTTCTTTCAATCTAGGAAGTTTCATTATGTCCCTTCCAAGTTGATTCTCTACGCCCATCCAGAATGTCACCCTCTGTTCTGATTTATCCCCCAAATTAGCGTTACCTGTTTCTCTGTTCTTGAAATTCACATAAAAGGAATCATGCAGTATGGACTTTCTGTGTCTCACTTTCCCCACCCCTCAACACATTGTTCTTGAGATTGATCTATGTTCTTGCATGCGTTAGCACTTCAATCTTGTTGTTGTTATTCAGTTATGTTCCATTGTACAAATGTGCCACAGTTTATGTATCCATGTTCCTGTTGATGTATATCTGTTGTGTTTAGTTTTTGGTTATTATGAAAGAATGTGTGATGAACATTCTTGTACAATTTACTTTGTAGACATGTTTTTATTTCTTTTGGGTGAACACTGAGGGGAGGGCCATCAGTAATATTTGCCGTTTTAGGCTTTTTAATTTTAACTATTATAGTGGGTGTGTAACATGTCTCCTCACGGTTTTAATTTGTATCTCCCTGATGACTAACAATGTTGGGAATATTGTTATCTTCTTTTGTGAAATGTCTATTCAAGTCTTTTGCCCATTTTTATTGGGCTGTTTGTCTTTTCAAAAACTACTTACAAATTGGCCCTGGCTGGTTGGCTCAGTGGTAGAGCATCGGCCTGGCGTGAGGGAGTCCCAGGTTCGATTCCCCGCCAGGGGATACAGGAGAAGCGCCCATCTGCTTCTCCACCCCTCCCCCTCTCCTTCCTCTCTGTCTCTCTCTTCCCCTCCCGCAGCCAAAGCTCCATTGGAGCAAAGTTTGCCAGGGCACTGAGGATGGCTCTGTGGCCTCTGCCTCAGGTGCTAGAATGGCTCTGATTATGGCAGAGCGATGCCCCAGAGGGGCAGAGCATCACCCCCTGGTGGGCGTGCCGGGTGGATCCCGGTTGGGCGCATGCAGGAGTCTGTCTGACTGCCTCCCCGTTTCCAACTTAAGGAAAAAAAAATTACTTACAAATTTATTGTAAGAGTTATTTATTTAGCCCAAATGCACATCCTTTGTCAAATATATGTGTATTTGATGTTTTATTTTGTGTCTCCTTTTATCCTTTACTTTATCCTTTTGCTTTATCTTTAGTAGTTGCTCTAAACATTACAATATATTGATATATACCTAACTTAATACAGTACATCTTAAATTACTATAACACCACTCTATATATGATGTAAAATGCTTACAACACTATAAATCCATTTTTCTTTGTTTTCGATGTTGCTGTCATTTAATTTGCTACTACACGTTACAACCCTCTCAAAATATAATGTTTTTACTTTTACATTAAACATATATCTTTTAAAGAAATGAAGGAAAATATGATTATATATTTACCCACTTTTTTTTTTACCATTTCATGCACTTTCTAAACCTTTCTGTAGAAGCAAATTTCCAATTTTCAAACAGGTATCATTTCACATCAGCCTGAAGAACCTGGGTTAGCATTTGTCACAGTGTAGGTTTATTGGTGATGGATCCTCTCAGCTTTGCTATGAAAAGGTCTTTATTTCATGTTGATTTTGAAGAATATTGTGACTGAATATATGGAATTCTAGGTTGATAGACTCTTTTATTAAAAGCAGGATTGCCTTGGTGTTTATTTTTAAAGTCGGCAATATTTTTTTTTTTCTGAAGCTGGAAACGGGGAGAGACAGACAGACTCCCGCATGGGCCCGACCAGGATCCACCCGGCACGCCCACCAGGGGCGAGGCTCTGCCCACCAGGGGGTGATGCTCTGCCCCTCCGGGGGGTCGCTCTGCTGAGACCAGAGCCACTCTAGCGCCTGGGGCAGAGGCCAAGGAGCCATCCTCAGCGCCCGGGCCATCTTTGCTCCAATGGAGCCTTGGCTGCGGGAGGGGAAGAGAGAGACAGAGAGGAAGGAGGGGGTGGGGGTGGAGAAGCAAATGGGCGCTTCTCCTATGTGCCCTGGCCGGGAATCGAACCCGGGTCCCCCGCACGCCAGGCCGACGCTCTACCGCTGAGCCAACCGGCCAGGGCCTAAAGTCAGCAATATTTTAATTGTTGTACCTTTATATAGTATTCATCTGTTTACCTTTAGAATTTCTCTTTATCTTTATTTTTCAGGATTTTTACTAAATGCCTATAATTTATGGCCATTTTTTCTTGAAATACTTTTCCTGCGCTAATCCTCTCTGCGGACACTCTGCTCACATACATGTCTGACCGCTTGATGCTGCCCTACAGTACAGGGCAGTGGTATTCTGTTCTGTTTTTCTTCAGGCATTCTTTAATTTTGCTTTCTCTTGGGTCATTTCTCCATATGCTAAATCCAACATCGGGGCCCACTCAGAGACAGTTTTTATTGACTGATATTTTCCTGAAGATAGCTCAGACCATCTTATTTATTTGCCTGTCTTGTATATTTTGTTGAAAACATCATTTTAGAAAAGTTATCACAGTAAAACTCTATATTCTGATATTTTCTCCCGGAAAGTTGTTGCCATTTTCTTGTTTTTGCTGCTACAGTTGTTTTAGTAAATTGCCTGGATTTAATCTGCGGATTCTGTCTCCTCCATGATGTCAGGCAGTTTTGTTTTGTTTTTTTTTATTCTAATTTTGGTTTATTAGTCTGGCTTCCTAGGGATTGTTCCTGTGTCTGCATAGCTCAGTGGTCAACCAGTGATTGGTCTGAGGTTGTGCCCCTTCAGCCAGCAGAGCTCCCCCCCTTTGCTGACAGATCAGGGTGTGCATCAGGAGCCTGTGCAGAGTTAGGCCGTTCCCAAGCCGCCCCTCATGGGTCCCCCTGGTGTGTGTGTGCAGCGTCCTCCCAGCCTGAAGTCATATCTGGATCCTCTATGGTGCTCTCATGTCCAGGTTAGTCTGCCATTAAACGTTAGCCTGCCATCCTACTGTTTACCCCAGCTATGACCACATCCTTAGGCTACAAGCGCTGTGGGGTTCCCCATTTATTTCATACCAGACTTGCTCTTTTTACTGACATTTCTGGGCAGGAGTAAGCCTCTCTGGCAGGGAAGCTGCTTGTTTTCATAGCTGGCCCTGCCCTGCCTGAGCTGGAGGGGTGGCGGGAGCAGCCCCAGGCCGGAGTGCCACAGAATGCCGTTGTTCTTACCCACTTTATTAGTGTTTAAATGCTTCTCTCAATTTGTCATTTGTCTTTGCATAGTTTCCAGAGCTCTGAAATGGTTGTTTTTGACATTCTACTCAATTTTATAGTTCATTTTTTGGGAGAGGATTTGCTGACCTCTTATTTTATCATAGTTGGAAATACATCTGACAGTTATGTTTTGACAAGGGAAGAGAGAGGCAGAAGAAGACAAAGGCCCTAGCGTGAAGCAGCTATCAGGAACAGTACTCCCTGGGTTTTGTAAACCTGTAACCGAAGCAACAGGTCCAAAGAGCTTTAAGAACTAAACGTCCCTGAATAGAGTTGTTGGTTTTCTAACCAAATGACTCAAAGGTGAATTGTGTTTAATGATATACATCATTATTATTTCATGGGAATCAAATACCTATGATAAAGAATTTATAGCAAAATAGAAAAAATACATAATTTTTAGCAATTTTCTTATTGTAATTTTTTCTTATCATGAGATTGATTATAGATCCTAGGAGGCTTTCAATATCAACATTTTTCTTGATATTTTACACAGTGATAATTGACATCATCCTCACTTGTAAGTGCTCCATAGTAGTGATCCTGTCCCTGGCTCCCTCATTTCTGCCTCTGAGGGACATAGATCAGCTATTCCTCTCTCCTCTGTGCCCATCTCTCAGATCCTTTCTAATACCTCAGATTTTCTTAACTGGAAGCAGAGGCCTTTCCTTCGGTCACTGAGGAAGGGTAGTTAACCTGAGGGGTGGTCACTTCTCAATTCATTGTCATGTGTTTGGAGCACAGTCTTCCCACTTGGTGAAGAGAGGAGTTGATGGGAAACCAGGAATGGAATGGGAGCCCCTGGGCATAAGGAAGTGTGGGGGTAGAACCTGTTCAGTCAAAGGCTCCTTTGACATCACTAGGTTGCCTTACTTCACCTGGCTCACCTTTCTCCAGGTTGTGGCAATCAGGGGTGCTTGCCATGAGCCTCTAGGCCAGTTGGAAATCCCCATCTCTGAGAGAAATCCCCTAGGGCATCCGAGGATAGCACCCAGTCATTGCAGGCATACGGGGAGGGAGAGGGGTGCCAGTCATACCCAAATGTAGCACATCCAGTTTCTGAAGCAGGACTTACCTAGTGATCTTACTAATTTTCACTAAACTTCTGCTGAGTCTCCTGTGGTATTGTTTTCCTGGGCTGCTAGGATTGTTGTACTAATCAGGCTTTAGCTTTTGCTACTCTTATTTGGTGTTTGGCCTCCTCCACTAGATTTCAGGTTCGGGTAGGGTAGCATTTCTTTTTCTATTCTCTTTATTTTTAAATACTCCCTTCCCTATTCTCTGCAGGTCCTGCTTTTACCATCTAGCACACACTCATCAAGCCTATTTTAATTGTTGTTCTGAATAGAATTCAAAATAATCTGGCAGTTCAAGAATGCAGTATGTCTTAATAGTGGCTGCTTATTAGAATCACTGTAGGACTTCTTACAAGTCATGGTGCCCAGGTTTCTGCCCTTGAGACCAATGAAATCACACTTTTAATGATGGGATCCAGGCAGCCAGTGCTAAGGAGCAAAGCTCTCATGGAAAGTAGTACCTTTATGTAGCATGCTAATATTTGTCTTTGCTTTTTTATCTTAAGCCAACATTTACCACATCCTTAAGGGACACATAGGAATATTAGCTGGCAGAAGCTATAGCAATGCAGAAACTGAATCATATCACGATCTCATTGCAATGTCAATACTTCTGAGGTCATGTTGGCCAAATGCCCCTCAGTGTCCTTGTATTCAGCAGCTGCTTGGGTGGCTGACAACCAAAGAGAGCAAATAAGAAAAGAAAGAGAACAACCTGGAGATATGAAACTTGTCAGATTTCAAAGATGGCTGGCTCATTGTGTAAAATGCAATGACACATTAGTACAAATATTTACTTTCATCTCTCTCCCCTGGGGTCTTTGTTCTCATTTAAACACCAAATGGCCATTGACTTCTTTACCAAGTGGGAAAGGAAAGTGGTAAGTCTTTCGCTGCTTTTTCATAAAAACTTTTTTTTTTTGAGACTGAGAGTTCCTATTCCTGCTTCATGAGATGACAGGATCACCTCCACTCCACGTTCCATGCTTCATTTCTCTAATCTCAAAGACAGGTGCAGCTTCTTCTAGGCTATGGATAGAAAGTGGATTGAAAAAAAACAACCAGCTAATATTTGCCACAGATTCTTGCTAGATTCCAAACCTGCAGAACCCAGCCCCTGAGTTTTCTCCCTGCAATGAGAAGCTGAGTGGAGGAGCGAGGGTAAGTGTTCAGGACGTCGAGGAATATTTTCAGCACAGAGTCATCTATGCTTAGGAAGGTGCTGACAAACAGCTTGAGACCGCGGATACTGTGGAAAGCCTGAGACTTTGTGCTTGACAGAATGTTCATTTATTTGTGACAGGACAGCAATCGAGGGTTAGTGATCAGGAAGGATTTCTTGGCATAAGCAAAGAGGCAAGACTGCATTATTCAGTAGAATTTAAGCAATTCCTTTTTAGGATTTTTTTTTTGTGGGAGATCAGGTTATTTATTTATTGTTTGTTTTATTGATTTTAAAGAGAGAAGAAAGGAGAGAGAGAGACAGGAAATTGATCCGTGCCTGTATGTGCCCTGACCAGGGATCAAACCGGCAACCTCTACTCTTTGGGATGATGCTCTAACCAACTGAGCTAACTGGCCAGGGTTCAAGGTTGTTTTTTAAAGAAAAACTCAAAGTGATTTCTAGATCTGTAAAATGTTATTCCTGAGACAATATAATACCTCCTGAGAGTTCCTGTTCAGTCTATAATTCTAAAATATATTATATTCAAGGCAACTTAAAGCAAAAACTTGAAGTTTCCTTATTTCATGACTCAATACCAGCTCCAACTTTCCCCATATTATATATGTTTTTCAGGTATGTTTCTATACTTATTAGAAAGAATAAATGATAATTTGAAGCAGAAGGCTCAAGGCCACCGCATACAGCATGCATATTGTACACTGTAAATATCATAAGCACCCCCATTCCTGAAGCTACAGTGTGAGTAGTATTCCTTTGACTGTGAATTCACTGGCTCTGGGAAAGAGCCTGACATTCATGCTAAGTCACGGCAGCATAGAATTATAGTTGGTGATCTCTATCCCTGCCTGCTATTTTCATTTGACTAGGTATTTAATGTGATTAGTGATTTTATTTTTGAATCTGGTCTCCATATTGCTAACTGGCCCACTTTAGGTGAGAGAGCATAGATGCAAGAGAAAGACTCACTGATCTAGTGAAAAAAAAAAGATGCTCTGATAACATGTGCATCATTTCTTTGGACAACTATATTCCTAGGAGGAAAGGTCACTGGAATCCCTTTGGTAATTGTCTGAAATTGTTGTCTTCCATCTTATAACACCATAGTCAGAGGAACTATGAAGCATAGCTATTTCCCAGTGGAGGGAGATCAGAAACATGGTTTGCCTTATAGAGCAATCTCAGCCTGAAATGATTGTCATTACTGTTATTTTCTCCAGGTTCATTCTGTCATTCTCATCGTGAAATGCTAGCTCAGTATTCCCCAAGAGTCACAAGAGAGTGGAGGAATGGCTTGTTTAAGGGTTACCTTTTAGCCCTACCACCTGGACTACATACAGTTTGCCCCTTGGACTGAGCACCCCTTGGACTCTCCCAGAAGTATCTCTGGAGAGGAGACAGTCTACCCAGGGCAAAGACAAACCGAGATGATGTAGGTAGGGAGGATATAGGGCTTTTAGGAAGTAAAAGGAAGGTTTCCAGGATAATGGGCTGCTCTTGAGTCCCTTTTGAAAGGATTTGCTGATGATTATGCCAATTCTAATGGAGTTTTTGAAGACCTTTACTCATATATTTAATGATTTATAAAGCTCTGCAACGTTCAGAGGTTAGGTGCAGAATAGAATGTAATACATGAGTTGTCCTCATTCCAGGAACTTACAACCCTGTTGAGGAAAAAAGTCTCCATGAAATTGTTAAACATGAGCATATTGGAGGATGCCACCAGTGCATTTTGGAATGATCAGGGAGAGGCTGTGGCTGAAATGGGACTTGAGGTGGACCTTGAAACTTGTACAAAGGGGGCATGCCAAAGTAGAAGGGAGGGAAGAGGACCTGCTTAGTAGTAGACTACAATAACTTAAACCAAACCTGAGGTTCAGAGTTTTATGCCAAGAAACGGGAACCATTGTAGTGTTTTCTACACATCTGTCTCAGGATTTAGCTGCTGTTGTGCCTTCAGGTCTTGCAAGATTTGGATTTTCACTAGAATATGACCTTAGAGACAGGGTAGACCCACTTCAGTATATTGCACCAGCACTGTGCTGAGAACTAGATGCTCTAGAACATAAATGACCCCAGACTGACAGAGAATGACATAGGGAACTGTTTTCATGGTTACAACTCTTATCAACAATACCCTGCTTACTATTTGGCTTCGTCAAATTTCTTTTGAGCTCTGTGCCTATCTCTGGGTTGGACATCATTGATACTGTTGTTTCTTTGTTGAACTTCTCCTTTTGAAGAAGAAAACATAATTTAGAGATCAGGATAGCTCTCTGGATTATCCACATTATTCTGCAGCTTTAGCCTAGAGGCCCAAGCTGTCTGCTTAACAACAATGCCCTATAGCCCTCTCTAGAGCAGGGCTGATTAAATTTTAACATGAATATGACTTACCTGGGGATCTTGTTGAAAAGGTCCTGATTTATTAAGTCTGAGATGCAGCCTGATATTCTGCATTTCCAATAAGCTCTGAGGTGGTGCTGCTGCTGCTGATGGTCCAAGGACCACACTTACTACCAGGACTCAGCACATATTCAATAGTATGGATGCTTATAGCAACAGAGTGATCCAGAAAGTTTGAGTGTGAGAAGGAGCAGAATGGAGTAGAAATACTTTTCCTATGAGATTATAGCCACCCAAGCTAATATACCAGTTTGACAATGAGTCATGGTCACCATTTACCCAGACCCTCATTTCTCATTAAGAGACTCTCCCCAGGACATGCCCGTGCTGAAGCCTAGGGCATAGCATGCCTTTCCCATCAAAAGCCCAATGAAGACGTTTATGACTTTCCAGCAGTGAAAAAGAGAGGGTCAAGTTTGAATGCTGAGTGGGTTATGTCTTTTCTCTAAGTTTAATCTAATCAACTGCAGGGCAAATTAGAAGGTAAATCTGGTGGTTTGTTGTATTCAATTCAACTCAGCGAATATTTATTGCATGTCTGCTTTGGGTCTAACACTGCTTGTTAAGTATATGAATCACTGATGAAAGGTGAAAAGTGGTCTCTGCTGTCCAGAGACTTGCTGTGTTATTGAAGTTATGGAAGCAATGAAAGAAAAACATGTGAGAGCAGGGATATAATTATGTGCTAAATTGAATTTAACCAAGTGCCAAACCTATGACACAAGCAGTAAGTGCTGTGAAAAGTTGGGGGTGAGGGGGTTTGGATGTTGGCTGAGATCTCTGAAACCAGAGTTACAGTTTTTAAATTGAGAGCTCTATTGTTTGACTGATATTGGGGTTTTGGAGATCTGGCAGATACAGAATTTGGAGCTCCTGGGTGGGAAAGGGAAAGGCAGAGTCCAGCACAGAAACAGCATTCACTTGTTTTCAGGTACTAAGAGCCCTACAATGAATGCAAATCACACCTTTCACCCTACACCTTCCCATCCCCACAGTGGGATGGGAAAGCATTTCTTTAAATGAAACCCCTTCTAGAGAATGAGATCATTGCTACACTGTGCTGGGTTTGATGGAACACTCCCACAGCTTGTAGGGGATTCAGACCTAAAGTGAATTCTTTCCATAGCACATGAATAATAATAAGGCTTTAATGGGAAAGGCCATCTCAGGATCTCAGGGCAGATACTTTATAGTTTATAGATGGGGCAGACAAAAGGAGAAGGGGCTGGGAAAGGCCCTCAAAGGCAAAGAGGGAGCCCCTATCATTTATCTGGTCCATGAAAGCCCTGTGGAAGAACAATGCCGTTCAGTAATTATATAGCACTCTAAACTCTTTTTATAAACATCAGCTGGTCAAGTCACATGACATCCCAGGAGAGCGAATGCACATTGGTCTTTCTCAATTTCTGATGGTGAATTATAGGCATAGAGCCTATATGTATGTGGTGGAAAGACTCATGCCTCCCTTGGTCTGCCTAACTGGGTGAGTAGGCCAAATCCACACGGTCAAATCTATTAGGTGGCTTTACTGTGTCATGCATGAACTGAGTACCAATCCTTCTCTCCTCCCCGTGTGAGGAACAATATCAGGTTCTCTGAGTTGTCCCATGGAGCACCCTTCTCCCAACTAGAATTGAGGGAGAAAACAGCACCTCTCCTCCTCCCTGCCCTGCTAGTGGGATGAGGAAACTCAAACCCAGTTTTCTTCAAAAAGGTTCTCAAATGCTCTCTCCTACCTACATTGTGTCTTATTTTTATATCCTTTTCTGGCCAAGTAGCCTACAAGTTGCAAGACCTCTTACTGAATGTGTCCTGCATAGATTTTCCACATGGGGGTCTGTTTCATACTCACTTTGGTATCTGAGACCTATTGTGGTGGTGCCCCGGGCTAGACTAGGGCAGAGAGAATGCTTCTGTAAACTTTAGATCACAGCAGCAGCTGTTTTCTGTGGATGGAACAAGACTGATAGGAAACCGCTAAAATTTATCTAGGGGCTGAACTTGAAAGAAACCCTTTTCAAGTTCCTGGTCTTCCCTTTTCTAGCAAGAGCATTTGGAGCCCAACAGTTTCAGATTGGGGACTTGTCGGCCAAATCTGGCCCACAGATGCATTTTTTAAGCTGTTCTTGTGGTTCGTAAAAACCTGAGTTACATTTTGACGTTTTTAAATGAGTGTATTTTCATTTAAAAATTGGAATTTCTGGCTTCTCTTGAGAAAACTGAGGATCTGACAACTCTGGGCCCCACTTCCTGCTTGGAAACAGGGGACGCTGACCTGAAGCCCTGGAGAAGCCCTGTGCTCTTCACTTCGTGCCTGAGCCCCCTCAGCCCACTGCAGCCATTTATTTTGATTTTTTCACTTTGATGAGTTACAAGTATGGCCCGTAATTTTTTTTTTAAATCTTGATATTATGGGTGGCATGCCTAAGACAGACAAGAGTCCAAGGTAGGTTTGCATAGGAGTGATTCAGGAAAAGTAGAATGCTGATTTTGAGACACCTTAGAAATGGTCTAAACTAGAGGGAGAGAATCTGCTGGTGTTTCTGGGAATGTTTGTGGAGAAGGACCAGTTTGATTTTTACTTTATAATCTATTATAGACTTGTACTTATATAAAATACAATATACACAAATTCCTAGAAAAATAGAGGGAATAAGAGATATACAAAATACAAGCCAAGCTTGGCCTGTCGTGATAGAGCAGATAAAGTATCAAATTGGAACACTGAGGTTGCCAGTTCAAAACCCTGAGCTTGCCTGGTCAAGACACATACGAGGAGCAACTACTAAGAGTTGATGCTTCCTGCATTTCCCCCCACTTTCTCTCTCTCTCTCCTTTCTCTAAAAATCAATCAATAAAACCTTATAAAATACAAGCTAAATTTTATTAGATTATTCGGACATCAACATTATTTTAATAAATGTGACTGGAATAAACATAACATGGAATCAAAATAATTACAAAGATGATATTGTTCATTTAATGTATTCATAGGCCATAACTACAGAGAATGAGTGCTATGCTTTCTGACTCTCTGCAGTTATAAACTAAGGAAAAGTTAAGAACAAAATAGTAATTTCACATATTAAATACCTCGATGAACATTTTTTTTTTTTTTTTATATATAATTTTATTTTTTTAATGGGGTGACATCAATAAATCAGGATACATATATTCAAAGATAACAAGTCCAGGTTATCTTGTCGTTCAATTATGTTGCATACCCACCACCCAAAGTCAGATTGTCCTCTGTCACCTTCTATCTTGTTTTCTTTGTGCCCCTCCCCACCCCCTATCACTCTCCCATTCCCCCCTCCCCCCCCCCATAACCACCACACTCTTATAAATGTCTCTTAGTTTCACTATTATGTCCCACCTACGTATGGAATAATACAGTTCCTGTTTTTTTCTGATTTACTTATTTCGCTTCGTATCATGTTATCAAGATCCCACCATTTTGCTGTAAATGTTCCGATGTCATCATTTCTTATGGCTGAGTAGTATTCCATAGTGTATATGTGCCACATCTTCTTTATCCAGTCATCTATTGATGGGCTTTTTGGTTGTTTCCATGTCCTGGCCACTGTGAACAATGCTGCAATAAACATGGGGCTGCATGTGTCTTTACGTATCAATGTTTCTGAGTTTTTGGGATATATACCCAGTAGAGGGATTGCTGGGTCATAAGGTAGTTCTATTTTCAGTTTTTTGAGGAACCACCATACTTTCTTCCATAATGGTTGTACTACTTTACATTCCCACCAACAGTGTATGAGGGTTCCTTTTTCTCCACAGCCTCTCCAACATTTGCTGTTACCTGACTTGCTAATAACAGCTAATCGAACAGGTGTGAGGTGGTATCTCATTGCCGTTTTGATTTGCATTTCTCTAATAGCTAAAGAAGATGAGCATCTTTTCATATATCTGTTGGCCATTTGTATTTCTTCCTGGGAGAAGTGTCTATTCATATCCTCTTCCCATTTTTTTATTGGATTGTTTGTTTGTTTGTTGTTGAGTTTTATGAGTTCTTTGTATATTTTGGATATTAGGCCCTTATCTGAGCTGTCGTTTGAAAAAATCATTTCCCATTTAGTTGGCTTTCTGTTTATTTTGTTATCAGTTTCTCTTGCTGAGCAAAAACTTCTTAGTCTGATGTAGTCCCATTCATTAATTTTTGCCTTCACTTCTCTTGCCATTGGAGTCAAATTCATAAAATGCTCTTTAAAACCCAGGTCCCTGAGTTGAGTACCTATGTCTTCTTCTATGTACTTAATTGTTTCAGGTCTTATGTTTAGATCTTTGATCCATTTTGAGTTAATTTTTGTACAGGGGGAGAGACTGTAGTCCAGTTTCATTCTTTTGCATGTGGCTTTCCAGTTTTCCCAGCACCATTTATTGAAGAGGCTTTCTTTTCTCCATTGTGTGTTGTTGGCCCCTTTATCAAAAATTATTTGACTATATATATGTGGTTTTATTTCTGGACTTTCTATTCTGTTCCATTGGTCTGAGTGTCTATTTTTCTGCCAATACCATGCTGTTTTGATTGTCGTGGCCCTATAATAGAGTTTGAAGTCAGGTATTGAAATGCCCCCAGCTTCATTCTTTTTCTTTAGGATTTCTTTGGCTATTCGGGGTTTTTTATAGTTCCATATAAATCTGATGATTTTTTGCTCTATTTCTTTAAAAAATGTCATTGGAAGTTTGATGGGAATTGCATTAAATTTGTATATTGCTTTGGGTAATATAGCCATCTTGATTATATTTATTCTTCCTAGCCAAGAACAAGGTATATTCTTCCATCTCATTATATCTTTTTCGATTTCCCTTAACAATGGTTTATAGTTTTCATTATATAAGTCCTTTACATTCTTTGTTATGTTTATTCCTAAGTATTTTATTTTTTTTGTTGCAATCGTGAAGGGGATTGTTCTTTTGAGTTCCTTCTCAGTTGTTTCATTGTTGGCATATAGAAAGGCTATTGACTTCTGTATGTTAATTTTGTATCCTGCGACCTTACTGTATTGGCTTATTGTTTCTAGTAGTCTTTTTGTGGATTCTTTGGGGTTTTCGATGTATAGGATCATATCATCTGCAAAAAGTGATACCTTTACTTCTTCTTTTCCGATATGGATGCCTTTTATTTCTTTGTCTTGTCTGATTGCTCTGGCTAGAACCTCTAGTACCACATTAAATAAGAGTGGAGAGAGTGGACAACCCTGTCTTGTTCCTGATTTAAGGGGGAAAGCCTTCAGTTTAGTGCCATTTAATATGATGTTAGCTGATGGTTTATCATATATGGCCTTTATCATGTTGAGATATTTTCCTTCTATACCCATTTTGTTGAGAGTCTTAAACATAAAATTGTGTTGTATTTTATCGAAAGCCTTTTCTGCGTCTATTGATAAGATCATGTGGTTTTTGTTCTTTGTTTTGTTGATATGGTGTATTACATTAACCGTTTTACGTATGTTGAACCATCCTTGAGATTCTGGGATGAATCCCACTTGATCATGATGTATTATTTTTTTAATATGTTGTTGTATTCGATTTGCTAGTATTTTGTTTAGTATTTTAGCATCTGTATTCATTAGAGATATTGGTCTGTAGTTTTCTTTTTTTGTGCCATCCTTGCCTGGTTTTGGTATGAGGGTTATGTTGGCTTCGTAAAATGTGTTTGGAAGTATTGCTTCTTCTTCAATTTTTTGGAAGACTTTGAGTAGAATAGGAACCAAGTCTTCTTTGAATGTTTGATAAAATTCGCTGGTATAGCCGTCAGGGCCTGGACTTTTATTTTTGGGGAGGTTTTTAATGGTTTTTTCTATTTCTTCTCTACTGATAGGTCTGTTTAGGCTTTCTGCTTCTTCTTGACTCAGTCTAGGAAGGTTGTATTTTTCTAGGAATTTATCCATTTCTTCTAGGTTGTTGAATTTAGTGGCATAAAGTTTTTCATAGTATTCTACAATAATTCTTTGTATATCTACGGTGTCCGTGGTGATTTCTCCTCTTTCATTTTGGATTTTGTTTATATGAGTTCTTTCTCTTTTTTCCTTGGTAAGTCTTGCCAAGGGTTTGTCAATTTTGTTGATCTTTTCAAAGAACCAGCTCCTTGTTCTATTAATTTTTTCTATAGTTTTTCTGTTCTCTAATTCATTTATTTCTGCTCTGATTTTTATTATCTCCTTTCTTCGGCTGGTTTTGGGTTGTCTTTGTTCTTCTTTTTCTAGTTCCTTAAGGTGGGAAGTTAAGTGGTTCACTTGGGCTCTCTCTTGTTTGTTCATATATGCCTGAAGTGATATGAACTTCCCTCTTATCACTGCTTTTGCTGCATCCCATAGATTCTGATATGTCGTATTGTCATTTTCATTAGTCTGTATATATCTTTTGATCTCTGCACTTATTTCTTCTTTGACCCATTCATTTTTTAAAAGTATGTTGTTTAGTTTCCACATTTTTGTGGGATTTTTTTCCTCTTTTTTGCAGTTGAATTCTAGTTTCAAGGCTTTATGATCAGAAAATATGCTTGGTACAACTTCAATTTTTCTGAATTTGCTGATGTTGTTTTTGTGGCCCAACATATGGTCAATTCTTGAGAATGATCCATGTACACTGGAGAAAAATGTATACTCAGTCACTTTGGGATGAAATGTCCTGTAGATGTCTATCATATCCAGGTGCTCTAGTGTTTTGTTTAAGGCCACTATGTCTTTGTTGATTCTCTGTTTGGATGACCGATCTAGAGCCGTCAGCGGTGTATTGAGGTCTCCAAGTATGATTGTATTTTTGTCAGTTTTTGTTTTAAGATCAATAAGTAGCTGTCTTATATATTTTGGTGCTCCTTGGTTTGGTGCATATATATTAAGAATTGTTATGTCTTCTTGATTCAGTGTCCCCTTAGCCATTATGAAATGGCCATTTTTGTCTCTGAGTACTTTTCCTGTCTTGTAGTCAGCATTATCCGATATGAGTACTGCTACGCCTGCTTTTTTTTGGATGTTATTTGCTTGGAGTATTGTTTTCCAGCCTTTCACTTTGAATTTGTTTTTATCCTTGTTACTTAGATGAGTTTCCTGTAGGCAGCATACAGTTGGATTTTCTTTTTTAATCCATTCTGCTACTCTGTGCCTTTTTATTGGTGAGTTTAATCCATTTACATTTAGTGTAATTATTGATACTTGTGGGTTCCCTATTGCCATTTTATATCTTGCTTTCTGTTAGTTTTGTGTCTTGTTTGATCCTTCTCTTTTGTTTTTCTATCTTTTGTTTTTATTTGGTTGTATTCCATACATCTTTCCTCTGTTGCTATCTTTTTTATCTCATGTGCTTCTGTGGTGGTTTTTTCAATGGTGGTTACCTTTGAATAATGAAAAGGGTCCCTACCCTGTTCATTGTAGCGAACTATTTTGTGAGTACTTTTGCACTCCATCGTCCTTTGCTACTGTTAATCTCCATCTTCTCCCCCTCTTTCTTTTTGTTGTTGTCACAGTTTAAATTTGGTTTTATTGTGTTCTTCTTGGAGCTTTTACTTGTGGCTCTGTTTTTTTTTGTTCTTTGTATCTGATTGGAGAACCCCCTTTAGTAATTCCTGGAGTGGGGGTTTTCTGATGATAAATTCCCTCATCTTTTCTGTATCTGTGAATGTTTTTATTTCTCCTTCATATTTGAAGGATAGCTTTGATGGGTATAGTATTCGTGGCTGAAAGTTCCTCTCTTTCAGGACTTTAAATATTGGGGTCCACTCTCTTCTAGCTTGTAGAGTTTCTGCTGAGAAATCTGATGATAATCTAATGGGCCTTCCTTTATATGTTGTATTCTTCTTTTCCCTGGCTGCCTTGAGAATTTTTTCTTTGCTGTTGGTTTGTGTCAATTTCATTATGATATGCCTTGGAGTAGGTTTGTTGGGGTTAAGAAAACTTGGAGTTCTGTTTGCTTCTTGAACTTGAGGCTTTAGTTCTTTCCACAGGCTTGGGAAGTTCTCATCTATTATTTGTTTGAGTATGTTCTCCATTCCATTTTCTCTCTCTTCTCCCTCTGATATACCTATTATTCTCATGTTATTCTTTTTGATGGAGTCAGATAATTCTTGTAGGGCTATCTCATTTTTTTTAATTTTTGAGTCTCTTTCTTCTTCTCTCTGTTGTGCCTCAAGTTGCTTGTCTTCTATTTCACTAATCCTCTCTTCTATCTGACCTGTTCTATTAGCTAAGCTTGTTACTTCGTTTTTCAGCTCGTGAATTGAGTTTTTCATCTCTGTTTGATTTGTTTTTATAGTTTCAATTTCCTTGGACATATATTCTTTGTGTTCATTGAGTTGTTTTCTGAGCTCCCTAAATTGTCTTTCTGTGTTTTCTTGTATATCTCGGAGGATTTTTAGGATTTCTATCTTGAATTCTCTGTCATTTAGCTCCAAGGTTTCCAATATATTAAATTTTTTCTCCATAGATTTTTCCTCATCTAGCTGTGTTACCTCTCTTTCTTTTGTATCCATGATATTCGATTTTCTCTTCCTTAATGGCATCTGAGGGTGGTTTTGTTGATAGTATTAATGAGATTTAATAAAGAATAAAAAGTTTAAAAAAATAAAAATATTAAAAAAATCGAAAAAAGTTGTTTTTTTTAAAAAAAAATAATAATGAAATAAAGAAAAATAAAATAAAAAAAAAATTAAAAAAAAAAAAAAAAAAAAAAGGAAATTATTCCCCCCCTCCTTTTTTCCTCTCCTCTCCTCTCCCCTCTTTCTTGATAAAATCTTGTGGTGGACTGTGAATTATAACAAACAATGCCTGTGATGGAGGGCCTGAATTGGGGAAAAGTAATAAAGGGGCAAACAAACAAACAAAAAAAAAAACAAAAAAAAAAACAAAAAAAAAAAGGAAAAAGAAGAAAAAAAAAAGAGCGTATGGACCCACAAAAAGCAAATAAGGAAAAAATTTGGGTCAAGAATAAAATGATTTGCTTTTAGGTGTTGGTTGTCTAAGAGTTATGATGAGAGGATTAATAGGAAAACGGAAAAATGGGGGGACAAATTAAAAAATTACTATTGTATTTAGTGGAACAAGAACTAGATAATATGGAGAGCCAGGGATGGGAGCACTGCTAGTGAGTTAAAAAGGTGAAGTAAAAACCCCCCAGAATGCCACAAACATACGTTTGAGTCCCAGATAAGATAATTTGTTTGTTATTGAGGTTTGAGTGAGAGGAGATGTAAAGGAGAAAGGAAGAAACTAATACAGAGGGAGAAAAGAAAGAGAGAGAGAGAAAAAAAAAAAGAGGGAACCACTAAAAGAAGAAAAAAGAAAGGAGAGAGAGAGAGAGAGTTAAGGGTTTTGGAGTGCAACCCTCATAGAGAGAAAGGAAGAGAAGAGAAAAGATAATGGGAGATGTAACACTTATGGGTAGTGTAGTTCAAGGAGAAGAGAGAGTAAGACCGGTAGAGAGTTAATCGGCCAAATTGGAGGAGGAAAAAAAAAGTATCAAGAATGAAGATAAGAGAAACAAACGAACAAATATAATAAAATGGGATAGGTTATAAAGTCTGCAGATTATTCTTGATTTTGAGAGGTTATCTTCTTGCTTTTTCTTTTCTCTCCCTCTTCCTGGTCGGTGACTCTGTACCCTGGGTTTTGCCCCTTTGCCACGCTCAGGTGGAGGTTTGCAGTTGATAAGTCTCTATGGCAATGTCATGTATTGTGCTTTAGTCTCGTTGGCAGTCTAGGCTATTAGCATTTATAGGCTCCGACAGTGAGAGAGTCCGTGTTCCTAGAGCCTTTCTCCTAGTCTTTCCTTCCTCAATTAGTAGCCTGATAATCCAGCTATGGGGTTGCTGCTGCCTCTGCCTGGATAGTAAGAGGTTCAAAGAGCTGGCAACTCCCCACTCTATTTCCACTCAGCACAGGGCTCTGGGTAAGGCTCAGTCAGTCAGAGCTGCTAGCATAATCAGGCGGGCTTTCTGGCCATTCAAAGACCTCTGGCTCTGCCACTCTGTCCGGTAACACAAGCGGGTGCCCACTTCCGGGGCGCTTGGAGGAAACTCTCACTCACTGGCTGCGCGCGCAGACCAGGATATCCGGCCAGCAGTCTCACACTCTGAGTGAAACCCCCAACCGCAGGGAAAAGTTGCAGCGTTGGAATTGAGTCTCACTCCGTCCCCGTGCGCGGCTTTTGCAAGGCGCTGGGGCGGCCCGAGATTCCGCTTTGGCCCACACAAAGGCCCCTGACTCTGCTCCTCTGTGCGATGACACGGGCGCGCACTGCCGAAGCACTCGGAGGAATCGCTCACTCCTTATCTGCGCGCGCAAACCAGGATATGAGGCCGGCCGCGATTCCCTCTGAGTGAAACACCCTCCAGTACGGAAAATCTCCACCGTTGGAATTAGTTCTCACTCCCTCCCATGCGTGGCTTTCCCAGGGCGCTGGGGCTGCCCAGAGACTCTGCCCTCGGCCCACAGAAAGGCCTCTGACCCTGCCTCTCCGTGGGGCAACACGGGCACTGACTCCCGGGGCCTAGGAAGAAATCTCTCGCCCACTAACTGCGCACCAGCCAGGAGACCAGGTAAAATGGCCGCGCCGCTTGTCTTTCTTTGTTTGGGTTTGGCGCAAGTATTAGCTTGTATTGCCCGGGTTGCCACAGGATCAGATTTTCCTCGGCTTGGATCTCCGTGCCACAGCCTGGTTCGGCCGTTTGTATTCACCCCCTTTGCCCGCCTCAGTTTCTATATTCACAGTTACCAGAGAAAGCCGCCCTGTTTAGGTTAGTGAGGAAGGTGGAGCATTTCTTACTCCCTATTTCCTTCGGGGTTTGGTTATATATTTAGCCAATTTTTCACTCAATCATACCTTTGGGTGTATTGCGAAGCATCTGGAAGCTCCAAGTATAGGTTTTTCTGTTTCTGGTTGAAGATCTTGTTGAGTTTTGGGGGAGATTTATCGGTATCGCTTCCTACCCCGCCATTACTCTGACGTCATCTCCTCGATGAACATTTTTAATTAACACCATGTGTATTAATATTTAAGGTTTTTAATGCAATAAATAAGTATACTTACTTATACTTCTTGCTTGTTAATTGCGCTAGTAAGTTGAATTGACAATGACATTATTCATGGGGAAGATACTTCTGTGTTTTGTTTTTCAGTAACATTACAGAAGAGAATCCTTCTGTGAGGGACCTTAGCATAAATGGGAAAACAAATTTTAAAGTAACAGCAAACTCAGAATATTAATTTTTAACTTTTCTTCAAAATGAAGAAAAAATAACATTATTTCCAAAATATATTTTTAATTTTTCATCAGTAGTAAATTTGGACAATTTATTCTATAAAATTAAATTTAAAATTAATTTTACTTCCAATAAAAGAATAGATTCCAGGTCCATGAATTTCCCATTTGTGAAAATTCTTTTTAAAGTTTTATTTAAAACATTTTTTAAAAATTTCATTTTACTTCAAATATTATTTTGCATTAGTTTCATGTGTGCAGCACAGAGGCTAGGTAATCATATACTTCCCATAGTGTTCCCCCTGATATTTCCAATACCCAACTGGCACCATACATAGTTATTACAATACTGTTGACTATATTCCCTATGCTGTACTTTACAGTCACATGACTGTTTTATAACCAGTAATCTGTACTTCTCAATCCCTTCACCTTTTTATTTATTTATTTAAATTTAGTTATTCATTTTAGAGAAGAGAGACAGAGAGAGAGAGAGAAGGGGGAGGAACAGGAACATCAACTCCCATATGTGCCTTGATCAGGCAAGCCCAGGGTTTTGAACCAGCGACCTCAGCGTTCCAGGTCAATGCTTGATCCACTGCACCACCACAGGTCAGGCTCAGTCCCTTTACCTTTTTACACAGTCCTCCAGCCCCACTTTCCTCTGGCAACCATCAGTCTGTTCCTTGTATCCGTAGTCTGTTTCTGTTTAATTTATTCATTTATATTGTTCTTTAGAGTTGGCATATAAGTGAAAATATATGGTATTTGCCTTTTTTTGACTGACTTATTTCACTGAGCATAGTACCCACAAGGTCTACCCATGCTGTAACAAATAGTAAGATTTCATTCTTTATTATGGCCAACTAATATTCCATTTTATATCTGTACCACAGCTTTTTTTTATATCTATTTGTCTATTAATAGTACTTGAGGTTGATTCCATAGCTTGGCTATTGTAACTAATGCTGCAAAGAACATAAGAGTACATATATTCTTTCGAAGTAGTGTTTTGGGTTTCTTCAGACACATACCCAGCTTATTTGTGAATATTCTTACAATAGAAAGTAAAATTCAAAACCTCTACAAAATTTATAAGGTGCTTGGCAATAACTTTGTAGGTGTGTAATTTCAAGATCATATCATCACCTACTTTATTATTAATTATTGTTAAATTATGGAGCTATCGACACTGCAAAAACTGTTCAAGCTTCTTTTTTTTGTCTTTTGGTCTTATCTGCCATTGAAAACAAGTCATACATCTTTAAAAAAATTCATTTAGAAAATTAAATTTAACAAGTGACATTGACCAATAAGAGTACATAGGTTTCAGGTAAATATTTCTATAGCATTTGAACTGCTGATTGTGTTGTGCACTCATCACCCAAAGTCAAATAATTTTCATCTTTTATTTGAATGAAAATATTAAGATCTTTAAAAATACAAAAGTTAAACAAATTAGCATGACAGACTGTCTAATCCATACCTCTGAATTGTTGAAAGTGATTTTTGCAGAAAGAACAAATAGGTTTATTCAGTAGTCTGGAGAGGAATGAAATGGGGGTCATCTAGGAGTCACTGAAGAGGGGATGCTTTCAGAACATTCGGATATCAAGTAGAAATTAATGTCAGGATTCCATTAGGCAGCATGAACTGCTATAAGCTTGGAGCATAAGAGAGAGTGTAATTTATCCCCTTTAGTGACAGGGCCTGCTCAGGGCCAATAACATTTATCCAATTAAAATTTTTTTATAACCGACTTGCATTTTTGAGCAACCTGTGTGTGCATATTTCCAGTCCAGATGCTAGATTGATACGAATGTTTGCCAAATAAAAAAAATAAACAACTGTAAAAGATGAATAACAGAAACCTTTATAGCCAGGGTCAAAACTTACTTCTATGAGGGATGCTGGGGATAGAGCAGTGGACAAGACAATGTCTGTCATTCAGGAGCTTACTGTCTAGCAGAGATAGTAATGAGTAAACAGATCATGGCACTATGATATGGAACTGGGCTTTGTGGAATACTGTCAGAGGGATTTCAAAACAAACTGAAATACTTCCAATTGGAATGAGAATCAGTCCATTCTTATGAAAGTATTATGTCCTGCAGAAGTTTTGTGACTTAGCTAAAAATTACTTGAAGCTAGATGATTGGCATTAGATATGTTAACATAAATTGACAGTTTTTTCCCCCTAAATGCACCTCATCAAGTCTAGATAGGAACAGCCATTATTAGACAAGTCCCAGGTCTTGGAAATGTTAGAGAAATCCTGGAAAGCAAGTAAACCAGATGGGTCTAGATAGTGTTAACTTCTCCCTAATTCTAAGACTACCTTTTTCACTCAAAGTATATTGGTAGAAGCCATTAGGTTAGGTTTCATAGATTTTGAGGGGACCTGAACATCTAGTGAGTGGCCCCTAGGGTCTTGCTAGTGACTGACACACAATTTTTCCCCCAAATTTTAACATTTTATTCTTTTGTTTGAAATACATATCTCATTTATTTAAGGGACAGGAATCTGAGATACTACTTTCATAAAAAGTATATATCAGCTCACATGATCTGCAAGACAGTTCTTAAAATTAAGTCTTATTTCCTTAAGAAAGGAGGTAATTTAGACAGTTACCTCCTTTCTTAGAAGGTACTGTCTTAGACAGAAACTTCTCTGGGCAACAAAATAGATGCTCATCTATCTAAGACAATTCTCACTTTAAAACATTATTTAGAACCATATTTGCTACATCAATGAAAAGTGAGATTCTTGGGTCATACGAATATAGAAAATAGATAATCTATAAGCAGAATACAGTATACTCTGCAATTAGAAATAAAACTTCAAGATCCTTTTTTTCTGCATAAAAGGTATACACCCCTCTATTTGTTAATCTTTAGAAATCATAAATAAAAATTTGAACTGTTTTTAATTATACTTAGCAGACTATTTCTCTTTGAATGCAATTCTATGCTTAGATGGATTTATATACAGTCCTGCGTTTTATTAGGGTTACACATGACTTTTTACCATCCTCTATGACTCTTTTAAAAGAGGTATGGAGATGCATGAGCATTTTTAATTCAGGGTTAGTGGAAGGTTATATTTTGATACATGATAATAAAAGATGACATAGGTCTCTGAATTTCCCAATTTACCACAAGTTATTTATAAACCAGAAATGAAAATCACATGGTTTAAAGTTTAAACATTTCCAATATTTTTCACTGGATATATGAAAAATGTTACACAATACAATTTCTTGGTAGAATTCATGGGGGTGATAGGTTAAGGACTAATCTTAGATTGTGAATTTGGTAGTCAAGTGTGAGCTCCAATAATACGTTAATTGCCACCATACTGCTTTACCTATCAAGCCCCATTCTGCTGGCATGCTGTTCAGGGAATAAAATGTACATGACCCTGTCCTGATTCTATTGCTCAAGAACCATACATAGAGAAGTGAAAGACATCAATAATTATAAAAATTTTGAGAAACACCATCTCCAGAATTTGATAATTTCCCCATTCCTTGCCAAATATACATTCAAGCAACCAAATATTGTCACCTTTTCACCTAAATCACATTATCCTGGTGGTTCTCTCATTTCTCTACTTACTTTGCTTAACTAGCAAAGATGACTCCATGAGAACAATGCATGTGATGTGTCTAGGAAAACCACTTAGGGGAAGCAGCACACCTGTTATGGCAACATCTGTGGTAATTCCCAAGGAAAGGGGTAAGCAGAATAGGCACTTAAGTGTCAGTGACAGATGTTGCCCCACACCTCTAACCACAGAGGTCATACCCATTTGTCTAATACAGGAATGTTGCACTCACCCCCCCGGATTTGCTTATTCTTAATTTCTTGATCCTGTCTGAATCATTAGCTATGGCATAGCTGTGGGAAAGTATATTATATCCTCCACTGGTTAGTGCTATAAACTAGGGTGTGGCAGATAGACCCTTGTAATAACCAACTTAACTCATTGTATGTTCTAATGACCCTTTTTAATCTCAGATGTTATTCTTATAAAAATGGTCCTAGTTGTTTTATTAATAGGATTGCCATAACAAAAACAACAACAACATAGACTGGGTGGCTTAACAATAGAAATGAACTTTGTCACAGGTCTGGAAGCTTCAAGTCTGAAGTTGGGGTGCTAGCATGGTCAGTTTCTGGTGAGAGCTCTCTTCTGAGCTTGCAGATGGCCATCTTCTTTCTGTGTCTTAACCTGGTGGAGAGAAGAGGGCTCTCCCTCTTCTTCTGAATAAAAAAAAATGTATATACTTATTTCCACATTCTTTAACACTGAGCTCAGCCAAGGTCTCTACAAAGTCTAATCTAAGCTCTTGTTTTAAACTAAGTTTTCTGACCATTCTAACATATAAATACACAATAAAACTATTAAAATTACGTTAAAGATTCCTTGAAGCCAGGGATAATACCTTATATTGATTGTTATAATATTCCTAGTGTCTAGCATTGTGCTGGGCACATAGGTTTTTACTAAATTCTGGGGTATTGAGAGAATAAAACTAAGTCAGCAATTAGACAGTATTAGATTAATGATTTAATTTTTAAAATAGTATTATTTGCCTGCCCACATGGACAATAAAAACAGCATCAACGAAAATATCCCTCCACTAAACTATTTTACCTGGAGGCGTGAAGCGCCTTGTAAATACTAGTGAGCATGTTTCCTGTTCCAGCATGGGCCGAAAAAAACTAAACTCAGTAACTTCCTCTGAGGGGCCTGCAGTTCTTTTATAGTCAGAACCATCAGAGTGAGACATGTGAAAGAATTCAAGTGAGAAAATTCTAGTTTCTACCTTTACGTATCTCCTAGGTTTTTCCTTTGTTCACCCAGTCACCTGCAAAAATCATCAAATGTTCTAATTTACAGTCTGTGACTCATTGACCTTGAACCTCTTGGTGGCCTGGAATAAACATGGAATGCTCTAACTTAGCACTTGGAGCCCAGTCACATATTAGTTTTCCTGCAGTGAAACCCTCTGGTGCCAGTGAAGAGAGAAATAAAAAACAGACACCAGACAGACAATCCCCCTATCATCCCCCATGTGATGAGTGAGTCATTGACAGAAATAGGGCTGGATATGGGTTTCTCTCTCCTAAATCCTTTTATCCCAGTTATTGAAATTTGTTAACTTCTTGAAGGTATGAAATTGAAGACTACTTCATCAAAACGATGAAGGATTTGGACTTTAGAATGTCCCCCTACATCTCCTGTCAGGCAGTGTGAACCCCAATGGAGGCAAAGTCAATTTTCTGATGCTCAGACACTCCATGTAACTCGTGTTTTACCAAGAGACTGAGTTTTCTGTACAAAGAGCTATGCCAATCCCTTGAAAATCCTTGAGTTGCAGATCTCCTTGTTTATGACTTCCCCATATAGTTGGCTCTGCTCCAGCTCATTTGAATGAGCCATCTGTTGGATGATTTGACATGCTATCTGTGTTCGCTGAAAGTCTACACTGACAGGTCAACGTAAAAGAATCTGAAAGAGAGAGCTCAGTCATGTACTGACTGGCTGTTAAGTGTAGAAACAGCTTTGAGAGGATTATCTAAGACAATGACTTCAAGCTCAAACGAGGCCATGGTGTTGGCCACAGGGCTCTTCAAACTTTTTGTGGCTTAGGGCTTTGGAATGTACTGTCACTGTGTTCGCCAATAATGAATTTTACTTCCATGTGGGAGCTTTCAGGTCTTCTTGACACTCTAGAGCACGTGTGTTTCAGTCATTTCCGACATCATTCTGCTCTTTACCTTGAGAAACAGTCTAAGTCCGCAAAGTTTGCCATGGCATCAAATCTCCCTTTAAACCCACATCTCTTGGATAATAACTACGATCTAGATAGCAGACTCATAAATATTTCCTGCTAAGGAACAATGGGGGTAGTCTGAGGAAATTAAACCCACACAAGTAATTCCCAAACTTTATTTCATTTCATGTTTGAGAGCTGTCTAACGCTAAATGTTTTTAGCAGACTGGTAACGTACATAACAAAATCATCAGATATGACTGTCCTTTTCTTTCTTCCTCTTTCTTTTACTCTTCTGGGGTAGTGCTAACTGTAGAGATGTCACCAAAAGGAGGCGGCAAGAGAAAGCAAAAATAAAAAATATGCGTCATTTTTCCTGCTCCTGGTAATCAAAGCAGTCTCTGCTTCTCTGAAAGGTCAAGACAATTCAGTCAGAAGTGGGGTTAGAAACCCAGTAACACTCTAATGCACGATAAACCCATGTGAATAGTCAAGTTCCAGGTGGTCAGCTCTGAATATCTTTATTAAAATGATCTTATGCTCTTGGCACAATTGTAAGAGTGAGTCCTCAGGAAAGCCTGCCTTGAAGCACCACATAGCTTGAGAGTATGATAGTGCCTTGAATAATTTTACTCTCTAATATTATGGAACAATGTAAAGATATCCTGGTGCTTTCTGAAGTACAGAGGGAGCAGAAGTACTGTTTCTTTATAGGCGGAGTGGCACTATGGCCCTCCTGAGCCCTCTGAGAACCCTAAGGTCACTTCTATCCCATCGTCCCAGGTGGTATCCTGTAAATGATTGGATTCTGGTCTATACAACAGTTTCTCACATTTGGAAAAATCAATTTTGGAATATAAATTGCCACCAGATAATGTTCCGTTTATTAAACACCCGTAGGGGACCAGACTATCGGTTACATTACAGAAACCCTTTCATTTAGTTCTCACCGGGTAACTCTTCAGTCTTTTGCACATTTTTACAGTTGGTAAAAATGAAGCATAGGGAGATTAAGTAACTAGTCCAAGGCAACCCATTTATTAAGTGGCAGCACCTGGAGTCAAGTTCAGGTCTAAATTAAGCTCTTCGTGGTAAAAACTTTTTTCTGTTTTGTTCATTGCAGTATTCCCCAAATGCCTGGAAAGTTCCTGGCAATTGTAGATACTCATCATTGTCAAATGATTGCATTAATGAAAGATTCCAGCACATGTCCTTCTAACCATTGTTCTATACCCCAGTCTCCTCCTCCTGCTTGTCGCCTGCTCCTCTATCCTACCCTCTTGTAGAGGGAAATGGAACCCAGGGGTGCATCAGTCTCTTAAGAAAGATATGTCTCTGTATATATCCTGCTGAAAAAAATGCACCAGTGGTCCAAAGCTGTCTCCCTGGGTCTGCTTACTTCCCTCCCTTTTCCACTCCCTTCCTTTATAACCCCTGCTCCCTCCCACAAAGATTCTCTGCATCCTGCTAAGCTATGTGGGCTGAGCATGAGATACTCATGCTGAACAAAGCTAACATGGTCCCTGTCCTCATGCAAATTATTGGTAAATTATAGGTATGGTAAGTATTTTGACAGAAAGGTAGAGGGTGTTATAGGAGCATAAAACAAGAGGACCCAATCTATTCTTTGAGCTCCTTGTACATTTTAACTTTAAGATAAGACATAACAAATGCAGGGAGAATGTGGTCAAAAGAGAACCCTCATACACTGTTGTGGGAATGTAAACTGGTACAGCCACTGTGGAAAAACAGTATGGAGGTTCCTCAAAAAATTAAGAATGGAATGACAGTATGATCCAGCTGTTGGGAAAGCAGTTGTGTTAGGCTTGTTGCGTGTACTTTGCCTGATCAGTGCGTGAGCATGTGGCAGCACCACATGTGTATAATCTACGTAAGGCTATGGGTGCCTGAGCTCAGGGCTGATTGCAGATTGCCTGCCCACTACTGTGAGGGGAGATTTTGCTCTCCATTTGCCTGAGACTCAGTTTTCCCCTGCCAGTTTACTTGTCCGCTGTTGCAAGATTTATAATTGGGAATGGCCAGTGCTTTCTGGCTCCACAGTTTCTCTACCATCTGCCTGAGTCCAATGTGAACTTGCCTGGTGTCAGCCACTGTCATTACACTAACAATCTTATTTCTGGGTATATATTCAAAGGAAATAAAATCACTATCCCTAAGAGATATCTGTATTCCTATGTTCATTGTAGCATTATTCACAATAGTCAAGATATGGAAACAACCTATGTATCTGTTGACAGATGAATGAATAGAGAAAATGTGGTATATATACAATAGAATATTATTCACCCTTGAAAAAAAGGAAATTCTGCCATTTGTGATACCATGAATGATGTTGAATGGCATTATGTTAAGTGAGATAATCCAGGAAGAGAAAGACAAATACTGCATAGTATTTCTTATATGCAGAATCTAAAAAAAAAAAAAAAAAGAAAAGAAAAGAAATGGCAGACTCTCAGAAAATATAATGGGTTTTTGCCAGAAGCTGAGTTGGGGGAACTGAGAAGAGGTTGATAAGAGCGTACAAACTTTCAGTTATACAATTAATAAGGTCTAAGGATATAATATACAACAGGAGTATAATTGATAGTACTGTATTGTATACTTGAAATTATAATATTCATTATGCTGATAATTTGCTAAGAGAGCAGAACTTAAATGATCTCACACAAAAAAAGTATGTGAGGTGATGTATGTGCTAACTTGATGGCAGGAACCCCTTCATAATGTATTTATATGTCATATCATGTTGTATACTTTAAATATATTACATTTTATTTGCCAATCAATCATCCTTAATAAAGCTGAAGGAAAAAAATACTGAGTAGGTATTCCCAAAGTATATCCTGGGATCCCTGAAGGTCCTTGCTTATGATGCTTTTAGGAGGTTCTGGAGTCAAACCTATTTCATAACGACACTAAAAAATAATTAGCCATGTTCATTCTCATTCTCTTACAAGTATACAGTGAAGTTTCCAGAGCCACATGACATGTCATTAGAAGAGATTGAATGTAGGAGAAGATGTGAGAATCCATCTGTCTTCTATTAAGCCAGACTTTAAAGAGATTTGCAAAAACATAAAACAATGGCATTCTTCTCACTAATGCATTTTTATTTTTGAAAACTGTACAGTAGTTATTTTTTAAATATGCAGTTTATATTAAAGTGGAATCAATTTACTACACTGTTTTAAATGAATTAAATATTTTTAAATGCCTCAGTTTTCATTTATAACATGTAGATATCTATAGATAGAATCCACATTTTATAAAAGCTCTTTGGAGTCCTAAATAATTTTTAAAAGTATAAAGGAATCCTAAGACCAAAATGTTTGAGAATTGCTGAAGTAAGCAAAGAAGAGGAGGGAGTGTTTCATGTTGAAGAAACTGCAAATGGGAAAGCACTGACCTAAGGTACAGCTTATAGTTCTGAGGGAACTGAAGAAATTCAGTGCGGTTAGAGCATAGATAGCAAGGGGGAGAGGGCATAAAATGAAAGTCAGGGAGTCAGATTTGGAGGCAAAGACTTAATATCAGGTCAGTGGGAGGTCACTGAAATTTTTTAAGTGGCTAGAGTTGTTCAGATTTATGTTGAAAGAAAGAAAAAAGAAAGGAAAAAGAGGGAGGTAAGGTGGAAGAAGATCAGTTAAGAGGCTTTTAGGAAAACTTGGTAAGCCATGAGGTGCAAGTAGCAGGACTGGATGGAAGAAGATGAATTTAAGTGATATTGAGGAAGCAGACTCTAGAGAACTTAGTATTCGGATATCAATAGAGAAAGAAGTTATTGCATAAGAAGGAATGCATTCTCTAATGTCTTTGTAGTCCCACAGATGATTGTAATCCTAGTGCAACCCTACTAGTTCCATGACCATGGGCAAGTTATTTAACCTCCAGACACTGTAATTTCCTCATCCAAAAAGAAAAAGGGATAAGAACTACATCTCATATGATTATTGAAATGATTTTTAAAAGTAATATAATAATTAGAATGCCATAATTACTTACTAATTATTAATTTTCCATAATATCTTTTCAGATTCACCTTTCCTAACCATTTTTAGATGGAAGGAGGAAGCTGGTATTATTCCTCAGGAAACAAAATTCTTGGGAAGGGAGGGTCTACAGTTTTTCCATTGGTAGAGCTCCTGTTGTGATTCCTATATGCCACTGTCTTTCCAGAACTTTGGTCCTGTCCAAACATCCATGGAGACAGTTGGTCCATGAGTTGTTAAATACTACAAATGTTTACTTTACAAATGTCTTCATAGATGTTTTAAATTGGACCAAATATCAAGGATCTTTTGATGTGAACCAAATGTTTCAATGGACATTTTGGACAGGATTAAGTGTCCACTAATTATCACTGAGGGTGTGTTTTCCTCAAGTGCTAGCAAACTATCTCTCTTTCTCTCTCATCTTGAGGGCACTTTATCATTTAGATACAGTTCTTCTTGTCCTATGGATGCCCTTTGAACTAGAAACTTTGTCCTGTTCCTCTTTTTCCACAGTCTGATTCTGGTACTGTATTCAACCACCTTTTTCTGTGTTCTCACAGTCTTAAACTAGCCGTATTATATTTTCATGCCTTGCCGTATTCCTAACTTTGAAGAGCTCTCTTCTCTGGCAACTACCGTCTATAGACAAAATAATTAGGAGATTTAGGACTTAATCTCCAAAATTATTATAAATAAAATGTGGGTAGTTCTTATGAAAAAATCACATGACAAAGACCTGAGCTACCCCCTGTCATTATTTCTTGTATCTTTTGAAAGACTATTCTTAAAATGCTTTGACATGAGAATTTCTGGTGTTATTTCATTGAAGGCTAAGAGGAAAAGGAGGCAGGTTCACAGGACCATAAGAATGTTTTGCATTTTGTTAAGTGGCCCTTATAACAGAAGAACAGAGCCCAGGAGGTGAGCATGGGGCTGACAATCTGCTCTGCAACAATGAGCTTGGGCTGAATGCAGTTTCCCAGCTCACAGAAAATAGACATTTGAATAGAGCCCATTGTTTACCTCTTGAGTGGAAAACAGAGGAAATAGGCCAATGAGTTAGGTGCTCACTTGTTTAAAAAGAAAATTTTCTAATGATTTCAGAGAAGTATAAGCAGAACCAGGAATTCAAGAGAAGACGAGGGTGACAAGCACAAATAAGGGTTGCTTGATGTTACGATGCTCTTCAGTTTTGGGACTGTGGGTTGCCAGCCTGAACCTGAATCCAATAGGGAAGCTAAATTCACTCTGAGGAGAGTTTTTGACTAAGATTAAATCTGAAGTAATTTGTTGTAATTGAGCCTCTTCCTTTCTCCATTTAAAGGATACCTGCTCAAACTCAGGAATAAAATTTACTAAAATTACTAACAATTTTACTCTTTGGAGGGTGAGTAGCTCAAAGAACTGTAGGACAACCTGGCTATTTGGTGGGTAGGGGTAAAGTGAAGGAGGTAGGTAGGACGAAGGAAAAGAATCACAGTAGTCAGGCAGCCCTAAAAATCCAACTGTTGAAAAGTTCCAGCTGGTGTTTTGATTGGCCCCATGAGAGAGACCATAATAAAGATGGCAAAATAAAAATAAAGTACATTTGCTCAAAATGCCTTGCTGTTCATAAAGGCTAAGGAACAGAGAGTGGGGATTACAGTGTATATAATTTTTTTAAGTACAGTAACTGATCAGCAAATAACATAAGCTTAGACTCTGACACTGGTCCTGGTCCATGACTTGACCAGCATCTGCAGGTGCTCAGACTGGCATTCCACTTTCTTATAGCTCAGTGCTTGGTGTGGGAATGTCTTTCCATTGTGTCATCTCAGCTTGGGAAAGTGCATGGTCATGATATGAATCCCACTGAGCAGAAGGAAATGACTTAGTGTCCATGGCAAAGACCTGGTCATGTTCTGCTGAAAGCTCCAGTTCACAATTCAAACTTGATTTATTTGCTCTTTTTTTTTTCAGTAAATTTTTTTTTCAAATTTTATTACAAAGAAATAAAATTCAGAATTACAAAAACATCCTAAGGATGAAAAGAGAAACAACTTGTATCCTGACCCCAGGAATAGTATGCTGCTGTATATCTTTTAATATTTCAAAATTAATAAAATACTTTATACTATTTGGTATCTTGCCTTTATCTTCTATAATTTATTTCATGATTTTTATATCACTATATACTATATTATTCTCAACATAATTTCAAAGGCTGTAAAACTTTTAAATAATTTTCTATTATTGAATATTAAGATTAGCTCCAATTTTTCTTTGTTAATTTTTTTTTTTGACAAAGACAGGAAGTGCGACAAAGAGAGGGACAGATAGGGACAGATATACAGGAAAAGAGAGAGGTTAGAAGCATAAATTCTTTGTTATGGCTCCTTAGTTTCCTTAGTTGTTCATTGATTACTTTCTCATATGTGCTTTGCCAGAGAGTGGGGGGGGGGTGTACAGCAGAGCGAATGATCCCTTGCTCAAGCTGGTGACCTTTGGGCTCAAGCCAGCGAACATGGGGTCATGTCTATGATCCCATGCTGAAGCCAGTGACCCAAAGCTCAAGCTGGTAAACCCATGTTCAAGTCAGATGAGCCCACACTCAAGCCGGCAACCTCAGGGTTTTGAACCTGGGTCCTCCATGTCCAGTCTGATACTCCATCCACTGTGCCACCGCCTGGTCAGGCAAAATATTTCTTCATAAAGGTTTGTAATGATCAGGATTCATTTATCATTCAGCAAATATTTCTTGAGTACCTATCATGTTCAAGTCATGAAATGAGGCATTATCTATAAGGGGCAAGGAGATAAATTAAGATATAAATAATCCCTTCCTTCAAGTGAGCTACTGAAAAAGGACTAATCCCTTCTAAATGATAGCAACTGTGTAAGAGGTACCTTTTTTTTCCTTCTGTGAGTTTCATGTAACTTTGTATTCTACATAAAGTCAGTTCATAAAACCAACTTCTGAGGTTGATTCGGTCCATGTTCTTTCTTCTAGACTGTATTGTGCAAGAGCCCAATAAAATTATATGGGGTTGATTTATTAGAGATTTTGTTAATTCACAAGCTAAATATATAAGGTGGAAACATCTGAAATGTATTACAGTGGTTATAGTTACTATGCTTTTATAACAATAACTAGAAAGCCTGGCGGTCATACAAAATGACCACTGTTCTAGATATTATTAATTGTAATTAAAATGATTTGTGCAAAGGTGTCTGCTAATTCAAACTGAATTACCCAGGGCAGGCGGCGAAGATGCCCCTTTGCTTACTGCCCCACAGGGTTTCCCCCTTCTACTTGCTTAATTGCTTAAAGTAGAGTGCAATGAAGAAAACCACTGGTGGTACATTTCTTAAGAGCCACCACTAGTTCAATAAATAAAAGTGATTTAAATAATAAAATGTTAATTCACATGTCAAAGATCTCTTTTACACAACATTTCTTGTGTAGATCTTTCCATCATTATTAAGCTCATCTTGCAGAAGACCATCAATTATTTTTAATTTTACGTTCGTTCTTTCACGAACTCTTGAACAGGCAACATAAAGTTGACCGTGTCCAAATGCAGGCTCAGGTAAAAAAATGCCAACACGCTCAAGCGTTTGGCCCTGAGACTTATTGATGGTCATAGCAAAGGCAAGTTTTACAGGAAATTGTCTACGTCTCAATTGAAACGGCAACCCTGTTTGAGATGGAGCCAAATCAATTCTTGGAATGACATGTATTTCACCTTTAGAGGAGCCAGTCAAAGACTTAGCTATTATGACATTATTTTTCAATTGGAAAACCTCTAGTCTTGTACCATTGCAAAGACCCCTTCTGGTGTTAAGATTTCTTAACAGCATAATAATTGCTCCAATCTTTAACCTCAATTTGTGAGGTGGCATGCCAGAAGGCGGGACTATTTGAATGCTGTGGCAACTTCACCCCATTGGCTAGTACAGTTACGCAAGCAACCAATAAGCTATCAGCGACAAACAGACACTTAAGCCACATATAATAAAGAATAGAAACTACACAGAAAAATAGCCAAAATTTAATCCCATTACAATTAAAAGAGAAGCTTAATCAGATTTAGTGCAGAAACTCTAGGTTGCACAATATATCTGAAATTGTGGTTTAAGAGCAGGACAGCTGAGTTTCCAACTCAAATGATAGCCACAAACTTACTCTTTGGGAAAAATGAAATATTTTAATGGAATTATTGGCATCTCCTTTTGCCTCTGAAAGAAGAGCTGCTTCTATTTTTCTTGCCCAGTGGGGATGGCTGGTTTCCTCACTTGTGTGGCACACACATCCTCTGATGTCAAGACCATGGGAATGATTCCATTTGAATCAGTAGTTCTCTAACTGCTTCAGGACCACAAGTTGCTTTTCTTAATTCTAAAAATGCCTCATAGAAAATCACATCCTTATCCTAGACAAAAAAGATGAAACATGCAGATACATCTGATTAAAATATCACAACCATAATTGTAATAAGCAGATTTTAAGATGACTTCTATGATCTTCTAGTGTTACTCCCAGGATTATGTTAAGTTATATAGTAAAGGGGAGTTTATCCGGGTAGACCAAACTAATTACACAAGCCCTTTAAAAGCATAGAGTTTTCTCTGGCTGGAAGTATAGAAGTCAAAGAAATTTGAAGCAGGAGAAAAACTCAACCCACCACTGCAGGCTTTAAGATGGAGGAACTAAGTGGAAAGAATTAAAAGGAAATGACTTCTACCAACAACCAGTGAGCTTGAAAGGGAACCCTGAGATCTAGATGAGAACTGTACTTGACTGACACCTTAGTGTGAGACTTTAAGGTGAGGAATCAGCTGCATCCTCCTGGAATTCTGACATAGAGAAGTGTCAGATAATAAATAGGTATTGTTTTAAGCTGCTAAATTTGTGATATTTTGTTACTCAATAATAGAAAATTAATACAATGGTCATTAGATGTTGGGGACTGAAAGCCAACAGGGTCTTTGCAGTTTAGATTTTTGGGGGACAGAGGTGTGGGGAACTGGCAGTAAGCTGACAGTCTGTCCAACCCTCCACCTCACTTGTTCTGTAAAGTTGTTAAAGGCTATTTTTTTTAACACCTTTATGTTAGCTATGGTGCTGGATTGTTCCTCATGTCCCTCAGAAAGACTTGAGTCAAGCTTCTTTTTATCCTTTGTTTTGTAAAGTTAAGATGTTATGTATGGTGGGGGTTTTCAGCACTTGAGAGAATTCTTGGGTTGCCTTGGAAATGTGATCAGATATCATTGATTTGCTAATTGCTCTCTCTGCCCTATAAATAAAGCAAGGTTAGGGGTGGAGAGCATGCTCTGTTCTTGCCATCAGCATTGCAGAGGCCTCCTGTTCCCATCCTTTTTCTCTTTAAGCCTATTTTCTTAATTCTGTGCCGTTCCCACTCAGGACCTGGAATTACTAGCCGCACTGGTTCGGGGCAATTAGAACTCAGATTTTTTGCCTTACTAATAGCATGTTAGTCACATATTTACTATTGAGCAAGGATAGAACTTGTTTTTAAAATTTGAATGAGGTAAGAGCAAATTTTTGATACTATTAACAAAACTGCTAAATAATAGAAGATGGTATATCATCAAAGCAATGATACCTATAATATATGCATATTTTTTATATTAATAAAAAGCTTCTTATAATTTATATTAAACTAGTACATAGTAGTCCAACAAATGACATAACAGAAATATATTCAGGCTGGTGCTACCGATTTGGGAGAATAAAAGACAGCTGTGATGAGAGGACAGGGGGGACTAGGAGAGAGATAAAGCAACTTAAGATTTTATATCCTTTTCTACTCCAAGTCTTAGGATGATTGTCTCAGAGAGGAATGCTTTTGTCCAGATCCTCCATCATAAAACTTCCCTGGGGATAAAAAAAATCCTCAATCACAGGGGCTAAGGATAGTATTTTATTAGTAATCTAAAGTAAAACTTCATATACGAGTTATATTTAATAAAAGTCACCCATACAGGGTGGAGGGGGCATATTTCTAAAGGACAGGCATCCTTAGGTAAGGGTTGAATGCAAATAATTATAGTGCCTAGAATACACAGTCTAGAAAAAGGAAACAAACAAACAAACACCATAATTATTATTACTGCTGTTTCTTGAATTCTTTATAAAATCATGGTAGTAGCCATAAATGTCCATTTTATTAAACCAGTGGTTCTAAAAGTGTGTACCAGGGCGCACTGGTGCACCCTAGAAGATTTCCAGGTGCACCCTATGGTATTCCAGAGAAGTGTGTGCCTGTTGGGGACCAAAAAAACCAATGGAGTTTTTGGAGTTTAGATTTTTGGGGGACAGAGGTGTGGGGAATTGGCTGTAAGCTGACAGTCTGCCCAACCCCCCACCTCACTTGCCTGATTAGGTTGCAAAAGGCTGTTAAGCTGTGGTGCTGGATTGTTTACACTACCCCCCATGTTCCCCGGAAAGACTGGAGGTAAGTTTCTTCTATCCTTTGTTTGGTGTCAAATTAAGATGATATATATGGTGGGGGTTTTCTGCACTCAACAGAATTAAGAGTAAAAAGAGAGGAATTCTTCAATGGATTGATGAAGAAATGAGAGTTTGCCTTTCAAATATATGCCCAAACATTGAAGAAATTGCTATGACACATCAGGCTCATGTTTCTCCTGAACACAAGAATGAAAAAACTTAACACATTCGTGCCAAGACCTGCTGAATTTCTAAATCTTAGTAAGAATGTATCTATATATATAAAAAGATAACTTTTTGTCATTTTTATATTTTTAACCCTTTTTACAAATTCTAAAAAGCATAACAAAAAATGTAACATAAAAATGTTTTTTAATGTCAGAATAAATTTAATTTTGTCGTATTTATTTTGTTTAATTACCACAAAAGCATGCTTGGACTTTATATTTTTTTCTTTAATATCTGATTTAATTATTATAACATATTTCTCAGAAATTTGCATATAGTGCACCTACAATTATTTGTAGGATTTTAAATGCACCCCAACTTCAAAAGTTTGAGAGCCACTGTATTAAAATAATATGGTGACAAATAGTTCTCTCAAATAAGGTTCTTTTTTTTTTTTTTACAAAGAATGTTATATGAAAGAACCATTTTTTAGAAAGAACCATTCCTTGTTAGGGTGTCTTTATGCCCTGGGGAAGTGTGGAAGGCTATAGAGTTCTGTGTATTCTTTGGACTCTTCTTTGTTTGCAGTGAGTACACCAATCGGAATATGTGGAGTTCACTGTGATTGTAGGGAAACTGCAGGTGCCTTTTGGAGGATTCCACCTCTATCAATTCATGATTGATTACTAGAAGTTAAGAGAGAGTCAGAATATTTAGGCTAATATTGAGCAAAAGACCAATGGGTCCATGTAAGCATAAAGAGAGAAAAATATATAAAAAACTATAACTGGGCTATAAATCACTTACTCTCATTGTGCTATGACTCTAAAATGATTATAAAAAGTAGTTCTTTCTACTGTCTGATGGTCCTGTTCATCAGGAATCATATTAATGGCTAGTGCCAACCTAAATGTTTGTCTTTACCTTATGCCATCATTGACAGCTTTGCAGAAATCAGGATGTTTTTCTCTGCTCTGAGATATCCTGTTGAGCAGGTTTCAGTATGATCAAGGAAATACACTTGTCCTCACTCTCACTGTTCCAGAGGCCCTGGCAGCCCTCCTGGTGCATGCTGACTGAAGTCATATATTTAGTAGGGTGATGTCTTAGCTAAGAGAGCTGACACAAATAAGGGACAGTTTTATATCTGCCATTCAGTAAAAAAGCTACAGGGAAGAGATTTTAGGATATAACACAATATCCGTAGGATTTAGAGGGAATGGCCTGGGCTTACTTTATCCCTCTGATTTGTCATCTCCTCTGAGGAATGAGAATTGCCATAAAGTTCTTTGGGAAATGCATGACAGACTATCAGCACAGTCAGTGTCAGCTCTTTTCCTTTCTTTCTTGACCTCCAGTTTCTGGGAAATCTGATATGTAGTATAAGACCTCAGAAGAATTACAAGTAACCAAGTCCTATGAAGCCAAAAAATTTGGGTCATTATTTTACTCTTAGTTCAGAGTTCTCTCTTGCCCATCCCTTTTATGGCTAGAGATCACAGAACACCAACTGGTAAAGCCTGAGGTAATGAGATGGATAGTTGGAGAAGCATGTCAGAATAAAAGCTTCAAATTACTCACCTTATGAGTTTGCATACTGAAAACAAACTATTATTTAAATTATTTTTGGAATTTATCACTTGAAAGTTTTTACATGAACATTTGAAAAGCCTTTTCATGGGCAAGGGTGACAGGTATGATACTCTGTTTCTAATCTGTCCACAAAATGGTATTCAGATAAATATAGCTATAATTTTAAATAGTACTCTGTCTACAGCAAGTGAAATAGATATAAGAGTTTGGAATCCAAGTGCAAGCCAAGTAGATACATACAGATTCATTTTCAAGAAGACAATGCATGTCTACATGTATGACTAAGGTTTTGAGTATCTCCCCTCAGAGAAGCTTAAATGCATGTTTTGTTTGTTTGTTTTATCCTGTTTCATATGACTTCTACGAAGGAGCCAGAACATTTTCTTTTTTCTCTCCTGAAACAATGTGGCCAGGACTCACTTGGTCTCTCTGATCTTGAAGTTCTCATTGAAGACCAGGGGATGTAGTGCTGACCTTCCTGTTAGTTTCTTCTGACCAGGACAGACATTTTTCAGAGGAGAGAAGGACCCTTTCCAAGTCTGATCTCAGCCCTGCTTGTGTCCAGGTTGTGTCACAGGCTGTGTTCGGATTGTGGTTTCAGGCACTTGCATTTACCAACTTGGTTTTGGCTGGAGAAAGAACAGTTCCTGTCATGAATATACTCAATTGCTTCATGAAGTATCTATATACAATCTACTCCATCCTTACCGAACTTTTCTCTATACCTGGCTCTAATCAGAAACAGAAAACATTTATTTATTTATTTATTTATTTATTTATTTATCTTTATAGGGACAGAGAGAGAATCAGAGAGAGGGATAGATAGGGACAGACAGACAGGAACGAAGAAAGATGAGAAGCATCAATCATCAGTTTTTTGTTGCAACACTTTAGTTGTTCATTGATTGCTTTCTCATATGTGCCTTGACCGCAGCCCTTCAGCAGACTAACCCCTTGCTTGAGCCAGCGACCTTGGGTCTAAGCTGGTGAGCATTTTTTTTTTCTCAAGCCAGATGAGCCCGCACTCAAGCTGACAACCTCGGGGTCTCAAACCTGGGTCCTCGGAATGCCAGTCCAACACTCTATCCACTGCACCACCGCCTGGTCAGGCAAGAAACAGAAAACATTTATTTGTAGTTATTTAGTTATTTCAGGCAGTTAATTTCTTTGCAGACATTTAGGCTTTTAATGAAACTTTTATGAGACTAACTTTGTTCATGATTACTTAAAGTTCTAGCTGTTCACAGATATTTCTAGGCTCAAAGCCCTATCAGTTTATATGATGGTTGTAATGTACAGCTGCACGTTAGCATTTAGGAAGCCAATGGGTTTTCTAAAAGAGCTCACACTACATTAGAGTATATATGTATTTTTGCTTACAAAATGTGATAAATTCTAAACTAACAATAGTGGTTATAATGGCAAGAACAATAGGATCAAAAGTAAGTGCTACCCCTTCATGAACCTATAGTATGTTTCAGGTACCAAGCTAGCTTTCTACATAAATTGTTCAATCCTCACAAAGACTTAATAAAATAAGAAATTTATTTTCTCCATTTTCATATGAGGAAACTAAGGCTTATAGAGATTAATGACCTATTCAGGGTCACAGAAGAGATAAGTGGTAGAGCTAAATTTTGAGCCCAAGCAGTCTCCTTTCAAGTTAATGGCTATCCAGGAATGAATGCAACTCAACACCATCAATCATTAGGAAAATGCAAATCAAAGCCACAATGTAATAACATTCTATGTCCATTAGGATGGCTATTATCAAAAACATAAAATAACAAGTGTTGATGAGGTTGTGGAGAATTTCTATTGGGACCCCTAATGCATTGCTTGTGGGTATATAAAATGATATAGCCACAAGGAAAACAGTATGATAATTCCTCAAAAGGTTAAACATAGAATTACCATTTGATCTAGCAATTCCACTTCATTTCAAAAGAAGTAAAAGCAGAGGCTCTAGCAGATATTTATCAACCCATTTTCATAGCAGCATTATTCACAATGCCAACAGGTGTAAACAACCTCATATCCAGGAACGAAGAAACAGATCAACAAATACAGAGGTCCTTGGATTACAACAGTTTTGACAAATGATATTTTGAGTTTATGATGCTCATTCCCATAAAAACTTAAAACATTGAGATGTGAGTATTTAGGCTTATGCTGCTAGCGTTGTGCTTATAGAGTACGTCATACTTATAGAGTATGTGGGTGAACTAGTTTGGTTGTGCACAGTGAGGAAGGAGTGAGGAAGTTGGAGTCCCTCAGTACGCTTACCTATGCCATTTTGTACTGTTAAAAGCACAAGTGTTCCATTTGTGTTCCTTTCTTTGGAGACTTTTTGGTCTTTATCACAGCTCCTAAATGAAAGTCAAAGTTTTCAGATAGTAGTGCTTCAAAGAAGAGGAAAGCCATCATGATGAATGTCACAGAGCTACTGACATCACATGGAGAGGAGCTGTCTGCTAAGGACCTCATTCAGCTGGAGAAGGAGCTGATTGAAGAGGAAGAGATAGAAACCCCAGAACCCAAGAGATTTACTACCAAGGGTTTGGCAAAAGGTTCTATGGTTGAGGATGAGTTGGCAAAATTTCAGGCTGAGGACCTCAGTGATGACAGATTCAGTAAGGTTTACAGAGCTGTTATGGATGCCTCGCAATGCTATAGAAGATTTTGGAAGAGAAGAGGTCATCAATCTTTTACATTAGTATGGAACAATTGCTTAAGAAGGTAGAGAGGCCGGCAACAGATCCTGTACACCAGGGGTCCCCAAACTTTTAACACAGGGGGTCAGTTCACTGTCCCTCAGACCGTTGGAGGGCCGGACTATAAAAAAAAAAACTATGAACAAATCCCTATGCACACTGCACATATCTTATTTTAAAGTAAAAAAAAAACAAAACAAAACAAAATGGGAACAAATACAATATTTAAAATAAAGAACAAGTAAATTTAAATCAACAAACTGACCAGTATTTCAATGGGAACTATGCTCCTTTCACTGACCACCAATGAAAGAGGTGCCCCTTCCGGAAGTGTGGCGGGGGCCAGATAAATGGCCTCAGGGGGCTGCATGCGGCCTGCAGGCCGTAGTTTGGAGACCCTTGCAGTACACTCTACATCAGCTGCTTCTCAAGATGAAACACCCATAGTACAGGTAGAATCATCCCCAGAATCTCCTTCATGTTCCTTAGGCAATCCTGATTCACCTGACCCAGTATCTCCAGCACCTTCTGCAGGTTCTCCTGCCTCTCCAGCTTCCTCCTCCCAATAGGTCACTCTCTCCCACCTTGCAATATTCATTCCAGTGTGCAAGCCAATCACAGAAATAAAGGTAAGGAATTTTATACTCATTTTTTTCTGTTAATACAGTACAGTGTGTTTATGTCCTTTTACTCTTTCTGTGGTTTAGTTGTGTTTTTATGTTCTAGATCAGGGGTTGGGAACCTATGGCTCACGAGCCAGATGTGGCTCTTTTGATGGCTGCATCTGACTTGCAGACAAATATTTAATAAAAAAATAATAACGTTAAAAATATAAAACATTCTCATGTATTACAATCCATTTATTTCCTACCGCTCATGTTCATGGTTGCGGGTGGCTAGAGCCAATTACAGCTCTCCTCCGGGATAACACCAAATTTTTATTGGATAATGCATAACGTACATGGGTCATTGTATGGCTCTCACGGAATTACATTTTAAAATATGTGGCATTCATAGCTCTTTCAGCCAAAAAGTTTCCCGACCTCTATTCTAGATTATGATTTACAACTGTGTTAGAATAGGTAAGTGACTTACACTAGGGTGTGTTTCAACTTACACCAAAATTTGGATTATATCACTGTCATAAGAATGGAACTGTGTTGTAACCTGAGGACACCCTCCCCCATACATACAATGCATGTAATTAATGTTAACAATATTTTTTAAAAATTCAATATACATACAATAAAGTATTATTCATTCTTAAAGAAGAATGGGCCCTGGCCGGTTGACTCAGTGGTAGAGCGTCAGCCTAGTGTGCAGGAGTCCCCAGTTCGATTCCCGGCCAGGGCACACAGGAGAAGTGCCCATCTGCTTCTCTACCTCTCCCCCTCTCCTTCCTCTCTGTCTCTCTCTTCCCCTCCCGCAGCCAAGGCTCCATTGGAGCAAAGTTGGCCTGGGCACTGAGGATGGCTCCATGGCCTCTGCCTCAGGCACTAGAATGGCCCTGGTTGCAACAGAGCAACTGCCCAGATAGGCAGAGCATCGCCCCCTGGTGGACATGCCAGGTGGATCCCGGTTGGGCACATGTGGGAGTCTGTCTGACTGCCTCCCCGTTTCCAACTTCAGAAAAATACAAAAAAAAAAAAAAGAAGAAGAAGAAGAAGAAGAAGAATGAATTTCTGACATATGCTACAGTATGGATGAACCTTGAGGACATTATTATGCTATGTGAAATAAGCCAGACACAGAAGAACAAATATTGTATGATTTCATTTATATGAAGGTCCTAGAATAGTCAAATTCAGAGACAGAAAATAGAATGGCAGTTCTCAGTTTTTCTGATTTACTTATTTCACTTATTATAATGTTATCAAGGTCCATCTACATTGTCATAAATGATCCTATGTCACCATTTCTTATGGCTGAGTAGTATTCCATAGTATATATGTACCACATCTTCTTTATCCAATCTTCTATTGAAGGGCTTTTTGGTTGTTTCCATGTCTTGGCCACCGTAAACAATGCTGCAACGAATGTGAGGCTACATGTGCTTTACGTACCAATTCTTTTGAGTTTTGGGGGTATATATCCAGTAGAGGGATTGCTGGGTTATATGGTAGTTCTATTCTGAATTTTTTGAGGAACTACCATACTTTCTTCCATAATGGTTGTACTACTTTACATTCCCACCAACAGTGGATGAGGGTTCCTTTTTCTCCATAGCCTCACCAACACTTCTTATTACCTGTCTTGTTGATAATAGCTAATCTAACAGGTATGAGGTGGTATCTCATTATAGTTTTTATTTGCATTTCTCTAAATAGCTAGTGAAGATGAGCATCTTTTGGCCATTTGTATTTCTTGAGAGAAGTGTCTGTTCATGTCCTCTTCCCACTTTTTTATTGGATTGTTTGCTTGTTTGTTGTTGAGTTTTGTGAGTCCTTTGTATATTTTGGATATTAGGCCTTTATATCAGCTGTTGTTTAAAAATATCATCTCCCATTTAGTTGGCTGTTTGTTTTGTTGTCAGTTTCTTTTGCTGTGCAGAAGCTTCTTAGTCTGATGTAGTCCCATTCATTTATCTTTGCCTTCATTTCCCTTGCCTTTGGAGTCAAATTCATAAAATGTTCTTTATGGCCAAGGTCCATGAGTTTAGTACCTGTTTTCTTCTATGTAATTTATTGTTTATTTAGGTTTTTGATTCATTTTGAATTAATTTTGGTACAAGGGGCCAAACTATAATTGAGTTTCATTCTTTTGCATGTGGCTTTCCAGTTTTCCCAGCACCATTTATTAAAGAGGATTTCTTTTCTCCATTGTGTTTTTGGCTCCTTTATCAAAAATGATTTGACCATATATATGATATATGTGGTTTTATTTCTGGGCTCTCTATTCTGTTCAATTGGTCTGAGTGACTATTTTTCTGCCAATACCATGCTGTTTTGATTATCATGGCTCTATAATATAATTTGAAGTCAGGTATTATAATGCCCCCAGCTTTGTTCTTTTTCCTTAGGATTACTTTGGCTATTTAGAGGGGTTTTTTTTAATTACTTTTTTTAAAAATTATTTTTATTTATTTATTCATTTTAGAGGGGGGAGAGAGAGAGAGAGAGAGAGAGAGAGAGAGAGAGAGAGAGAGAAGGGGTGAGGAGCAGGAAGCTTCAACTCCCATATGTGCCTTGACCGGGCAAGGCCAGGGTTTTAAACCAGCAACCTCAGCATTCCAGGTCAACGCTTTATCCACTGCTCCACCACAGGTCAGGCTATTCGAAGTTTTTTATAGTTCCATATAAACCTAATGATTTTTTTGTTTCATTTTTTAAAAAAATGACATTGGAATGTTGATGAGAATTGAATTAAATTTGTATATTGCTTTAGGTAATATGGTCATTTTGACTATATTTATTTTTTCTATCCAAGAACAAGGAATATTTTTCCATTTCATTGTATCTTTTTCCATTTCCCTTAACAATGCTTTGTTGTTTTCATTATATAAGTCCTTTACATTCTTTGTTATGTTTATTTCTAGGTATTTTATTTCTGTTGTTGCAAGCATAAAAGGAGTTATTTTTTTTAGTTCATTTTCTGATGTTTCATTGTTGGCATATAGGAAGGCAATAGACTTCTGTATATTAATTTTGTAAACTGTGACCTTACTATATTGGTTTATTGTTTCTAATAGTCTTTTTGTGGAGTCTGGGGGTTTTGATGTACAGGATTATATCATCTGAAAAAAGTGAAACCTTTACTTCTTCTTTCCCAATATGAATGCCTTTTATTTCTTTCTCTTATCTCAGTGGTCCCCAACCCCGAGCCCGCTGACTGGTACTGGTACGCGGGCCGTTTGGTACCGGTCCGCAGAGAAAGAATAAATAACTTACATTATTTCTGTTTTATTTATATTTAAGTCTGAACGATGTTTTATTTTTTAAAAATGACCAGATTCCCTCTGTTACATCCATCTAAGACTCACTCTTGATGCTTGTCTCGGTCACATGATACATTTATCCTTCCCACCCTAAAGGCCGGTTTGTGAAAATATTTTCTGACATTAAACTGATCTGTGGCCCAAAAAAGGTTTGGGACCACTGTCTTATCTGATTGCTCTGGCTTGAACTTTCAGCACTATGTTGAATAAGAGTGGAGAGAGTGGACAGCCTTGTCTTGTTCCTGACTTTAGAGGGAAAGTTTTTGGATTTTTGCCATTTAATATGATGTTAGCTGATGGTTTGTCATAAATGGCCTTTATTATATTGAAATATTTTTCTTCTATACCCATTTTATTGAGTGTTTTAAACATAAAATGATGTTGTATTTTATCAAATGCCTTTTCTGCATCTATTAATAGGATTGTGTGGTTTTTTGCTCTTTGTTTTGTTGATATGGTTAACCGTTTTACGTATGTTGAACCAACCTTGTGATTCTGGGATTAATCCCACTTGATCATGAATTATTATTATTATTATTATTATTATTATTTATTTTTTACAGAGACAGAGAGAGGGATAGATAGGGACGGACAGACAGGAATGGAGAGAGATGAGGAGCATCAATCATCAGTTTTTTGTTGCAACACCTTAGTTGTTCATCCATTGCTATCTCATATGTGTCTTGACCGTGGGCCTTCAGCAGACTGAGTAACTAACCCCTTGCTCGAGCCAGCGACCTTGGGTCCAAGCTGGTGAGCTTTGCTCAAACCAGATGAGCCCGCTCTCAAACTGGCAACCTCGGGGTCTTATATGTAGGTCCTCGGCATCCCAGTCCAACACTCTATCCACTGCACCACCACCTGGTCAGGTGAATTTTTTTTTAATGTGTTGTTGTATTCAATTTGCTAGTATTTTGTTTAATATTTAAGCATCTGTATTCATTAGAGATATTGGTCTGTAGTTTTCTCTTTTTGTGTTGTCCTTGCCAGGTTTTGGTATGAAGGTTATGTTGGCCTCATAGAATACATTTGGAAGTATTGCTTTTTTTTCAATTTTTTGGAAGACTTTAAGTAGAATAGAAACCAAATCTTCTTTGCATGTTTGATAGAATTCACTAGTATAGTCATCTGGCCCTGGACTTTTAATTTTGGGGAGGTTTTGATAGTTGTTTCTATTTCTTCCATGCTTATGGGTCTGTTTAGGCTATCTACTTCTTAGTGACTCAGTCTAGGAAGATTGTATTGTTCTAGGAATTTAACCATTTTTTTCTAGATTGTTAAATTTGGTGGCATATAGTTTTTCATAGTATTCTATGATAATTCTTTGTATATCTATATCTGTGGTGATTTCTTCTCTTTCATTTTGGATTTTGTTTATATGAGTCTTTTCTCTTTTTTCCTTAGTGAGTCTTACAGGGTTTGTTAATTTCATTGATCTTTTCAAAGAACCAGCTTCTTGTTTAATTAATTTTTTCTATAGTTTTTTTATTCTCTATTTAATTTAATTCTGCTCTGATTATTATTATTATTTTCTTTCTTCTGCTGGTTTTGGGTTGCCTTTGTTCTTCTCCTTCTAGTTCCTTAAGATGTGATGTTAAATTGTTTACTTGTGCTCTCTTTTGTTTGTTCATATAGCCTATAGTGATATGAACTTCCCTTTTATTACTGCTTTTGCTACATCCCAGAGATTCTGATATGTCATATTGTTGTTTTCATGTATGTATATATCTTTTGATCTCAGCTTTTATTTCTTCTTTGACCCGCTCATTTTTTAGAATTATATTTTTTAATTTCCACATTTTTGTGGGTTTGTTTACTTCTTTTTTGCAGTTGAATTCTAGTTTCAAAGCTTTATGGTCAGAGAATATGCTTGGTATAATTTCAGTCATCCTGAATTTGTTGATGTTAGTTTTGTGGCCCAACATATGGTCAATTGTTGATAATGTTCCATGTACACTTGAGAAAAATGTATACTCTGCCATTTTGGACTGAAATGTCCTGTAGATGTCTATCATATTCAAATGTTCTAGTGTTTTGTTTAAGACCAATATTTCTTTATTGATTTTCTGTTTGGATGAATGATCTAGAGCTGTCAGCAGTGTATTGAGGTCTCCAAGTATGATTGTATTTTTGTCGGTTTTTATTTTTAGATCAGTTAATAGATGTCTTATATACTTTGGTGCCTCTTGGTTTGGTGCATATATATTAAGAAGTGTTGTGTCTTCTTGATTCAATGTCTCCTTTATCATTATGAAATGACCATCTTTGTCTCTGATTACCTTTGTTCTCTTGTAGTCAGCATTGTTAGATATGAGTATGGCTACACCTGCTTTTCTTTGGATGTTAATTGCTTGGAGAATCGTTTTCCAACCTCTCACTTTGAATTTGTTTTTATTCTTGTAGCTTAGATGTGTTTCTTGAAGGCAGGATACAGTTGGATTTTTTTATTGATCCACTCTGCTACTCTGTGACTTTTTATTGGTGAGTTCAATCCATTTACATTTAATGTAGTTATTAACACTTGAGGGTTTCTTATTGCCATTTTATACATTGTTTTCTGATAGCTCTGTATCTTGTTTGGTTCTTCTCTTTTGTTTTTCTGTCATTTGTTTTTGTTTGATTGTATTCCATACTTCTTTCCTCTGTTTCTTCTTTTTTTTTGTGTGTGTATTTTTCCGAAGCTGGAAACGGGGAGGCAGTTAGACAGACTCCCGCATGCACCTGACCGGGATCCACCCAGCATGCCCACCAGGAGGCGATGCTCTGCCCATCTTGGAGCATCACTCTGCCACAATCAGAGCCATTCTAGCGCCTGAGGCAGAGGCCACAGAGCCATCCTCAGCGCCCGGGCAAACTTTGCTTCAGTGGAGCCTTGGCTGCAGGAGGGGAAGAGAGAGACAGAGAGGAAGGAGGGGAGGGTGAAGAAGCAGATGGGCGCTTCTCCTGTCTGCCTTGGCTGGGAATCAAACCCGGGACTCCTGCACGCCAGGCTGATGCTCTACCACTGAGCCAACCGGCCAGGGCTTGTTTCTTCTTTTTTTTTTTAAGTCATGTGTTTCTTTTGTGTTTTCTTCAGGAGTGGTTACCATTAGGTAATAAAAAGGATATATATCATATTCATTGTAGTACATTATCTGAGGACTGCTTCTGCACTCCATTCTCCTTTGCTACTGTTAATCTTTGTCCTCTCCCCTTTTTTGTTTTTGTTGTCACAGATTAATCTTGTTTTTATTATGATCTTTTTGGAGCTTTTACTTGTAATTTTGTTTTGTTTTGTTCTTTGTATCTGGTCATTTAACCCTTTTTAGTACTTCCTGAAGTAGGTGTTTTCTTGTAACAAATTTCCTCATCTTTTCAATATCTGTTAATGTTTTTATTTCCCCTTTATATTTGAAGGATAGCTTTGATGAATATAGTATTGGCTGGAAGTTTCTCTCTTTCAGTACTTTAAATATTGGGGTCCACTTTTTTCTGGCTTGTAAATTTTCTACTGAGAAATCTGATGGTAGCCTAATGGGCCTTCCATTATATGTTGTATTCTTCTTTTCTTTGGCTGCCTTGAGCATTTTCTCTTTGTCATTGGTTTGTACTAATTTCATTATGATGTGTCTTGGAGTTGGTCTTTTTGGGTTAAGGTAACTCATTGTTCTGTTTGCTTCTTGGATTCGAGGCTCTAATTATCTTCACAGGCTTGAAGTATTTATTGATTATTTGTTTGACTATGTTCTCTATTCCATTTCTCTCTCTTCTGCTTCTGATATACCCATTATTCTTATGTTACTCTTTCTGATGGAGTCATACAATTCCTGTAGGGATTTCTCATTTTTTTTAAATTTATGAGTCTCTCTCCTCTTCTCTCTGTAGTATCTCTAGTTGTCTGTCTTCTATATTACTAATTATCTCCTCTATTTGGCCTGTTCTATTAGCTAAGCTTGTTACCTCATTTTTCAGTTTATGTATTGAGTTTTTCATCTCTGTTTGGTTCCTTTTTATAGTTTCAATTTCCTTGGTGAAGTATTCTTTTTGTTCATTAAATTGTTTTTTGAGCTCTCTAAATTGCCTTTCTGTGCTTTTTTGTATTTCCCTGATTATTTTTAGGTTTTCAATCTTAAATTCTCTTTCATGTAATTCCAAGGTTTCCAAGCAATTGAAATTTTTTTCTAGAGATTTTTCATCATCTATCTGAGCTACATCTCTGTTTTTATATCCATGATATTTGACTTACTTTTTTTAATGGCATTTGAGAGTGGTATTGTTAATAACACTATTGAGAGATAATTAAAAATAAAATAAAAATTGAAAAAATACAGTGAAAAAATAAAAATTCTATAATGATAAGTGGAAAAAAATCTTCAGAGAACAGGGAGCAGGAACTGAGGAAAAATGACAAAAGAGATAAAAAAATGAAGTAAAAAACAAGCAAAATGCCACAAAGAAAAATACAAATCCAGAATAAAATAATTTGTTGATAAACGACAATCAAATGAGAGAAAAATAAAAAGAAAAAGAAGAAAAGAAAGTAAAGGTTTTTGAAATGAAACCCTCTTAAAAAACAAGAATGATAAATGTAACAACTATGGACAATGAAGTTCAAAAGTAAAAGGAAAGAAGATAAAATGACCAAAATAGAAAAAAAAGTTATAAAGAATGTAATTTCTTCCTGGTTTTGAGAGGTAGCTTATTCCCTGTTTTGGCAGGTGGCACTGTACTACAAGTTTTGCCCTTGTGGAGCTCTTGAGCAGAGGTTTGCTGTTGTGTTGCTGAGGCAATGACATTGGTTGGGCCTCAGTAATGTTGGTAGGTGGGGCTTGTTAGGGCTTGGAGGCTCTTACAATTGCAGTCTCAGTTGGTTTTTTAGATGACTCTCCCCACATCTCTCCCACCTGAGCTAGCAGCCTGGGGACTTAGCTGTGAGGTTTGCATCAGCCACTGCTTGAAGAGCATGAGGCTCTAAGAGCTGCTAGGTCCTTCCTCAAATACCGTTCAAAGCACAGTTGTGGGTAAGACTGTGCCAACCAGAGCCACCAGTTAGAGCAGGCAGGACTCTGACCCGATTGCTGACCAAGTGCCTTTCTAAGGTGTACATGTCTAGTACACCTCAGCACTTCATGGGTCTAATCTCCACAGGCTTTTCCCTTGTGCACTATTTGGTAGCCTGCAGCAAGTCACTTGCATGCCCAGCCCCCTCGACTTCAGCAGTGCACATGGAGGTTTTGTCCCGCCCACTTAGGTGCACAGTGCCTGTGATCTCAGTCAGAGCCGGGAATGCAGGAATGCACTTTGAAACCTGTATCAGTATGTAGAGGCACCCTGCCTGGGCAGTCTCTGACCTAGGAATCCTGGCCCTTGTGCACTTCCCTTGCTGATGGTCATGGAACCGGGAGTACACAAAGACACTGGCAACAGCCCACAGAGATGTCCACCACTGATAATCTTGGGCTAAGCCCTCCAGCCCACGAGTGCACGTGCCCATGCCAGAGGTGCCAGGTGGAGCTACTTACACACTGCCAGTGATCGTGTAGCTGGGAGCTCACAAAGCTGCAGGCGCTGGTGTTGGCTCCCACTGGCACCCCACACTGGCAACCTTTGTCAGAGCCTGCCACCCATGCTCACACCGTGTCTGCAATCTCAGGCAGAGATGGTGCTGGTATGTTCTCTCCTCTGCTTGATCATCCACACTATCCCAGCTTCTTCCTTTTGCCCCAGTTCCCTCTGCTTCACTTGGAAGCAGCCCTTCCTCAGATCAGTGAGGAAAGCGAATTATGCCATTCTCTGTTCTTCGTGTTATTTCCTTCAGAGTGACTTATATTATCAGCCACCTTTTCACCCAATTATACCTTTGTCTGGTGTGTGTATATTTCAGATACTCTTGAAATTTTTTCTCTGTCTTTAGTTGTTGAATTTGTTGAAATTTCAAGGGGAGAGGTTCCAAAATGGCCACAGAGTAGGCAGACACTCCAACTCCCACTTCTCAGAACCAAGGTGGATTACAACTGAAATCTGAGAACACTCATCATGAAAAACAAACTTTGGACTAAATTAAGAGGATTCTACAGCCAAGGACCACCAAAGAACTCACACTGAGACTGGTAGGAAAGGCAGAGATGTGGAAAAGGCTGCCCCGCTCCCAGGAGCGAGCAGTGGTCGGGAGAGATTTTTGAAATGGGGAGGGCTGTCTAGCGAGTTGTAGGTCCTTATCCCCAAGACTGGAACCCCAGTCTAGAGCCCTGGAGCCTAAAAAGGGCTTACAGGCTATATTTGGCTGAGAAAAAAGCCTAGACACCGGTTGAGAGAAGGAGGCAGTACTCTCAGACCCAGGCTCTGTATTAAAGGAACTGCATGGAGAGCATCACTTACAGCCACTTTCCCCAAGCTCCAGGACTGGAGAGTGCTGGGAAGACTGGAATTGCCAAGGGAGAGAGTGGTCTCAGAGGCACAGCGGGAGACACTTTGAGAGAAGAACACTCTAACCCCTGGACTGAGTCACTCCCCAAATCTTAAGTGAACATTTTTCCTGGGAACAGCATCATCAGCAAAGGAAAGAAAGTGCCCTGTCCACCAGAGGCTCCCCTATCCTAGCTAAAACAAAGGCACTTGGAACCAGGCACCATGATAGGGACACAAATAGGGAGTGCAGAGTTCTAAGCTATACCACTCCCCATACTGCTGAGTGGTCACCTGGGGCGGGCAGGTTGGAGATGGCAGAGCATGGCTGTGGAAGTTTGAGCGAGCACTTGCAAGCTGGCCCACAGAGCCAGGAACCGCTGCTGGTGCTGCAGTGGTCTGGGCTCACACACAGTCCTGCTCTCTGAGTGGGCCCATCCTTGGCGGGGATGGAGGCCTGAGTGTTAGCAGAGGGATTACACGCGGGCATGCATGAGCCTGCCAGGGAGGGCAGAAGTCGCAGCGGCTACTGTGGGGGTCCTGGCTGGTATGCAAACATGCCCCGGGTGCAGGCATGCCCTCAGTGGCCGTGAAAGCCGAGGCAACCTCATTGGTGATTTGAGCAGGTGTGTGGCCAGCACAGACCTCCAGCGACGCTGATGAGCCCTCCGCAGCAGCAGAGGCTGAAGCAACCCTGGAAGTGGTCCAAGTAGGCATATGCAGCCCCACCTGCAGGGGTGAAAGCCAGGGCAGATGCCCAAGCTCATGAGCAAAAGTGCCAGTGGCACAGACCGGCCCTCAGAGGCAGCGGATACTGGGGCAACCACAGAAGCAGTCCAAATGAGCACGCAGGTACATGTGAACTCAACCAGGGCAGTGGTGTTGGAGGTGGGCTGGCACCAGCAGCACCTGAGCCCAAACACCCCAGGCAGCAATAGCGGTGGTGCCATGGTAGACATAACAAAGTACAGAAGCACAGGGGCCACACCCACTGGAACCCTGTGACTATACCCTACTGAGTGCTGAAAAAGAAGAAAAACAGATAAGAAAAAAAAAAAGTAAATAAAATGTCTGGATGCCACATGAGGCTAAGGAGTAGGCCACATTTAATACTGCATCTAATCACTGAATTACAATACTGAGCCCAACATGTAGCTAGCAATAAGAGGCAACAGAAGGAGAATTTTAGGGAAACTTGAAATTTTAAAGGAACTTCTCCGAGGCCAAGACTAGATAAAAGCAAGCTTTGGAGTGCAGCTGACATTTACAATGGCACCTGGACCCAGCACAGGCAGCCACAAGATCTGGATAGCCTGTAGCTCCCAAAAGGTGGATAAGAACCAGTCATAAACAGTGATCCCAACTGATCTGCACCAGGCTCCAACCAGGGAGGTCCAGCGCAGGCACATTCAGTGGCCGGATACGGAAAGCATCAGTTCAGGACGTAACATTCTTAATAGAGGACTCCTCACACCGGACCCCGCTAAGACATAGAAAACTGACACAAACAGCAAAAAGAACAGTGATAGCAGATAAGTAGCCCACAGTAAATTATAAACAACAGCTGATGCCAACCCAAGAAGACCTAGAAATAATACAACTAAAAATTGGAGGCAGACAACACCAACCCTAGACTTAGTCAGCACTACAAACAACACACCCAAGCAAGGAGGGTATACATAGACAAAATAGGAGGACAGAGAAGACAGAGAAGTGCAATCCAAATGAATCAACAAGGGTAAACCCCAGAAAATGATCTGAGTGAAATGGAAATAAGCAAACTACTGAGTGCAGAGTTTAAAATAATGATTATTAGAATGCTGAAAGATCTTAGAATAACAATGGATGGACACAATGAGCACATAAATAAAGAGATAACAAGCATTAAAAAGACATTGAACCTGATCAGGCAATGGTGCAGTGGATAGAGCATCAGACTGGGATGTGGAGTACCCAGGTTTGAGACCCCAATGTTGCCAGCTTGAGAACGGGATCATCTGGTTTGAGCAAAAGCTCACCAGCTTGGACCCAAGGTCACTGGCTCGAGCAAGGAGTTACTCGGTCTGCTGTAGCCCCACGGTTAAGGCACATATGAGAAAGCAATCAATGAACAACTAAGGTGTCATAACAAAAAACTAATGATTGATGCTTCTCATCTCTCTCTGTTCCTGTCTGTATGTCCCTCTCTCTCTCTCTCTCTCTCTCTCTCTCCCTCTCTCTGTCTCTGAAAAAAAGGACATTGAAATAATAAAGAAGAACCAATCAGAAATGACAAATACAATATCAGAAATGAAGACTACACTAAAAGCAATTAAAAGCAGGCTGGATGAAGCAGAGGATAGAATCAGCGATCTAGAAGAAAACATAAACAAAAACATGGGAGCAGAGCAGCAAAAAACAAAGAAGCTGAAAAAATCTGAGGAAACTCTAAGAGAACTCTGTGACAACCTAAAGAAAAACAACATCCACATCATAGGGGTTCCTGAAGAAGAAGAAAAAAAAACAAGGGATAGGGACCTTGTTCAATTAAATCGTAGTTGAAAACTTCCCTGAATTTATTCAGGAAGATGTCACACAAATATAGAAAGCACAGAGAATTCCATTAAAGAGAAACCCAATAAAATCTACACCAAGACACATCATAATTAAAATACCAAAGCTAAGAGATAAAGAGAAAATAATAAAAGCTGCTAGAGAAAAAAGGCTATCACCTACAAAAGGAGGCTCCATAAGGATGACATTTGACTTCTCAACAGAAACACTTGAGGACAGAAGGGAATGGCAAAAAATATTCAAAATAATGCAGAACAAGAGCCTACAACCAAAACTTCTTTATCCAGGAAGGCTATCATTTAAAATTGAAAGAGAAATAAAAAGCTTCCCAGAAAAAACAAACAAACAAACAAAAAAAACCTCAAGGAATTCTTTACAACCAAACCAATGCTGCAAGAAATGTTAAGAAGCCTGTTAAAAACAGAACAAAGGGGCGGCGGGGGGGGGGGGGGAGAATATAGCTTTAAAAAATAAAATGGCAATAAACAACTACATATCAATAATAACCTTAACTGTAAATAGATTAAATGATCCAATCAAAAGACATAGGGTAGCTGCGTGGACAAGAAAACAGGAACCATACATACATATGCTGTCTATAAGAGACACACCTCAAAACAAAAGATACACATTGACTGAAGGTAAAAGGATGAAAAAAAATATTTCATGCAAATGGAAATGAAAGAAAAGCTGAGGTAGCAATACTTAGACAAAATGGACTTTAAAATAAAGGCTGTAGTAAGAGATAAAAAGGTTACTACATAATGATAAAGGGAGCAATCCAACAGGAAGATATAACCATTATAAATATCTATGCACCTAATATAGGAGCACCTAAATATGTAAAGCTGACTTTGATAGATATAAAGGGTGAGATCAACAGCAGTCCTATAATAGTAGGGGATTTTAATATCCCACTGACATCACTAGATAGATTCTCAAGAAAGAAAATTAACAAAGGAATAGCAGACTTAAAGGACACACTAGATAAATTGGATTTAATAGGTATCTTCAGAACCTTTCACCCTAAAGCAGCAGAATATACATTCTTTTCAAGTGCTCATGGTACATTCTCTAGGATAGACCACATGTTAGGGCACAAAAGTGCTCTCAACAAATTTAAGATTGAAATCATATCAAGCACTTTCTCCAATCACAATGGCATGAAACTAGAAATGAACCACAACAGAAAAACACTCAAACACATGGAAACTAAATAGCATATTAAATAACAAATGGGTTAACAATGAGATCAACAAAGAAATAAAAAAAAGCCTAGAAACAAATGATAATGAGCATACAACAACTCAAAATTTATGGGACACAGAAAAAGCAATACTGAGAGGGAAGTTCATAGCACTACAGGCATACCTTAAAAAGCTAGAAAAAGCTCAAATAAACAACTTAACCCTGAATCTAAAAGAACTAGAAAAAGAACAGCAAGTAAAGCCCAGAGGAAGTAGAAGAAAGAAAATAATAAAGATCAGAGAAGAAGTAAATGACATGGATGCTAAAGAAACAATACAGAGGATCAATAAAACCAAGAGCTGGTTCTTTGAAAGGGTAAACAAGATTGATGAACCTTTAACCAGACTCACCAAGAAAAAAAGAGAGGTCTCAAATAAATAAAATTAGAAATGAGAGTGGAGAAATAACAACTGACACAACAGAAATTTAAAATATTGTAAGGAAATGCTATGAAGAACTGTATGCCAAAAAATTAGACAACCTAGGTGAAATGGGCAAACTCCTTGAGACATATAATCTTTCAAAAATCAATCTGGTAGAATCAGAAAACCTAAATAGACCGACTACAACAAATGAGATCAAAACAGTTATAAACAATCTCCCAAAAAACAAAAGTCCTGGGCCAGATGGCTTCACAGGTGAATTCTACCAAATATTCAAAGAAGAATTAACTCCTATCTTTCTCAAGCTATTTCAAAAAATTCAAGCGGAAGGTAGACTTCCAAAATTCCTTTTATGAGGAGAGCATAATTCTGACTCTAAAACTAGGCAAAGACAACACAAGAAAAGAAAATTATAGGCCAATATCTCTGATGAATTTGGATGCTAAAATCCTCAACAAAATATTAGCAAACAGGATCCAGCAATACATGAAAAAATCATACACCATAATCAAGTGAGATTTATTCTGGTAAGGCAAGGATGGTACAATATTTGTAAATCAATCAGTGTAATTCATCACATAAACAAAAGGAAGAAGAAATACCACATGATAATTTCAATAGATGCAGAAAAAGCATTAGATAAAATCCAGCACTCATTTATGATCAAAACTCTCAGCAAAGTGGGAATACAGGGAAGATACCTCAACATGATAAAGGCCATCTATGACAAATCCACAGCCAACATCATAATCAATGGGAAAAAAAATGAAAAGCAATTTCTTAAGATAAGGAACAAGGCCAGGGTGCCCCTTTTACCACTCTTATTTGACATAGTTCTTGAAATCCTAGCCACAGCAATCAGACAAGAAGAAGAAATAAAAGGCATCCAAATTGGAAAAGAAGAAGTAAAACTATCATTATTTTCTGATGACATGGTACTGTCCATAGAAAACCCTAAAGTCTCAGTCAAAATACTACTGGACCTGACAAATGAATTCAGCAAGGTGGCAATGTATAAAATGAATACACAGAGATTGGAGGCATTTTTATACACCAACAATGAACCATCTGAAAGAGAAATTAAGGAAACAAACCTCTTCACTATTGCAACAAAAAAAATAAATACCTAGGAGTTAATTTAACCAAGGTTATTAAAATCTTGTACTCGGAAAATTATAAAACATTGATAAACAAAATCAAGGAAGATACAAACAAGTGAAAGCATACACCATGTTCATTAATAGGAAGAATAAACATCACTAAAATGTCTATATTACCCAAAGCAATTTATAAATTCAATGCAATTCCTATTAAAATACCAAGGACATACTTCAAAGATATAGAACACATATTTCAAAAATTTGTATGGAACCAAAGAGAATACAAATAGCCTCAGCAATCTTGAAAAAAAAGAATAAAGTGGAAAGTATGACACTTCCTAATATCAAGTTATACTACAAGGCCATTGTACTCAAAACAGCTTGGTACTGGCATAAGAACAGGCATGCAGATCAATGGAACAGAACAGAGAACTCAGAAATAAACCCACACCTTTATGGACAATTGGTATTTAACAAAGAAGATAAGAGCATACAAAGACAGTCTCTTTAACAAATGGAGTTGGGAAAATTGGACAGCTACCTGCAAAAAAATGAAACTAGACCACCAACTTAACACCATTCACAAAAATTAACTCAAAATGGATAAATGACTTAAATGTAAGTCCTGAAACCATAAGCATCTTAGAAGAACACATAGACAGTAAGCTCACTGATGTCTCTTGCAGCAATATATTTGCTGATTTGTCTCCACAGGGAAGTGAAATAAAAGACAGGATGAACAAATGGGACTATATCAAACTAAAAAGTTTTGTACAGCTAAAGACAATATGAACAGAATAAAAAGACAAACCACACAATGGGAGAACATATTTGACAATATGTCTGATAGGAGGTTAATAACTAAAATTTATAAAGAACTTGTAAAACTCAACACCAGGAAGACAAACAATGCAATCAAAAAATGGGCAGAAGACGTGAATAGACACTTCTTCAAAGAGGACATACAGATGGCCAATAGACAGATAAAAAAATGTTTAATATCACTAATCATTAGAGAAATGCAAATTAAAACCATAATGAGATACCACCTCACACCAGTCAGAATGATGCTCATTAACAACACAACACACGATAGGTGCTGGCGAGGATGTGGAGAAAGGAGAACCCTCCGGCACTGCTGGTGGGAATGCAAACTGGTTCAGCCACTGTGGAAAACAGTATGGAGATTCCTCAAAAAATTAAAAATGGAACTGCCTTTTGACTGAGCCATCTCAATTTAGGAATATATCCAAACAATACCATATCACTAATTCAAAAAAAGAAATGAACTCCCATGTTTATAGCAGCATTGTTCACAATAGGGAAGATCTGGAAACAGCCCAAGTGTTCATCAGTGGATGAGTGGATTAAAAAGTAGTGGTACATGTACAGAATGGAATACTATGGGACCATGAAAAAGAAGGAAATATTACCTTTTGCAACAACATGGATTGACCTGGAAAATATTATGTTAAGTGAAATAAGCCAGGCAGAGAAAGAAAAATATCATATGACCTCACTCATTTCAGGAATCCAAGGAACAATTTGAACTGAGGAATGGAATTGAGATAGAGGAAGGATCAAAGGGACTTGAGGAAAAGAGGACAGAGGGAAAGGGGATAATAGGATGGGATAAACCTGAAGGGAAGTGGGAGGGTACTGTTGGAAGGGGGGCAAAGGTTATGTTGAGAAGAATACAGGGGGGGGGATGCATTTGAGGCAACACTAGAATCTAAGTAAACACAATAAATTAATAAAAAAAATTTCAATGGCACCATTTCTCTGATGTTACTCCCTGGCTTAAGCTTGTCATTTTTTTAATATTTATATTTTTGCATTTTCACTTTTACTTTTAATTTTTTTAGTCTTTTTTTTTCTGTTAGAGTTCTTAACAATACCACTCTCAAATTGCCATCAAGGATGAAGAAATTAAGTACCATGACTACAAAGACAGAGATATAGTTCAAAAAGAAAATTAAAAATATCCAGAAAAAAAACTCAATCACTGGAAAACCGTAGAGTTAAATGATAAAGAATCTAAAACTGAAGTTCTGAAAATATTCAACGAGATGCGAGAAAACACCAATAGGAACATAATGAACTCAGAAAACAAAACAAATGCCTCACCAAGGAGATTGAAATTTAAAAAACTGAGTTGAAGTACTCAATAAGTGAATTAAAAACTGAGGTAGTAACTCTAGCTAATGGTAAGACAGATAGAGGAAAAAATCAGTGACATCAAAGACAGGCAACTAGAGATGCTGCAGAGAGAAGAAGAGAGAGACTTACAAATTTAAAAAATGAAAGACCTCTACAAGAATAGTTTGAGTTCACCAGAAAGACCAATATAAAAATAATGGTCATATTAGAAGAATAGGGGGAGAAGGGAATGGAAAGTCTATTCAAACAAATAATTGAGAATTTATCAAATTAGAGCCTCAAATCCAATAAGCAAACAGAATGCTTAGTTACCTCAACCCAAACAGAATTTCTCCAAGACACATTGTAATAAAATTGTCAAAAATCAATGACAAAGAATGAATCCTCAAGGAAACTAGGGAAAACAAGAACATAAAATATAAATGAAGGTCCATTAGGTTATCATTGGATTTCTCAGCAGAAACTCTGCAAGCCAGAAGAGAGTAGATCCAAACATTCAAAGTGCTGAAACAGAGGAATTACCAGCCAAGAATACTATATCTATTAAAGCCACCTTTCAAATATGAAAGAGAAATAGAAACTTTTGCAGAATACAGTTTTATCACCAAAAATTCCCACTGCAGGAAATACTCAAGGGGATTATTCAACCAGATACAAAGAAAAAAACAAATCAAAACTACAAATAAAAGCTCCAGCAAGGTCACAATAAAAACAAGGGCAATCTGTGACAACAATAACGTAAAAGGGGAGAGGATAAATTTCTGCAGTAACAAATAAGGATGGAGTGCAGAAGCACTCATAAGACAAAGAACTCTAATTTTTCTCTTAAAACTTAATGGTAACCACCCATGAAAAAGCCACTACTGAAACACATATCTTAAAAAATAAAAGAAACAGGGGAAAGAAGTATGGAATATCACCCAACAAAACAACTGACAGAAACACAAAAGAGAAGAACCAAATGAGACACAGAGCTACCAGAAAACAAAACATAAAATGGCTATAGAAAATCCTCAAGTGTCAATAACTACCCTAAATGTAAATGAACTGAACTCACCAATAAGGAGGAACAAAGTGGCAGATGGATCAAAAAGTAAAACCCAACTGTATGCTGCCTTCAAGAGACACAGCTAAGTGGCAAAAACAAAAGTAGTTTCAAAATTAAAGGTTGAAAAATGATTCTCTAAGCAAATAATATCCAAAGAAGTGTAGGTGTAGCCATCCAATAGAGGATAATGTTTACATCAAGACAACAAAGATAACCAGAGACAAAGATGGACATTTTTTAATGAAAAACGAACATTGTTTCAAGAAGACATAACACTTCTTAATATATGTACACAAATTCAGAGAGCACCAAAAGATAAAAGACATCTACTAATTGATCCAAAACTAGAAACAGACAAAAACACAATCATATTTGGAGATTTCAACACACCATTGACAGTTTAGATAGATCATCCAAACAGAAAATCAATAAAGAAATATCAACCTTAAGTGACACACTAGACCAAGTAGAATTAATAGACATTTATAGGACATTTTATCCTAAAACATCAGATTATATTTTTTTTTCCAGTTTGCATGGACCTTTGTTAAGGATAGATCATATGTTGGGCCACAAAACTAACATCAACAAATTCAGGAAGATTGAAATTATACCAAGCATATTTTCTGAACATAAGGTTAAGGCTTTGAAATTAGAACTCAACTGCAAAAAAGGAAGTAAGAAAGGACATAAAGGAACCCATAAAAATGTGAAAATTAAACAACATACTTCTAAAAAACAACTGGGTCAAGGAAGAAATAAAAGCAGAAATCAAAAAGATGTATACAAACAAAAATGACAACACAACATATCAAAATTTCTGAATGCAGCAAAAGCGGTAATAAGAGGGAAGTTTATATCATTACAGACTTATGTAAAGAAACAAGAAACCTCCCAAGTAAACAACCTAACATCACATTTTAAAAAACTAGAAAATGAATAAAGGCAACCCAAAGTCAGTAGAAGAAAGGAAATAGTAAAAATTAGAGCAGAACTAAATAAAATAGAGAACAAAAAAAACCATAGAAAAAATAATACAATTTCAAAGAGCTGTTTCTTTGAAAAGATCAACAAAATTTGATAAACCTGGCCCTGGCCGGTTGGCTCAGTGGTAGAGCGTTGGCCTGGTGTGCAGGAGTCCCAGGTTCGATTCCTGGCCAGGGCACACAGGAGAAGTGCCCATTTGCTTCTCCACCCTTCCCCCTCTCCTTCCTCTCTGTCTCTCTCTTCCTCTCCCACAGCCAAGGCTCCAGTGAAGCAAAGTTGGCCCGGGCGCTGAGGATGGCTCTATGGCCTCTGCCTAAGGCACTAGAATGGCTCTGGTTGCAACAGAGCAAGGCCCCAGATGGGCAAAGCATCGCCCCCTGGTGGGCATGCCGGGTGGATCTCGGTCAGGCGCATGTGGGAGTCTGACTGCCTCCCCGTTTCCAAATTCAGAAAAATACAAAAAGGGAAAGAGAAAAAAAAATTGACAAACCTTTTGCTAAACTCAATAAGGAGAAAAGAAGAAAAACTTGTATAAATAAATAAAATCCAAAATGAAAGAAGAGAAATCACCACAGACATCATAGATATACAAAGGTTCATAGTGGAATACTATGAAAGATAATATACCATCAAATTCAACAACCTAGAAGAAATGGATAAATTTTTAGAACTATACAATCTTCCTAGACTGAGTTGAGAAGTGTAAAACCTAAATAGTTTGCTAATTAGGAAGGAAATAGAAACAACTATCAAAAACCTCCCCACAAATAAAAGTACAGGACCAGATGGCTACACTAGTGAATTCTATCAAACATTTGAAAAAGATTTGGTACCCAACCTTTTCAAAGTCTTCCAAAGAATAGCAGAGAAAGCAATTTTATGAGGCTAACATAACCCTGATACCAAAACCTGGAAAGGACAACACACACACACACACACACACACACACACACACACAACTACAGAACAATATCTTTAATGAAAAAAGATATAAAAATCCTAAACAAAATACTAGCAAATTTAATACAACACATTTGAAAAAGTAATACATCATGGTCAAGTGAGATTCATTCCAGGTGCACAAGGATGGTACAACATACTTAAATTGATCATGTAATATACCACGTCAACAAAACAAAGAACAGAAATCATTTGGTCCTATCAATAGATGCACAAAAGGAATTCGATAAGATATAACATTCCTTTGTGTTAAAAACACTCAATAAAATGGGTATAGAGGAAAGTACCTCAACATAATAAAGGCCATATATGATAAACCATCAGCTAATATTATACTAAATGGTAAAAAAATAAAAGCTTTTTCTGTAAAATCAGGAACAAGATAAGGTTGCCCATTCTCTCCATTCTTATTCAACATAGTTCTGTAAGTTTTAAGCAGAGCAATCAGACAAGAGAAAGTAACAGAAGGCATCCATATTGAGGAAAAAAGAGTAAAAGCATCACTTTTTTCAGATGACATGATCCTGTCTATAGAAAACACCAAAGATTTCACCAAAAAACAATTAGAAACAATAAACCAATAGAGTAAAGTCACAGGATACAAAATTAGTATACAAAGGTCTATTGCTTTCCTATACATCAATGATGAAATTTCAAAAAATTAATTAAAAAACCCCCAAAACCAATTTATTTTACAATTGCAACAACAACAAAAATTGCTAAGAGTACATTTTAAAAGGAGGTAAAGGACCTACATACTGAAAACAACAAAGCATTATTAAAAGAAATTGAAAAAGACACAAGGAAATGGAAAAATATTCCATGTTCATGGATTGTAAGAATCAACATAGCTAAAATAGCCATATTACCCAAATATACAAATTTAATGCAATCCCCATCAAAATCCCAATGTTATTTTTTAAAGAAATAGAACAAAAAATTACCAGGTTTGTATGGAATCATAAAAAAACCAGATAGCCAAAGCGATCCTGAGGAAAAATATTAAGCTGGAGGCATCACTCTACCTGACTTCAAATTATATATATTATAAAGCCATGATAATCAAAACAGCATGGTATTGGCAGAAAGACTGACATGCAGACCGATGGAACATAATTGGGAGCCCAGAATAAAACCACATATATATGGACAAATCATCTTCGACAAAGGAGCCAAAAACACACAATGGAGACAAGAAAGCCTCTCCAATAAATGATACTGAGAAAATTGAAAAGCCACATGTAAAAGAATGAAACTTGACTATAATTTGTCCCCCTGCACAAATATTAATTCAAAATGAATCAAAGACTTAAATATAAGTTCTGAAACAATAAATTACATACATAGAAGAAAACATAGGTACTAAAATCATGGACCTTGGCCATAGAGAAAAATTTATGAACTTAACCCCAAGGATGAGGGAAGTAAAGGCAACAATAAAGGAATAGGATAAAAAGGCAGCCAACTAAATGGGACCTGATAGTTACAAACAACAGATCTGATAAGGAGTTAATATCCAAAATATATAAAGAACTCACAAAACTCAGCAATAAATAAGTAAACAATCCAATTAAAAAATGGGGAGAGGACCTGAACAGACACTTCTTCTAAGAGGATCATACAAATGGCCAACAGGTATATGAAAAGATGCTCATCTTCACTAGCTATTTGAGAAATGCAAATCAAGACTACAATGAGATACCACCTCATACCTGTTAGATTGGCTATTATCAATAAGACAGGTAATAAAAGTGTTGGAGAGGCTGTGGAGGAAAAGGAACCCTCATCCACTGCTGGTGGGAATGTAAACTAGTTCAATCATTATGGAACAAAGTATGGTGGTTCCTCAAAATACTAAGAATAGAACTACCATATGACCTGGCAGTCCCTCTACTGGGTATCTAACCCCCTCAAATAAAAAAACATTGGTATGCAGAGACACATGCACCCCCCATGTTCATCACAGCATTATTTAGAGTGGCCAAGACATAGAAACAACCAAAGTGTCCTTTGATGGAGGATTGGATAAAGAAGATTTGGTACATATATACAATGGAATACTACTCAGCCATAAGAAATGATGACATAGTACCATTTATGACAACATGGATGGACCCTGAGAGTATTATACTGAGTAAAATAAGTAAATCAGAGAAAGCTAAAAACTATATGATTTTACACATAGATGGAATATAAAAATAAGACTCAGGGACATAGATAAAAATGACATGGTTACTAGGAATAGGGGGATGTTAGGGAGAAGATGGAGGGAAAGAGTAAAGAGAAACAAATATATGGTGACAGAAAATGATTTGACTTTGGGTGATAGGCACACAACACAATCAACAGTTCAAATGATATAGAAATGTTTACCTGAAATCTATGTAGTCTTATTGATCAATGTCACCCTTTTAAATGTAATTTTAAAAGTAAAATTAAAAAGCATGATTAAATAAAAGAGTCAATGTTTACCAGAGTGTCATCAAATGATGGAATCAGCCTATGTTTTAACTTAAATCAGTGAACACTATTTGTAAATGATGAGTAACAAAAAGAATTTGGAAACATTAAATGGCTAGAATTAGGTAGTGTTATATATTTACTTAAATAAGGTACTCATTTTTTTGAAACAATATAAATAAATAACCATTCCAGTGTTACTTTGCTCTAAGTTTGTTACTACAATCTGCATTTGTGTAGGATGTGCTTTATTGAGAAACATTTGGGAAAATTATGCCATGTGTGATTCTAGCTCATCAGAACTTGTCATTGTTAGGAATTTATCAACCATGAAAAACTGATGACTAATGTAGTAATATTACATGTGGCTTTTGAAGGAATGTAGATTAATTGAAGGGAGTGCATTATCCATGTGTAAATGATAAATAAGCAGATAACCATGTCTGCTAAAGATATGTCATTAAAGATATGTACTTTGGTAAAAAAAATAAAATTGTATTAAAAATTAAAAAAAAAAGACAAATATGGCCAACTGTGGAAGATTTGCTACTTTTTACATGATGACTGCCCCATTTAGACATTCTCTAGCTTAGGCATGGGTCTGTTAGACTTTCAGTTATGTTCTACTTAAATCATCTCTGGCCACTCCAATAATGTCTAAGGGGTGTGACTACCTCACAAATTCAGTATGAGAAAGGACTTGCATACTAGCTGTACTTGTAAGAACTGAGTTGTTTCTGCTCTTAGTCTAGACACTGCAACCTTCTCTCTCTCATGTCTGACTAGGAAATAACCTGCTTATCTCACTGTTGTTTGTTTGTTTGTTATTTGAGAGAGAGAGAGAGAGAGAGAAGTAGAGAAAGGGAGAGATGAGAAACATCAATTCTTCACTGCAGCACCTTAGTTGTTCATTGATTACTTCTCATATGTGCCTTGACTAGGGGGCTTCATCTGAGCCAATGACCAGTTGCTGAAGCCAGAAATCTTGGACTCACACTGGTGAACCCATGCTCCAGCTGGATGAGCCTGTTGTCAAGCCAGTGACCTCATGGTTTTGAACCAGGGTCTTCAGGGTCCCATGTCAGCGCTCTATCCACCATGGCGCCACCACTGGTCAGGCAGCTTATTTCACTCTTTCTCATTCCTTTGTACTCTATGTATAGAATTCTTCCCCCATCTACCTTCTCATTCTTTGCTTTCCTTTTCTCTCCCAAGCACATCTTCTTCAGGTTCAATGGTGAAAGGATAATGGAAGAATCAATTTTTAAGTACATTCCCAAGAAACTCTTGAAAGTCCTGTCTAGAGATCTTGGAAATGGAAGGCACACATTTGTACAGAGCTTACTTAGGTCTGTGTGTTTTAGTGCAAAAAATATGGATTTCTTACAGTCTTCATCACCTTAGGTAAGTAACTTATCTTCTGTAGGGCTTCTGTTTTTAATCTACACAATGGGAGGAATAAGTCTCTTCAACAAATAGTGTTAGGAAAACTGGATAACTACATGCAGAGAAATGAAATGGGATTCCTAGCTTACTTGAAATGGATCAAAGGCTATGACACAGGGGTCCTCAAACTACGGCCCGCGGGCCACCTGCGGCCCCCTGAGGCCATTTATCTGGCCCCCGCTGCACTTCTGGAAGGGGCACCTCTTTCATTGGTGGTCAGTGAGAGGAGCATAGTTCCCATTGAAATACTGGTCAGTTTGTTGATTTAAATTTACTTGTTCTTTATTTTAAATATTGTATTTGTTCCCGTTTTGTTTTTTCAAAATAAGATATGTGCAGTGTGCATAGGGATCTGTTCATAGTTTTTTTATAGTCTGTCCCTCCAACGGTCTGAGGGACAGTGAACTGGCCCCCTGTGTAAAAAGTTTGGGGACCCCTGATATAACATAACACCTGATACCAGGAGCACTCCTGAACACCTCTGGTTTGGCACTGCCTGATTTGAATTGGTTTTTGTTCAAATAAACTCTTAAAATTTTCAGTATGCCTCAGTTTACCTGTTAACAGTTCTAGTGTTAGAAGACAGAAAAAAATGGCCCCATCAAGAGCAGTAAGCAACCAGGCACAGGAACCTGCTGACCCCTTGAGCTCCTCGCCTTTTCGTTACCTCTGGAGGTCATGGGGGAGACCCCTTGGATCCTGAATCCTAGCTTTGCAGCTTCTGTGGTATAAGCTTTCAGACTTTATTTTGAGCATTTCTTTTTACAGACTGGGTCCAGAAACTAGCCGGAGTCAGACTAGTTTTGACTTTAAAACTGGACTGGGCCCGGGGTCTGACTGGGTCCTACTTAAACTGAATTGGGTCCAGTGTGAGACCTCAGATGATAAAATTTTATCTTAAGGCTGAACAAGCAGGCTAGCTTTACCAAAGACAATCTTGAATTACAGTGGCTACAGTAGAGAACTTTTAACCATCTTACATAACTTTATCCATTTAGGGGTGCTCTAGAGGAAAAGGGGGCTCTCAGCCAGGCATTCACGAGCAAAAGTTATTATTCCTCCTCTACAGTTTCTGGTGACTAGTATTAAAACTGCTAGGATACCCCCTCACCCCAGAGTCTGCAGAGGCCATCCTGGGAAGACTGGCTGAAGCCAGCAAGTCCTGAGAACTTAGCTTGTCAACCATCAGAGTGAGGACTCCAAAAATTTGGCTTGACAGATATGTGGGTTGTACTCCATTGCAGCTAGAGTCCTATTGACAGTTTTCAGCAAAAGTGTGTAAGTCTCTCTCTCTCTCTCTCTCTCTCTCTCTCTTTCTCTCTTAGGAAGATAATATCTTTTTAACCCTTTTTGGGGGACTTCTTTAGTGTTCTTCAGTACTACCAAAAATATTTACTGTTTGTCCCAACTCAAACCTGACAACATATTCAAAAGGATTTTTGTAAGGTCGCTCTGTGGTCAGAGTTGACCAAATTGGGAACTGATACTCAGAGCACAATAGGAAATTTTTTCCAGGCCTTCTCACCTAAAGTAAAATGAAACTACAAACACAGAGTGAAAGAAAAACACTCTGAAGCCACTGTTGAAGGATTTACTAAAATATTCCAAAGAAATACATCTCTAAATCTAGAACATAGAAATTTATTTTTTTTTTAGGTGAGGGGACGGGAGATAGTGAGGCAGACTACCATATGCACCCCAACTGGAATCTACCTGGCACCCCATCTGGGGCCAATGCTAGAATCAACTGAGCTATTCTTAGTGCCTGAGGCTGATTTGCTCCAACAGAGCTATCCTCAGCACATGGGACCACAATTGAACCAGTCGAGTCACTGGCTGCAGGAGAGGAAGAAGGAGAGAAGAGGGAGAGGGAGGAGGGAGAAGCAGATGGTCTCTTCTCCTGTGTCCCCTGACCAGGAATTGAACCTGGGATGTCTACATACCTTGCTGACATTCTATCTACTGAGCCACTGGCCAGGGCCTATAGAAATCTTTGATTTCCAATCTTCTGATTTTATATTAATTGAATACCTTCTCCCTGACATAATGAAGATAATGTAGTTGGATGGCTTGATAACATTCAGGTTGCAACCCATATTTTTGAAGAATTAAAAACTGTATTTGTCTTACAAATTCAGTCTTTATCAGAACAGAACTACACCTCTAGAAACAATTCAAAGCCCACCTATCATTTTTTTTAAACCAATTCCCAAATCTTGAATTGTTAGAAACTATATGTTTATTCAAGTTGTTTAGTGTGTGTGTATGTGGAGGGGTGGAGAAGTGTGGATGAAATTATTTGTGCTGAAAGTCTAGTTTTTACAAGTTGACATTGAGGTCTATTTAAGAAGAGGGCCTAGGGGGGACCTGACTAGAATTTCATTAAGGAGAGAGTCTTTGCCACCCTATCCATTGGGCCATGTCGTTGTTCCAGAATCATCAATACCAAAGTGTCAGGCATCAAGCCATCAATAGAGTTGGGGAGGATAACTGTACTCATCTTACTACCACTCTCAATATTCTTCCTATCCATGTGACCTTTCTGCAGCAATGGCTCTTTGTTGCTCCCTGCCACAGTCAACATGCAGGAATGTTCCTCAAAGCAGGAAATCCCAGTGGCCATTGACTCATCCCCCTAGAGACAACTGGAAATCAATTCTGGAATATTGCCTTGCAGCAGCTTGACTCCTGCAGACCTGCCCCCAGCAGGGGTGTTTCTCTCTTTTAGTTTAGAAGCACAGCTCCTCTGTCCAATCTATTTTTTTCAAACCTTCATGCTTTTTTTCCCATTAAACTCTCTCCTCTTCAATGAGCTTAAACTTTTGAAGATACAATTCAGGAAGTTTTTCTTGCTACTTTTATTTATGCTTAGTCATATATCTCCCCAAGGCACTGAAACACAGAGCCTGTTCTTTATTTTTATAAATAAATTTTTATTAATTTTAATGGGGTGACATCAATAAATCAGGGTACATATATTCAAAGAAAACATGTCCAGGTTATCTTGTCATTCAATTATGTTGCACATCCATCACCCAAGGTCAGATTGTCCTCCATCACCTTCTATCTAGTTTTCTTTGTGCCCCTCCCCCTGCCCCTCTCCCTCTTTCCCTCCCCCCCCCCCCCACTGTAACCACCACACTCTTGTCCATGTCTCTTAGTCTTGTTTTTATGTCCCACCAATGTATGGAATCCTGCAGTTCTTGTTTTTTTCTGATTTACTTATTTCACTCCATATGTTATCAAGATCCCACCATTTTGTTGTAAATGATCCGATGTCATCATTTCTTGTGGCTGATTAGTATACCATGGTGTATATGTGCCACATCTTCTTTATCCAGTCTTCTGTTTTTGTTTTTTGTTTTTTTACAGTGATTAAAGCCTTTAAGCAAACTCTTGGCCAATACAGCAAGAATCCATAAAAGAGTAGTGTCCTTAACATGTTCACCAAGTCCCAGTTGGCACCATCAGCATTCCAAATCCCTGCAAATGCAACCCAACCCCAGTTCAATCTGTTAAAAGCTGTCACAAGAAGCAGGACTCCAGGAAAAGTCCACATCCAGGGAAAGTCCGGGTGGCACTGGAATTGTCACAATTCTATATTTTGCAGCTCACGTCCAAGTCCCAATGACAGCTGCTTCTAGCTAGTAATGATACAGGTAGACTGGAAAAGCCATCTGCAGCATGTGTGGAGATGGAGCTTCTGTTCTCCTCTGCCTGAAGAGATGAGACCAGGTTGCTTTTCCATGGAGCTCTATGACTGTGGCTTGGTAAAGAGAACCTTGGGATACACTAAGCTGGGTGGCAAAGGTAGATTCATAATAGAAGTTGGCAAAAGGGGGAAAGAGAGCTCTAAATTAGGAGTAGGTCCCAGCCTGAAATATGAGTGGGGCATTGAGGTAGGAGGAATAAAGGAAACACTATATATTAAACAAAGCAGCAGAAAATAGGACTATCAACACCCACAACAGAGATCTTCGAGGGAAGAATAAAAAACATGACTATTCAGGCAAGACATAGTTAAGTGGCCCTTGTGCAAATGAGATCAGTTTACCTGCTTCTTGGAAGAAATACCCTAGGCTCGTCCACAGTGTCGTAGATGGGGCCGACAGCCCTGGGCATCTTCAGCCTTTAGTGGCAAACCCCAGCTTTCTGGGCAAGGTTAGGTCATAGGTGGCTGGAGCAGGGCTGGAAGAGACTGAACCCTCCCTTAGAGGAGCGAGGGGGAAGCCTACCTTCCAGTGTCCCTTTTTCCTCACAGCAAAGGCATGTAAGTCTGGCAGGCTTTAGCTCAATGACCTTCCTTTCCACTATTGAAGCAGGACCCAGATGGCATCCTATGAGACCCCTTTGGGGTGTTGGAGCCTTTAAGGGCGTATCCTAAAAGCTGGTAGTTCCCCTGATCTCTATTGGGCTTTTTGCCTCTTGGTATCTTAAAAGCCATGCTCAGAAGATCTCGCTGAGGGGTCTTGAATTGACCAGAGGAAAGGGGAAAAAATTAGAGAGAGAGAAAAACAGGAACGAATATCTCAGAATATTTTCCAGCCACACATACCAGCTGTCATGGTGGAGAAATTAGAGTTAAAAGTTTACTTTTAGACATGATAGATTATAAAAAGGCTCAGTTTTGTACCATCACTAATTCATTTAGGTGAGTGTAATGGGACACCCTGGGCTGAGTTGGAAGATTATTATTCTGGTTTCTTTCTTGTCCATTATCACCTCACTGTAAGTTCCTTAACTATGAAATAAATATGTTGGATGGTTAGCTCTTTCAGCCATTGTATTTTTAACATATCCAACTGGCACATAAATTACCAGATCAGTTAGTACCTAAACAATGCTCGTGCCTGATTTGCATTTATTTAGAGCAGGGGTCCCCAAACTTTTTACACAGGGGGCTAGTTCACTGTCCCTCAGACTGTGGAAGGGCCAGACTATAAAAAAAACTATGAACAAATCTCTCTGCACACTGCACATATCTTATTTTAAAGTAAAAAAACAAAATGGGAACAAATACAATATTTAAAATAAAGAACAAGTAAATTTAAATCAACAAACTGACCAGTTTTTCAATGGGAACTATGGGCCTGCTTTTGGTTAATGAGATGGTCAATGTGCTCCTCTCACTGACCACCAATGAAAGAGGTGCTCCTTCTCGAAGTGCGGCGGTGGCCGGATAAATGGCCTCAGGGGGCTGCATGCGGCCCGTGGGCTGTAGTTTGGGGACCCCTGATTTAGAGAGCTTACTTGAAGCCACTGCCATACCATATGGTGATTTTAGTCAATTCCGAGAAAGTCCATCAGATCAGTTACTAATGTCTAAAATTACCTTTTCTGATGGCATATTTAGCTTTCATTATATGACACAGAATTCTAATCTCTGACATACATGGGATATCACCTTGCTTCTGGAAAGTGATGCGCATGTGCCTCATAGCTTCTTTCCCTTTTCTCCTGGAACCACTTCCCAGGATGACAACCATTTTCCTCCTTTTCGAAGTAAGATTTTTTGTTCGTTTGTTTTTCCTTTTAAAGGGGAAGATAGAGCCACAATGTCTGGTAATATAATGACCACTCCCCTCTTTATTTTTACCACATGGACTGGCTGGTGGCTGAGAAAATAAATTGAAATCAATGAGGTCTCCATTTTACATGAAAATGTGTTGGTGCTTATTTCATAGGTAAAAAGAGGCAGAAAAAGATACTTTCAAACACCTATTAGAAAACCTGTCTATAGACCTGTTTATCAGCCCTCTTCAAACATTCTCTTCCCACAGCCCGTTTCCTCTTTGTGTTATGTAACAGGAACAGTCTAAGAGGTTGTCTATTGCACTGAAGGATTTCATTCCTCTCACAGTTTTTTCCCTTTGTCTCACTTGGCACTTGGTAGAGAACTGATTTCCCGAAACTGTTTATAATGAAGGATTTATGTCTTTCATAGGCGTGTTTCTATTTTATCCCCCTAAGTTGCATATAAATATTGGCATCTGATGGAATTTATTATAAGAAAATGGATGTCTGAGTCCCATGCTGACTTCTCCCCTTTCTCCTTCCCTAGCGGCTCCCTTACCCATGTGCAATACGTGTTTTGTGGCGTGTCTTACTCAAGGCCAGATGTTCTTGGCTGAACTTCAGGACACATCCTGAATCTGTTTACAGGTGAGGAAGGAACAGTCTAGTGCCCTGGAAAAAATGGGGGGCATAGAGTTAATCATCATAGGCATGCTTCAGACCAAAGCAAACAAGAAACTAGTTGGCTTCCTCTGGAGTTTGATGTCACAATCAGACTTGTTGTTTCCTGATTTTGTCAGAACCTGAAGCCAGGACAACTCTATATTAATTTTCATCGACTGAATTACAATTGCTTCCTGCAGAAAACAATGACTACTTAAGAGGCAGAATGTGTTCCTGACCACATGTTCTCTTTTGCCTCCTGAACTACCTTTTCTAAACATTTCCTAAGGGCTTTCATTTCATCAGGCGCCTGCCTGTTTCCCAGGGGTATGTGGGCAGGGGAGCCCAGAGAGAGTAAAAATATTTCTTTAATAATGAACACACAGAACCTTGGATTCAAGAGCCATACTTTAATATACAGTGTGTCTGTAAAGTCATGGTGCACTTTTGACTGGTCCCAGGAAAGCAACAAAAGACAATAGAAATGTGAAATCTGCACCAAATAAAAGGAAAACTCTCCTAGTTTCATACCTATTCAGTACAGTTCCATGTGGGCTCATGCACAGATTTTTTAGGGCTCCTTAGGTAGCTATCCCGTATAGCCTCTACAGACTCATCACTGACTGATGGCCTACCAGAACAGGGTTTCTCCACCAAACTGCTGGTTTCCTTCAACTGCTTATCCCACTGAGTAATGTTATTTCCATGTGGTGGCTCTTTGTTATAAATGCGCAGATATTCACGTTGCACTTTGGTCATGGATTCAAATTTAGTGAGCCACAGAACACACTGAACTTTCCTCTGTACCGTCCACATCTCGACTGGCATGGCTCTGGGCTGCTCCGCTGTATACACAGTGCTACATCATCATCTGCACATGCACACATGCTGCCACATCATCATCCTACAGGAACTGGGAGAGTTTTCCTTTTATTTGGTAAAGATTTCACATTTCTATTGTCTTTTATTGCTTTCCTGTGACCGGTCAAAAGTGCACCATGACTTTACAGACACACTGTATAAATACTAGGTGGGGCAAGGGTAGGCTTATGAGTACATGAAACATGTAGGGGTTTATTCTTATATTATTATCTATTAATTATTATATTATTTTCCATATGAAGAACTGGAAACAAACTTTTGCTCCACCCTGTATGAACAAATGAGAGGAATTTTCTGTTATTTGATAGGACAGTTGTCTTTTCTTAACCACGTGGTTGAATATTTTAGGTTTCAATCCCTCATTTACTTAGTTATAATCTAAACAGAATGTTACTTGTGTATCTGCTGTCGGTCATTGTGCTCAATGAGGGAGAAAATCAGGATTGCCGATAATATCTATCAAACACAATTTGATTTAACGTTGTGTTTCTCAGCTCTTCACTGAAATTTTTAAAAAGCATTTTAAAAAAGTATTAATTGATTCATTAGAGAGAGAGAAAGCACATGAGACAGGAACATCCATCTGTTCCTGTATGTTCCCTGACAGGGGATCAAACCGGCAACCTCTGCACTTCTGGATGAAGCTCTAATCAACTGAGCTATATGGGCAGGGTTAAAAGGAGCTTTTTAATAATATAATGTAATAAATGGACCATTGGAAAAAGTAAAAATAGTAAATTATATGAAGAAAAAGTAAAAGTGATTCTTCTCCTTTTCTCTAGAGATAGCCTTATTGATTATATGCAGAGTATTCCCTTCTCCCAAAATGTTTTTTACATATATACAGATTTTTTTTAACAGAAATAAAATCATATTATACTATAAATTTTTATGGAAAAATTTTCATTACCTATTGTTGGGTAAACAAATGTTTTTTAGGTTTGCTGGCTTGTATTGGGGCAGCGCCATGTGTGTATAGCCTATGGAAGGAGGGGGGTGCTTGCCCTCCGGGAGGCAGACTGTAAATTGTGGTTTGCCTTCTTGCTTAGGAGGGGCCATTGTTTGCTGGAGAAGGGTTTTTTTCCACCAGCCTGTTTTGTTGAAGAGCGCAGGGAGAGAGAGTGCTGAAGGCCTTGGGAATCCTGCTGAGCTTGGTGGGAGAGTGCAGAGAGAAAGAGAAAGAGAGGGTGCTGAGGGTTTAGGAGCCCAGAGATTTCGGGCCAGGTCTGTTTGGCTGAGCCCTGCTGAGGCTGGTGGGGGCCTAGGAATCTGGAGGGAAAATCCAGAGAATGAATAGAGGATTGGGAGCCCTAAGAGGGAAGCAGTCTTCTCTGCCTGTTTGCTCACCTGCAGTTAGAGACTTTAATAAACAGAATGGTCCACCAATTTCTGGCTCCACTGTTCCTTTACCATCTGCCTAAATCCAGTAAGAACCTGCATATCCATGGCGGTGGCCACTGGCCTTACATCAATGTTTTGTGGATTTTTTTTTTTTTTGGTGTTAGCATATTGTGATTTTCTTTATTGTTTTTAGTGCTAGGATAATATACCACTGTATAAATGCACTGAAATTCATTCAACCTGTCTCCTATTTGAAACCTTTTAGGTTTGTTATGTCTCTATTGCTCTTTTACCTTTTTGTGTTTTATTTTTCAATTATAAATACTGTCAAAATGAACTTCCTTGCATATTTATCTTTATATACATTATCAAAATTGCACAATTGCTGGAAGATATGCATATTTAAGAGATATAATCCTCCAAAAATTTTATTGAGCATGGTATATCAGTATTCTTATTTTTCTGTAGGCTTGCTATTATAATTTTATATTTGCAAACAATGTGGATTTTTAAAAAATCTTTGCCTTCTAGAACTGTGTTTTTCTTTCTCTCTTTCTTTCTTTCTTTTGCAAGAGAGAGAGAGAGAGAGAAAGAAAGAGGCAGACAGAAACAGATAGACAGGAAGGGAGAGAGATAGGAAGCATCAGTCTTTGTTGTGGCATCTTAGTTGGTTATTGATTGCTTTCTCATGTGTGCCTTGACTGGGGGTCTCCAGCAGAGTCAGTGACCCGTTGCTCAAACCAGCGACCTTGGACTCAAGCAAGTGACCCTGGGCTTCAAGCCAGTGGTGTTTGGGCTCAAGCCAGTGACCATAAGGTCATGTCTGTGATCCCAGCTCAAGCCAATGACCCCTCACTCAAGCTGGTAAGCCTGTGCTTAAGTTAGTGACCTTAGGGTTTCAAACCTGAGTCCTCAGCATCCCAGGCTGATGCTCTATCCACTGTGCCACTGCCTGATCAGGCTAGGTCACTGATTTTCAACCAGTGTGCTGCAAGAATTTTTAATACATGCAATACCTGACTATTTAGTCAGGGGCGCTGACCTCTTTTCCCTTGATTTGCCATATAAAGAAATGACAACAGCCAACACAACAATAGCCATCTGATGTGAACAAATCAAAGTTATACTTTTTTTTTTGGTCAGATTGGCAAGAAATACATGTTTTGGTATGCTGCAGAATTTTACTAATTAGTTTATGTGTGCCATGAGCTGAGAAAGGTTGAAGATCACTGTCCTAGGTATACAAGATCACATTTGCATTTCTTTAATTATGAGTAGGGTTAAACATATTTCCATGGCTTATTAGCCATTGGTGGTCTGCAATGCAATTACTTATCATATCTTTAATATCCTTTCTATTGAATAATTGATATTTTTATTTGGTTTTAAACTTTCTTATTTATAGTAATAGTCCTTTTCAAAATATTTTATTATACAATCAATATATACATAAGAAAATAAAATGAAAATGTATAGAACATATAATTAAAATACATGTAATTTGTATCACTCTGTACCCCTTCCCTGGAGGGTTACTATATTTAAACATAATTCTAAAAAACAAGTATTTCCTTCCATTTCATGATTGACCCACTTTTATGAACACCATCAGCTTCAGCTGTGAAAGACAAAGACTTTAGCTTATTTACTTGCCATCTTCCCCATACATCTTCCCCCAAAAAAAGATATTTTCATTAATTTAAAATTTATTATTAATTGAAAAATATTGCTATTCTATTACTTAATTTTATCAAGCAATTTAATATTTTATTAGCTTTTATCAACTTTTATTTCTCCAATCATTTATATTAAATACTATCTTTTAAACCTCTATGTGTAGAAAGAAGAAGTCAGCAGCCATATATTTGCATCAATCTAGTGACGCACTTTTATACTCTCAAAGTCCAATTTTGTACCTAAGAGTTCTATGCTTTCCTTGAGATTGGTCCTAAAAATTGAAAGCCGGTATATATAATCAGTAAGATTTTCATTATAAAAGTATTGCTTAAATCTGAGCCAATCAAACCTATTAATTTGGGAATGTAATACTGTATTTTTAAACCTATGCCACATTAGGAAAATATTGCCAGTTTCAACATAAAAAGCAGTTCTGTGATTTTTCCTTTTTCATTTTATAAACATGACTGCACTGTTTTCCTGAAATTTATTTATAAAGTGTATGGCTCACAAAAATTAGGGGATGTTTCAAATTAAAAATGAAGCAATAAAATATCCCCTAATTTTTGTGAGCAGTTTATTTATTGGTAAGCAGTAGTCCATCTTACCTGTGGTTTCAGTTACCATGGTTTTTGTTACCTATGGTCAAGTCTGGTTCTAAAATATTAAATGAAAATTTTCAGAAATAAACAATTCTTAAGTTTTAAATTGCACATTGTATTGAGGAGCATGATGTAATCTCGCAATGTCCTGCTCTGTCCAGCCCAGGATGTGAATCATCCCTTTGTCCACCGTCTCTGTGCTGTAGATGCTCCCTGCTCATTAGTCAGTTAGTAGCCATCTTGGTCACCAGGTGCAAGAGTAGTGATACTGGCAATTTGGATATGCCAAAGAGGAGCCTTAAAGTGTTTCCTTTGAGTAAAAAGGTGAAAGTTCTTGATTTTATGAGAAGAAAAAAATCAGGCTGTGGTTGCCAAGTTCTATGGCAATAATTAGTCTTCTACCTGTGAAACTGAAGAAAAAGAAATTCTTGCTGGTTTTTCCGTCATACCTCAAGTTGCAGAAGTTACCACCACAGTGAGTGACGAATGCTTAGTTAAGATAAAAAACGCATTAAATTTGTGAGTGGAAGACAGAACAGAAAATGTGCTCTGACTGATGTGTTGTTCTAGAAAATGTGAAGCCTATACAGAGACTTCAGCAAGGATATGTATATATAGAAAAAAATGTAGTATGTGTAGGTCTGGGTACTATCTGTGGTTTCAGGCATTCCCCGGGGGTCTTGCCCTCTGTGATCTTATTCACTGTGAATAAGGGAGGGATTATGATATTTAGGTTTTCCACCTCTAACCAGATCTCTTTTTGGTAAATTGCATTTTAAAGTATTTATTTCACTGTGTCTTCAATTTATGTGAATAGAGTTGAACAAAATAATCACATATATTCTCTGTATCTTTGATTACGTTTTTCTTCACAATTTTACTTTTATATATTTAGTTTCTCTCTTCTATGTTCATATATATATATATTATATATATATATGTATATTTAATTAATTTTAATGGGGTGACATTGATAAATCAGGGTACATATGTTCAGAGAAAACATCTCCAGGTTATTTTGACTCTTCTATGTTCTTGATTAAGCAAGCTAGGGTTTATTATTGATGTATGTGTTTCAAAGAACTATCTTGGATTTACTTTTCAATTCTCTTTGTTCCTGTTTTCCCTAATCCACTCATGAACTTCTGCTTTTGTCTTTATTATTTCTTCTAATTTTCTTGGGATTTTACTGTTGTTTTTCTAACTTTTTGAATTAATATGAAGTTTTCTACTTAAACTAGTATCCTGGGCCCTGGCCGGTTGGCTCAGTGGTGGAGCGTCGGCCTGGCGTGCGGAGGTCCTGGGTTCGATTCCCGGCCGGGGCACACAGGAGAGGCGCCCATCTGCTTCTCCACCCCTCCCCCTCTCTTTCCTCTCTGTCTCTCTCTTCCCCTCCCGCAGCCAAGGCTCCATTGGAGCAAAAGTTGGCCCAGGAGCTGGGGATGGCTTCTTGGCCTCTGCCCCAGGCGCTGGAGTGGCTCTGGTCGCCACAGAGCGACGCCCCGGATGGGCAGGCATCGCCCCCTGGTGGGCGTGCCGGGTGGATCTCGGTCGGGCGCACGCGGGAGTCTGTCTGACTGCGTCCCGTTTCCAGCTTCAGAGGGATGCAAAATAAATAAATAAATAAAATAAAAAAATAAACTAGTATCCTGGATTGGTCTACAGACCTAGGAAAAATAATTATCCAGAGAATCCTATGTGACATGATAAAAAGTTATTTTTTGGAAGGTTACTTCTCAACCATAAGCTTATTAATAATTTATAGGCACAATGGATACTAATGACTAGACACACAGGGCTTCGTCTTACCCAGAGCACTCTGCCCTCTGAAAGTGGAGGGATGTTGGAAAAGCAAGGCCACATTAGGATTTCTCCTGTAACACGTTACCTTCTAATCTAAACTAACCCATGCCATTCTCTGGCTCTCACTCCTCTCTGATCTGTTGCCTCTGATTTGAAAATTGTTTATTAAAATTGCTTATTATTGAATTTTTTATGAAGGATACCTGGAAAGATAATATTAAAACTTAGTTATAGCTTTTGGTTAAGTCTTAATCTCTTTCAGCTGTATTAATTAGGATTCTATCAAGAAACATATGGTGTGTTGAAAGTTGGTAATGCAAAGAAATTAATGAAGGGACTATTTACCGAGTTTCAGGTAGTAGGTCATAAAATGAGAAGAAATTATTTAGAGGGTTGGAGCTATTAATAGTGGGGATACTGTTCCTAGATCTAAGCTTGAGGGGGTGAGGGCAGCAGAAGTTTCTGGAATCTAGCGGCAGAGAGAGCTCTATGGGGAGAGCCAGCTGACAGGAATTGTGCTCTCTGAGCAAGGAAAGCAGCTAGCCTGCTTTGGCCCCACAGCGAAGGAGTCAGTGGAATGAATGCTCTGACTTCACTCTGCCCCTTCCCTTCAGACTTCTACCAGAACTTCCCATGGTTTGAAAGCAATGAGAAACAAAAAAGTACTAGTACCTGCTGATGTAATCTATGAGTATATTGTGGGGATGAGAGCAAGGTAGAGAAGGATGAAGAATGGAAATAAAAAAGAAAATAGAAGACACTCGGTACACCCACCCTCCCAGGTACTACCCATTTTTAAAATTTTTTTTTTTTTAATTTTATTTATTTATTTATTTATTTATTTATTTATTTATTTATTTATTTTTAGAGAGGAGAGACAAAGGGAGAGAGAGAGACAGAGAGGTAGAGAGAGGAGGGAGAGACAGAGAGAAGGGGGGGAGGAGCTGGAAGCATCAACTCCCATATGTGCCTTGACCAGGCAAGCCCAGGGTTTCGAACCGGCGACCTCAGCATTTCCAGGTCGATGCTTTATCCACTGCGCCACCACAGGTCAGGCTGTACTACCCATTTTTATCCTCTTCAGCAAGGCTGAGAAATCCATATCCCCAGCTTGTTCAGAATAACTTTGTGGAAAACACCACTTGGTGTCTAATTACTTTCTTTGTGGACAGCATTTTAGTAACAAATTCAAAGTCTTTAATAGATAGGGAATTGTTTCGATCTTCTATTTCTTTTGTCTGCTTGAATAAGTTGCAGTTTACAAAGAACTTACCCAATTTATTTCCATAAAGTTGTTGATAATATCCTTTTATTTTCCTTTTCTTTTAATGTGCTGACTTGTAGTGGTATATGCTCTTTCATTTCTGATATTGATAAGATGTATGTTATTTTCTTTTCTTTGACCACACTTGTTAGGTGTTTATCAATATACTTAATATCTTTGAAGAATCAACTTTTGGTATTTTTTTTTTTTTGTATTTTTCTGAAGTTGGAAACGGGGAGGCAGTCAGATAGACTCCTGCATGTGCCCGACCAGGATCCACCTGGCACACCCACCAGGGGGCGATGCTCTGCCCATCTGGGGCGTCGCTCTGTTGCAACCAGAGCCATTCCAGCGCCTGAGGCAGAGAAGCATCAATCATCAGTTTTTTGTTGCAACACCTTAGTTGTTCATGGATTGCTTTCTCATATGTGCCTTGACCGTGGGCCTTCAGCAAACCGAGTGACCCCTTACTTGAGCCAGTGACCTTGGGTCCAACCTGGTGAGCTTTGCTCAAATCAGATGAGCCCGTGCTCAAGCTTGCGACCTCGGGGTCTCGAACTTGGGTCCTACACATCCCAGTCCGATGCTCTATTCACTGCGCAACCACCTAGTCAGGCTGAAATGTTTTCTAATTTGTCTTGTGATTTACTCTTTGGCCTATGGATTATGTAGAAATGTGTTACTCAATTTCCAGACATTTGGGGATTCAATAAGAATTTTATTGATATCAATTTCTAATTTAATTTCATTGTGATTAGTGAATAGATGAAGCAAGATTTCAAGTAATTGAAATCCATGCAACATAATATTTTTATAAAGCAGCATGTTTTTATTATCTTGGTTAATGTTACATATGCTCTTGAAGACAATAGTATTCAAGATGATAGTTAGGTCAAGGGAATTGATAATACTGTTAGAACTATATTCTTACAAATATTTTGTCAAACTGTTTTAGCAATAATTGATAAGTGGGTGCAAAATGGAAAATTCTGGGTTTACCTAAATATCCCTTTACTGTGTTTGGTTTTGTTTCATTTGTTTTGAAGCTCTATTACTGGGTGTATGAACATTTAAGATTATTATGTTTTCTTGATAATGACTCCATTCCCATTATTCAAGTTCACTCTTCTTCATTCATGGCAATACTATTCATCTGGAAGTTTCCTGCTTTGTTCATGAAATTCTGCTTGTGTGGATATTATTGAAGCTATATCATTATGCTTATGCTTACTGTTTGTATGGTGTAGCCTCTTCTATCCTGCTACTTTCAACCTTTTGTGTCTATATATGTAAAATTAAGCTCTTGTAAACTGTTGAGGCTTGATTCTTTTAAAATTTAATCTAACAATCTCTGCCTTTTAATTGAAGTGTTTGGTGTATTTATTTATTTTTTTTGTATTTTTCTGAAGTTGGAAACTTCAGAGGAGGAGGCAATCAGACAGACTCCTGCATGTGCCTGACCGGGATCCACCCGGCATGCCCACCAGGGGGTGATGCTCTGCCGCAACCAGAGCCATTCTAGCACCTGAGATAGAGGCCATGGAGCCATCCTCAATGCCCGGGCCAACTTCGCTCCAATGGAGCCTTGGCTGTGGGAGGGGAAGAGAGAGACAGAGAGAAAGGAGAGGGGGAGGGGTGGAGAAGCAGATGGGCGCTTCTCCTGTGTGCCCTGGCCGGGAATCGAAGCCAGGACTCCCTGGTTTATTTTTATTAAGTGTAATTATAGATATGATTGTATTTAAGTCTATTATCTTGCTAATTGCTATCTATTTGTACCATATGTTTATCTTGTTCTTCTGTTACTCCTGTTCTTGTCTCATTTGGTTTAATCAAATAAGTTTTACTACTCCATCTCTTCTATTGACTTTTTAGTTACAATTCCTGGTATTTATGTTTTTGTGGTTACTCTAGAATTTAAACTACCTATCCTTAACGTATTACTTTTTACTTCGAGATCATGGTGTAACACTTTAAGTAAATGCAAGAAACAGCCTGACCAGGTGGTGGCGCAGTGGATAGAGCATCGGACTGGGATGCAGACGAGCCAGGTTCAAGACCCTGAGGTTGCCAGCTTGAGCTCGGGCTCATCTGGCTTGAGCAAAAGCTCACCAGCTTGGACCCAAGGTCGCTGGCTCGAGCAAGGGGTTACTCAGTCTGCTGAACGCCCATGGTCCAAACACATATGAGAAAGCAATCAATGAACAACTAAAGTGTCGCAATGAAAAACATATTGATGCTTCTCATTGCTCTCCGTTTCTGTCTGTCTCTCCCTATCTGTCCCTCTCTCTGACTCTCTCTCTCTGTAAAAATAAATAAATAAATAAAATAAATAAATGCAAGAAACAGTATAATTCCATCTTCCATCCTTTGGTTACTATTGTCATGTATTTTGCTTCTAAAGACAATATAAACTCAAAATACAATGTCATTGTTTTTGCTTTACCTAATCAGTTTACTTTCAAAAGAAATTAATGAAAGAGAAAATATTTTTTTATATTTATAATTTCTGGTGTCTTTACCTTTGTGTAATTTGAGTCTCCAAATGGAATCATTTCTTTTCATCTAAAATAATTACTTAGTGTTTGTTTTGTTTTGTTTGTTTTTTAAGATCTGGTAGTGCGGGTCTGCTGGTGAAGAATTTCATAGTTTTCAATTATTTGAAATTCTCTTTATTTCACCTTTGATTATGAGAATATTTTTGGCTAAAATTTATTTTTGGCACTTTAAAGATGTTATATCACTGTCTGCTGGCCTCCATTGTTTCAGATGTAAATTAGATGTGCTTTGAATGACTGTATTATAATTTGTCATTTTTCTGTGCTTTAAACATTTGACTTCATTTTATTTATTTATTTATTATTATTAATTTTAATGAGGTGACATTGATAAATCAGGGTACATATGTTCAGAGAAAACATCTTGACTTCATTTTAAAATTTAAGCAGTTTGGTTATAATATGCTGTGTGATTTTCTTTTACTTTTTATTTCTTAGCGTTAGTTCACTGATCTTTTTGGTTGTATTAGTTATTTTGGTCAAATTTTCCCAATTTTCAATTCTCTTTCTCTATGTTATCTTTTTCTCTTGTCTCTGTTTGGGATTCTAATTACAGCTATGTTAGACTACTTAATGTATTTCTGTAAGTCAGTGAGTCTCTATTCACTTTTTCAAATGTTTTATTTTCCTCTGTGTTAAGAGTGCATCATGCCTATTGATCTATCCTCAAGTATACTAGCCTGTGGCTCTTTAGTGTTCAGTCTGATATTGATCCCATACAGTTATATTTTTATTTCATTTCAGAAATTTTATCTTCTGAAAATTTTCTTGTTTTGTAAACAAGTTGCATTTCTCTTCTGCTATTCACTATCTTTTTAATCAATAGATGATCTTTTTCTTTAAGTTCTTGGATATATTTATAACAGCTGTCTTTATGTTCTTGGCCCTTTGAAGATCTGTTTCTCTTTACTATTCTTCTTTTTTCATGATTATAGGTCCTAATTTCCAAATTCTAAACTAGACATTGTAGGTGATATTTTAAAGAAATGCTGGATTATATTGTTTTCCCTGACATAGTTTTACATTTTGTTCTGGTGTGCAGTTAAATTTCCAGTGGTTCCAGTTGTTTTTGGTTTTACCTTGTGGCTTGAGTATGGTCCCACTCCAGGACAGTTTCTTATTCCCTAGGCAGGGCCTGGCTGGGGTCTCAGATGAATGCTCAATGCGCTCAGTGAGGTCTCTCCACTCTATCTGTACCCAAATACAGATATTTCTTGGTACTATGCGACTTCTAGTACCTCTGATCTTCTCTCAGCTGCATGGCTGGCCATGACAAGGGGCCTTGCAAACTAGCCTTACACATGAGCATCCCAGCCCTCTTGCAAAGAGCCATGGTTAATCCTCACTTAGGTTTCTGGCAACCACCTCAATAGTGCAGCACCATCCTCTTTTGTACTCTGCTTTACAAATTGCAGCTGCTTCAACAGCTTCAAAATTCAATCTCTGCCTCTTTAGCTCAGTGAGATTACCATCATCTCTTGAGTGTTACTTCCCTAATGTGTGGTTCAATGTGCTTCAAGTCAGAAAACCAGAAGGTACACTTGACTCACATATGTTTTTCTTTTCTCAAGAATCACTATCTCCTAATGCCTCTGGACCAATGCCTGAAGACTGTTGCTTCAGATCCCCCCCCCCAATTTTTATTATTATTTATGGAGAGTGGGCAAGTTCAGTACAAATTTGCTTTCAGGGCCAAATGTGAAAGTCTGCTTGATAGTTTTTGTTTACAGAATGACTTTTCCAGACTACCTGTCATATTCTTACATAGGCCCTTTCTCCTCCTAACCCAGTGCAGTCTGTGTCATTTCACTTTGTACTTGATGAGAAACTCTGTAACATATTGCATTTTTCTCAACGTAGTCTTAACTCTAACTCCTGTCTACTCAGACAAGTGTTAATAATATCTAGTCCTTAAAATACTATATTTGATTTATTTATTTAAAAAATGAAACATAAAGAGGCAGCATAGTACAGTGGAAAAAGTAAGAGAATATCTGTTCTCTTTCTACCTTTTTTTATTCGTGTGACCTCAGCTAAACTCTTTAAACTCTCCAATCTGTATTATCCTATAAAATGAGCAGAAAGTGTCAGACTCGCCAACCTCACAGTTTGGTGCAAGGGTTATTTGGGTGTTCTAGGCATGCAAAATAAGATCCAACAAAAAAATCTTTTAATGAGTGGAATACAAACAATTTAATAAGATAATAATTTTAATAAATTATTCAAGTTGCATGTTGAAGCCTGATATTCATTCTCCCCCAGAAAGAATCATCCTGCCATAAAGAAAAGACAATTGTTTGTTTTTTCAACAGGAAAAAAGTGATGGGTGGTCCCCTTCTGAGCTTCCATAGTTTCTGCCAGATGAACCATTGCTTTGAAAGAGTTGCATATTCTTGTCTAAAATTTAATGAGGGCTTACATGTCTCACCAGAAAATTTATTACAAAAAAGAACTTGCTGTACATTTAATATATGGGTACAATAATATGTGTCATATGCATGTGGCAAATGCATGCACGACCATGTTTATAGTTAATAAACAACATATTCAAAAAAAATACAATTATAAAGCCCAAACTATAAAAATGTAAAGTAAGAGCTTGACTCCCATGACACACTCAATTGCCAAAAAAAAAAAAGTGCATTCAGGATATTGCCAGATGCCAAGACCTATTACTAATAGGGTCTTGATTTTCTATACATGTGTCTATGATGCCGAGGTTACATCCTTTTCTCTAGAAACAAGGGTTCTTAGGGGTGTAGCTCCAGACAGAGAGCTGGAATACTACTCAATACCACCTCTGCTGCATTGAGTCCAATCTGGAGACAGAAACTACACTAGTAATTTAAACAAGTAAATTTAACATAAGGAATTGTCAATTAAGTAATAGGTTTAGTTCTAAAAGGGATATAACAGGGCTGTGGTTTAATTGGGGAAACTGTAGAAAGCAACCATCAGCTCTAGACCTTAGAGGAAGGTGAATAAAGGAAAAACTCAAAATACCTGGGGCTGGGGAGGAAACACACTTTTAAAGGGTAAACTAATGATTTTGGCTTAAGAGTTGTTTTATATGGTGATTGCTCTGAACTATGGCATTCTAGGACCGATTTTCTATATGCGAGTTTCCTGCATTCTACCTGAAATTCATAGATTAGGAAGAAATAAGTAAGCTATTTCCCCTTGAAGTGTATTTAAAAAAACCCAAAAAACTGAGCAATGGAAACAACCATCAGAGCTACACATTCTGTGCCATAGGGGTCCACTTAACTGCAGAATGGATCTTCCCCCGATATGCACTGAATGTGGACAGTTCTAGGCTTTTTTTTTTTTTTTTTTATGGGAGACATAATGATGCAAGATTCTTTAAATAACTTGCTTTCTCAAGGGGGAAAGAGAAATATTTAAAACTTGTTATATTACAGAGTAGAATGTGGTAAAGTTAAATAAAAATATCGATAGTAGGTACATGCGAGACTTGACAGTTTTTATATAGTTTATGTCATTGAATTTTTCAAATTAGCTGTGTCAATAGGCTGGATATTACTATCTCTATTTTACAGATGAAGAATATGATGTTTAAGTGATTTCCCCCAGCTCACAAGTCACAGAATGAGGATTTAAACCCATACCTCGTAAAACGCAATCCTTTGATCTTTCCAAAGTAGCTCAATATTCTCCATGGAGGGCTCAGCAGCTCATTATGTGGCTTCATCTTTGTATGGACACAGTCCAGTTTCTCATCTCGAGGCCCCGAACTTTAAAAGTTAAACAGGGTTAAGGATCTAGGTAACTAATAGGGAAGCTGCTCAGCAAAGCAAATTAAGTCCCCTTCAAGGAGAAACAGCATACAATACATGATCTCTGGATAAGAAATGAGTCTCAGGTAATACGGAATCAAACTCCCAGATGACCCTCCCTGGCTAACTAACTGTATGATTTCTGGCTTCTTTCCTAGAAACTCCCTGTCTATTTTTTTGGAAGCTCTGTCACAAAGGCAGGGGAAGGTTATTCCAGACAGGGTCATTCTGATGGACCTGAAAATGTCTTCTCTTCTTCAGCAGAAGGCCTGTGTCAGGCCTGTTTCACGGGGAGTGTCAGGACTGCTGAGTCACTTGCTGAGAGATAGATCAGCTTAAAGACGGGCCCCTATTGATGTGGCTGCTCAGAATAAAGGCAGTCTGGTGTCTCAAGAATTTAAGGCATTCGTCAGCTGCATTCTTTACATTCAGCTCATAATGTCAATGTGTGTGGGTCCCTGTGCACCACTGAACACCACATTTCTGGTCATGGTACACACTATTTCCTGCATTCTTTCACCTTGAATAGATACTTTTACTCTGGGGGTTTTGTGCTTATTTTTATCTTGTTAATAGTGTTACCTGTATGCAGCCAGAGTTGTTCTTATTTAAGAAGTAGTGTTATTTTGCCTTGAACACCTGGCCTTTCCTGCCAGAGCAAAGGAAGACAAGGCCCTGGGAGAAGGACTCAGGGACCCACAGCTGTGCATTCTCTCCTCTCTTGCTCATCTCTCTTTCCCTCATCGTATTTCACAAGCCAGTTGTGCTTTTAGATCAAAACATCACCATGGAATGAGGCCTTCCGGCTGGGTATCTGTTGGCTAAGGACAGTTGTAGTGAACCAATACTGGCCTATGTTTTTTTCTTTTCTTTCCCCCAAAGCTGTGTAGGTAGGACTCATTTCACCCATCTCTAAAAGTCACTCCTTCATGCCCCATTAGTGAATATGCTGGTCTGGAAGGCAGTATTTAGTACTTATGCAGTAATATAGTGGGTACCAATTAAGTACTGATTATTTTGGATTGAGCTTTCATTAGATTGTCCATTTTGAAAAAAGAAATTTTCTACTAATATGAAAAATATATTAACTTGTAAAATCTTCTCAGTGAAGATATTATCTTTCACATTTGTTTATTGTCCTGTAGCAGTGGTTTTCAACCTTTTTAGACTTGGGGACTGGTGAAAATAGAATTATTTGGGGGACCTCTAAGACCAAAATAAAAACCATTATTAGTATTTTGTGCATTATCTCTTAATTATAAGACTATAAAATAAAAATCCTCTAAAATAACTAGACAAACAATAAAAAATATTTTTTTAATAGACTGCAACTGAAATTTCTAGAAAACTATATATATATATATATATATATATATATATATATATATATATATATATATATATACAGTGAAAGGAAGGGAAGGCAGAGACAGACTCCTGCATGCACCCCGACCAGGATCCACCTGGCAAGCCCAATAGAGGGCGATGCTCTGCCTATCCAGGGCCCTTGCCCCATTGCAACTGGAGCCATTTTTTTTTTACACCTAAGGTAGAGACCATGGAGTCATCCTCAGTGCCCAAGGCCAGCTCACTCTGATTGAGCCATGGCTGCAGGAGGGGAGGAGAAGAGAGAGAGAGAAGCAGGCGAGGGGGGGGGGGAGCAGAAGCAGATGGGTGCTTCTCCTGAGTGCCCTGACCAGAAATCGAACCTGAGACATCCACATGCTGGGCCAACGCTCTACCACTGAACCAACCAGCCAGGGCTGAGAACAATATTTAATTTGAGTAAAGCTAGTGCAAAATTGCAAGAATACTTGTTAACAGAGGCTCCAGTTTTGTTTCCAAGAGATAAAGTGCTTCATTGACATCAATTCAGTTTTTTGGTTTGGTTTTTATTAGTGATAGGGCTGAAAAAGTCTTCACACACAAGTAAGTAGTAGAAAATACAATTAAAAATGTAATAGCTTTATAACTAAAAGATGGATATTCTTCTTCCAGTGATATCCAAAATTGTGACAATAATTGCATTTTATGTTTGGACACGAGCGTGACATCAGAAGATAAATCTATCAGTTTTTCTTTTTCACAATGATTGAGGGAGCAGGAGTTGATATCTTCCATGAATGAGTTATTGATTTAGAATTTACCTTTAAGGGGATCTTCATTTTCAGGGTATAATGGTTAAAATTTTGAACTAATGCTCTTAAATGTTGACTTATCATATTAAATGTGAATTTCTGGTTGATGTCTGCAGCAATCAAACATTTCTACCTCTTTTATGTAGCATTCTATGTAGCACTGAATACTGCATAAATTTGTCCAAATGCTTTTTGTCTATTGTGCATGATTTGTAAATGCTTGGCCCAGTGCAAAAGGTTGTTTGAATGAGCCTACAAGTTCCAAATATCTAAGACAACCTCAATAGTATTTTCGTTGATGATACAGGCTAATATGTGGCAATCACCCTGAACATAAGCAAATTCAAGTAAGATATTTGGATCTATAATATTCATACAACATCAGGGTGGTTAACTCTTTCATGGACCAGCAGGAAAGTTCTGTTGGGCCAGCAGTTGAAAAATACTGCCTCATAGAGCTTAGAGAGGCTTACTTATAGTAAATACTAGTAAGTACTCATTATAAATACTTAGTACTCATTATAAATACTTAGCAAGTACTCATTATAAATGAATGAATTAATTAACAAGTGATGAATTATAAATTCCCACATTTAGGTCCAAATAAATTTATAGATATTGCATAAAGGAGTACCTTGATACTAGAATGCATTAAAAGTACAGATATATTAGGTCAATTCTTATAATATAGAAATGCTTATTGTATGTCTTACAATATATAAAACATTATAAAAGGCTCTGTGGGACATCAAAGATGAATCAAACATTGAACATACTACAAAGAAATTTAGATACAAATAACAGATTAAAAATAGAAGATAGTAAACAATTAAAGGAATTTGTGAGGAATCTCTTGCAGAAATCAGACATCTCCTCTGATCTCCTAAAGCTTTGAAATTCCTGAACCCATCACAGACAACAGCTTTAAAATGTTTCACCATTCTTCTGCCTCTAATCACAGACACCTTTTGGGATATTATTCTCCTCAAAAGAGCTTTTCCTCTTATATCTGAGGGAACTCTGGTTCTCAGATATGGCCTCACCAGCTTCCCAAAAGTTATTGCTATCTCATTAAATCGCAATCCTTTTTCTGAGTGAAGTTCTTTTCCCCTCCAAGTGATAAATTCCAACTTCTTTAGGCTCCTACTCTGGGATAATGGATTTTTTTTTGTATTTTCTGAAATTAGAAGCGAGGAGGCAGACAGACAGACTCCCACATGTGCCCGACCAGAATCCACCTGGCATGCCCACCAGGGGGCGATGCTCTGCCCATCTGGGACGTTGCTCCGCAGCAGCCAGAGCAATTCTGTCTAGCGCCTGAGGCAGAGGCCATAGAACTGTCCTCAGCACCTGGGCCAACTTTTGCACCAATGGAGTCTTGGCTGCAGGAGGGGAAGAGAGAGAAAGAGAAGAAGGAGAGGGGGAAGGGTGGAGAAGCAGATGGGTGCTTCTCCTGTGTGCCCTGCCGGTAATTGAACCTGGGACTTCCACACCACTGGGCTTACGTTCTACTGCTAAGCCAACCAGCCAGGCTGGATTTATTTTTCACTTTTAGCTTAAACTCAAATGTAAACAAATTAGGATTCACTAGAGATCCCACTAAACAGTGTGATGTAAAGCAGAGCTGTTTTAATTTTTCTCTTCTATTGCATCACATGCTTTGCTAATGTTCTATCATTGTGATTAAGAAACCACACCAGATTAGCAAGAACACAAATGTTCCTTTTGCTGCACTGCCAATTAATTGATGGCTAAATATTGTTAAATATCTCTAGGAAAACATTACCTCATATGAGGAACAAAGTTATAACCATTGTCGTATTTAACACAAGAATTCCAGAAGAGACCAGTCTTTGTTCTTTATGACAAATCTTGACTAACTTCATTTTCATTTCATAGCTTAAACAAATGCTTCATACTCTTTCCTCTTCTGAGAGAAAAATAATAATTATCATAACCTACACTTATTATTTCTTGTTAAGACTTTAATGTGTTCTCTTATTTTAGCTTTAAATTAATCTATGTAGTAGATGTTATTATTGTTGTTATTTTACAAATGAGAAAACTGAAGACTAGGGAAGTGAAGTCAACAGCTAATAAATGACTAATGAATAGAGAAATCAACATTGACAACCTGACATCTGACTCTAGCCTGCCTGCAGTTTTAACTACTAGATTTTGTAGCAAGAAGTGATTAGGTACATTTTATCCTATGAAGACCTAAATATTTTTCATGGTAAGGGAAAACTCAGGCTCACCTTTTAGTGACTAACTTGAATATCATTCCTTTTATTTTTTTTGCCATTATAGCCAGTAAAAATTACTTAGTATCTCTGCTAAGCATGGTGCATAGCATATGCCAAGGTAGAGAATTGGCTGAATATATAAGTGAATGAATGTATTTCTTTAACACTTAATACAAATTTCTATCATAGCTGGTCTTATACTGAATTATGGTTATAGTATTGTTTATACACTTATTTACATGTTAGACTATATACTTCTCAATGAAAGATCAGTGTTAATCACCTTTTCATGCCATCACTTAGCACATATCCTGGCAGACAGGTATTCAATAAATGTACACTAAATGAATGAGTGACTTGGAGAGTGAATGAATGAATGGATGAATGAAAGGATGATAGACATGAATGTTAGAGTGGTCAGAAATCCCGAGTGTCAATAGTACTTTTTGAATGCCTAAACATCCCCCAGCAGTTATCTCATTTGTTTGCTATGAAAGAGACATGTAGAACTTTCCAAGAATCCATGTGCTTTTATTTATACAGGGTAATAAAACTAGTTCTTGCTGTGAGCCAAAAAATATGTCACTTTGGGCTTAAGTATTTAAGGGTAGGTATAAGCTCTTTACTTTCTTCTCCTAGAAAAACCATAGAAATGACACATTGAGATGGAGGCATCATATGGTAGAAGGAACCTAGATGCTTGTTACTGAATGGAAAAAAAATCTCCTGGTGAATTATTAAAAGAGCAAAGTATTTTGAATGGTTGAGATACATACCTTTATTGGTATAAGGCAGTGGTTCTCAAAGAAGATTTTCAGGTGTACTCTATGGTATTCCAGGAAAATATGTGCCTGTTGGGGACCAAAAAACCAACAGAGTTTTTGGAGTTTAGATTTTTGGGGTACAGAGGTGTGGGGAATTGACTCTAAGCTGACAGTCTGCCCAACCCCCCACCTCACTTGCCTGATTAGGCTGCAAAAGGCTGTTGAGCTGTGTTGCTGGATTGTTTACACTACCCCCATGTTCCCAGGAAAGACTGGAGGCAACTTTCTTCTATTCTTTGTTTGGTGTAAAGTTAAGATGATATGTATGGTGGGGAGTTTTCTGCACTTGGTAAAATCCTTGGGTTGCCTTGGAAACATGATCAAAGATCTCATTGATTTGCTAATGGCCCACTTTGCCCTATAAATAAAGCAAGATGTGGTTTTTGGGTATGCTTTGTTCTTGCCAGCAGCAATTACAGCTCCCTCCTGAACCGATATTTTCTTAATTCCACATATTTTTAAATTCTGAACCATTTCCACTTGGGACCTGGAATTACTAGCTGTGCTGGTTTGTGGCATGCACCCAGATATAAAAATAAATATAGTTACTCTATTATACCATTTCATTATAGAAATACCGCTCTTTTTGTTAACACATCATTATTATATTTATTATTAACACATCATTATATTATTTTTAGATAAGTACACCCAAATAAAATGGATAGATTTCACAAAAAGAAGCATGTTATTGAAGAATCCAATTCTGGACGTGAGCAAAAGTTAAGTGTAAATACAATAGGACTTGAAGGCTGATGGGCAGAATTTAATTTATAGCACTTTCTATCACTTAACACTGAACAATATGATTGGATTAGAAACCCATTCATGGAAGCTTCAAGTGATTTGGGTTTACCATTAACAGAAGAAGAACTGGCAGCTATATCCACTGATCGTGGATTGATGATTAAATATAAAGAATTGTCTCTTGAAGCCTTTTGGATTTCTATAAAAGAAGAATACATGGCAATATCTAAAAAAGCTTTGAATGTTTTACTACAATTTTCAACATCCTATTTATGTGAATTAGGATTTTTTACCCTCAACACAATTAAGAGTAAAAAGAGAGGAACTCTTCAATGTATTGACAAAGAAATGAGAGTTTGCCTTTTAAATATATGCCAAACATTGAGAAAATCACTAGGACACATCAGGCTCATGTTTCTCATAAACACAAGAATGAAAAAACCTAACACATGTGTTCTGGGACCTGCCAAATTTAATAAATCTTACTAAGAATGTATCTATGTATATAAAAAGATAATTTTTTTGTCTTTTTAAAATTTTTAACCCCTCTTTTTTACGAATTTTAAAAAAATAGCTCAAAAAATGTAACATAAAATGTTTTTTAATGTCAGAATAAATTTAATTTTGTCATATTTATTTTGTTTAATTACCATAGAAGCATGCTTAGACTTTATATATTTTTTCTTTAATATTTGACTTAATTATTATAACATATTTCTCAGAAATTTGTATATAGTGTGCCTAGAATTATTTGTAGGATAATAAATGCGCCCCAACCTCAAAAAGTTTGAGAGGGTATAAGGCATTGAGATTTGGTAACTTATTTGTTACTGCAGTATAACCTGACCTATTAGGACTAATAAAGTAAATTTTCAGTAAACTTTGAATGATGGAATAGGTAACACCACTACCTATGTTATTAAGAATGGTCTCACTGTCCTTTTGATCATGACATCAACTTTTGTTTCACGTCTAATTGATTCAAGTTGTGTGGTCTTTTGAAACAAAGATGGTTAAGCCCAAGTGCATTAGGGTTAGTGTTTACTAATGTGAAGCTTCTTTGGCTTAGTCCTTCAACCTAAGTAATTGCAAAACATGTTTAACTGTCTCCCAGGTAAATTACAAGAAGAATAATACAGTAAAGCAAAATAAAATCTCCTCGGGGTTAAATGTGGATTGCACTTTCATATTGACATATTAGTTATTTATGCCCTACAAAGGGTTGGAAAGAACAAGCCTGCCTAAAGTTTAACAGTCTACAAAATGAATGTTTAGCTTACCCAATTACATGTTGACCCATGTCAGTTTCCGCTAGCAGAGAGAGTCATTCATTTGTTCATCAAATATTTAATGAGCACCTAGTCAGGATTACTAAAATGCCACAAGGAGCAAGAATGATTAAAATTTCTGTTCATCCTCAGATCTATCTTGGACATACAGGCCAAATTTAATATAAAACAACATGATTTATGCAGTCTGGGGTTTACAGGCAAAGGGTGATTCTTATGGCACACTTAGCATCATCATGATGTTTTTCTTTCTTCTGTTGGCATTCATGGCTGTGGTTTGAAGGTGGCTTGAAATCTGTTTTCTTATCAGAGATCTGATTTATTTGGACAGGCAGACCTGAGTTTTTATAAAAGGCTCCACTGCTTTGCTTGTTTTTCAGGCCCTGAGGAACTCCTATTATCACCCTGGCTGGCTAAGGTGTGCTGGTGTGAGTACCTAATTCATTCTGATGGAATACACCAGTTGCAACTTGTTGGATTCTACTTTAGCAATAATAGACTTAAGTGCATCATCAGTGGTTCTTGTTTGTTTTTAATGGATTCTTTATCTCTTGGCTATTACGATTTTATTTTCAAACAATCTAAAAAGGGGGGAGGAGAGGCTTGCCTATTTCTGTTGTTTCACTTGAGCTTAGCATGTTGGGACCTGGTCCTCATGACTGAATAGAGCCCTGCTGCGTGGGATCGTAGGCTGAGAAGCTGGCCTCTAGCTTAAAACTCCCCATTTAAGAGATGAGGCAGTTAGGAAAGCAAGGAGGGAGGCACGTTTATTGCCTGCGTTAGATAATCTGTTGCCTTGGGGTGAAGTGAGTGAAAGCCAGACAACCTCTCTGTAAGTTCTTTTGAACAGGAGCTGGCAGCATCTAGAACCGGCAGCTTTCCATCATGGAATAGCTATTAACCTTGTTTATCTCTGGAAAAACACTGCCCTGTTTCCACAGTCTGCTGCTTGTCAAAGAATGGTGCAAGGGATCATCTTCAAGTTCAAGGAGAGGATGAGCTTTTCAGCTATTATGAAAATATAGCCTTGTGATATTAATTTTTCTTTATTCTAAGATAGCAAGCAACATGCAATAGAACAGGGGTAGTCAACCTTTTTTATACCTCCCACCCACTTTTGTATCTCTGTTAGCAGTAAAATTTTCTAACCACCCACCGGTTCCACAGTAATGGTGACTTATAAAGTAGGGAAGTAACTTTACTTTATAAAATTTATAAAGCAGAATTACGGCAAGTTAAAGCATATAATAATAATTACATACCAAGTACTTTATGTCAGGTTTTCGATAAGTTTGGCAGAATAAATCTTTATAACAACTTACTATAGTTAAATCTATCTTTTTATTTATACTTTGGTTGTTCCGCTACCGCCCACCATGAAAGCTGGAACGCCCCCTAGTGGGTGGTAGGGACCAGGTTGACTACCACTGCAATAGAATATGATCTCAATACAGAATATCTGTTTAGAAAGGTCTTTCTTGTATGTCCCATAGATCCTCCTTAGATTCTTATATTTTCTATGGATGTAAGCCATTTTGTCCTCCACTCCCACTCCAGCTCCTTTTGGAGTTCATGGTCAATATGTATACGTCGGAAGCTATAATTGAACATAAGATTCAAATTCTCATCTTGATTTCCAATTCCCCCATTAGACTGCATTCCAGTACAGGGATGCCAGCCTGTGGGGCTACTCTAGTTTTTTCTCTATTGTGCACCTTACACCCAAGTGTGGCATTTTAACACATTCCAAGCTACAAAGTTTTATTTATCTTTAGAGCAATCAGATGTGTATCTTATATAAATGTTTATTACTAAAAGAATCTATAGAGTTTTAAAAGAGAGAGTTTAATTAGACTTTTCAAATATGTTATTCCTCAGTAACAGATATTAAACATAAAAGCAGGTTATAGTATAATGTTTAAGTTGGCATCTGTGGTCTTCAAATAAGAGAGGGAGCTATTTCCTTGGATGATTAATTGCTCTCACCTCAGGACAATTGTTGTAGAATACTGTTGAATCTGATATGGAAACTCTTAATCTTTAAGTTAAATATAATTAACTTATAAATGTGCCCTTATAGAAAATAACATGTAAAGTCAGAGCTTAATTTTTTCAAGATGATATTAAATTGCTTATTGATTACACATGATAATGGACGATAACACAAGCTTTATTCTCATCTGTAATTTTATCTGGTACCAGAATTCAATTTAGATAACATTGCATAAGATGTGCCAAGAATTATTAATAACCAAATAAATTCTGTGCCTCTGCTTGGTGGATACTTTTTAATGCTGAGCCCCAGGTCACAACACAGTAACTATCCCTTCTTCAAATATCAAGTTTTCTGGGCCCTGGCCGGTTGGCTCAGCGGTAGAGCGTCGGCCTAGCGTGCGGAGGACCCGGGGTTCGATTCCCGGCCAGGGCACACAGGAGAAGCGCCCATTTGCTTCTCCACCCCTCCGCCGTGCTTTCCTCTCTGTCTCTCTCTTCCCCTCCCGCAGCCAACTCCATTGGAGCAAAGATGGCCCGGGTGCTGGGCATGGCTCTGTGGCCTCTGCCTCAGGTGCTAGAGTGGCTCTGGTCGCAACATGGCGACGCCCAGGATGGGCAGAGCATCGCCCCCTGGTGGGCAGAGCATAGCCCCTGGTGGGCGTGCCGGGTGGATCCCGGTCGGGCGCATGCGGGAGTTTGTCTGACTGTTTCTCCCTGTTTCCAGCTTCAGAAAAATTAAAAAAAAAAAATACCAAGTTTTCTGTACCCAAGTAGCTTGTAAGTAAATTTCACATGGAACTTGGCATCACACTGAAAGAAGTCTAACTTCACACTGTTGGGGTAATTTACCTAGAACTTAATTTTGAAATATTTAAAAATAAATCACAGAATATGGACTTGGACAAACAATATATTAATGATAAGGTTTGTCCCTCAGTCACTAATTAGCATAGAGTAAGGCAGATTCAAATAGTAATTCTTAAAACAAAATAAAACATTCGGGGAGAAAATGCCACAGAATTCCATGGTATGTTGCTTAATAACCATTATATCAGGAAATTCTTTCTGATACCAAAACTCAAGCCTAATATTTTTATATTACAAAGGTATTTTTCCATTCAATAGAGAAAAATATTTATGTACAATATTACTAAGTACAATATAAATAATATAGTAATGTGTATTGCCACACATGTAGGCTTGATTGCATTAAAATGCAATATTAACAGAACAGCATTTATCATAGTAGCATAGTTCTATTTATCTGGTCACTTTATAAATAAAAGATATTGCTGTCTTCAAAATAAGTTTATGTTCTTGTGTTATTTGCTGCCCTGCTAAATACCACGAAAGGCAAACTGAAGGATATATAAGTATAGCTTTGAATATGGGGCATTTCCAGTGGGCCAATCATGTGCTGATTGCTTTCACATGCTATAACATTTAACTCCTATAAACAGTCTTGTGACACAGGAATTTCCAAAACCTTTTTCAAATATATTCCATATAAACCTTCAGTGCCCATAGTAAATCCATCTAGCTAAAAAATATTAGTCAAGAAACACAAATATTAAAGCAAAAGGTGTTGGGGTGAGGAAAACCCAGTGTGACTTAATCAGACAAATCTGTCTCCCTAATTGGTTTATTACGGACAAAACAAAACAAAAAAATTCGAACAAGAATAAAACCTCTATATGAAGTCAGGAGATACAATATTGTTTCAACTGTCCACAACCCTATGGCTTTAGGCAGGAGTAGTGAAGTGTTGGTCAAATAAGTTTTAAAATATGATATATGTTTGCTTGCTTATAGTTTGCATTGGGTGTGGGGGACAGGCTGCAAGCAGGCAGGGTGGTTATAGCTTAAGGCTTAGTTTTAAGACTAAGCTTTTCCCATACTCTTGACTGATTGCATGATGTGAGGTGGTGCACTCTCATGAGGAATCCCATTATGCCTCAGGTAAGTGACTTTGTATCAGAGACTTCCTTGTTTGTATATTGGATTAAAGGTTTTGATTTCTACACTATAAAATGGGGCAGACCAGGAGCTTGCTCTCACTTAGTTCCTGAGATTAGCATTAGAGGAGAGAGCAGAGAAAGAAGAGCAGAGAAAGGCCACGTGGAAGAGAGGAGAGGCAGCCAAGATGGTGGAGTGCTGAAGGAGAAGCCAGTTAGTGCAGAGTTTGTGCAGAGAGAAGGAGATGGGGAACAGAGATGAATAAGGCTGGTGAGCTAGAAACCTTTGATTCTAGGAAACTCAGGTAAGTTAGTAGCTTTGTGAGCACTCAATGAGTGGTTTTTGAAGCCCAGTGTGTGTTTTTACTTGCCTGCTGGGTGCAAGCTAGGATTAAAGCTAATGGTCCACCAGTTCTTGGCTCCGTTGTTTCATTACCGTCTGTCTGAATCTAATGCGAACCTGCATGGGCCAGGTGGCTGTGATGGTGGCCATGGCTACTGGTTTTACATGAAGCCATAGTTTTTTCTTAATCTGTAGCTCAATAAAATGATCATAATTGATGTTTTTCATTTTTTTACTATAACCCATACTAAGAAGTACATTTTCGATTGAAATTCAGTAAATACACACTAAAAGTTTTACCAAACACTACCCATTTTTAGTATGTACAGTGCTTTCTGATATTTTCTACTTTGATCTGCTTTACTTTTAAAAATGTTTGTGAGCCACAAACATGATTTTACAATCCACTGGTGAATCTTTATCTGTAATTTAAAAAACTCTTAAATAAGTTATGATATATATTAATGTACTATCACTCAGAAAAACAAGCCCATCTGTCACATTTCCCGCTCAAAACAATCACCACTGAAAAACAACTGCTCTAATCTATACATATTTTAAATACTTTAGATAAAATTTAACTGATAACTTTTTTGTTTGAGAAATTGTCTGTATATTTCAGGAAAAAAATAGCAAAATCCTGAGCTATGGAATAATATGAAGAGAGCAGAGGTTAAGATGATTCATTGAACAAATATGCATTTAAAGCATCTGAAACATCATAACAGGAGGTAGCTATGAAGACCCTGTCTGGAATAGTTCCCAAAGTGCAAAACTTAGGATTAGCTCTACTAAAGGCAGTTAAGAGAATTGATATAAACTTTCACTACATCTTTTGTAGTAAAAAACAAGGTAATTGTTTATTTTCTGTGTAGTTGGCCAGCATTTGCAAGGAGAAAACTTTATATATTTATGTTCTAATAATGAAATAGACATTCTAAGAATTAAAGCCAATTTCATCAGGAATGTATACTTGTCTTCTAAAGAAGTTTTGTCCTCTTTTCTATGTATTTGCTTCATTTGGAAATCTGAGTTTATCACTGAATAGTGAATCAGTTATTCCACGAATGTTTGGTGAACTTCTCTCTGCTTAAAATTAGAATACAAAGGTAAATATGACATGAATTTCTGCCTTCAGCAAGCTTATAGTTCTGTGAAAACTCATTAGGTCTTCACATCTTTTAAATGAGGTGAGATACTATGGCATTTTCATATGAGCACTGTACTGTCCACAGTACAATGTAATGCATGATGAATAAGGCCCAGGATTTGGAGTGGTCATATAAACAAATTAATTGCCTGTGTACAAACTTAAATATTTTGTATGTTATATTAAAAATATGATTTCCTTCAGATAAAAGCAGGTCAGCATTGAGGAATAATGCAGAATGAGACTGGTAAGGTGTGGAGTAGAGTGAGACCCGAGAAAAGGACCTTTAAGGGGAGATAACATTCTCGGGTTTTTATTTGGCAGATAAATAATAGGCAGCCATTCTGAGCTTGGAATTTATAGCTTGGGTTTTCATGCAGGGAATTCATGAACTTGAAAAGGAAAAAATAGCATATTTTTTTTCACTAACCTCTACTGAAATTTGGCATTTCTTTCCTTTTTGAATGTGGACAACATATCTCATCAGAATTATCATTATCTATAACTTTGTCACCAATCAATACCACAGATATTTTCATTTTCTATTACAGTGGCAAGAGATATCTTGAAATAATTGCTTGCACTACTCAATACATTGAAATTATAGTGCTTACTGGTTCACTATTAGATCTTGTTACTTAATACACTAATGAAGATTCATATTCATTATATCTTAAATTTGTTTTTCAACATTTTGGAGAACTCTATTTTAATATTATTCATTTTCTGTCTGATGTTATACATGTGTAGATCCTATTCTGAAAGGGGATCATAGATTTTTCTAGACTGACACAGGGTTCATGTAACAAAAAGGATTAAGATCTTCTGCTCTAAGTAAAAGAAGACAAACTCAAACACCTACAAGGCAGGCAAGAAACAGCAAAGACTGACAGGAAAGAGAGAGATCAATTAGAAAACCAATATAGCAATCTAGAGAAAAAAAAAAAGAGTGGCTGGGAGGTTCATGGGAGCCCAGCTAACACTTCATTTTTCCACCCAAATTTGGATCCAATGGAAGAAAAGCCAAAAGAATAGGCCAGATGGAGTCCAAAGTATCACATTTTGAATGAACAAACCTGACATTAGAGAAGGCAGCTTATTTTCTGACTGCCACAGCTCTAGGGGCCTGGTGAAGAGGACTGTAAAGTGAAGGAGCCCCCTAGAGTCTGGGAACATGTCACCAGCTCCACTGTAGCATGCCACACAGGTTTTACAGCCACGACCACAGCCTCTGGGTCCTGCCTGGGCTTAAACCAACTCACTCAGCCTGGCTGATGATGGCACATCTTCTGCAAAATGGAGTTAGCCCCAGGAGACCCATTATGTCAGAACAATGCATTAATTAAATTGACACCAAGGCCAAAAATGTTCTCTGTATTCTATTTACCTTCCCAAGTTCTGTCCAGCTACAACTGTTCCCTACAACCTATCAGAGATTCTGCAGTAAACACAAATAAAAATGCAGAAAGAAACTCTATTAGTAAAATGCCAACAATGTGGAGATGCCCCAAATTTGAATATAAATACTCTTGTATTTTTTTTAAATTTTTATTTAATTTTTCCCTTAGAAAAATTAAAATCTAAACAGTAATTACTTTACAAGTTGAAGTCTAAAGTCCAAAGGAATTATATAGTCTGAAATCAGATTTTATTGCTCTTGTGAATTAAAGGGCCACAGTAATGTCCTGATTTTTAAGTCCTGGGGTGAAGGGTTTCTGCAGTATTGGCAGAGGGAGAGGTTCTACAGTGCTTGCAGCCTGAGCTCTCTCTCACTAGGGTTGGTGTGGTTACTGCAAAATGTACAGCGTCCAAGGCTGGGTTGATCATAGTCTTAACTGGTTATAAGTTTTGAAAAATACTTCAATTGCTGGGCCACACCCACCACATTTAGAAGAGAAGCCAGACCTCAACCCCTAAAGCAATCATCTCAGAAAACAATTACACTTTCAGAGTGTGAGGCTTAGTATGTCATCAAAGACCAACATCCAAGTGAAGGAGAGGACAGGTGTGTGCCCGCATGGTAGGCAGAATAAGGAATGGTCCCCAGAGATGTTCAATTCCTAAGTCCTTGGAATCAGTGATGTTATCTTACATGATAAAAAGGACTTTGCAGATACAATTAAATTAAAGATTTTAAAATGGGGAAATTATCCTGGATTATTTAGGTGGGCCCAATATAATCCCAAGTGTTCCTTATAAGAAGAAGGCAGGTCTGTTAAAGTCAGAGAGAGATTTAAAGATGATATGCTTCTGTATTTAACCTGGAAAAGGGAAGGAAATGGATCTCCCCCTAGAGCCTCCAGAAGAAATATAACCCTGTCAGCACCTTGATTTTAGCCCATTAGGTCCCATTTTGGACTTTTGGCCTCAAGAACTGTGACATAATAAATTTGTGTTTATGTCACAAACTAAGTTTGTTGTAGCTGGAAAAGAAAACTGTTATGGGCTGTTAAAGACCTGGATTCTGGCCCCAAACCAGCTTGCATTTAGATCCTAGCTCTGCCACTTACTCGATGTGTGGCATTGAGGCTTACCGGCATATGCAGAGGTCCCTGAATCACAAGCACATATGATAAATCTAGTGCTTCTACTGTTGAAGGCAAGGACTTCTCCGTGGCATTGCCTATGCCCACTAAAGTCCAGGCTTTTTTAGGCCCGATGCAATTGATTCCTGATGAAGTCATCCTCAGGATTTTGGAAGCCCTCAGCCACCACATTGCTAAGGGCCAATTGTCCCAATATTTCTCCCGAGACTGTGTCTTTTCTAAGGGCTATGTAACTTTGCTTTAGTCTGTCACAGTCCATGAAAAAAAGAAACAAAGAGCCACATACAAAAAACAGTCCATATAAAGCAGCTGCAGGATAAATTGTAATCATCCATCAGAGCTGGCTTATCATGTGGCCTAAAGCTTAAGGCCCCCTATTCTAAGTCACAGAATTTAAAAAGAAGCCAAGTACAGAAAGCAACCCCATGAGCCAATAAAAGCCTCCCCAATGCACTAAAGTCAAAGCACCCCTCCCATACATAAACATCTCAAGATCTTTTAGAATGTGTATTTTATTCATTCACATTCCAGCCATTTGTTCTGTTTCTCACTGTTCCCAACCAGTGCTCCACATGGTGGGGTGTGCTAGGGAAACTTCATTTTTTTTTTTTTTTTTTTTTTTTTGCCTAAATTTAACTGCAATTGAGAAATAAGACAAAGGAATAAGGGCAACATAGACTAAAACACCATCTTCATGACTGATAAAGCTGCCATTTGTGGTTTGTGTGCTAACAACAGAAGAGTGAATAGAGGTACAGAGAGTTCAGAGGTACCATGAGAATGCAGGTTCTTCCACATGGAAAGAAGTAGCAGCAGCTGGTAACATTTTCTCCCTGGGTACAGATAAATGTCTGATTTTGATTGGCATGGTTATGAAGGCCCAACTTGGGCAATAAGTGATATACAGTGTGTCCGTAAAGTCATAGTGCACTTTTGACCGGTCACAGGAAAGCAACAAAAGACGATAGAAATGTGAAATCTGCACCAAATAAAAGGAAAATCCTCCCAGTTTCCGTAGGATGATGTGGCAGCATGTGCGCATGTGCAGATGATGACATAACACCGTGTATACAGCGGAGCAGCCCACGGCCATGCCAGTCGAGATGTGGACGGTACAGAGGAAAGTTCAGTGTGTTCTGTGGCTCGCTAAATTCGAATCCGTAACCAGAGTGCAACGTGAATATCGGCGCATTTATAACAAAGTGCCACCACATAGGAATAACATTACTCAGTGGGATAAGGAGTTGAAGGAAACTGGCAGTTTGGTGGAGAAACCCCATTCTGGTAGGCCATCAGTCAGTGACGAGTCTGTAGAGGCTATACAGGATAGCTACCTAAGGAGCCCTAAAAAATCTGTGCATGAGCCCACATCGAACTGCACTGAATAGGTATGAAACTGGGAGAGTTTTTCTTTTATTTGGTGCAGAAATTCACATTTCTATCGTTTTTTTGTTGCTTTCCTGTGACCGGTCAAAAGTGCACCATGACTTTACGGACACACTGTATGATGTTCAGGTTAATTTGGTGCAATGGTCATGATATGTCAAATTGCGCAGGGCATTTCAAATTGCACGAAGGCCCACTCTGTGGACTTCCAATCCCTCTGAAATTTACTTGTTAGATAAAATTTTTTAAAAAAGTAAAAAGAAAAAAAAAGCTTTGCAATACCAGTCAAGTGATGATTATGTTTTACAACTAATGACTAAGCAATTAATGCAAAAAGCAGAACTTTAGGCATTGCAATATATAATTAACATGACTAATAAGGACATAAATCATAATTACCTAGAAGATCACCTCAAAGGTGACACAGGACTACGCACAGTATTTGTAGAACCCTAATGAACTATAAACATAAAATTAAATTAAATCTTCCCCTTACTCTCTTTTGTAAGACTAGGTTTTGATTTGTTTTTCTTAGAGTATCGTATCATATGAGCGTCTTCAGAAAGAGAGAGGGCTGTTTTTAAATAGAAACTGATTTTTGAATCCACATTCATTGCATTGTGCGATGAAGCAAGTCAGCTGAAATGGGAAGGCCAGCCGATGTATAACTGCCTGAGCTCGGAAGTTTGTAGCAAGTCCTACTGGTGATGGCCACTGCTGGTTCATCAATCGCCAAGGACTCTGGAAGTAGTTAAAATGGGACTGGACAGAGTGTGCTGAAAGCTGGATCTTGCCCACTCAGGAAAGACACCCTGCTTTACTTTAACAAGTGTGCATTTTAAGTCTTTAGGTGTTATTTTCATTATCAGCAACAGCTTAAATGTTTATTCGTGTTTTTGCTGAGTCACTACCCTAGTTCCTTTGTATTTTCTGGTCATAGCTGATATGAGTAATTCATGTTGCTCAGAGTCATGCATCTAGGATTTCTTAGCTCTGCAGTGGAGCAGAGCTCAGGAGGAACTAGAAGCCCAGGAAGTTGTTTTTGCCAACATAAATCAAGGATGTTGATGTGGAATGGTTTGGATAGCTTACACAAAATCCATCACCACCATTGAAAAGCTAGTTACACAGCATGTGTGTTCAACTGATGTTCTGCCGGAAGGTATCACTCCATGAATTAGAAAGGAGGCATTGTGCTATTTAAAATTAGGTTAAAAAAATACAAAGATACTATGTTGGATCTATAGAATCTTTAAGACGGTTGCAATATTTTACATTTTATTTCTGTGCTCATTAACTTTCATATCTTTTTCCCCAGGGAGGATTTCTGGTGATGCAGATTCCTTGTGAAAATTGTCAATTTTACTGCATTCAGGAAGAATGAGCTTGGAAGATCATTTCTTGTGCCTAAGATACTTCCTTGTTTATTTCTTGGGAATTTTCCTGGCAGAGTATTGATATTGGGGTCAGATAATTCTTTGTTGTGGGGGATTGACCTGTACATTGCAGGAAGTTTAGCAGCATCTGTGGCCTATATCCACTAGTTGCTAGTAATACTCCTCCAGTTGTGACAACCAAAAATATCTCCAGACATTGACAAATATCCCTGGGTGGAAGAAAATCACCCCAGATGAAAACTACGAATTGATAGCAAAAGACAAATTCCTGTCTACACTGGGTGGTGGGACCACTGTTTTGATCATTATTGGTTCAGGAATGGGGCACAGGCGAATCTGCTAATTAAGAATCTCAAAGTCTGTAGACAAGCAGAGTTAAGGCCTGGAAAAAACTCTCCAAAGGCTTCTTATACTGAAAACTTTTGTAATTATACAACTAAGTGTTAGGGGATGTGCTAATTGAAATTTTGCTTGGAGTTAAGAGATGGGAGAAGAAAGATAAAGAAGTCAGGGTGAAGTTATGTCTAGAAATTGAGCCAAGCTGAGATTTTAAGGTAGAGGCTGTGCCTCCTTCTTTGGGCTTTTTTTAGAGTAAAACCTGTTATTCAGAATGCCCAGCCCCTGTCATCTCAGTGGATATTTAATGCTGAAGTCTGTGTTTACCGCTGTACCTTAGGGGCCCGTTCTTTTCTGAGCTGGTAGATGGTTTCACTATGAGAAGCCTGGCAGGGTGCTAACAGCAGTACCTTTCCAGCAACAGGAGTGCTTTGAAGGTTCATAGAAACTCCGTTTAGGGAGAATGTCTAAAGCCCAGAATCATTTTCATTTTGATTTTTGTGTATGTTTCTCTTTACTTGAGAGAGATGTCAGTTGACTGTGGAGCTAGGTTTGAGTTGAGGCCAATGAGACATGGCCTACAGCTTCGTTCCCAATAATGATGGCCACCACCGACTTATTTGTAGCTTTCTATTTGCTGTGTGTTCCCAGAGATGGTCTCCTGCAGTCTGCCTCACAGATCTTCAACCCTCAGAAATTTGGCCATTTCTAAATCCAGGACTTCTGCCAGTTCTTATGGTCCTTTTGGTTCTCCACAGAGCACATCTTTTCTTACAGAGAAGTAGTTAAATGTCACATAGTCTGAGCAAAGAAGCCAGTTTGGATCAGAGAGCACCTGCCTGGGCACCATTCAGAAAGTCGTATGGATCACTTATTTTTCTAAACATAGTTGGGCAGCTCCCAGAGTTCAAGCAAAAACAGCTCTGCAAGTGTGTTGGCAGGCCAAGTTAGCACCCAACTGCTGAGCTGCCTGCCCACCTCCAGTACCACCATCACGGGCAGTGACAGTGAGTGTGGCAGCGGAGTGCAGTACATGGCAGGAGCAGGAATTTAATACATGATTTTGTTTGTTAAATGAAAATGAAGTAGTATTTCTTGTAAAAATTCAGGGTATTAGGGGCTTTAGGTAAGTGCATGTAAATTTCAGGGGGGTCTTTGGATGGGATTAATCTAATTTTTACCTTCTGAGAAAATCCAAATAGTGTTCAATTGATAGGGCGAAAGCATCTTGGGTGTCTTTCCTCTGCTATGTACTATGTTCATGTTTGTTAGTTTGATTGATTGATTCCCAGAGTCTAATATTATTTAGACAAAAAGCATTCTTTCTATTTGAATATTTTTATAAGGTCTCTTACCCACTATGTAATTCTTACTATTAATTAGCATCTGCATACAGATTGTAAAACTACATTTGAAATGTTGATGTGGGTAGAACTCTGCATAAATTCTGTGTTGTTTATTTTAGAACTAACAGAAAATTACTACACTCCAGCTATATTTAGAGTGTATTTTGTTTAATTTAAATATCTGTATTTTCTTTAGTAATTTTTTATATTGGCTTGAAGTGTGTTTGTGAGAGATACAAAAGGTTGAGAATGTGAGAGTTTTGCTTTCAGTGTCTCAAAAGGATTAACTTGGTTATTCAAGAACGATTGCAATTTTATTTTGCACATATTTTGCTCTGAATATTATTCAGAAATCTAAGGCTGGATTAATTCTTGTTTTAATTCTAGCAACTCCAGGCTTTAAGAGTCTAATTAAGAGAGGTCTAATATATATAGTACTCAACATTCAGGTCTTTCTTTCAGTTCTGTCCTTATATAGCACAGAATATTTGTAATGGATTGGAATTCTGCTTGGTGGCCTTTGAAACATTTAAGTATGACACTGAAGTGAGGACCAGCAGAAGTTCTGTCATTCCTGTTTGTTAAGCTTACTTTCCAGGACTCCTTCCTGAAAACAAACCCCAATCCTTAGAACTTGCCAATAAACACTCAAACTGAAACAATGCTCCCACTCACTTAGGTTTCTGGACTTCTCTCCATTTGCCATTTAGCCCTGTGGCAACAACAGGTTATACAGAATATTAAAGTCTAGGGGACTGGGCAGATATTAGATCTACTCCTTACTAGCTCTGAAACTTTGAGAAATTTAAAATTTATGCTTTGGACTAACAAAACTTTGAAGACCCCAAAGTGGTGATTCCTTCCTTCATCTCCCCTTTGCACCAGAGAATAAAGGAATTAAATAGAATTTATAATCTACTGAATCCAAGGTCACACTAAGATAAAACACAAATTCCAGGAGCCATCTATTTTATCAGTTAATAGAGATGACTCAGTTTAATCATATGTGGAAGATTACGAGATGATACCAATGTGGTGCTGGGAGGACAGGCCTTCCTAGGGGCTTAGAGTCCCTTCCTCTGCCTTCACGCAGGATGAGATCTCAGCCATCTCAACCAGGTGGACAGCACAAAGCTCTTGGGAACACTCTCTTAGAGACCCCAGCATGAGGTTCCCACTTTCCCCCTGGAATGTTACTCTTCATTCAGTTCTCCTGATCTTTTTCCCACCCCTTTGGAAATTTAGTCTATTTCCTCTTGTTTACATATTAACAGAGATGTGAGAAAGGTCATTATACTTTCTATTCAGGAAACCATTTTTTCCTCTATGACATGATGTTGTTGTTCTGTTTTAACATGTAACATTCTATTTAAAATGCTGTAAAATAGTATGCAATGAAATGATCTACCACTAAAACTAAAGCACGTTACAAAAACAAGTTAGTTGTTGAAGCCCAATGGTGGGCAGTAAAGGAATTGATAGAGGGAAATATTATATTTCATTTTTTTAAACCTATTAGCCAGTAGCTATTAATGAGAATGCTTCTTGGTAAGAAAAAAAGGAAGTAATAGTAGGTGTTCTTGCTATATTAGTTTTGAAATGATCTATTTGTTTAATTCAGTAATATGACTGCGCTGAACCCTTTTGGGAATGACACTTTCATGGGACTGTGAAGGCTCCGAGTTTGTCTAGGAAAGAAAAAAGTTTCATTCACCTTTGTATTCAACGTCTCCTTTTCCTCTTATGCTCAACTTGGCTCCTGGGACACAGTAAGCCTGTCCAGTCCTGATGAATGGAAAAATGTGGAAAACCGCAGAAATGATTTCTTAAGTGAAGATGTGTATAGGTGGAAGCTTGTGGTATAAAATGGCAGAAATTTGAAACTTACATAGGGATTTCTAGTCAGTTAGAAAGAAGCTTCCCAATCAGGCCTAGAAATAAGACCACAGATAAAATTGCTCTTCATCTAATGAAAGAGCTATCTTAGATTTTGCCCTAAAATTTTTTATGGGAAGGATTTCTATATTTGTTTTATAATACTATTTGAGTTTAGTTATTTGTAGTCTTTGTCTTTAGTCATAGTTGTCTTTGTGATGTGACCTAACTAAAAAGAGTGAATGGAAAATATTATATTCATTTTCAGTTTAACTAATCACATCGCTGATATGTACAGTGGCAAATGTGCTAATCACAATCAGTTCTATCTCTCAGTGTATATGTATTCCTTTAGCACTATGCAAAATGGCATAATAAGATCCACAGGAAAAAGACAGGAACCTAATAAAAACAGTACAGTATTGTAGTTTTACACATATTAAATGGTTAAGAAATACATAAATGCTACAATAAACATAGCATTTTGCAATAAAAAAGACTGAAGTTTGTTTGTGGAAGTGACCATCGCAAGGGTTGCAGTAGTTTTTTCTAAAGGTGTAGAAGGAGATCACTGAAATCAAAGCCAAAGTTGTAACAGGTGTTGTGGATGAATGTAGTTCATCATACCACTAGAGACCTGCAGTAACTCAAAGATATTTCTAGGCACACACTAGGCATGCGCATGCGTGTATTCCTACCCAGGTCAGTTTAGCTGGGTGCACGTAGTAAGCATTAAATTTGCATTTTGCTCAAATTGTTCCCAGATATAGCAATTATTTCAGGACATATTCACATTTTCAACAAGCAGGTATAGCAGAATCAACTGCAAGCAAAGCAGCTAATGCTGATCATAGCTTCTATGTTTCAAGTCTTCATTACGTGTCAGGCACAGTTGCAACCTTTTTGACATATATTAAGTTCTATTCACAACCCTGTGAAGTAGGAACTAAGATTGCTCCTGGTTTTGATGAGTACCCTGAGCCATAAAGAGGTGAAATAACTTGCCCAAGTTAACGGAACTAAGTGGGCAAGACTCCAGCTGTTTTAACCCTCTGTTCTTCTTCCCTCTCTGCTAAAAGGAAAGTAACCACCTTTGAATACTAAACTTCAACTTTGCAAAGCAGAGAAACTGCCAGACTTTCCTTGTCTTTCATTGGCCATGTGATTTTAATGGATGCGCTCCTTCAAACCAGTAGGACGTTCATGGACCATGACTTAAAGGGCCTGACAATGAAGGAACTATTTAAGCCAAGTCAGAAAAATCTAATACATTAGCTCACCCTGTGCTTTCTTCTTCTTCATTTCCTATGCAGAATTTTCATAACGTGACAATGGAAAGCAGTGGGCAGGGAAAGGACAAATAGACGATTACACAAAGGTACATACCTCTACTTGGCTAAGGGTGGATCTATATTTGGTGAGATTAAGCCCTATTATGTTTTTATGCTTCACAGTTACAGAATTGAAACTTGTCCCTCAGGAAAGGAATTTGGCATTTACGTTCCAACATTCCTTGCCTCCTGAGCAAAACCACTGCATTGATGTCATCTAATCCCCTTGTTTTCATATTTTCCCCCTTAGCTTGATACTGTTCTGTTCATCCCTGGTCATTCTACCATACTGTAATGGGAGTTGTTTTTGTTCTGTTTTGTCCTCCCTCACCTCCCTTTATTTTTTGCTGGTGAAAGGTGAGAGTAGTGGTTTGCAGAAAAGAGCAGAGAAGCAAACCTCTCAAGGCTTTGAGATAGTTATAGAAATAAGTGGTCCCTTCTTGCTTATTCTTACTATTTAAAATGTATCTTTCTTTGCAACTCTGATGTAAATAAAATTATTTAAAAATTGAAAGTTACAAAATTTGTATTTCAGATTTAAAAAATAAATATTAATTTCTTTAAAAAAAAGTAGAGATTCCTTTGTATAGCCAGAATTGATAACAATTACGGAAGCACAATGGTTCTCGACTTTGGTTGCATTTTAGGATCAATACTTGGGGAGAATTTAAAAATTATGTGAACAACAACAATATCTCTCTCTCCCTTCCTTCTTTCCCCCAAAGAACAAGAAGCTAAAGTGAGCTGACCAAAGGAAGGATTTCTGTCTCTATTACTGTACAAGAACTGGGCTGGATAGCATAGTCATTCATTTATTCATCATTATTTATGCCAGGCATAATAATGGGTGAGGAATAACATGGTAACTAAGTATATATCTGAAGTTCAGTATATATCTATCCAGAGATCTGAAGACTGTGTAGAAATTAGTTGGGTGAAGGAGGAAGTGGCATGAAAGAACATTATGAATAGAGTTATCTGGGCCAAATGTAAAACCCTGTGAGGAGGAGATGAGATTTCTGGGGAATTTCAGAAGGTGGGTGTGGGTAGCTGACAGAGACTGTTCCTGTCTGACCTTCCTGTCTGATCTTGGGTAGCCTGAGGGCTTGACCTAGTTGGATGTTCTATCATCACTCTTACCTCAGTACTTCTCTGCACACTCCCCTGCCAACAGCTACTCTCTCTTCACTTCCCCTCAGTCTTTTTCCCTACTACTCTGTCCATATTGTTTCCTTTGTGATCATTTTTTGTGCAGTAGCATCTTTTCCTCAGATATTCAAGAAACCTTGGTCAATTTGAGGCAGGAAACAAGAAAATGAGTTCAAGAAAGGCTCTGGGGACTTGGATTCTGCTCTTGGCTCTGATGGAAATAGCTCCAGTATCTTAGGCAAGTCCTTTCTCTTTCTGGGTCTCAATATTCTCCCTGTGGGTGACTGAGTAGACCAAAGGATCCCTCACACTGAAAGCTTACCTTCTAAAGAAACTCTTCAAATCAAGTCTTCATCTTGAGATAATGGACTGGCTAGTAATTTTGTTAAATTACTCTTTTTAAAATAGCCATTGCTAGGACATGATACCAGTTGAGAAATATATATTTTAATGCAGATAGATTCAGCCAAACTTGGGATGCCTTATTCCTATATAGTAGTATAAATTTAAATATTATAGTAATGTAGCCCTAACTTCAGTTTATTTCCATAGATCCAGATGTTACAATTTTCTAAGTTAAATAACAATTTCTTCAGATATACAGTATGGGAATACCATGTGTGATGATACAGTGAACTCTGAGGTAAGAAGGATTCAGTCATTCAAAATAATGATAATCAGATTACATTAAGAAGTAAATTATTTAACTAAAATGAAAACAATAAAACACCTTGAAAATAGCAAATGTTGTTCTCAGGCACTACTGTTGGTAATGTAAATTGGAAATACTTTTGGAAAACCACTTGTCAGTATCTCTTAAAGCAAAATATACACATACCCTGTGAACCAGCGATTCCATTTCCAGTGCATACCCAACAGAAATGAGTACATATGTTCACTTAAAGACATATATTAGAATGTTTATAATTGGTAGTAGACCAAAACTGGAAACTATTCAAATTCCCATCAACAATGGAAGTAAGAAAGTGTTGCCTTTTCACACAATGGAACCTAGAATAACTAATATCATAGATTAGTTCCCTTCCAGTCTCACAAGGCCACTATCTTTCTCTGAGAGTAACCATTTGCTCTTGGTGGTCTTATGTCCCTGATGGAGCTCATACATTCTCTCCTTAGAGGGGAATGGAGATGAACCCTGAATCAAATGTCCCAAGAAGCTGCCTGACTACCTATAGAGAATTGCATAACTTTTTCTCTCTGGGGCTTAGAACAGAATGAGTCAGAGACTCAGTTCTCAGAGAGAGTGCCTAGGGAAAAAGGAAGAAGGTTAACTTAGGGAGAAATCCATGGATGTGACCTTGGATAAATCATTGAATTACTTTGAGGGCAACAGTTTGAAAGACAAATTTGATACTCTCTACTTAGAACCATAGGATAATTTTTGGTTAATATTTGAGACCCCTAAATTTTATGCTTTCTCATGATCAGACTCTCATTGTTTTTAAGGGTATCTGACTGGCTTTTTAAACTTGACAGTTCCCTTGGTCTTATTTAAGATCATTTTTTTTAATGCATGTGCAAAAGAGAGACAGAGAAAGGGACAGATGAGGACAGAGAGACAAGAAGGGAGAGAGATGAGAAACATCAATTCTTTGTTGCAGCACCTTAGTTGTTCACTGATTGCTTTCTCATATGTGCCTTGACCAGGGGGAGGGACTCCAGCCTAGCCAGTGACCCTTTGCTCAAGCCAGCAACTTTAGGCTTCAAGTCAGAAACTTCTGAGATCAAACCAGAGACTGTGAGGTCATGTCTATGATCCCATGCTCAAGCCAGTGACCTCAGGGTTTCAAACCTGGGTCCTCTGCGTCCCAGGCTGACGCACTGTCCACTGCACCACTGCCTGGTCAGGCTAAGGTCAAATTTTGATTAATTTAATTTATAATTTAAGTGTGAACATGTCCAGTTTTCTGCCTGTCATCATAGTTCAAATGTACCAACAAGTTACACAGAGTAACTAGAGGTTCTATTGAATTTCTTAACCAAAAATGTAAAACAGAACTTTCTTGTCAACAGAAAATTCCAGTTATTAATGATGCGGCTAAATAAAAGATAAAAAATCTTGGAAATGGAATTTGTTATTGTTTGGATAATAAAAACTCAGGCCCTTCTTTGGAAAAAATAGAGAATGATAAATGCCTTGATTTAGGGTTTGGCTGTGATATCAAGGTCGGCCAATGAGCACAGAGGAAATCTGAGAAAAATAAAGAAATAAATAGAAGCAGATGTTTAGAAAATCTTCTTGACTGTTGCTAGTGAAGTTGTATGGTTAACAATCAAAATTTCATAGTTATATCTATCATCCTAACAAGATTATAATGAAAACCTTTTAAATTGATGTTTCAAAACCTCTTTACCATGTCAAGTGTCCTTTACCATGAAGTGGCATTTTCCAAATTATGCTGCAAATTATGTGTCTGTGGTATTTTTGAGCTGGAATCCTTGTTGGGGTGTTTTTCAATGTCAGCTACCATGGGATTTCTATTAACTAAAGATCTTTATTTCAAATTAATGTGAGACATAACTCTGATGGGAAGAAAGAAAGAAAACAAAAAGATTTGATTTCTTATTGGTCAGCAACTATTTTCTCAGCAGCAAATTTCTTTTTATCTTTAGTTGTTTCTGATGTCAGGAAATAAAAAGTTCTGTCTTATATTTAGAATTACCAATGACTATCATTTGAAAAGGCTAACTAGCCTAACAGAGGAGATAGATCACTAATTACTGAACCAATAAATAAATAAATAAATAAATAATAAAAATAAAGTAAGTAAGTAAGCAGTTGAGAGGTAGGAGGCACTTAGGTTCAGGGCTGGTCCAAGGGTGCACACATACGGTCAAAAAGAGCTTTGGATTACAAACTAAGATTCAAGGGATTTGAAAAAGAAAATGCTCAAGATTAGTGAGAAAGGTTTAAAACTATAGTATTGATATTTATTTGACAGTTTGCTCTAAAAATTTATTATCTCTTTATTGATTATTTTTCAAAAGTTTTATATTTCATAATATAAGAAGTGGAAAAACTATGATTTTTGCTATCTCACTACAAACCTTGACTTAATTCAGTTGGATTCCTGTCTTAGTGTTAGTTGTACGGCCTTGGGAATATTACTCGGCCCCTCTAACCCTCACTTTCTTCATCTCTAAAATGAAGAAATAATATTATCTACTTTATGGAGTAGCTTTGAGGCTCCCATGAAATAGTGAATATAAATTGTTCATTTCAGAGCCTAAATTACATAACAAAGAGCATTAAATGTGTTTGTGTATGTAGTGATGACCATCATTTTGAATATATTCATAGTAAGGGAATCATTCTTTCCTACTTTCTAGTTTTCTTACCTCTATCTCAATTTTTAAAAAATTGAAATGGCTTAAAAAGTTGAAAATAGGCCCTAGCCAATTGGCTCAGTGGTAGAGCATTGGCCCAGCATGTGGAAGTCCCTGGTTTGATTCCTGGTCTGGTAACACAGGAGAAGAAATCATCTGCTTCTCTACCCCTCCCCCACCCTCTCTCTCTCTCTCTCTCTCTCTCTCTCTCTCTCTTTGCTCAAATGGCTTGAGCAAAGTTAGCCCCAGGTGCTAAGGATGGCTACATGGCTGCGCCTCAGGTGCTAAAATAGCCCAGTTGCTGAGCAAAGGAACAGTGGCCCAGACAGGCAGAGCATCACCTTGTAGGGGGCAGGCCAGGTGGATCCTAGTCAGGGTGCATATGGGAGTCTGTCTATGCCTCCTCGCCTCTCACTTAATAAACAAAAATTGAAAATAATAAAGTTTTACTTTTGTCTATTTTATTTATACTATGTCTCAGTTAAAGGTGAAATTGAAACAAAATTGTTAGGCTTCATGTTATTTAAAAGGTTATTTTAACGTTTATTTATATACTCTATAATAATATAAATATATTTAAGGTTACATTACATATACTTTATATAATAGTATAAAGGTATATTTAAGGTTATTTTAAATAGAAAAAGTAGTTAAAAATTCACAAGAAAAGAAATTGTGGTGAAATAAAAGATGGTAAATTTGTGAACTAGTGCATTTGTACAAATCAAAGACAATAGAAAATTGATGATTCATTCAAAATAGGGTAATTTGAGGAGAGTTTATTTACAAGGGTGCAATTGCAAGCGAACCTTAAGGGAAACTGACTCACAGAGAAGTTTTGAGAGATGTCGAGGTTACTGAAACCCAGAAGAGAGGGTTCTTTAGAGCAGGCTGCCCAGGGAGGTCCTCCAGAGAACCAGAGTCCTGTCTTGAGGGACATAGTTCTTGTAGGAACAGAAGAGAAAAATGAATATCCTGAATTCACTCATATTCTACCCTCACATATCCTGCTGGCTGTATCCACTGACTAAAAAGGATTCAAAACCAAAAAGAATGACAGCCATTGATGTCATCCACACAGGCTCACCTGTCTTCAGACCAGAAGAGGGTGAAGTGTGGGGAGTAAACATATAAGGCAGAGAGGACCATAAAGTTGCTAAACGACATTGAAATATTAACTAGAATCTGAAACAAAAAAGGGGATAAAATCGGATACAAAATGCATGCTATCAACAAACAGTAAAATCCCTGTCATTTCCTCTAGAAGTTTTCTAGATGATTGCAATTATAAGTGGCATTCTACAAAATTGTCCTACTTGCTAAACACTTATCTATTATATGAGATTGTTGGATATATATCAGTTAAATTTAGGAAGCATCTGGGAAAAATAATAATTTTGGTTTTAGAAATTGGTCCAATGTGTTCTTTCTGAAAATAAATAAAATAGATAATAAAATGATCTATAAAGGCAACTCTTAGATTGAGATAATAAAATGTTTTCATTTTTGTCAAGATTTGTGTTTTTTTTTAATTTTCTATCATGAGTGCAAGTAGATACTATGTGAAAAAATAGTAACAGACAATTGAGATAACTTTAAAAGAAGGGGGACTAAAACATACTGATTTATCCCACTCTGAATTATTTACTGATTCATCATACTATTCCTGAGGACTGAGTTTCATGGCAGTGAAATTCAAGAAAAAGCATCAGAGTTGGCATTCTATACTGTACATGTAGAACTTGGCCAATGAATTGGCCATCTCTGTTCACAGAGATGGAATTGATGAGTAGGTGAGGAAAAACTACCAGTCATTTTATACTGGTTTCACAGATCTTTCCTCAAAACACTGTTAGAGGAATCATTGGTAGAAGCAGTAGTCCCAACATCTGTTTTGATATTTCGAAAGTCAGATTTGACAAAAGACACAGCTAATACTGTGAAGATTTGTATAAATTATTTTTTATAAATATATTATTGAATGGAGAAGGGGAAATAGAGTACTAGACACATGGTTGCTAATACCACCACCAACTTTTCATATTGTTATAATGTAAAAACTTTCATAAATAAATTAGTGAAGCCTCACAACAATGCTGTGAAGTGCTTACTCTTCACGGGTCACATGTGAAAAACTGGGGAGATAGAGACCATTCTCCAGATCACCAATTGGTAAATATTCTTATGGGACTGGTGGTTGGAGGGGGTAAGAATCAAAGATGAAAACATAAACCCAAATCTTGTAAACATATTAGAAAATTAATCAAAGATCTTGGTTTGCTAATTTTTAGTGAATGCCTTTTGCATCATGGTCAGCACATAACTAATATTTTTTGGCGAATGAATGAGTGGTTACAGAGCAAATGGCTCACCTAAGAACACTGGCCTGGGTTTGTGTAGCTCCTCAGAATGCATGTTCTTGAGACAGCACTCACAAATGTAGAAGGTGTACAGGGTGGCATTTCATACAAATTATTTTTATCTCCATGAGTGTATTTGAGGAGGCAGGAAAGCAGTGGCTATGGCAGAGCAGTATAAGGAACTCCTGGTGGCTCAGGCACCTGATGATTGTCAGCACATGTCAGCTTGCTGAAGTCAGTTGGGTGTGGTAGTTCAAGGTTAAGTCTGTGTCTCACATGACAGAGGGAGGCCTGGAGGCCTAACCACCCAGGATGGCAGGTTGTCACAGACACAGGAAGGCATGGAGCTTCCGAACCCAAGGGCAGATGGCCTCATTGTGTCAAAAGCCATGGGTCAGGTGGAAGTCTAGCAGCATTGGGCATGTAATTACCTCTCATGAGTCTTCTATATGAGGTGTCATCTGCAAACACAGAGATAACCCAAGGTCATTGTTGGCCCTTTCTGGATTCTTTGCACTAGAATTGTCTTAAGCTGTTGTCAGTGTGTATCTTTTCCACCTTGAAGCAGGTAGGACCTGGGTGACCATCCTCCTTACAACCTTCTTCAGAAGTGTACAAAACAGTTTGACTCAGTTACTAGGCATGGTGGTGGTGACCCCCTACTTCTTTGTAAGCAGCCCTGAGGTGTCTCCTCAAGCAGCCAGGTTCGAGTATTCCTTCATGGCTCTCTGGCCAGGCCTCTGTAGTCCCAGACGGAGACACTCAGGAAACAGGACATCACCTGCCTTACCGCATTTAGCAAAACCTGCTGGGTTCCCTGCCACAGGGGAGCTAAAGCTCCACAGAACCCCTCAAATTCCTTACTGGGGCCTCCCTAACTCTAGTTTGAATAACAATGACCACAACATGACAAAAACTTGTAAATATCCCACCAGTTCCTTCGTGGAGACCCTGAACCCATGTCAGACTAAGGATTATACTCGGTCTCAGTGCAGGTCCTAGGCGGGACGTACTGTCACCAGATCTGAGGGGAGGAATCCAGAAACCTCACCTGAAACCTCTGCCTGGTGGAGGACACCTTGATTTGTGGGATTGAGGACTTGTTTCCTTCATGGCGTGTACATGGGGTTTGGAGCTGGGCGGATCTGGATTTGAAGTCCTTTCCTGACGCTTAAGGGATGTAGGGTTTTAGGCAAGTTTCTTCATTTCTCTAAGCTTCAGTTTCCCATATAAACTAGAGATAATAATGCCTACCTTATAAGGTTGCTGAGGTGATCAAGTGTGTACTACGGAAGGGTGGGGGTAGATGGGCTCCCTAGCATTCCTAACTATGAAGATAGCTCCTGGATGCTTGCAGTGTCTTAATCCCGGTGCCCAGATGTTTTGTTGAGTGGTTTCCTTGAGCCTCACAGTGGTCCTGTGATGGGGTGAAAAGTGCCTCTGGATACCATTATGCAAAGAGAAAAAGTATGAAGTTGAGAAACTGATTTTTTTTCCTAATATCACACCATCAGGTGGAAGCAGGACTGATTGTTCTGCCTAATAGTTTATCCAGGAAATGTTGCTAAGTCATATTTTATAAGGATTCCTACAGTGTCTGGGCAGAAGAGATTCAGGTGAGACACAAAGAAGGGCTGTTCTACCTGAGAGGAGCCACCAAGGGGCTTCAGGATCCCCTCTGAAGCTGAAAGATTTAGGGGATGCTAATCACATTCCCAGTACTCCTGCTAGAAAAATAGTACTTCTACCACCACACCCTTCAGCTAACTAGAGTCTTGTAATCGACTATGAATCATTATTGGGAGAGAATAGCCTTATGAAGTTAGTGAAGCCATTAAAAACAATGAGGCCATCGGCCTAGCGTGCGGAGGACCCGGGTTCGATTCCCGGCCAGGGCACACAGGAGAAGTGCCCATTTGCTTCTCCACCCCTCTTCCTTCGCTTTCCTCTCTGTCTCTCTCATCCCCTCCCGCAGCCAAGGCTCCATTGGAGCAAAAGATGGCCCGGGCGCTGGGCATGGCTCTGTGGCCTCTGCCTCAGGCACTAGAGTGGCTCTGGTCGCAACATGGCGACGCCCAGGATGGGCAGAGCATCGCCCCCCTGGTGGGCAGAGCATCGCCCCTGGTGGGCGTGCCGGGTGGATCCCGGTCGGGCGCATGCGGGAGTCTGTCTGACTGTCTCTCCCTGTTTCCAGCTTCAGAAAAAGGAAAAAAAAACAAAACAAAAAACAACAACAACAACAAAAAAAAACAATGAGGCCAGACCTAGCTATACTGAGATAAAGGATGATATCTGTGCAATACAATTTACTAAATACGTACAAAGCAATATGTAGAAGGGATTATATTTTTGAAAAGATATTTGCAGTTTATATGGCATACATACTTTATGAGATTAGTAAATTGAACATCAAACTATGAACTGAGTTTGTCTCTAAGTGTGAACCTGGAATGAGGAAGAGGTAAAGGTGATGGAGGGAGACTTGACTTGAGGTGGTGAGCATACAGTGCAGTGTACAGATGATGTATCTATTATGCAATGCTATGACTGAAAACTATATCATTTTATTAACCAATGTCACCCCAATAAATTTAATTTAAAATTACTTTTAAAAGTAAAATAAAAACTCCAAAATCAGTAAAAAGAAAAAAATATCTAGTACTACATCTAGTATCTATCATAGGTTTAGATATTTATTGAATAACCACTTGACTTCCATTATTTTCTTAAAATTATAATAAAAACCCTCAGATTTAAATTCAGCTGTATAATATAGAAAGAGTTTTACATGCATAACGTCATTTGGGTTTCCCACAAATGTGAGTTGGGCAGAGAAGAGCATCTTACAAATTAGGATTTTAAAACTCTTAGAGGTTAAACCATTTTCTCAAGGTCATTTGTAAGTGACACTAGGACAACACCTTGTCAATTGACTTTTTATTTTTTTAACAAAGATTTTTGAGTCCCCTTTGTGCTAGGTCTCCTGTTTGCTCCACTATACCACATGCATGGCAACTTGTAAATAAAGACATAAGAAAAGAGAAAACACCATATAAGTTAGTGTCTGAAATTAATACTAAAATTCATAACAAATATCACTCTGAGATACAAATTCTTTTTGTTTACTTTCAGCATGTGCCTTTTTAATACTTAATAAGCTGTGGCAGACTTTATTTAGTAAACTAGTTTCATCTTGTTTTTCTGAAGAATGGACATGCCTGTTTCAACCTTAGTTTTTCCTTCCTTTTCTCATTCACTTAAAGAGAAGCCCATTAAATAGTTTTTAGTTCAGCTTCCTCTCCAAAAAGAATCAAATATCCACACACACTTCTTTGTTTCTCTCCTATAACAGACCACTTTCTTCATTTTTGTGCAGAGGGAGAGAAAAGGATTGGGCATAAAAGATGGAGAGCCAATCATCATAGGAGACTGGAGAAATTTGTGAATTCATCCTTGAAGGAAAATTCTTTTGCCATAGTGCCTCAATTTACTTAATTTTTGTGGTTTGGCTTTGCAAACAGAAACTTGAGTCCATGGATGTGCCCGATGTGAGACACCAAGAAACTGGAAGCAAGTGAACTATGTGTTTTGGCTGGCGAGGCACACACTGTGGGAGCTACAGGGAGAACCCTGTCCACAGTTCTCCACCAATGAAAGGCAATTCAGGCAAATATGATTCCAGTGCTCCTGCTGCAGAAGAATGGGAGAGTAGAGGGTGAATTTCAAAGCAACTGAGTAGCTCTGACTGGGTAGCTCAGTTGGTTAAAGCATTGTCCAGATATGCCAAGGTTGTGAGTCAGATCCCCAGTCAGGGCACATATAAGAATCAACCACTGAATGCATGAATAAGTGAAACAACAAATGGATGTTTCTCTCTTTCTTTCTCTGAAAAAATAAAATAAAAAAAGGAAACAACCAAGTAGAAGAGAAATGGATCCTATGGATTGGTACTTGTTTACACATTCATTTTTTGATTCTCTTATGTATCTATTATCTGTAGGAACTACCTGTGATACAGGTGGAAGATTATTAAACAGATAGGGTTCTTGCCTTCCTGGACTAACATTCCAAGGAGAAGATGGGACAGCAAACCAATTAAAAAAATTAATTACAGATTGTGATAATTGTTAAGCATGAAATAAACCCAGTGCTATGATGCTAACAACAATGGTGGGGGAAGGCAGAAATGTACATGAATAGGGAGGTCAGGGAAGGTACAAGTGATAAACCCTTACAAGGCATCATTCCAAACCCTGCTGTAGAGTGGACACAGCCACTCCCCTCCTCCGCCAGACTATAACACTATCCTCTTCTAGAGACTGGGAGTAAGATGCCTAAAGACTGCTTTCTCCAAAGCCATGTGATCAAATCAACTCCTGTGACTCGTTAACTAATTTGGTGGTGTGTCGTTGTCATCGAATGCTTTTTCTTGCTGATCAAGTGCAATTTCCTCACTTTTTACCTTCACCCATCTCCTCCCTGCTAACCTACGGCCACTTCAACTCCTCCCTTCCAACAAAACAGTGCTGTGAGTGTCCTTGGTGGTGACTGCCATGCAACTGCAGGGATTGGGTGATTAGCAGGAGGATGCTGTGTCTATGACTTAGTCTAGTGGCCTTGTGCACAGGAAAAAATAATGTGCTTAAATGACAACAGAAGAGACTCAGATTATGAACAAAGAAAGCCTTCACAGCCATGAAGAATCAACAGGACACACAATCATTGGCAACACAGAGCCCCTTTCCTAAATATTTCAGGCAGTGACCTCTGGAATGTTGTGGTTCAGTCCCACCTTGAGGCAGGGAACCATTCCCAGCAGACTTGAGTGTTCCTTCAAGTCCTTGGAAACTTTAACATGGAATGTTTTATTTTTCTTCTTTTCTCAGTATATTATTGTGTTCAAAAGCTTTTGTTAGATACAACCAGCAATGCAAAAAAAAATTATATATATTTGGAATTCCTTCCAATAGTCTTTTCTTGGAAAACTATTTAATTGCATGAGCTTTTCCAGATGTAAACCTCACTCTATGGGAAATAACAAAGAATTTGTAAATTAAGTAAATTATCCTGCCTGCCTTTATGCTATTTTTTTGCATGATTATGTATTATGAACAGAATATTGAGGCTAATCATCAGAATTTGTTAGAAAATGCACTCTTAGAATTTTTTGCTTAATACAAACCAAATTTATTAAAGAAAAAACAACCAACTGTTTTATATTTGTAATAAGATTGAGATTAAATATTTGAGATCTCTATATTGAGACAGTAAAAAAATGAGGTAACTAGCTCTCCTATCAGTGAATAAATAGCATATTACCCCAAAAGCTATAGGAAAAATCCTTTGTGTAAATTATAAATCTTAAGTTTACCAAAGGATTTTATTAGTATTTATTTTTCTTAGAAGCCTTCCTGATGTCTAAAATTCTGCTTTGGACAAATTTTACTTGTTTACTGCTAACATGCTTGATCTTTTTGGCTCAGAACGATAATGATAATATTAAATTCAGATCTGAAATGTTGATATTTTGCTGAGATGAATGATGACAATCATTATAGTTCATTTTGATGAAATAAGTGTTTGGAGTTCTTCCTGTGTAATTTTCTATACAACAGCTCTGAGCCACCCCTTCCTGCTACGGAGGCTTTCCCTTGCCAAGAGCATCTGTCTCGCTTGGACTTAGTCTGAAGGCTTCCCATTTCCACAGGACTCTGGAACCTCTCCAGAAACTCTTCTTCTATGAGAATGCCCACATCCTGGGACAAAGTCGTAGATTCCTATCTCACAGGGAGAGAATGAATTTTTTTATATCATCCCTAAGAAACGTGAACAGTTGATCTGCCTGGAGCTGGTGCCTTATGACTACTTTCTTCTTGACACTGGGTTCTGAGAACTACCAGAGAGTTGGAGAAGATATTTGCTCCTCACATATTCTATCAGGAACACTATTTAGCCAGGGTTGTAATCACAATTCTGAAAATTTCTGTTTCCCTGGCATAGGAAGCCACATCCTGGCAGAAATCAGAAAGCAGGCCTGATGGGCATTGGCATAGAGAGGACAGGCAGGAAGTAGCCTTGTCTGCTTTTATGTTTTCTCTAGTGTCTTTCCTGGAGATCTGTATCTGGATATCATGCTCATGTCCATTGAAATAAGGAGGAGAAAAAAAGAAGAAAAAAATGGTGCCTTCGGTAAAAATGTTTAAAATAAATGCACATTCGGTGTATAAATCAGATGCCTGCAACTTAAAGACTAAGATTTAGATAGAACAGCTATATTGGAACTGCCACATAACAAAGCTACCGAAGTACCTGTGTTCATAGAGTTCTATCAAGTCCCCCCAGTCTATGAGCCCAGTGAAGATGAACTTGTCGGCATGTGGGTCAGTTCAGGAAACATAAAATATTTACAAGCCGTATTTTTTTATATTTAAGATGAAAATAACCTTAATTCAATTCTGTGAAAAATAGACATTCCTAAATTTGGGTTACTAATTCAATGAATGTGAGATTTGAATGAGAAATGGCTATTGCTCCTTATTTAATTATATATTTAAGTAGAATTAAAAACATTTGGGCAGGTTTGGAAAGAAGCTGCATAGAGGCAGCTGTCTCATTTTTTCTTTCTTCGGTTGGAAGAGTCACAGGCAACCAAAAGTATACAGGTTGCTCCTTGCTCTACTAGCCTTTGTTGTTGCTTTGTGGGTTCATTCCTTGCCTCTCATTCTAAGGAGAACTTATAGTCAAGCTATTCACCTTGCTTCTCAGGGTCTTAGTTTTCTCCTCAAAAAGAAATGTGTTTTTTTTTTTAAATTTTCTTCTATCTGTAACATTCAGTGCTTGTGGCTTAAAAGAAAAATCAAAGTCATAATGGCCATCATTAGAATGAGCTGCCTCAATTGATGTTTATTTGGTACTTCTTGGACCCAAACAAGGCCCACCTAACAAGGCCAGGAGGGGATTAGCTGAGAGAAAGCCAGAGAAGAGAGGCTGCCAAAGACCTACTCAAAGTCGAGCTTGGACTCTGATGGTAAAGCAACTTAACCTTGTCAACACTCATCAGACTGCCTAGAAGGCAAGTCCACTCCTGTCCTCCTCCCTGCCAGCCCTCTCCAACCCAGTCCACACACAGCTTGCCTTGTTTAGGTTATTGAGATAATTAAGGAAGGAAAGAATGTACAGTGTGTCCATAAAGTCATGGTGCACTTTTGACCGGTCACAGGAAAGCAACAAAAGACAATAGAAATATGAAATCTGCACCAAATAAAAGGAAAACTCTCCCAGTTGCATACCTATTCAGTGCAGTTTGATATGGGCTCATGCACAGATTTTTAGGGCTCCTTAGGTAGCTATCCCATATAGCCTCTACAGACTCGTCACTGACTGATGGCCTACCAGAATGGGGTTTCTCCACCAAACTGCTGGTTTCCTTCAACTGCTTATCCCACCGAATAATGTTATTCCTATGTGGTGGTGCTTCATTATAAACATGCTTATATTCACGTTGCACTTTGGTCACGGATTCGAATTTAGCGAGCCACAGAACACACTGAACTTTCCTCTGTACCGTCCCCATCTCGACTGGCATGGCCGTGGGCTGCTCTGCTGTATTCACGGTGTTAAGTCATTACTTGCACATGCGCACATGCTGCCACATCATCCTACAGAAACTGGGAGGATTTTCCTTTTATTTGGTGCAGGTTTCACAATGCTATCGTCTTTTGTTGCTTTCCTGTGACCGGTCAAAAGTGCACCATGACTTTATGGACATACTGTATTTTAAATATCTAGCTATTTATAGAGATTTAGCTTTACATATACCTGAATTAGGTAACCTCAATTATTTGCTTAGAACATGAGAAGGCATACAATGACCAGTAAGGTATGTAAGTAAGGTAGAGGGAGGTAAAGATAGAGCTTTTAATTTTGGAAATGAAGGAAATACTAAAAGGAGATAGTTCAGGACTGTGGATTAAGTTACACTTTAGGATAGGACTCAATTATAGTGAGAAACACTAATTGTTTAAAATGAATGTAAAAGGAATAATTGTACTCCAATATATATATTCAATCAGCAACCATCATTGAGACATTACTACATCCCTTTTTTTTTTTTTTTGCTGCTAGATACTGGAAGTTAATGACAAAATCTCTGCCCTCAGGAACCTCAAGTTTATGGAGGAGACAGATAAGCAAACAAAGTGACAAGGTAACATGAGAGGCAAGCACAGAATGCTGTGGGGGTGGAAGGTTGATACCCAGCTCTCTATCCAAGTCTTAAAGCATGAGGAGTTCTACCAGAAGATGAAAGGGCATGGCAGGCAGAGAGAACAGCATGCTCAAGGAAGGGAGGCAGTGGTGAGTGTTCAGGACACTGCTGGTACTTCCAGTCATCTGAAACCAATGCTACACAGGAAGAAGTGAAGGGATTTATAGTTGTGGAGGTAGACCAAGTCCTGGTTATGGGGGCCTATGCCAGGGTAATGAGTTAGGCCTTTTTGGTAGGGTTGGGGTTTTATGATTAGATACTTCTTAAGATGATCACACTAACTTAGATTGTGTTTATTTGACTGAATAACTTGCTTTTTCAGGATATATCTACCATAATGAACAGCTAACAGAGTTGCAGTTATGCTGAGAAATAGGTAAAGGGAAATGCCTATGAGCTTAACATTAATCCTTCCTGTCTCCATAGCCATAATATCAAACATAAGGAAAATAGGTTGATTCTGAAAAAATAAGGAATAGGAAGTACTTCTCTCTACACCAAGACCACATCTTTATACTTTGTCATGATCATCGGCCAGGGGTCAATGACCAAAGCATGGGCTTTATACTCTTATGTCATTGCAATAGAAAAATATTTCTTCCTTACCTTACTTGTAAATATAGATAAATCAAATGACCTTGTTACATCTTAGAAACCCACCCAGTGTGGGAAACTGAGAGTCAAGCCCTTGCTCCAACATGAATTAAAGAAACCACAGAGTTAGCCTGGTTGGTGCCTGCCCAGTTGGCAGAACCGTGCTCAAATGGCCTGTCCTAGGCTCTGCTCCTGTCTCTGCTTGTTGACAAGTTCAAAAACGCTTATGGTGAATCAGCTGACTTTATTCACTATAGCTTTCAGCATGGGCTGGGCAACTCCTTTGAAAAACCTAGGTCTGACTATTTCAAATGTCAGTTTGTTAAGATGTTATGTACAAATTTGGGGACTTCCTGCTCAGACAGAACAAATAGGTGTTACAACGTAAATCACTAGAGAAGAAAGTCATCTTGAACCTTGTTTAAAGTACTACTTCTCTGATTAATGAGTAGAAGGCCTACAACACACCCTTATTCTCCTGTTCACCTCCAGTTATCTGAAAAGCTGTTGAGTGAAATGTCACTTCATACTACTTTTCAAAATTGCTTACTCGCTGTTATTGACTGGCCTTAGTGCTGAGAGTCACTAAATTAACTAGTTAATAGCATAGAATTGAGGAAAATGGCTCCTTTCCTTATTAGCAATAGAAAGCCTTTGCAGAGACCCAAACTGATGAGTAATCTGAATACTTTTGTTTAAATTATTTTTTTCCTTGCCTGACCAGGCGGTGGCGCAGTGGATAGAGCGTCGGACTGGGATGCGGAGGACCCAGGTTCGAGACCCTGAGGTTGCCAGCTTAAGTGCAGGCTCATCTGGTTTGAGCAAAGCTCACCAGCTTGGACCCAAGGTCACTGGCTCAAGCAAGAGGTTACTTGGTCTGCTGAAGGCCCACGGTCAAGACACATATGAGAAAGCAATCAATGAACAACTAAGGTGTCACAACAAAAAACTGATAATTAATACTTCTCATATCTCTTCGTTCCTGTCTGTCCCCATCTATCCCTCTCTCTGATTCTCTGTCTCTATAAAAAAAATTAAATAATAAATAAATAAATATTTTTTTCCTTTTTATTTTGTCCAACTGAGAGGAGGGGAGATAGACAGACTCCCACATGTGCCCTGACTGGGTTCCACCTGGCAACCCCTTCTGGGGCTGATGCTCTGCCCATCTGGACCCATACTCAAAACTGAACCATTTTTAGTGCCTGAGGCAGAGGCTCTACAGCAGTGCTTTTCAACTTTTTTTGAGCCACGGCACATTTTTTACATTTACAAAATCCTGGGGCACACCACCTACCAAAATGACACAAAATGACACTCTAACACAGTACATATTATACATATAGTTAATAATATAGTTTCTAAATGTATTTATACTCACTTAGTGTGAAACCTGGGCCTGTTTCGATAAACACAAAAGGGATATCCTGGCAGGAATGGTAGAAAGACACACACGAAGCTCTTCCTCAACAGTTCTCAGTCTCTCTCTGATTTTAGTTTTTATCACAGTCAAGCTTGAGAAGCTCAGCTCACATAGATATGTGGTTGAAAACGGGAGCAATGTCAAAATAGCTTTATGGCCAGAATGGGGAACTCCTTGGCAACAGATAACCAAAAACTGTCCAAAGGAAGATCAGCAAATTTTAGCTTTAAAGTTAGATAACATTGTGTTGCATTGTAATGCATTGTATATCACCCTCTGCGGGGGCCTCTTTTAAAAAGAAAAAGGTCAAATATCTATATACACCATCAGGATAGACATAACCAGCTGAGGCTGAGGCTTCATCTAGTGGTGCCAACATTTACCTCCAGTCCTGACCAGGATTAGAAATTGAGACCATGGGGAGGAGTAGCAGCTTCAACTACTGGCTGTGGCCACACAATGACAAGTGCGCGGCAGCCCGAGCGGGGACCTTCTTGGGTGTGGATGAGAGGCGGCCTAATATTGGTTCATCCTAGTGGTCAGGATGAATCCTAGAAGGTGATTGGTCAGTGAGTGTTCCTGTGCCTCCACTCTTCCTGTCGCTGATAGCTGGAGGGATTGTGAGGGGAATGTTTATGTTCGGATGGAGGTGGCTGGCAGCCGGCCAGATAAATAGCCTCTGTGGGCCATATCCAGCGCACGGGCCATAGTTTGGGGACCCATGTTTAATTTACCCACAGCACACCTGACCATGTCTCACGGCACACTGGTTGAAAAACACTGCTCTACAGGGCCATCCTCAGTACCCTGCTGGTGCACTGAAACCAATCAAGCCATGGCTTTGGGAGAGAAAGAGAGAGAAGGAGGAGGAGAGAGACGGAGAAGCAGATAGTCACCTCTCCTGTGTGACCTGACCAGAAATCAAACCTGAGATATCCACATGCCAGGTCAACATTCTACCGCTGAGCCGATCCACCAGGGCCTTTTTTAAAAAGTTCATTCGACTTGTCTTCATTTTCTTTGGTGATAGCATATTGCTCTTAAAGTAGTAAAAACATACAAAGGCTAACTTTTTGAACACAATAAAATAATGAATTGAATTGATTAATGGGCTGAGTCCATTGTTTCACTGTAAGCAAAACAATAGATTTCTAAGTTAATTTCTATTTTAGCAGTTCTTTTGTGTGTGTGTGTGTGTGACAGAGACAGAGAGAGTCAGAGAGAGAGACAAATAGGGACAGACAGACAGGAAGGGAGAGAGATGAGAAGCATCAATTCTTTGTTGCTGCACCTTAGTTGTTCATTGATTGCTTTCTCATATGTGCCTTGACCAGGAGGCTACAGCAGACTGAGTGACCACTTGCTTGAGCCAGCGACCTTGGGCTCAAGCTGGTGAGCTTTGCTCAAACCAGATGAGCCCGCACTCAAGCTGGTAACCTTGGGGTCTCAAACCTGGGTCCTCCACGTGCCAGTCTGACACTCTATCCACTGCACCACTGCCTAGTCAGGCTGTTTTAGCAGTTCTTAAAAGTGTTGTTCATAGACTCCTAGATGTCCCAAGATTCTTCTGCATGGTTCACAAAATTGAATTTTTTTATAATAATACTTACATGCCATTTGCCTTTTTGTATCTGTTGACATTTCCATTTATTGTACAAAAGCAATGTGGGTAGAGCTGCTGGTGGCTGAGCAGAAGTCAAGGCAGTGGCACCCAACCATAGCAGCAGCCACTGCATTCTTCACCACCCCAGGCTTGCAGTGAAAAATAATAAGCTCTGGTTTCACATAGAGCTGTCCTGACATAGCAGGAAGGAATTACTAATTTTATTATATCTTGATCTTTGAGTACATTTTTTTTTTACTATTCTGTATGACAACATGGGAAATAACATATAAAACACTCCTGCTGCATATTGAAGTATGGCGGCTGACTCAAAAAGAAAGCATATGTACATTTTTTTTTGAGTTTAAGTTAAACTAGATATATTTTTTAATTGACTATTGGAGTTACATTGGTTAATAACATTGCACAGGTTTCAGGTATATCATTCCATAATATATCATTTGTCCATTCATGCATCCACCACCCCAAATCAAGTCTCTTTCTATCACTATTTATCCCCTTTTTACCCTCTTCTACCTCCTCCCACCCCCTTCCCTCCCATAATCATGACACTGTTGTCACTTAGACATTTTTTAATTGAACACCATTTTTATTGAAAGAATGACAAGGTATTGTTAATCAGACTTGGATATTTGGCAGACATTTTTTCTCTTTTATTTGGCTAGAAATAGAGAGAGACAGAGACAAAGAGACAGGGACAGGAAGGAAGAGAGATGAAAAGCATCAACTTGTAGTTGCAGTACTTTAGTTGTTCACTGAATGCTTCTCATATGTGCCTTGGCTGGGGTGGGGGGCTTCAGCTGAGTCAGTGACTCCTTGCTCAAGCCAGCGACCTTGGGCTTCAAGCCAGCAATCGTGGGGTTGCTCAAGCCAGCGACCTCAGGGCTTGAACCTAGGACCTTAGCATCCCAGGTTGACACTTTATCCACTGAGCCACCACTGGTCAGGCAGCAGACATTTTCTTAAAATTAACAAAGTCAGCTTGTCACTTCAAGGAAAACAGTTGTGAAATTTGTTGCCAATGATACAATTTAAATGTTCAAGTAAAATTCAATTTTTGAAAACTTGTATCTGTCACTGGGAGCTTAATAGCTTCTTAATATTAAAATATATTTCCGATAAGGTTAGTGGTGATGTTAAGGAATGTGTTTTTTGATATGGAATAATGAACTGAGTCAAAATTTGGAAAATCTGAACAACTTGGTGAATGGATATTTTCCAAGTGACTAATGCACGAATGACTAAAACTTTGCTGTGGAAATGTAGTTGCTAACTTGATAACATTTTAAAGAGGCATGTTCTTGCTTCAACCCTCATTCTGCATTTCTGATTATGACATTCCTCTACTCAGCCACATAGACTCTCTCAGTGTCCATGGAAAAAAGCAGGTCTAACCTCCCTGGTGAAGGAGTTTTGCGATTGGTCCCTAACTTTCACCAACCTTATTTGCTGCTTTTCTTCTCCCTTTTATCCATCTCCCATTCCTTACTCTGTACACCAGCCATGCTAAACTTTCTCTAAACACACCCTTCCCTCTCGTGTCTGGGGATGTGTTTGAATTCTCTATTTTTTCTCCTGGAATACTTTTATTCCTCTTTTCTTCAACCCAATAAATGCTCACTCACATCTCAAGATCAAGGGTATATTCGCTGCCAATTAGAAGCCACATCCCTCCTTCCCTCCCTCCCTCCCTCCTTCTTTCTTTCTTTCTTTCTTTCTTTCTTTCTTTCTTTCTTTCTTTCTTTCTTTCTTTCTTTCTTTCTTCTTTTTATTGAACAAAAGGGAAATGCTAGACAATGTTGAACCATAGTCATGTATAATTCATGTGACATATAAATAATCACACAAAAGAAAAGTGGCAACTGTGACAAATGGCCCTATAGAAGAGATCCAGGGAGCTGTAGAGTCTGTAATGAGAGGATTTGTCCTGGTCAGGGTGGGCTTCCGTGAGGAAGTAACACTTGATCTGAACACTGAATAATGATAGAGATAAACAGAGGAGAGGGAAGGAGAGTGCCCTACATGGGCAAAGGCTTTGTGACAAGAGAAAGCGTATGAACGCTGGGGCCTGGAAGAAGGGCACTGTGATGGGGTGGGGTGCGGGAGGGAGACATAGCACCCTGGAACTGAGAGCGGAGCGGGAACCCAAAGCAGGCAGGACCCCGTGGGCATGTTTGTGAGTTTTGTCTTTAACCTAAGAGATTCATGAAACCATTAAAAGCTGGAGTGGTGATCAACTTGGTGATCTGCATTTTGAGGTTAGATCGGCGATGAGTTTCCTGTGATATTCTAAGAGCACAGTGGTGGTGGTTTGGATTAGGAAATTGAAGGATTAGGTTGGATTCAAGTGCTGGTTATTAAGCAATGAAAGTGGAAGGACGTGGTGATTGATTGAAAGTGTGGGTCAAGGATATTATCTGGGATTCTAGTTTGTGCACTGGATGCATAAAGGGGCCATCCACTGAACCAGCAATACCCTGAGAAAGGACCAGGCCTAGGAGGGAATCTGAACCCCCTAGGAAGAGGTAGGGACGGCCATGGCCCTAGATTCATATCTCTACTACAGCACTCTCATCTTGTATGAACATTTGTCAGTTTTTGTTGTCATTATTGTTAATGTCGCCATTCCTACATTGGAGGAATCCACCATAGTGTGAGCCTTGATAGGGAAAAGAGCACAACCTCACAGTACAGAAAACAGTAGACCAGACACAACTAATGCCCAACCCTGACATCATGTCTCAGACTTTGGGAAGTATTTGCTAATGTAGATAACATTGAATTTAGAACAAATTAGAAAAAATAAATTTATAGTTGATAGAAAAAATAAATTTATAGTTGATTTCACTATAACAGTGTTCAGTGGTGGCCATTGGAGTTACTAGCTTGGGTGGTAGTTGTGCCAGCATGGCACTTTATTTTTCTTTATTTATTTTTTATTAAGTGAGAAGTAGGGAGGCAAACAGACTCCCATATTCCCCCCAACCAGGATCCACTCGGCAAACTGCCTATGGGGCAATGCTCTGCCCATCTGAGGTGTTGCTCCATTGTTCAGCAATCAAGCTTTTCTTAGCACCTGAGGCAGAGGCCATAGAGCCACCCTCAGTGCCCAGGACCAACTTGCTTCAATCGAGCCATGGCTGTGGGAGGAGAAGAGAGAGAAGCAAGAAGGAGAGGGATAGAGAAGCAGACAGTCGCTTCTCCTGTGTGCCTTGACCAGGAATTGAAACCTAGGACATCCACACACTAGGCTGACCCTCTACCACTGAGCCAAACCAGCCAGGGCCTCCAGCACGGCATTTTAATCAAGCTGTTTCTGCATCATGAATTTGGCTGTGAATTCTACTTCTTAACCTCTTATGGTGCCTGCCTGTTTTCTAAATCTGCTTCCATGGGCATTTTGATTGAGGATAAATTGGTGATAGTAATAGCTAACATCTCCTGAATATTTAATAAGAATCAAGCACTGATCTAGTTAGTTCATATGTATTCACTATTTTAATCCTTACAAGTGATACATATACTATAGCCCTCATATGACAAATGAGACTATAAAGCCTTGAGTGGTTAAGTAGTTGTCATACAGTTCCTGTAGTTAGTAACTGATGAAAACAGAATGGAGACCTTAGAGCCCAGCTTCAGAGCTAGCTTTTCTATTGAGGATGGATTTTGTGACTTGTAACTAAGAACCTGGACTGGTATGTTTGTTTCTGTGGTCTGTTTCCCCTGGGAGCCTCAAACATGTTAAAGGTAAAGAGTGGATATTACTGTCCATGCCTGGCACAGTGCACATGCAGTGAACAGTCAGAGCACTCAGGATAGCAGAGGAATGGTCCTCCCAAGATGTACTCCCTCCCTTCCCGGCAAACATGTACAAGACTCCTACCTGCCTCTGAGCAACTGCTCCACAAAGCAGGGTCCCCAGCACCACACTCTTTGGTAAGTGCTTTCTGTGCTCCATGGCTCTGCTAACCCAGGGTTGCAGGTGCCAAAGCAGGAATAAAAGCTCCTATTGTACAACATCCCTGCAAGAGATCCATGTTGAGGTTTTTGTGGGGACAGGGGAATGCTGAAAGCCAGCTGACAACACAACAGGGCAGAGTGAAACTGTATAGTTTCGGTTCCCCAAGAGCGGGGAACTCGTTTGTTCAGAGCAGCTGGAGCAGCTAGGAAACCATGTAGTGTCCGCATTCCTGTGAAGAAAGCTCTGTGTACACAAAGCCGGTGGGGCAGCAGCCCTGAAGGTGATACTGTCCAAGCCAAGCTTTGCCCTTCCTGAGGGATGTCCTGTTGCACATGGAGCCCTTCAGTGCCGAGTGGGGAAGGGGTTAGCAAGGCTGAGTTTGGGATGAAGTTTCTGATTCAGAAGCTCCTAAGGATCGAGGGGCTAGGAACCAGTGCTCTGGGGATATTCTGTGGCCTCTAGTTTACCAATGTGGAACATTGTACGATACCTTCTCTCTGAAGCTTCATCACCAGAGTCAGTGTGTGTGTGGCTGCAGTGTTTCCTTGACACATTGAAATAACTTGTGATCTAAAAGCCATTGAAACTGGCTGCACAGGCAGATTTTCCTGGACCCCAGTCTCTGTGGGGCTTACAGAGCCCCCTTACTTTAGTGCAGAGACTAAAGGCAGTGTGTCGCTGTCCTGAAACTTCTCTTCTGTTTCTGAGCCTAAGATGAAGTCTGTGAGTCCGTATATCACCGAGGTGGCAGGTTCCGTCTGATTCCCTTTCACCACCACCCTCACTTCTGCCCCGTTGAAGGCACAGGCTCACCATTTCAATGTCTGTGGTGCTCCCTGCTGGCAGCTGCAATCTGTTTTGTTTCCTGGAACAGGGTGCCTCTACTCCTGTTCAGGCCGTTCGCCCTGGTCCCTGGCTCACAGAAAACAATTTAGAGAGGGCTTGAGCATTAGCCAGTGTCTCAACCCTCCCTTTCCCTGAAGCACTTCTCCTGCCAGTTTGAGAGTCAATTACCCTTTTGAAAAATTCAGTCATAATTAAAAGTAGCTCCTCCTTTACATTTTTCCTCTCTCAGTAACTTAGTCCCTGAGCTTGTAATGATCTCTCAACTGGGCCAAAGCTGCAGCTCCTCTACTTTTGGCAAGCAAATCAGTCTTATCTTTCTATGGTCTTCTGTTTATTTGTTTTATTTTTCCAAATGGTAGAGCCAAGGGCAATGCACCATCCAGCCGGGTAGGGCCAAGGAGCGCCTTGATGGAAGAGGGAGAGGTTTGGTGCCTCTCCTCCATAATTTCTACCAGCAAATAGCCCCATCCTAAACATATATTAAACCTAGGTGAAAACAGTGTGCTTGCTCTGCCACGCAGCTTTAAGACATATTCCCTCACCCCACCTTCTGGCCAGACTGCTAACTGATGCAGAAATTCTTGATGCTGCTATAGCCAGCCGGTCAAAGATGATAACCGCTTTCAAAAGATAAGAATTCATAACATCAATTCATATTTTATTAACTGACTTTGTTAATGCTTGTTGATTCAATGTTGCCCCCAGAATAGCTATTCCTTCTCAATTTCGGTCACAAAACTTAGAAATGACAGAACAGGCGCAAGAAGCCATAGTTAACTTTTGTTAAGTAAAGAAGAAATGTATTACAAAGGCTGAGAATGAGTTATTGCAAAAGAAAATGTAATCATGGCTTATTTTTTGATTAATGTTTTAAGATTGTGATGTAAGAAAAACAAGGTGCAGAATAGTATTTGTAAAAAATGGGGGGAAGGAATTTGTTTTTATGGGTGTATATATGTATATGTCTTGCGTATGAATAAAATATCTGGAAGAATACACACAACTAATAATAGCAAATACTTATTGGCATCTGCTGTGTAACAGATGGCTAAGTATTTTACATACATCAATTTATTTAATCTTTATAAAAACTCTGTGCTGGAGCTGTTATTATTATGTCTGTTTTTGAGACAAGAGAACCAAGGCACAGGAAGACTTAGTGGTCTGCTTACCCTTACCCATCCAGAGACTGCGCCAACGGATGAGAACCGAAGCCCTCTGCTGGCTGCTGCTAGGAAAGAGAAGGGTTGCCCATGGACAGCAGTGAGGATAGGGAGACTTACCTTTGTATCGTTTGTACCTTTTGGATTTTAACTATATAAATATAACAAATATTTGTGTGTATTTGAATCATAAAAGAATAAAATTAACTTCATAAAATAATGTTTTTTAATATAAAATCAAAAATTAATTGATTTTAAAAATTAATTACACCACCTTAGAGAGTGATAGCATAGTGGTTAACGGCCTCGACTTAGGGTCAGACCACTTGGGTTCAAATTCTGCCTCTGTCACTAAATTGGAACAAATTTGTATCTGTTCTGTGTTTCTGAGAGTTATTAATTTGAGGATTGCATAAGTTATTATGTATAAAGCTCTTGGAAGAGTGTTTCACACATACTAAGTGCTACATATTAGCTCTCATCATCTAAAATTTAAAACCTGAACTCACTCAGTAGACAATAAATATTGATCATTTACTATATACCAGGCATTGTTTTATGTTCTGGGGATACAACAGTGAACAAAACAGGAAAAAAATAAAAGATCCTTGCTTCCATAGAGCTTCAAGTCTTCAGAGACTGAGAGAGTGTTATTTGGGATGAGAAAATAATGAGGCATAATAAAATAGGAAACTATGTTTTAAGAAGAACATAGAATAAATACTATGCATTCAAATCAGTAGAATCTCATGCCATATTAAACCTTAGCAAGAAATGGGATTATTCTTAGAATTTATTTGAATCTCAAAATAACTATAATTTCTTATAGTATTTATTTATAAAATATACCTTAGCTATGTCTAAAAAGGGAATTAAAGTGGAGTGTAAGTAGAAAATCTACTTACTTAAAAAATAAAAGATAACATAATATACTGTATACTTTGGAATGAGAGAAGATTCCAGAAAAATTCTGGTTGTAAATTACATGGCCTTGTGAAAGGTTAATATATTAGAATAATTTCATTTCTTTCTATGTGACTCAACATTCAAAAAAGCATTGTGATTTTAATCTATCTCAGAATCATGTCAGGAAAATTTAATGGACAGGCTGATCAAATATAGATATACACTCAATTATTTCAAAGCCAGTGTTCCATTAGGCATGGATTCTAGGCCTTGAACATTGGAAATAAACTAGAAACAGGATTTGAAAAAAAATCATGTAATAAAGGAAGGGGCTATGGAAGACCACTTCTTTTGGTAGAGGAATCAGATGTTCTGGGCAGTGGATGGCTTCTTGCTGCCTCCTGTGATGAAATTGCTACCCAGCCCCCAAATCTACCCCAGGCGTGTTTCTTTCTTAGATAATCTGCTTCACTGAGTGAACAGCAGGAACCATCATAGCTAGTTAATTTATACTTCTTCTGCTCTTATTTACACTCATGTAGCATCTTTTTCAAGAAGTTCTAGATGACTTTACTCACAGTTTATGAAAAACATCACTAATGTATGCTCTTTTCCCGCTGCAGTCAGCCGGTTGAGCTCATCTACACAGTAAAATGAGTAGAATGTAATGAACACATATCTGCTGGGTGCGTGCTAATTTCTGATGCTATTTTAAGATCATTTCAAAATTAGCATTTGCTTCATTAATTGTTACAGAAAGATCAGGTGAATTCAAACTTTCTACGGTAATAAACAATATTGTCTCCTTGTAAGCTCCATGAAGGCAAGAATTTTTTACTATTGTTCTACCTCCACTATTTATAGCAGTGGCTAATACATAATAAGTGCTTATTGAATAAATGAATAAAATAATGATAAAACCCACAAGGTAAATAGTATTACCTTAAATTCACTTAAGAGTTGAAAATATTGGGACCTAAGAAGTTATTTGACCTACTCAGGCCACAGGCATTGGTGACTGAATCCTACACTCTTCTCATAATGCCAAATAGTCATACCAGTAAGCTCTAGCTTATCCTAAAATCTTTCTATTTCCAGGCAGGAATAGAAAGCCTATATGGGCTGCACTTGGATTTTGTTTGGTGGTGTTGTCCTTTTACAAACTGAGAATTTTTTTTATCACTTTTCATCACAGGATGCAGCAAGAGGCCATCCAGTGCATGTGTGTAGCTCTCCTCCCCACACACATGTCCTTACCTCCATGGAGTGAAAATACAGGTGTCATGGAAGGAGGACAACACTTGTGGACCAAAGTGACAGCATAGGTGTTTCTAGAAGTCCGTGAACTATATCAGCACTCCTAATTAAACATGCAGGGAAGCCTGAAAAGTTAGTGGTGCAGTGGATAGAGCATCAACCTGGAATGCTGAGGACCTAGGTTTGAAACCCCAAGGTTGCTGACTTGAGAACAGGCTCATCTTGCTTGAGCGTGGGGTCCCCGGTTTGAGTGTGGGATCACTGACATCCCACACTGACCCAATGGTTGCTGGCCTGAACCCAAGATTGCTGGCTTGAGCAAGGAGTCACTGGCTTAGCTAGAGTCCCCCAGTCAAAGCACATAGGAGAAAACAATCAATGAACAACTAAAGTGCCACAACCACGAGTTGACACTTCTCATCTCTCTCCCTTCCTCTGTGCTTGAGCACAGAGTTGCCAGCTTGAGCATGGAATTATAGACATGACTCCATGGATACTGACTTGAGCCTAAGGTTGCTGGCTCAAGCAAGAAGTCACTGTCTTGGCTGAAGTCCCCCAGTCAAGGCACATATGAGAAGCAATCAATGAACAACTTAATGTGCTGAAACTACAAGTTGATGCTTCTCATCTCTCTTCCTTACTCTCTCCTTCTCCGTCTCTCTTTCACTTAAAAATAAATAAGCAAATAAATTAAAATTTAAAAAATTTAATGAAGGAAAAAAAATAATGCAAACTTCATGAAGGCAAGGATTTCTGTTTGATCACTGATGAGTGGCAAGCCCCTAGAACAGGGGTCCCCAAACTACGGCCCAGCGGGCCGTATGCGGCCCCCTGAGGCCATTTATCCGGCCCCTCACCACACTTCCGGAAGGGGCACCTCTTTCACTGGTGGTCAGTGAGAGGAGCACATTGACCATTTCATTAGCCAAAAGCAGGCCCATAATTCCCATTGAAATACTGGTCAGTTTGTTGATTTAAATTTACTTGTTCTTTATTTTAAATATTATATTTGTTCCTGTTTGTTTTTTACTTTTGCATAGGGATTTGTCCATAGTTTTTTTTATAGTCTGGTCCTCCAACGGTCTGAGGGACAGTGAACTGGCCCCCTGCGTAAAACGTTTGGAGACCCCTGCCCTAGAGTATCACATGAGCCTCAATAACTGTCTTTGAATTAATGAGTGAATAAATGAATGGAGAAAGTGGATTAGAATGAAGGAAAAACAGGAGAAAGAAGGCAAGTAGAGTGCAAGTGAAAGGAAGAATGGCTGTGCAAGAAAAAAGGAATCTTGTCAGTTGGTGAACCCCTTTTTTTCCTTCTGTTTCCTGGAAGATATGTGTTACTGGCACAAAGGAAAAAATTAAGCTGAAACACTAAAGATAACTTTCAATTTGGAATTATGCACTTTGGTTCTAACTCACTTTTATAGCTGAAACAGTCAATGTGAATATTGCCTCTTTATGTCTAATTTTTCACAAATTGAAATGCTTTGCCATGAATTGCTGAACATCACAGAAAGGGTGATAAAAATAACTAATGGCAAGGAATAAGAAATCCTTGTATGTTACTCTGATGATTGGTTTTGAAGTACCTGCACTGATTTGGGTATATTAGTCATTGATAACATGACCAGTAGGAATGTTGCTCGATTTGTAAATATTTGCCTAAGTGCTCTTAGTTGTGTTGCTTCTGTGTCCAAAGCTTGTTTCATCCTGCTGCATGACTTTTCTCCCTGAGGACTGCTCCTTGAACCAGATGTCTAGTTCTTGAACTCTACCCAAGATGTTAATGGTCCAACAAGCCCAACAGACCAAAGGAAAACATCAAATGTACATGCCTAGACCAGAGGGTGGAAATTCATGGGACATTATCTTTGGAGGGAAGTCTTTGCCATACCCAGCCTTCAGTGTCTGCTTGACCAAAATCCTATCATATAACAGTGGGTTGCTTTTTTCCAGTTGTGATAACCAGAAAAGTTTTCATATGCTACCAAGTTGAAGAGAAGAAAAAAGCAAGTCATGTAATATGAACAGGAGGTAGCCTTTGGGCTCTCATGGAGGTTTTGTGGGCTTTGGTCCCAGCTCTGATCTGGACTTCATGTGACTCCAACAAAGACTCTTACTGCTTTCCTGGAATAAGTGTGTTTGTTGGAAAAGAGAAAGAGAACTCAGCTCTGTCTGCACAACAACAGATTTCTCATTTCTTGCCTAGTTTCTTCAGTGATCAAGATCAGTTTTCGCATTTGTTAAATGAGCATGGACCTCCGTACTGAGGTGATAAAGGTAATTAATAATCCATGAAGTATAGCAATGGCCTAACAGTTCCTAAACAATCTTTTATTCTCATTAGACTGTTTTGGAGAATGAAGAACATGAAAAGTCTGATAAGTTATTTAATCAATCATAAAAAGAGGCCACAATTTAATTTGAAATACATACTGAGTTCATGCCTTTTAATTTGCCGTCCATAATTACTTGCTCATAAGATCACAGGTGATTTGCTGAAAAGAGTAATGATTGCAAACAGTTACGTTGCTTAGGAATATGCCCTATGCTCCCATTTCAAATATTACATCAGTGAAAAAGAAAGAAAACATTTCATTGAAAATTCCCTTGTGTTTTTCACTCCATCAATACTATGATTAATTTTCTTCACAAAGAATGGGGTGTCACCAATATTTCAAAAATATTTTGTATTTTCCATAGTACAAAGGCTAATTTTTTGAAGCATTTATCATGAGTAACCCAAAGTAACTTTCAAATGCATTTTGTATGTTTTTGGGAGTATCTTCCTCTGCTTCTCATTACATTTTCTAATGTTTGCCAAACTGATTTTGAAATTTTAAGAGGAAAACCTAGCTACTTCAAAATCAATTAATCTTTGGCAATATTAGTCAAGCAGACAGGAGTTGCAGTAGGTTAAGTTATGTAGTTAGTAATTTTAATGTTGTGTTAACTGCATGTAAACAAGGCACTACATCAGCACAAAAATTCTAGGAGGGAAGTGTAAGGTGACTAATCTATTTTTATGTTATAAGCTTTTGAGAATTTTAAGTCAATCCTTTTCTTCTTTTTCCCATTTGTGATTGATAATATTGTCTACCATCTGTTTTCCAGAACTTGAAATTGTGAAATGCAACATTGTGCCTTTTTATATGGGTACAAATACTTCAATAATTAACAGCATTCTAGTAGTAGTGAGAAATAACAGTCCTATAACTAGTCCTGTCCTATTGTAGTCTCACTGAGGTAACATAGACAGAGAGCTCTGGCTAATTCATAATAGTTAAATTTAAATATTTAGTTTTTAAAATTTTATAACTATAAATTAATTGTATTAATATTAAATTTAAATATTTAAATACCTTCTCCTAAATTAATATTGATAAAAAAAGTTGGATTTAACTCCTGTTTGCTTAGAGAATGAACATATGTTAGAACTATAAAGCAATTTTAATATGTCTTTATGTGGTCAATGGTTTGGTGTAATTATTTTTGGCTCAAGTGACTTGGAAAGAAAAATATGACTTTTTATATACACATCAGCTTATTACTAGCTGTGCACATATAAATCAGTTTTTTGTTTTGATTGTCTTGCTTTGCCTTTTCTATATTGCTGAATAATGGAGCAAGAAAGAGGCAAAACCTTAGCCCAGTGTGTATCTGAACTTTAAGTGATTCCAAATTAAAATGAATTTTATTTAACCATTTTCTTCAAATTCTTCTGATAGAGCAAGTGGTATTTGAGAGTTCTCTTGATGACAAGAAGACAGAAAAAAAAAAAAAAGATAAAGAAAAAGAAAACATATTACAAAAGAATTTTCTTTATAGTTTTTTAATTAAATTTATTTAAGTGACAGTGGTTAATAGGACTATATAAGAGCCAAGTGTACAATTCTATGGTATGTCATCTGCATGTTATATTGTGTACCCACCACCCAAAATCAATTCTTCTGTTACCATACATCTAACCCCTTTATCTTTTACTACTCCCACCTCTCTTCCCTCTGGACAACCATCATACTATTATCTGGGTCTATGAATTTTTGTTTGTTTGTCTTGTTTGTTCACTGTTGATTTTAATTTTATATCCCACATATGATGAAATCTTATGGTTCTTTTTCTGACTAATTTTGCTTAGCACCATATCCTCAAGATTCATTCATGTCATTGCAAATGGAAATATTTTATCTTCTCTTATGGCTGAGTAGTATTCTATTGTACATATGCACCACATCTTCTCTATTCAATCATCTATCAAAGGACACATCAATTGTTTTCATGTTTAGATACCATAAATAGTGTGGTGATGAACATAGGGGCTCATTTATCTTTGCAAATAAATGTTTTCGAAACTTTCGGGTACATACCTACAGAAGAATTTTCAAAGTCACTCAGAAAAGCTAATATTTCCCATTCCTGACTCGCTCATTATCCTTCTCAAATGGCATCTAAAATAACAAGGTGATGATCTAGGTCCAAGAATGAGCCCAGTGAGTTCTAAAACATCAGATTTCTTTGGCTATGAACTACATTGGGAACATTACAAAGAAAATCCCATCAGACTAACGGCTGCAGCTTCTTATCAGCTCTAACTTTTCTACCCATATCTTAGCCACTGCCACCCTTTTTGGAGAACATATTTTATAATTTTCAATCTTTTATTATTAAAGAAACAAACCTAAAAATAAAAACTTAGTCAAAGATATAAACATATAGTTAATAAAAAAAATGAGCTATTAGTGGCTACAGAATTTTTAAAAAGCCATTAAGGTCTGGTTAAAATGACAGAATAATTGACACTCCCCCATCTCCCAGATATAACCCACAAGCAACAGGGAAACAAAAACTAGACATGCTAACTCCATCTTTGATTTAAAAAAAAAAAAAAAGAGAGAGAGAGACGTTTAAAACCCGGAGCCACACATAGGACAAAAAGACTGCCTAAAAATTGTAATAGGCAACAGGGATGTGAGAAGACATTGAGCCTGCCTGCAGCTGCAGAGCTTAGAAGAAGCTGCAGAACACAATTCTATTTCCAGTGGCACATCCTGAGGAGAAAAACAATAGGCACTCATTTGCCACTGTGGGATTTGAGTGGATAAGCCAGTAGCCAGGACCTCCCTGAATTTTCTTTGGTAGGAGAAGTAAAAAAATATAAAGCAGTGTGACAAAACAATAAATTAGACAGAGATGGAACACTTCCCAGAATTGGTTTATAAGCGAGGCAATGAGAGGAGAAAAAAATTGCTGCACCATGAGTAATTCTGCAGGGTAGCTCTCAATTCACTCAAAATTAAAGGCTGAAAATATCCACTCACACACAAACCATATGCCATTAAAAGAAATCATATTTTCTGGAATAGAACCATGGTCCTATGTCCACAGAAGTGTGAAATGAACGGTCCAGCAGGAATTCACCTCATTCATGTAAAACTAGTGATCAAAAGGAAATCAACATAGGATATTAGAATGTTTAAAGGAGGTTGGAGAGTGAGAAAAATAAAAAAGAAAAACAAATGACAGGGAAATAAAGTTCGCCAGTAAAAAACCTTTATTAAATAGATAAAAACTATATTGCCATGAATTTTAAGAACTTAATATAAGATATCTATTTCTAACAGTATGGTTGACTACATGCCTTGTCTGATCCTTACATCAGAAACTACTAAACATGCTTTTAAAATATAAATTAAAACAATATTTGCCAACGAGTTGACAACAACGTATAAAATTCTCAGACACCAGTAACTAACTAAGTGAAAATGGGAACCAAGAGAGTTAAGTGAGTCGTTGAAGCTGGCTTTGCTCTGAGTTAATCTGTAGAGCTACATCATTTTTTAGTCTTTCAAGATGAATGAGAAAAGAGAACAGGTCCAGACCTGCCATAAGGTGGAAGTTCTCACAGAAGACTACCTCCCAAGAATATGACACCTTGAAAGATGTGACATCAAAGTAAAACTGAACTGGTAAATATTCACCACTCACCCATTGGGATCAATAAAGTGAAGAAAAAAATAAACTCTTCTTTAAACTTCCACTACTAGAATAATGCCTCACATGGGTTTGAAACTCTAATTCATATACTGTGTGTGGCCAAAATAAGAACAAAAACAAAAAATATCCTAAGCTAGTAGTTCTTGAAATATTGCTCCTGCAGGTGCCCTATCAGCACCTCCTGAAAAAGTTGTCAGACCTGCCAGATTTCATGTCCCGCATTGGACCAACTAAATCAGAAACTCGGGGCTTGGAACTCAGGGCTCTGTGTTTTTAACAAGCCTATCAGTTGATTTTGATGCAGGCTGAAGTTTGAATACCATTGCCTTAACCTAAGATTTTAGCTTAAATTGCTGTTAGGTTGACACACTAAAAAGTACAAAACATTGCTGAGAGAAATTAAATTTCACCTAAAAAAAATGAAGAAAGTACCATATTCATAGTTTAGAAGACTCAATATTGTTAGTCTGGAATACTTGTTAGATTAAAAAAACTCAGTTCTCTACAAATGAACCTATAAAGTCAATGCTTTTTATGTAGATATTGGTATTCTGATTCTAAAAATTTTTTTTGAAAATGCAGAGAACCTACTATATCCAAAACAAATTTCCCAAGGAAGGAAATAATAGGAGGATTTTTCTAACCGATATCAGGGATTATATAAAGATAAGTTCATAAAGACTGCATTTGATTGGCATAAGGATGAGCATGTAGATCAGTGGGGCTGAATAAGGGTTCAGAAATAAGCCCAGGTATATATGACCAACTAATAATTGACAAAGGTATCAAGACAATTCAACAGATAAAGAATAGCCCTTTAATTAATGGTACTGAAAACATCGAGACATATACAAAAATACCAACTGTGACCCTCATCTCCTAGTACAATCAAAATTAACTCAAAATAAATTATTGATCTCAGTGTAAAACTTAAAATTACAAAACATCTAAAAGACAGAGAAAAACTCTGTGAACTTAATGTTATCAAAAGGGTTCTTAGGAAACAGAAATAGACCATAAAAGAAAAAATTATGAATTACAGCATTAAAAATAAAAACTTTGGCTCTTCAAAAGATGCAATTAAGTAAATTAAAAGTTAAGTCAGAGATTGTGAGAAGGCTCATCAACACTCATCAAATTATACATTTAAAATTTATTAACTTTATTATAAATTTATGAATTTATTATTAAATTATATTCTTAAAATTGATTAATGTAATTCACCAATAAAATTTATTTAAAAATTAATTGTTTAAAATAAAAAAGCACTATACTATGGGTTAATAATATAGGCAGAAATAAATTTATGACAGAACAAAAATAGGCAAAAAATGGGAGTATACTTTTATAAAGCTCTTACATTATATGGTACATGAAATGTTAAAATGTTTAGAGTTAAAATGTTCTAAGTTAAAGATCCACTTATAGCCCACATAGCAACAGTAATAAGTATAATTTATGTAAAAGCCAAAAGAGAAACTGAATAACACAAATTTTTAAAAAGCCAAACTCTTGATCAAATAGAAAACAAATAGCAAGAGGTAAATTTAAACCCAACTATATCAATAATACCTTAAACAAAATGGAATAAATATTTGAGGTAAAAGACAGGGATTATTAGACTATTAAAAGTACATGTTTCAAATACTGTAATAAGCAAAATGTTAAAAATAAAAGGATGGAAAAGATACAGTATAAAAACAATTAACCTAAGAAAGTTTATGTGGCTCTGTTAATATCAGAAAAAGTAGGTTCATTTTTAATGATTAAAAGTATCATCATTAAAGTTATAACAATTTTAAGTGTTTATAAGACTAATAACATAGGTTCAAAATAAATAGAACAAAAATTGACAGCAGAAGAGAGAAATAGATATATCCACAATTCTGCTTGAATATTTTAAGCATACATGTTTCAGAAATGAATAGAATTAGACAAGGAACTAGTTGACCTAGTTGACATTTCTAGAACACTGCACTTAAAACTGCAGAATAAATTTTTTCTAATGTACATAAAATTCACCAAAGTAGACCATTCACTAATTCATAAAACAAATCTGAATAAAGTTCAAAGGATTAAAATGATATATACAGACTAATTCTGACTATTATGTAATTAATTATAAATCAATAACAAAAGTCTATAAAATCTGCCTAAATATTTAGAAATTAAGGAACATACTTATAAATAAGCTATAGATCAAAAAAACTAACAAAAGGAAACTAGATTTAAAATGTGTTTTGAATAGAATGATAAAAAATACCAGTATGTCAAAGTTAAAGGAACAAGTATATCAATACTTTGAGAATAATTTATAACTTTGTTTAAATTAGAACAGAAGAAATATCTAAAATCATTGATTTATTTTTTACCTTAAAAAGAGAAAAACAGATGAAAAATAAAACCAAAATAAGTATAGATAATTAAATAATATGGATAAAAGTAAACATCTATAAAAAATCATATTTATATCTCTGTATCTCTATCTCTGTTTGTATTTATATTCACAAAGTCACATCATAATGACAATTTCTAAAGTCAAAGGCCAAGAGGAAATTTTGTAAATAGCAATATCATAGCTAAGGAAGCTCCCATAAAATTATCAGTGAATTTCTCAGCAGAAATTTTGTGGGAGTGGGGTGATATACTCAGTGTATTGAAAATTACGTAGGATTCCATACAAACATGGTAATTTTTTGTTCTATATCTTTAAAAGATGACATTGGGAATTTGATAGGGATTGCATTAAATTTGTATATTGCTTTGGTTAAAATGGCCATTTTAACTATGTTGATTCTTTTAATCCATGACCATGGAATATTTTCCCATATCATTGTATCATTTTCAATTTCTTTCAATACTGTTTTGTAGTTTTCAGTATATAGGTCCTTCACATCCTTTGTTAAATTTATTGCTAGGTACTTTATTTTTTAAAACCCTGAATAGCCAAAGCAATCCTGAAGAAAAAGAATGAAGCCGAAGGCATCACACTACCTGACTTCAAATTATACTATAGAGCCACAATAATCAAAACAGTATAGTATTGGCAGAAAAACAGACATACAGACCAATGGAATAGAATTGAGAACTCAGAAATAAAACCACATATATACAGACAAATCATCTTTGATAAAGGAGTCAAACTACATAATGGAGAAAAGAAATCCTCTTCAGTAAATGGTGCTGGGAAAATTGGAAAACCATATGCAAAGAATAAAACTTGACTACAGTTTATCCCCTTGCACAACAATTCAAACTGCATCAAAGACCTAAATATAAGACCTGAAATTATAAATTACACAAAAGAAAATATAGGTACTAAGCTCATGGACCTTGGCTGTAGGGAACAATTTATGAATTTGACCCCAAAGGCAAGGGAAGTAAAGGCAAAAATAAATGAGTGGTAGGTACTATTGTGGTACTGTATCTGCCTAGCAAAAAAAAACTGACAGCAAAACAAATAAGAAGCCAATTAAATGGAAGATGATATTGGCAAACAACAACTCTGATAAGGGGTTAATAAACAAAATATATAAAGAACTCACAAAGTTCAGCAACAAATAAGCAAACAATCCAATTAAAAATTGGGGAGAGAACCTGAACAGATACTTCTCCCAAGAGGACATACAAATGGCCAACAGGTATATGAAAAGATGCTTATCCTCACTAGCTATTTGAGAAATGCAAATCAAAACTACAATGAGATACCACCTCACACATGTTAGATTGGCTATTATTAACAAGACAGATAATAACAAGCATTGGAGAGGCTGTGGAGAAAAAGGAACCCTCATTCACTGCTGGTGGGAATGCAAATTATTATAACCATTATGGAAGAAAATATTGTGATTCCTCAAAAAAGTAATAAAATTATCATATGACCCCGCAATCTCTCTACTGGGCATCTATCGCCAAAACTCAAAAGCATTGGTACATAAAGACACATACACCCCCATGCTCATCACAGCATTATCCACAGTGGCCAAGATATGGAAACAACTAAAGTGTCCCTCAATAGAGGATGGATAAAGAAGATGTTTTACATATATACAGTGGAATACTACTCAGCCATACGAAACAATGGCATAGTGACATTTATGACAACATAGATGGATGTTGAGAACATTATACTGGGTGAAACAAGTAAATCAGGAAAAGCTAAGAACTGTATGATTTCACATATTTATGGGATATAAAACTGACACTTATGGACATAGATGAAGATAAGTGGTTACCAGGGGGAAGGGAAAATGGGGGAGGGGAAAGGGGACTTGAGTGAGTGGGAGGGAGTAGGAGGTGGGGGAAGGGTATAACGAGGGACAAATATAAGGTGACAGAAAATGATTTGACTTTGGGTGATGGGTATACAACATAAGCAATACTTCAAATGCTATAGAAATCTTCACCTGAAACCTATATACTCTTACTGACCAATGTCACACTGTTAAAGTTAATTTTCTAAGTAAAATTTTAAAAAAAGTTAAGTAGGAAACTGTCAACCAAGAATATGGCATCTGGCAAAACTGTCCTTTTAAAATGGAGGAGAAATTAAGGCTTTCCCAGATAAACAAAAGCTGATGGAGTTCATTATTATTGGATGAGTTCTAAAAGGAGTCCTTCAAAATGAAATGAAAGGATGGTAGATGACAGCAAAAGGCTGTATGAAAATATGTTTCTCCAGTAAAAGTGAGTATATAGACAAATATAGTAATATGTATAATTGTAATTTTTATGCATAGAATTGAAATGGGTAAAGAAGATAAATGGTGATGAAAGGAGACTTAACCTGGGGTAGTAAACATGCACTACAGTATACAGATGATGTATTTTTAAATTGTGCACCTGAATCCTATATATTTTTATTAACCAATGTCACCCCAATAAATTTGATAAAAATAAAAATTTTAAAAGCTTTAAAAAACTACAGATCTATGTTAATGTGTATACAATACATAAAAATGTAATTTGTTGACATTCCTAACATAGACATAAAATGGAGGGGGTGTAGTTGTAAAGGAGTAGAGTGTGAATTTTTTATCAATTTAAAATAAAAAGCTGTAACTTTAAAAATTTTTATGTAATTGCAATGGTAAGCCCTATAATAGAATATACACAAAAGGAAAGGAGAAGGAAATAAAAATATATCACTATAAAAAATCAACAAAATATAAGGGAAGACAGTAAGAGGGCAGGAAGAACAAAAAACCTACAAGAATAACAGGAAATAATGAACACAATGACAATAGTAAGTCCTCTTTAAGTAATTACTTTAGGTATAAATGGATGAAACTTACTCATCAAAATACATAGATGGGCTGAATTGATAAGAAAACAAGATCCAACTATTGTATATGCTATCTATAAGAAACTGCCTAGATCTTAGGGCACATATAGGCTACAAGTAAATGATGGAAAAAGATATTCCTTGCATATGGTAACCAAAAGAGAGCAGGAGTATTCAGAAGAAATAGAGTTTAAACTAAAAAGTGTTAAAAGAGACAAAGGGCAGTATATAATGGTGATGGGGTCAATTCACCAAGAAGTTATAACAGTGGTAAGTATTGTGCTGAACCACAGAACTCTTAATATGTAAAGCAAATTTTAACAGAATTGAAGGGATAGTCAGCAACACAATAATAGGACATTTCAGTTACTTCACTTTTAATAATGGATAGAACATGATTAATAAGGAAATTGAGGACTTGAGCACCACTATGAATTAGTTGTACCTAACAGAATGCTCTGCCCAACAACAGCCAAATATACATTCTTCTTAAGTGCACATGGAACATTCTATTAAGCTATGAAATTCATGGAGGAACCCTAAATGCATATTACTTAGTGAAAGAAGTCAATCTGAAAAGGCTACATACTATATTATTTCAACTACTGTATATGACATTTTGAAAAAGGCAAAACTATGAACACAATAAAAAAATCAGTGGTTGGTAGAAGTTGAGGGAGGTATAAGTAGATGAAGTCCAGCTAATTTTTAGAGCAGTGAAACTGTATTCTGTATGACACTATAATGGTGGATGCATCATTGTCAAAACCGGTAAAATACACAACACCAAGAGTGAACCCTAATGTAAGCTATGGACTTCGGGTGATAATGAAGTGTCAAGGTTGGTTCATTCCAATATAACAAATGTATCACTTTGGTCTGAATTAGTGGAAGAGGCTGGATGTGAGGGGTTGGCCGAGATATGTTACATGGGAACTCTGTAGTATATGCTTAAATTTGCTGTGAATCTTAAACTGCTCTAAAAATTAAAGTATATTAAAATTGATGTTATAATAGCATGAAAATATATCTAAAGTATTTTTAATGTAAAATATTATATTTTAATGAAATTACATAAATGCATATATATATGTGTGTGTGTGTGTGTATGTGTGTATACATATAGGCCTGAATAATCTAGATAGATAAACTCTAAATTTTTCCTGGGAAATTTGGGGAAATTAATAGGGGAGAATACTTCTATCTTTTACTCCATACATTTCTATAATTCATAATATTTATATATCACTTTTGCAATTATAAATGCAAATCTGGAAAAAAATGAGAGGCCTGGAAAGTATAGAAAAGTAAAATTAAAATGAATGAAATTTGCCTGACCAGGCAGTAGCACAGTGGATAGAGCGTCAGACTGGGACGCAGAGGACCCAGGTTTGAAACTCCGAGGTCGCCAGCTTGATTGCAGGCTCACCAGCTTGAGTGTGGGGTCGCTGGTTTGAGTATCAGATCTTAGACATGACTCCATAGTTGCTGACATGAGCCCAAGCTCACTGACTTGAGCAACAAATGAGTCACTTGCTCTGTTGTAGCCCCTCGGTCAAGGCACAGATGAGAAAGCAATCAATGAACAATTAAGGAGCCTCAACGAAGAACTGATGCTTCTCATCTCTATCCCTTCCTATCTGTCTGTCCCTATCTGTCCCTCTCTCTCTCTCTCTCTCTCTGTGTGTGTGTCTTTGTCACACACACACACAAAAAGAGAATGACATTCACTATTATTTCCCTTTTTCATTCTGAAATAACCTCTTTAAATACTGTGGCATATTTTCTTCCAATGTTCTGCCCACTATGTCTGTCTGTGTGTTTGTGTGCATGTGTATACACTGATAACAATGTATATGCAATTTTGTATCTGTCTTTTTTTAGTCACATAGATTGTAACTATATCCTTAATACTTTAAGTATTCCACAAAAATAAAACCATTTTTAATAACAATGTACTTTCATCCTATTGATTAAATTTTATTTATTTAATTATTCCATCATACTTAAACATTTAAGGTGTTTTGTTTGTTTGTTTGCTGTCCTAACTAATTTCTTTAGGATAAATTTCTGGTAGAATATTGGGACAAACTCTCTCCACTCTTATTTAATGTGGTACTAGAGGTTCTAGCCAGAGTAATCAGACAAGACAAAGAAATAAAAGGCATCCATATTGGAAAAGAAGAAGTAAAGGTATCACTTTTTGCAGATGATATGATCCTATACATCGAAAACCCCAAAGATTCCACAAAAAGACTACTAGAAACAATAAGCCAATATAGTAAGGTCGCAGGATACAAAATTAACATACAGAAGTCAATAGCCTTTCTATATGCCAACAATGAAACATTTGAGAACGAACTCAAAAGAATAATCCCCTTCACGATTGCAACAAAAAAAAATAAAATACTTAGGAATAAACATAACAAAGAATGTAAAGGACTTATATAATGAAAACTATAAACCATTGTTAAGGGAAATCAAAAAAGATATAATGAGATGGAAGAATATACCTTGTTCTTGGTTAGGAAGAATAAATATAATCAAGATGGCCATATTACCCAAAGCAATATACAAATTTAATGCAATTCCCATCAAAATTCCAATGAAATTTTTTAAAGAAATAGAGCAAAAAATCATCAGATTTATATGAAACTATAAAAAACCCCAGATAGCCAAAGCAATCCTAAAGAAAAAGAATGAAGCTGGGGGCATTTCAATACCTGACTTCAAACTATATTATAGGGCCACGACAATCAAAACAGCATGGTATTGGCAGAAAAATAGACACTCAGACCAATGGAACAGAATAGAAAGTCCAGAAATAAAACCACATATATATAGTCAAATAATCTTTGATAAAGGGGCCAACAACACACAATGGAGAAAAGAAAGCCTCTTCAATAAATGGTGCTGGGAAAACTGGAAAGCCACATGCAGAAGAATGAAACTGGACTACAGTTTGTCCCCATGGACTAAAATTAACTCAAAATGAATCAAAGATCTAAACATAAGACCTGAAACAATTAAGTACATAGAAGAAGACATAGGTACTCAACTCATGGACCTGGGTTTTAAAAAGCATTTTATGAATTTGACTCCAAAGGCAAGAGAAGTGAAGGCAAAAATTAATGAGTGGGACTACATCAGACTAAGAAGTTTTTGCTCAGCAAGAGAAACTGATAACAAACAGAAAGCCAACTAAATTGGAAATGATATTTTCAAACAACAGCTCAGATAAGGGCCTAATATCCAAAATATACAAAGAACTCATAAAACTCAACAACATACAAACAAACAATCCAATAAAAAAATGGGAAGAGGACATGAACAGACACTTCTCCCAGGAGGAAATACAAATGGCCAACAGATATATGAAAAGATGCTCATCTTCTTTAGCTATTAGAGAAATGCAAATCAAAACGGCAATGCGATACCACCTCACACCTGTTTGATTAGCTGTTATTAGCAAGACAGGTAATAGCAAATGTTGGAGAGGCTGTGGAGAAAAAGGAACCCTCATCCTCTGTTGGTGGGAATGTAAAGTAGTACAACCATTATGGAAGAAAGTATGGTGGTTCCTCAAAAAACTGAAAATAGAACTACCTTATGACCCAGCAATCCCTCTCCTGGGTATATACCCCCAAAACTCAGAAACATTGATACGTAAAGACACATGCAGCCCCATGTTCATTGCAGCATTGTTCACAGTGGCCGGGACATGGAAACAACCAAAAAGCCCATCAATAGATGACTGGATAAAGAAGATGTGGCACATATACACTATGGAATACTACTCAGCCATAAGAAATAATGACATCGGATCATTTACAGCAAAATGGTGGGATCTTGATAACATGATACGAAGTAAAATAAGTAAATCAGAAAAAAACAGGAACTGCATTATTCCATACATAGGTGGGACATAAAAGTGAAACTAAGAGACATTGATAAGAGTGTGGTGGTTATGGGGGGAGGGGGGAAAGGGGGAGGGAAAGGGGGAGGGAGGAGGGGGCACAAAGAAAACTAGATAGAAGGTGACAGAGGACAATCTGACTTTGGGTGATGGGTATGCAACATAATTGAACGACAAGATAACCTGGACTTGTTATCTTTGAATATATGTATCCTGACTTATTGATGTCACCCCATTAAAAAAATAAAGTTATTTTAAAATAAAGAATATTGGGACAAAGAATTTAAGCATTTTTAAGGTTTTTGTTTTATATTGCCAAATTGCCTCCTAGAAATGTTGTACTAATTTATGCTTTCATGGGCATTACATGAGAAGGCTCATTTTAACATATCCCTTAGCAATATCTTAAACATTTCAAAGAGTCTGACTATCAATATGGAAATCATGGCTGCAAGTGGAAAATGGAATGGAAAAAGAGGGTATATTCTTTCTCTCATAAATTGTCTTGTGGCTTAATCCTTTTGCATTAAAATCAATACCACCCTTACTTACAGAAACGCATGCTTTCCACCTTAAAATATCAAGTCCCATGGTAAAATCAGCAGTATTATCTTGATATGTCTTAAGTCAAGGGAAACAAAGGTTTTGTTTTAGGGTTCTTTGGAACATTTTTCTTTCCTATCACCTGATTTTACCTAGTATTAAGTCGTAAAGTTAATAACACTGCTTGCATTTTCTTTCCATAAATAACAAAATAAATTTAAAAGTTTGTCAAATAACAATCATCTCAATCCACCTGAATATTGATGAAGAAAAGTAACAGTTACTATGACATATAATATTTGAGATAAGAGATGGTCCATGTGGAAACAGTGAGCACAGCAATCTAGCTTTTTTTATTGTTGTGGAGTTATATTTCTCACTTCATGAATACATTGAAGGTAGTTTCACAATATAGTAAAGACCAGAGTGCCATCTGCTATAGAAAACTGAAGGAACCCTTTGATGTCAGCCTGCATTGTTTAGAGAGCCTACAGGAGTTTTGTGTTCAATAAAAATCTTAGTTTAGCTCTAAAGACTTGGAATGAATTCAACCATTCAAATTCTCACCTTCTAAATATAGGTATGGCCTGACCAGGCGGTGGTGCAGTGGATAGAGCGTCTGACTGGGATGCGGAAGGACCCAGGTTCGAGACCCTGGGGTTGCCAGCTTGAGCGCGGGCTCATCTGGCTTGAGCAAAAAGCTCACTAGCATGGACCCAAGGTCACTGGCTCGAGGGGGGGGGGTTACTCAGTCTGCTGAAGGCCCGTGGTCATGGCACATATGAGAAAGCAATCAATGAACAACTATGGTGTCGCAACAAAAAACTGATGATTGATGCTTCTCATCTCTCTCCGTTCCTGTTTGTCCCTATCTATCCCTCTATCTGACTCTCTCTCTGTCCCTGTAAAAAAAAAAAAAAAATTAAATATAGGTATGAAAATACCATGGCATCTGCCTGCTCATGTCCATAGAGATATCATGATTCATGTGTAGTTACAGGCAAGCAGGGCTTCTGCATTAAGAGCTTGACCACAGCTACATCTTTCTGCTTTCAATACTATTTTATAGCTAAATTCCAGGAGCTTGTAAGTTTTGTTCGTGAGTTTTTCTCTTCATTCCCTTTTGGAATGGAGGCATTTACACACACAATAACTGACATGATAATTTACATCCGCATCATTTTTTAAAAAATCTTTTAATTTTTTTTCATGTGAATTTGGGGGGGGGGGTTGACCTGTTTTCAGGAATATGCAGGATGTGTTGCTAACACCAAGTGCCTAGATTACTTTGGTCTTCACTTAAAAAGAGATTTCTCATTATGCTTATTTTGCATGAACAGAACATGTTGTTTGTCCTTTGCCAACTTATAATGTGTTGCAGGCAAATACGAGAATCTATTTCTTTTCTATTTTAACCAAAGAACTCTATACGAAATATGTTTCCTTTTGCTTATTGAAAACGCATGTAAGAATGTTCACCTACTCCTTCATTAGAAAAGCACTTTGGTTAATAATTTTGTAAGCACTGCTGGATTGGAGAGTGAAAGGGATGACAAAGAGTTTTAAAGAAGACTTTGTCTCTGTATGGTTTCTTTGTGAATAGGTTTCTTTGTAAATAGGAAGTAGATGCCACCCATATTAACTCTTCAGACTCAGTGTGGATGAATGGAGGTGTTCCGGGGCACTGTGTCTGTTTCCCCAGTGTTTTGCAAAGATTGGGTGAACACTATTATTTGACATAAGCTGGCTGAAAGGCAGTGCGTACATGCGTCCTTGTTCTCTTGACTTCCTGCCGAAAAGAGGTGCTTGGGCTGGAGCACAGCTGGGCACTGAGGAGCTGGGTTTCATTAAAGTGACCTTGTTCTTTGTTGTTCTCTTTCTTACATGTAAGCCTGAGAACAGCCTTGAATGACTTTTGGGTTCAAGCTTCTGGCAGCTTTACCTTAGGTGCCAGCTGTTCAAAAGGGAGTTCTGGGAAATGCCAGCTGTACACCATCTAGAGAACTTGGGACCCTTAGACCAATAGAAGGTTGAATCTGGGCATAGCTTCCCTCTTGCTAGCCGAGGAATCTAGGGTCCTGGTGTTGTCAGTAGACTGAGAGATATCCCTGGGGCCCTTCCTCAGAGAATCCTGCGTATCTCCGTGCCCATCTCTGAGCTGAAATATTGTTGCTAGTAACTATCTTCTTGATGGATCTCTGAATTGGTAAATGACATATAACAGGTAAATGTGATTGAGTTTTAGAAATTAGAGTCAGCTATGATTGAAGTAAGCACATCTGTGTCATGACATATTGGCCAATGTTTAACAACTGGCGTGGGGTAGGAAGTGGATTCATGATCTGTGGATTTTTCCAATTTTCTTGGTGTAAGTAGTCTGGTCACCACCAATTTCAGGTTGCCAAGTAAGATCACTAAATGGAGAATCGAGAAGAGATGCACAAAATCAGCCCTTGCTAGTACGTGCCAGTGCCCCACTGATGCTGTGTGCTGGCTGGGTCATCTTTCATTATCAGATGCCATCAGCAACAGCTAGTTCTATCTTTATTCATTATAATGCAACAGGCCAGGGAAATGTGTTTCCTTTTGAATTTTGATGACTTATTTTTATTGTTCAGCTGTGGGACCATATTTTATAGTTTAGCCTTTTAAAGACTCTACTTTTATAAGAATTAAGAGAGGAGTAAAATAATTTCACTGAGAAGAAACAATACTGTTCTGCCAGCTACAGTAAATATCTTTAGATGTGTTCGAATCATCCTATTTCAGCTGCACTAAGATTCTCATTTAAAAAGGAATGCTTTGAGTAACACCTTTGATTCTTATTTAACTATTACATGTCCTTGAGTATTTTTTCAGGGTATCTGTCTTATTTTTACACTTAAAATCAGGTAAATTCTACCTAGGAGATAGTGTATAAAAGAGAGAGAGTGACTATTAATCCAATTTCTAAATCAAGGGTAGCATTCCTGAGATCTCTCTTCTAATCTCCCCTAATCGTAACATCCCCAGAGAGAAAAATTACATAATTTATCTTGTTGAGTTGGATTTAGCAGCTATGGGCTTATTGGGCAAGAGACCTTTGAGGAGAGAAGCCAAGCCAGGGAGGCTCCAGCTGTGGCCTAATAACCTCAGCTCTAGGCCTCTGGAAACAGCTGACCTCAGGGAAGGAGTGTTTGGCTTTTTCTTTTTCAGTCTCTACTGAAGGGTCAGCTCACATGGGCCAGTCTTTCTGGGGCTGTCTGCTTGCTTGGCTGGCCTTGTCCCAATTTTTTTCTTATATGGGGAATTTCCCTTATTCTCTCTTTATCCTAATAGGGAAACCTTCCTTTGCTCTTGCTCACCTTCACTGACTTTTTTCTTTCTTTCTTTTAGACAGCTTAACTAACCTCCCTTATATATTTTTCACAGAAATATAATCTCTCTGGATGGTTATTTATGTGCACCCAGGGCTGATTAATGGCTCTGTTGTTTGATATTTACATATTGGACATCTTCGGCCCTTAACTGATACTTTTGAGGGGCATCAGTGGCTCCGATTCCTTGGACTGTGACTGACTTAGTTTAGACCAGGGCATCACTAGGAGTTGTAAGGAATTAAGCTGATACCCAAAAGAGAAGGTAGGTCAAGGCAATTGACTATATACTCTAGCAGCAAACATCACATCATGTGTGATTTCTGCAGAGAGGAGAATTTTCTTGCAGTGTTGAAAGTTGAGTGAGGACTAATGATCTAGAAAGCCAGAAAGGACCAAAGGAATCAATTGTTGCTTTTTTGGTGTTGTACCAACTGCCAATATTTCCATCTTAATTTTTGATTTGTTTTTTTTTTTTTTTTTTTTTTTTTTCATCTAATGACTTGCAGACCTGGCCCTTGCCCTCTCAGCTGTGCTGAGCTGAGATTACTCACTGCATTTGACTTTATTGGTAGCATGTGAAGATCTTGTGCTTCAGTCTCAAGGTCCCCCAAGTCCTCCGAGCTGGCTGCAGAGCTATAGAAAGTAAATGGAAGACAAATCATGCCGACAAAAGCCCGTAGACATCTCTCCTGCCCCACCCTGAGAAGGGCTTACTTCAGCTCTAGGCAGTGCTCACATGTGGGAAAGAGGCAAGAGGCCACAGTCATGACTCACAAATCTCTCCCAGTGTGCTGACAAGGGTTTGCTAGTTCTGCTCTGGGAACTGGTTCCTTGAAGGAGTGGGCTGATCACTTTCCTTGCCGATATTTTTTCTACTCAAGAGTTTAGGGGAAATCTGTGGTGTCAAAACGACCTCGTAAAATCAGACATTGTGTCCAGTCTCAGGGATGACTGAGTGAGCTATGGGAACGAGGTGTTTGCGCACTAAGCCTGAGAGAAAGTAGACTTTGGCTATGTCTCCCAAAGGAGCAAGCGAAACTCATTACATGATCTTTACCTTCAAGTGCTATTCAATGCTTTCCATTTATCACATAGTGGAAGGCCACACATCTGAGTTCTTGGCCTCACTGAACTTGAATAGTCCAGCCACGGGACACCATTTTGTTCAATTTGGAAGAGTGGACATCTCAATAAGACTTTCCAAGCTATAATAGCAATGAAAGTGACCAGAATTCAGGGAATATTGGTGATCCTCAACTGCAGCCAAGCCTTGACAGGATGCACAATTTTACCCCCCAAAAAATCTGAGTCTCTGCAGAAACTTCCTTTTCTTATCTCATTTAGAGAGAGTTTATGTGTTAGAATTCTCAGAATCTAATGTAAGTTGAGAAGCAGGTCCTTTTTCTAGGACGTTTACTTATATGAGGTTTTAGGAACATTTTCAAGTTAACTATTAAATCTTGGTTTGTCTTAATATAAGTGTGGCAGGCTGCTTGACCTGTGGTGGCGCAGTGAATAAAGTGTCAACCTAGAATGCTGAGGTTGCCAGTTTGAAACCCTGGACTTGCCAGGTCAAAGCACATATAGGAGTTGATGCTTTCTGCTCCTACCCCATTTTCTCTCTCTCTCTCTCTCTCTCTCTCTCTCTCTCTCCCTCTCCTCTCTAAAATGAATAAATAGAATAAAAAAAATCTTAGAGGGGAAAAAGAATGGCAGTCTACCTTACTAATGTAAGGACTGCCACTTTTTTTCAAAAAACACCAGCAACATGTGCTTCCTTAGACTCCAAAAAGGCATGAGTTTTATTTTCAAAGATGCTTCCCTGACACTTTTGGGAAAAAAAGGGCATGTAAGTAAATAAAATATTTCCAAGGGTCATTAGTCATCTCGAGGGAAAAAATGTGGAAGTCTACATAGTTTTTATTTATTTTTTAAATATTTTTCTAATTATACCCATTCTAGCTGGACGTTTTAGACTGAAATTACTCAGAAATGCAGTGACTTTGTCAGTGGGAATATTTACTTGTGTGACTCTCAGGGCACATGCTGGAATGAAGCAGTGTGAATTAATACCAATTAAAAAAGTCCCAGACGAAAGTAAAACAGGGAAAGGGCAACTCGGGTCAGGAAGAGAGAGGGTGGGTGGCACCTGTAGAAGTTGACCTCATCAAGAAGGGAACTTCTTTTCTAAAGGCTTAGTGGCTCTAAGAAAGGAGCAATGGCCTGAGGTGCAATCAGGAGAAACATCTTTTTCAGCTTGACTGTGCTAGGTTGAGCAGCCTGGGGCGTGGCTGAACCTTGTAGAGCGTCAGTGGTCTGTGCCCTCTAGGAAACGGGTCCTTGGATGAGAAACAGCTTGCAGAGTACCTGCAACTCTGAAAACTCCTTATAGAGAAGATTTACTGAGCAGAATGAGCAGGCAGACCAGTTCCAAACTTATTCCTTGTTTGGTAGCAGTAGAAGTCACCAGAAGCTAAAAAACGAAGTTCCAACTTCTGCCCCCAGAGACTAAGTCTAGACATTTTTTGCCAGAAACTGTAGGCAAGGGCTACAAATTTTTCTAATGTGGCTGTTCTTTCTGACTGAGCCTACTGAGCAGGCCTCACTCCTCTAAGGGGCATAAAGAAAAATTTGTATTGTCATCACTTATCTTTTCTCTAATTTTAGGAACTTAACTAAGTATTTATTAGTAAGCTTTTACATATTTTCAGTTCCATTTTGAAAATATGCTCTCAATTTCTTAATTTTGTAGGCATGGAGATTAGGAGGTTTTAATAATGTCATATCCAAATATAACAATATGTTACTAAACTTCAAGTGAATTCCCTATGAAAATGTTGAAGTGAACAAAACAATTGCAAAGATCACGGACCTCTGTACATCCTGGTGCCCAGAGGAGCAAGGGGCGGAGGCAGTGAGAGTCGGCAGTGGCAGTCCCGTCCATTTGCCAGCAAACCACTAATCTCATGCTGTTCCCCATTGTCTGTGATCATGGCCGGAGGGATATAAAGCTCATCTCTCCTAGAATATTTCTGGATCTTATAAATAATGAAAAGAAAACCAAGAAGCACCTATTTTAAATTGTATATATTCCATTAAGGGGCCTTAGTCTTCCTCATGTATAGATATTTTTGATACCTAAATTAGGAAAGTTGCCTCTGATCTCTTTGAATTGTCCACATACAGTGTAAATAAATACATGTCTTTGGTTGGAACTGAGTAAATATTATGGACTTACAAAATAGGAAAACATGTATTCATGACTACAATGGTGGGTGAGAAATAAATATTGTTATAACCAATATTTGCAAAGTGATTTACAATTTGTAAAGCACTTGTGTATCTTTGTTTACATTGTACTTTCAGTTTTCCCAAAGAGTACTCATTTTTATTTAATGCAGTGTTCCTAGGACAAGTTTGAGGGATGTTTATTACTGTGAGTGATACCTAATCACCCTTCTTTTTTCCTATTGCTCCATTCCAACAGTGACCATGTTCAAAAAAGAGCTAGGTTCTATATCAGTTAGGAGAGACTAGGTTAGCTGCAATATAACCCCCCCCCATCTTGGATTGTTAAAAAGAAAGGCTATTCCTCATGTATGCTTCATGACCCTCACAGGTCATTTGGGGTCTAACACTCAGGCGCACAGGCTACAGAAGCTCCACAGTATGAAGCATTATCAGTCATTATGGCAGTGGCCGCCATCATGGGAATTCATACATTAGCTCTTCAAGGTGTCTACCTGGATGTGACACATGTTACTTCCACTCATTTTGTGTCTCTTCCTGTCCTGGTGCCAGGACGTTCCATTGGCCAAAACATCATTTATCCACATCCAAGTTCAAGGATTTGGGAATTGTAATGCTACCATGTGCCAGAAAGAAAGAGAACTGGAAATACCATTGAACAATACTAATAATTACAGTTTCATGGGCAGTGCGCCTGGACCTTGGCAAAGTTGTCAAGGAAGAAAATTTTCTCTGGTTGCTCCTCACTCTGAGGATTCTTTATCTTCTTTGTTTCCTACTCTTTTTCTTTACCCCTCAGTTACTCAGGGCCCTTTTCTTCCACCATCAGACCTTTGATGTTCTTGCCAGTTTGTGTGATTTTAAGGTCAAAATTATATCTTCAAGATTATTTACCTTTTTAGCTTTCTTTCTGATAATGGAATTAAAGCCCTTCCCTAGTAATGGCTGGGGAGAGTTTCTTTTCCTGTGGAGCAGAGGTACAGATTGATGGGGGCAGAGGCAAGAGAGAGGTCTCCAAATTTACAGCCTGTGGATGGAAGCACCCACATATGGCTGGCTTTGTCAGGGAGATAAAACTGATTGGGATGACACTTTCTCAAAAGAGCTTACATTACAATAGTGAGGGAAACAAAAACAAACAAAAAACTACATGTTTAGCCAAAATGACTCTCCTGGCCTCCACAAAACAAAACAAAACACATACATATTAAAAAACAAAAACAAAAAAAGAACATATAAAGCATGTTTTAGTGTGTAATAGAATAACTGTCCTCCAAAGATGTCCCTGTGCTAATCCCCAGAATTTGTGATTATGTTATTTTATATAACAGGTAGACTGCGTGGGTATGATTATGGAAGGGATCCTGAGATGGAAAAATTATTCTCAATTATTTGAATGGGCCCCTAAAATCACAAAGGTCTGTATAAGAGGGAGGCAGGAAGGTTAAAGATAGAGAAGATGTGGCCACAAGCCAAAGAATGTGAGCAACCTCTAGAAAATTAGAAAAGGCAAGAAACAAATCCTCTCCTAGAGCCTCCAGAATGAACATGTGTCTGCCAACACATTGATTTCAATTCTGTAAGACTCTTCTCTGACTTCTGAAATCTAGAACTGTAAGATGACAAATTTGTGTTGTATTAAGCCACTAAGTTTCTCATAATTTATTATAGCAGAAATAGAAAACTAATACATGGAGACTTTAAAAAAAAAGTGGTTCAAAGCATGGCCTTCAATGTCAAACAAAAGAGTTTAAATTCTAGATGAGCCAGTCCCTTGCTGGGAGTATTGGGTCAATATACACAACTTCTCTACTCCTTAAATTCCTCATTAGTGTAAACAACTTCTTTACTCCTTAAAATTCTCATTGGTAATAGCAAAGTGAAGTTTACATCTACTTATGAGAATTATTGTGAGGTTAAATCAAATGTTATTTGTTTGGCCCATGGTGTGATCTAAAGTATGTTAATATAAACACAGTCTCATAAGTGTGACTTCCAGGGATGTAGCAATACATACAATGATAAATGTGTATTATACACCTACTCTGCAGCCCACACTGTGTCAGGCCCAGAAATGAAAGAGAAGCACAATGTATTAGGCAAGAGAAAGGCATTTGTTTGACTAACATAGGGTCCTGCCCATCACCCTTTCATAAGCATCACTTCTAGCAACAAATGCCTTGAAGGTTTTAAATGTTGCCTCCTGAAGGAAGATTATTTTGTAATTTTGGCAAAAACAAAAAACAAAACAAAAAAAAACCCCAACTTTCTTTCATTGTGTTTCCAAAAATTTAAGTATGTTATGGCTATAAAGAATTAAGAAAAGTTCAAATGAAACTAAAAGGCGCTGACTTTGACTGCATGTTGATAGTCATGGTTTGTTGCATGCACTTTGGCATGATATAGACCAGGGTCAAGCCCCTGCTATTTCTTTATGAACTTTGTGATCCCAAGTACGTTGCTTAAATTCAGTTCTCTCCCATAAAATAGGATCAAAACAGTACCTACTCTCTCAGTGTGTTTTGACAACTATAGCAAGCACTTAAATGTTATGTATTATAATAATTACCCAGAGATAGAACTTTAAGAAAAAACATGAGTTTATCAAAATAGCAAATATAAAGATGACATTTTTTAGAGCAGTTTATCAGTAGTTTTCTCTTTGTTAGCCCTGTTTAGAAAAACATTCCCAGAGCGCATTTTTTTCCTCTCATATATTTTTCAGATATCTATATTTGCCGCTTTCTGATTTGGGGAAAAAAATGAGAAAACAAAAGACCTCTATCCCTTTGATTTCTGGAGTAAAATAAATGACAGAACAAGGAAGCCACAGGGTCTTACCTAGTTCAGAGGAATACCTTGTTATGCTTTGCTTTGATTTCTTTCTTTTAGAAATAGCTTCAAAATCTCTTGTTTAAAATGATCCACTTCCTATTTTAATTTTAATTTTTTTCAGTCTTTATATCAGAAGTATTTTATATCTATGTCCTGATGTGGACTACAAAACTTCCCGCTTCTGGCTCCTAGATACTCGTTAAACATTGAATTGCTGAAATCCCTCTCTAAATTTGAGGACACCCATGAGCTTGGGCTTGGACTTCTTTCTCTTCCACTTCTGCAGCTTTTTATGTAAACATTTCCAGGCTGCCTCACACACAGATTCTTGTATGGTTTCCCCTACAAACTTGTTTTGAGCCTGAATGCTTTCCATTTAAGACTGTTCCATGTTTCCTACCCCTTCGCCAATTTAGACCCAATGCCCTGGTGTTTTTTCCATTCCATGACCTGGGTGACAGCTGACGGAGGTGAGTAACAAATGGGCTACTCATTTCAAACCATACTCTTGCAATGTTGAGAGTGATGATCTTGAAAACAAAAAACCAATTAGCCTTCCACTTTGTGGGATGCAGCTCTTTTCTCTGGATCTCCTCCTGGGCAATGGAAACACTCAGGAGGCTGAGTGCGCGAACAGGGTGACTTCTCTATATGCCGTTTTCTGAGCTGGGTTCCTTCTACCTGTTTCTAACAGAATATCTTTCAGAGGCCCAATATTGCTCACTGCTCTTTCATGGTCTGTGCGAGCAATAGAATGTATGTGTGCACTTGTGTGTGTGTGTGTGTGTGTGTGTGTGTGTGTGTGTGTGTGTGTGTGTTTGATTTAAGAAGGTAAAAAATAAGAACCAGAACCCTAATGGAAACTGGGTAAGATGTACAGTGGAGTTAGAGATACTTTGTTCAATAGTTTCGCTTCTGAAGAGTCTTCTCCTCAGGGGATTTATATTGAGTTTCGGAGATGATGCCATGTACTAATTCCTACACTGAGCCTGTACACTACACTTCAGTCCTTCCTCCTCCATCCTGTGTGGATGGAACCCAATCTCAGTCTAATAGTGCCAGAAGACAAAATGTTTGAGAAGATTCACTTTAGAATTGCTCATAGAAAAATGTGAAAGTAGTCCATAATTTTATGATTAAAAATTAAATTAGCTACATTTCAATGGGTCATGGTATGGTGAATATTTTTTTAACTTGGCTTACCTGTGAAATAAAGATCAGATCCATCAAAATATAAGCAATTGTCTCTTTTAGGTTATATATTTCTTTTATAATTTAAAAATAATAAAGGATTCACAAGTTTCCAAATAAAAGCACTTGGGCTATGAGTTCATTACTAAGTATTGAATCTACTGTTGATTCAAATATTGGGAAAATATATATTAGGATAGAGACAAAATTTGGCTGATAAAATTTGTGGAAAATATTTGGCTTGAAATTTATTCGGAAATTAGAAAAGGCAATTAAATATGTGGTATTCCTGTTGCTTCCCCTTTCCCCTCATTCATGGAGGTTCTGCTCACCTATTCATGAACATCCTTCTCAATGGAGTGGGCCAGTGGTCCAGAGAGCACCTCTACACATCAATGAACATCCTTCTCAATGGAGTGGGCCAGTGGTCCAGAGAGTACCTCTACACATCAACGAACATCCTTCTCAATAGAGTGGCCAGTGGTCCAGAGAGCACCTCTACACATCAATGAACATCCTTCTCAATGGAGTGGCCAGTGGTCCAGAGAGTACCTCTACACATCAATGAACATCCTTCTCAATGAAGTGGGCCAATGGCCCAGAGAGTACCTCTACACATCAATGAACATCCTTCTCAATGGAATGGGCCAGTGGTCCAGAGAGCACCTCTACACATCAATGAACATCCTTCTCAATGGAATGGGCCAGTGGTCCAGAGAGCACCTCTACACATCAATGAACATCTTTTTCAATGGAGTGGCCAGTGGCCCAGAGAGTACCTCTACACATCAATGAACATCCTTCTCAATGGAGTGGCCAGTGGCCCAGAGAGTACCTCTACACATCAAGATAAGACTAAACTGTGCAGCTAAAGGCTTGAGGTGACTGTCTTCATAGAGCTTCTAGGAGTTTATCCCAAACTGGCTTTGTCAGGCATTCCTTCCCAGCCATTTATGGATATTTCAACCCATTTGCAGAAACTGAAGCCCTGGGGCTTTAAGGCTCTATTTTAATTTCTTTCATTTCTTTATTTTATCTTGATTAGGAGGGAGAATTTGGCATCACTGAAAATAGAATGAGAATAGAACATGTTCATGCTTCAAGCCTCAAATTGGGCATCCTGTCTCCCAGGAAGTCTATTCAGAATCCCCAAATTTAGGTAAGTGACTCAAGATTTTTCACCACTGTATCATTTAGTACAGTGTATTGGAATAACCAGTCAGTGTATGCACCTATCGCATCTAGACTGTATGGCTTTTGAAAGCAGGTAGGATTGTATTGTAATGAGGTTCAAGCTGGAGTGGAACCAAAGCTGTGCTCTCCTTAGAAATCAGGCCTTCCCAGAGACCAATGATGCGAGTTCCTTAGCTATATGTTTTCATAAGTGACCAAGAGGCCCCGTTGGAAAGACTTGCCCTAAAAGAAGAAGGAACCAATGTGTACCCAGTTCATGCAAGTGCATCAGTACACCACAAACTGTACCAAAGATTCTCAGCTCCTCTAAGTTTTTGCCTGAGACTGAGGATAAATTTTATTTACAAAATAAAAGCAAGCTAAAAACAAAAAGAGTTGTTTTGCTAAAAATCTCTGAAGCATATAAAAAATTTTAGATTTTGGCAATGCAAGTGCCAGAAACTGGGAATGTCTCCCATAGCACCGAACACTTGTGGTCTCTGTGTAGACTTGGGTTTAGGTAAAGATGGGGTCCCAGCTCTGTGGCCTGGATCTGGAGAGGAGTGAGAACAGACATATGGTAGCCTAGACATTTAAGGCACAGGGAACCTGCTAGTCACCCTTTACTGGCTTCTAGAAATGTCTGGAAGTATTGAAAGAGGTGTTGTAAGATCTCCAAAAGCGTAGGAGATCAGAACCTGGAAAATCTGGTTTATGAGTATTGTTTTCTCATTTTATCGTTCAGATACATTGGCCTGAAAACAAATATATATATATAGTGATGAATCCTTTGGTGTCAAGGACAGCATCTTAGAGGTTTCTTTACCCTTTCAAATAATATATATATTATTATATATACGGTCTACTGGAAAGTTCTGCCCATTTTTGGAATAAAACAAAATACAAATTTTTCTTACCATCAATAAACTTTATTAAATAATATAATTGCCATTATTATTAATGATTTCTTGCCAGCATGAGAGCCATTTGTATATCCCATTTTTGAAAAATGTTTTATCTTTTGATGCAAAAAATTGAACCAGTGCTTGTTTGACATCTTCTTCATTTTTGAATTTTTTGCCCTTCAAAAAATTTTGTAAGGACAAAAACAAGTGATAGTCGGAGGGTGCTAAGTCCAGGGAATATGGTGGATGTGACAGAATTTCCCAGCCTAGTTCTGCAATTTTTTGACGAGTCCCCAAAATACAGTGGCGTAAATGAACTTTATCAGTAGCCATGGGTACACTATCACTTCACACATAAGACTAACGTGAATCAACTTTGTTTTAGTTAATTTGCTACATCAGTATGTATACATTAAGTGATAAAAATAAAGAGGCACACATGCACCAAATAAACATGTGCTTACGTGTCAAAACTTGTGATAGAAAAGGACAGAACTTTCCAGTAGACCATATATATATGTATATATATAGACCATATATATATATGTATATATATATGTATATATATACAGTATATATAAATTAATTTTATTTAGAAAGTTAAATTTAGCCAGGTGACATTGATCAATAAGAGTACATAGGTTTCAGGTAAACATTTCTATAATATTTGTACTGTTGACTATGTTGTGTGCCCATCACCCTAAGTCAAATCATTTTCTGTCACCATATATTTGTCCTTCTTTATTGCCCTCTCCCCTACATCCCCTCTCCCTGGCAACCACTTCACTTTTATCTCTGTCCATGAGTCTCAGTTTTATATCCCACCTATGTGTGGAATCATACAGTCCTTAGCTTTTTCTGATTTACTTATTTTACTCAGTTTAATGTTCATAAAATCCATCCATGTTGTTGTAAATGGCAATATGTAGCATCTTAAAGTTTTTAATTGACTAATTATTGATAATAGGCACTATTGTATAAAGCAGGAGTCAGGAATCTATGGCTTGCGAGCCAGGTGTGGCTCTTTTGATGGCTGCATCTGGGTTGCAGACAAATCTAATAAAAATAATAATAACGTTAAAAATATAAAACATTCTCATGTATTACAATCCATTTGTTTTCCTACCGCTCATGTTCATGGTTGCGGGTGGCTGGAGCCAATCACAGCTGTCCTCCGGGACAACACAAAATTTTTATTGGATAATGCGTAACGTACATGGGTCATTGTATGGCTCTCATGAAATTACATTTTAAAATATGTGGTGTTCATGACTCTCTCAGCCAAAAAGTTTCCCGACCCCTGGTATAAAGCTTTAGTTACCAATTTCCATTTTGAATAAACACATCTTCTTTTAGTTTTGGATGACTTCTTTTAGGTTCCAGGCAAATAGGCCTGGAATTGATTTACATGAATATGTATTGTGTTCACACTGGTAGAAAGTCTAGGGAGTTAAGATAGCATGATGATTCCATCAGAAATCTCATTTTCAGAAATTACATTAAAACATTTCATAAACCTTTACAGGCAATAAGAAAACACCCTTGTGCACAATGTTGGCAAGTAAAATTATTTTTAGTAAACTTTCTCTTTTCATACAAGAAATTTCTGTTCCTGGAGCAATCTAATTACTTTTTAAGGATGAACTGCAGCAGAGTGAGTTTTCTCATTTTCTGTAGGAATTTGGGTTCTAGGCTTTTAAATTATACATTTATATTTGAAAGCAAGGTATCCTTCAATGTTGTAACCTGAACTTGACTGAGAAAATGGAGGAAAGCTTTTACTATTATACAACAAGTGGTAAAATTTTATGATGAGCTGTGGCTTATAAGGTCTTGCCAACTCTCAGACTCTTCTAAAGTTTATTATGCAAAAGGTCAGATGATTCAAATCTTCTCCCATAGGAAAGCATTCACTGCAAGGTTTTCTGTCATTAAAGGAGTTATTTAATATAACCCCTCAAGTTTAAATAGTACTTTATATTTCTATACTTCTTTTACATGTCTAATCTCAGTTTGTATGGTTAAAATCTTAGTGATCTATCTTGGCTTTCATATATCATTGGCTGGGGTTTATTGGTTTTCTATATGTAGACATTTCATATTTGGGTAATGTTTTCTAAGATTCCATTAAGTTTACCTAATTGATTTACACACATAAGTTATAACTGTTATACTTAGTGTACACATATTTTTCATTGTAGAGAAGGTACTTAATTAGTCTGTAAATAATGCATGAAGGCTGTCTCTCTAGCTAATCTATAGTCAAGTATAGTGACATTCTCATATTTTCTGTTCCCCCTAAATTGGAATATGCCTTGTTCTTATGAAGGTCAATAAAATGAGTAGATTGAATTTATCCTTGACTAGGAATGGAATGGTCCTTGTTGCTACAGGCAAAACATGTAGAGTAGATCTAGAGCAGCTTTTCCTGGTGTTTATGACATTTGCCACTGGAGCTGGTAAACCCCAAGGTTAAGATCTGAAAAATAATAAGCTCTCCCAAATGAGGAAACACTATTTCTGATAAAGTGAAAATGAAAATTTCAGCTAGAATTTTCCTGGCATAACATGATCATTTTCAAAATTGATCTATTTAACTATATTTGAAATATCAATTTTATTTTTTAAATTTTATTTAAAAGTAACCTCCACTGTGTCCCAAAGGCTAGGAGACTGAAAAGACAGGGACATAAGAACCATCTGGTCTAGAACCATCTAGTCAAGAGTCATCATTTTTCTCAGTAAAGAGGTCCAGGAGGATGTACTGAAATTCACTGGGGTAAAGAAATACCAAAAATAATAATGAAGTTATTTTCTAACTTATGCCTGTAATATTATTGTGTGCATTTTCCTAGGAAAAGTTCATATTCATAAATGCCAGAGGTAGACATGTGTAATGGGATTTTAAATCTATTCATTCAAAGATACCTCTGGGTATACAAAAAATTTTAATCTGAAGTTAAGCCAAGATTCTTTTTCTTTTTTACACAAGGGAAAGATTTGAAAGCTTTGGAAGCAAACACTTCTTTCCAAGACAAAGCATAGCTATAAGAAAAACAAAATTTTTTCAATCTCTTCTTAGTAATTGCCTTACAAATGGAAGCTAACCAAATCACTCTTCTCTGTGAGTCTGTGTTCACTGGCTCCCTGTTGCCTGCAAAAGAAAATTGAAAGTCCTTAGCACAACATGTACAATCCTTTATGACCTGTGCTGGCACTGTATGAGGCTCAGCATAGCTACTATCTCATGTCATTTCTCAAAAAAATTCTTGCAAAATAATACCACTGTCTTCATTTTAGAGCTGAGAAAACAGTCTCAGACATGTTTCCCAAAGCCACTCTGTATTTCAGTGGACATAGCTTGGGTATCTGATACTAAACATTGTCCAACCACACTTTGCTTGCCTTCCAACCTCCTGGCAGAAGTTGCATCAAAAATGCCCCCCAAGATAAACATGGGTAGATAAATAAATAGATAAACTTATTTGTCCAGTTAAGTGGAAATTTGAAGGAAGAAATGGTCTAAAAATAATAATGGTGAAGATGGGCTAACTCAGCATGGGAATCTCTAGAGAAAAATTTAAATCCCTTGAGAAAATTTTATTATTATTATTTTTTAGTTCACTACATGTGTTGTAATTATATGATCATTCCTTTCAAAGTAGTAGATACCATTAAAAAAAATTCCAAACAAACACTGTGTGCAGTGGTACCCTAAAGGAATGTGCTCTGAGCTCAAGGTAAAAGCAGAAATCTAGGCCTGTGTCATTCAGTACGGCAGCCAGTAGGCACATATGTTTATTGAGCATTCGAAATTCAGCTATTCTAAATTGAGATATGCTGTAAGGGTAAAAAAACACACCAGATTTCAAGTTGTAAATAAGTTAAATTGCTCATTAACCGTTTGAGTAGTATGAACATTCATGTACGTGCTCGTGCCTCCTGACCATCCAGAGTACGATCATAATAAAAATGTTTATTTTACAAATGTGTAAGGCAGCATTAAGAACAGGCAAATGTATGTTCTTCTTATTTCCATAAATTGGTTATCAAACAAACATGATTTTAAGTTAATTGAACTGGAACTGGAACTAATTACATTTTCTGAAAAAAAAAAAAAAATCTCACTCCCAGGGGTTAGCGAGCATGAGAAAAACTCATTACTCAAAGGCTTAATAATTTTATACTGATTACATTTAAAAATGATAATATTTTGGGTGCAATGGGTTAAATGAAATATATTATCAAAATTAATTTCACTTGTTCACTTTCTAAATGTCACTACAAAAATTTTTAATTATATATGTAGCTCATTTTATATTTCTCTTGGGCAGCTCTAGCCTATGTAGAAGTGGATTCTTTTCAGATTTCCTTCCTAGGGGATTTCAACTTTAGGGGAGAATTGGAAGAGAGAAGCATCTTTCAAAAATGCAGAACTAATTTGCATTTTTTAAAATTTGAAGTTTACTAGGGACAGTATCTCTCCAACACATGTGGCCTGAGAGCACAGCTGAACGGAGCTGCCGAGAGAACAGGCTGTGACTTCACTTCTCAGAACCCTGATACCCTAGGAGAGCTGTGCCCTAGAGGAGTTCTGATCACATTTTCCTGTTGCTGTGTGTTCAAATCAAGGAAATATCCATACAGCACAATAGCAGAAGGAGCAGTAAGAAATGCCCTAAAGCTCTAAGTAATGATTTCCTGTAATGGATCCTGGATAAGGTAGGCCCACTCATTTGGTTGAGAGTAGGAATCTGTAAAACCAGTTCCATGTGCTGTAGATCAGTGGTCCCCAACCTTTTTTGGACCACGGACCAGTTTAATGTCAGAAAATATTTTCACGGACCGGCCTTTAGGGTGGGACGGATAAATGCACAAAATAAAATTATGTGACCCGACCGGCGTAAAAAATGTGGTATTTTTAAATATAATTGTCAAACTTACGATATTTATTGGGCTAAGTTAAAGGAGGAACAAACATGTCCTCACTATTCAGGCTGTATTTAAATTTGTTATTCTGACAACATTTCATGTCTGACATCAATATGTAACATGATAGGTTCAGGCTCATCACCAATCATGAACCTACAACAATAAAAATAAACATGAATCCACTGTGTACTCATATGCAACTTTATTAGAAGCATCCTCTTAACATCACACTAACAACATAACATGAATAACATCCTCTCTGCCTCCAAACACTTTCCAGTCGCTATGATAACATTTAAACATGCCTTAAAAATAAGATACAACACAAAAACAAATATAAAGTGCATGAAAAATACAACTCACCATTGTTAGGAATATTGTAAGTTAAGGGTTATTTATTATAATGTTTATATAGAATGAGAGATAGTAGCCTCTCTCTCAACAACCATAAAGCTAAATCAGTGGGAGCCCTGAGCTTGTTTCTCTGCAACGAGATGGTCCCATCTAGGGGTAATGAGAGACAATGAGACCCGAAGCGTGTTGCTTATGTCCAGTCTATTCCGTAATTTTGTTTTGGTTGCTGTCACTGCAGAAAATCCTGCTTCACACAAATAGGATGTCGGAAATGGCAACAGGGTTTTTAGTGCTTTTGTGGCGATCTCAGGGTATTCTGCCATGACTTTAATCCAGAACACCGGCAAAGTTGTAGTCTCAAACATATTTTTAAAGTTGTCGTCATTTGCGATCTCCAGTAGTTGATCCTCTTTTTGCATAGACTCTCTGGATTCACCTGGTTTGTTGGACAAATGAGTTGCGGATCCATTCCTTGGCAATTCGTGGGTCTTTTGTGGTTGGGAAGTAGCGTTCAAACTCTTTTAAAAGCAAATACAGGTGATTGTGCACCAGCTGGAACAATGAACGCTTGGACTCAGTCTCTTCCAAAATTCCTGCGAATGTTTGAAACATGTCAAATATACCCCTGTTCACACGTCGTCCCTACAAATCCAGCTTGGCTTTAAATGCAGCTACTTTATCTGCCAACTTGAAGACAGTTGTCATTTTCTCCTGAAGTGACCGATTGAGTTCACTGAGGAGGTTAAATATGCCGCACAAGTAAGCGAGTTTTGCGACCCATTCCTCGTCACTGAAATGTGCTGCTAGTGGTGACTTTTTTTCTGAGAGAAATCTCTGCAGCGGCTCTCATAATTCAAACACTCTGGCCAGGGACCTCCCTTGGGATAACCATCTTATTTCTGTGTATAAGAGAAGGTGTTTGTGCTCCACGTTCATTTCCTCACAAAGCTGCTCGAACAGGCGCGAGTGAAGGGCATATGCTTTAATGTGGTTAATAACTTTAACGACATTATTCAATACGCTGCTAAATTTTGGTGGTATAATTTCTGCTAGCCTACATTTCTCTGTGAATGACACAATGCGTAGACTTACATTCAGGTGAAACCTCCTTAATCCGAGTAGTTAAACCAGACATCCTTCTGGTCATGGCAGCAGCTCCATCTATGCATATACCGACACAAAAAGACCATTTCAGTTTTCCTGATATATAGTCATCCAGCGACTTAAATAGTTCTGCGGCTGTGGTTTTGGTTTGTTGACAAATGGATCGTTATGTGCAATGATAGTGCACATAACATATCCTCATGCACATCCTCTTGATAAAGATAATGCACGTAAACAAGTAGCATTGCCTTGTTGTCAATATCTGTAGATTCGTCAACCTGGAGAGCATACCACGGTGATTTATTAATCCTTTCCAACAATTGTGATTCAATGTCCTCTGCTATTTCCTCAGTGCGCCGTGTGACGGTGGTAGCTGAAAGAGGCATCTGTGCTATCTTTTTAACCACAGCCTCTCCTAGAAGTTCACAACAAATGTCTTTAGTGGCTGGAAGGATCAATTCTTCACCAATGGTGAATGGCTTCTTAGCCTTAGCAATACGATTAGCCACCAAGTATGATGCTCTCAGTGCACTCGCATTTATTGATGTAGTGGCCACCAGTAATTGTTTCTGTCCTTGTTCATGCTTTTTTTCTCTTGAAATATTCAGAAGGCTTGTCTTTTAAAGTAGGGTGCTTAGTCTCCAAGTGGCGAAGCAGTTTTGAAGGCTTCATTGCCTCATTACTTAGCCAGTCGCCACATATTATGCAGAGCGGCCTTGGTGCGCGAGAAGCACCAGTTGCGATAAATCCATACTTCAAGTAGGACCCCTGGTATTGTCTGTTAAATGAAGCCTTCTTTTTCTTCGAGGTCATAGGTTCTTCTTCTGTCTCCTCACTGGCCCTTTTCCACTTCGCAAAAAAACTTTAGATAGAATTTTGTTTTTCACTCATTTTGCTAGTTTATGGGTTTAATTTTAGCGGAAATGTATCACGTGACCGAGACAAGCGTCAGGAGTGAGTCTTAGACAGATGTAACAGAGGGAATCTGGTCATTTTTTAAAAATAAAACATCGTTCAAACTTAAATATAAATAAAATGGAAATAATGTAAGTTATTTATTCTTTCTCTGCGGACCGGTACCAAATGGCCCATGACCAGTACCGGTCCATGGCCCGGGGGTTGGGGACCACTGCTGTAGGTGGTCTTTGTTCTTCACACTTCTACTTTTCAATATTCACATTAAACTTAATCTCTGTCTGTATCTGTCTAACATAAAACATGTAAATATAGTCACTCTAAAGAAATGGCTCAACTATGATAGAAGTTTATTTTTCACTCACGTAAAATCCCAAACAAGAACTTTCTGTTGATGGGAGACTCTTCTCTTAAGTGGTGATTTTGGGACCTTGGTTCTTTCCATCATGTGGCCTCTCTCTCTTTAACATATGACTTCCATTCTTACAATACTCATATTTATCAAGCCAAAAAAGAAAGTGCTTAAGGGCCACATTTCCATTAGCTAGAATTATCATAGTCTATTTGTGGGCCTTAAAGAAAAGGACCATTTTGATAAGCCCTATTCAGTTTCCTACATAGTCCACCCTCCTCCTCCATTCCAACTCTTCCTGCACATAACCCTCGCCATTATTTCCCCAAGGGAGACAGTATGAAGGGAGACCACATAGCCATTGTATCCAGCTCAAAGTCTAGGATGATGGCCAAATCATGTGCAATTCTGTCATGTTTTGAGGTTTTGAACTTTGGATTGAGAAATTAATCTCAAAAGTGGTCTTTAAACACACATACACATAATTATAGTTATTTTAAATCCCCAAAACAACAAATTTCTTCAGTATATTAAGTCTAAAACAATCTAAATCAATTGCTTGACATCATATGAACAAAATATAATTGTTTGGTAGCTTTTCCATTGATTGAGCTGGGATCCTTCTAAGGATAGCCTCAATGCAGCGTTTGGATTTTCTTTGCCACAGAACACAGGGAGTCAGACACATTTCCGTCCATATTCCAGTTTCACTGTCATTCTACACATCCCAGCTCCAACCTCCAGGTCATCGTCATCCCCAGAAATCAATACTAAGAATGGATACAAACCTTGTCTCAAGGGTTTTTGTTCATTTTTAAAAACAGTTTTTTGTTTTTTTAGGAAGTATGTATCTTGGAGGCAAGAGCAAAAGTGAGCAATCCTTATTTAAGAAGGTATATCAGCTCTGCCCCTAAATTCTTAGACAAGCTTAATTCTTCAACTGAAGAACCTTTAAAGTTTCTCCTGAAGCCAAGTACCCCGCACCCTCCAGTCCAAAACATACTACGTCTCTTCTCTCACATTCTCCAGCCCATAACAAGTAGGAGGGGTAGCTAGACTACATAAAATAAAAAACAAATACATTCAAATGGTTGCTCCAGAAAGAAGTGGGCCTACATCCTCAACTTACTATGTACAAATCTAGGTAATGGTTAACTTATTCAAACTTCATTTTCCTTATCTACACAATAAAGATCATCTCTGTCAGAGATTTGTTATAAAAAAAGTCAAGTAGAAATATCAGAAAAATTTAGAACACAGTGCCTAACCCATAATAAGCAGTCAATTCATTATAGTGGGGTTTTTTATTACTTCAGACATCATCCCAGCTGCAACACCACAACCTTCCCTTCCCCACCCCCCAGATACACACCTTGAGGGTGGCCTTCGGTATTCTGATTACTAGTTCAGGCTAATAATGTTGGACATGCTTTTCTTGCTTCCTCCTGCTGACTCAGTGCATCCTAAGCCCCCGGTTGAAGATGCTTACGAGCCATCCTCCCTCCCCATGTTCTGTCCATTAGTCTCACCACGTCCGGATTCATATAGCCCCAGCCCACTTCTGTTTTATGCCTGTCACTATAGTTAGCAAGAAAATCAGTGGTAACACTAGCTGAAGACTAAAAACCAGCCCAGGCAACCAAGATTTAACTGAGATCTGATGAGTTCATGTCTGTGTATGTGTGAGAGAGAGACAGAGACACAGAGAGACACACTGAGAGACAGATGTTGAGGGGGGAAATATATACCAAGAAATATAACTGGAAATAGTATTATAAGATTTTTGAACTAGAAGTTTGAATGAAGAAATTTGTAAGATGGAGGAGGCCTGGGAACCAAACACATGTGTGTGTGACACAAAGACAGAGAGAGATTAAAGACAAGCCAATTGGATGTGTCATTGAATTAATGTGCGAGAAGGGGGGCAAAACTCAGCATGCAGTGGGGAAGGAAAAAATAGAATTAAAGCCTGTGTATATGCATAGCTATCTAGCTAGATATACATATATATTCTGATATATAAAGTGTAATATATATATATTTATATATGTATATATTTTCATAGGAAATGGAATTTTATGAAATTGTGTCATAAAAAATGCATTGCTCAGTGGCCAGGACATGGAAACAACCAAAAAGCCCATCAATAGATGACTGGATAAAGAAGATGTGGCACATATACACTATGGAATACTACTCAGCCATAAGAAATGATGACATCGGAACATTTACAGCAAAATGGTGGGATCTTGATAACATGATACGAAGCGAAATAAGTAAATCAGAAAAAAACAGGAACTGTATTATTCCATACGTAGGTGGGACATAATAGTGAAACTAAGAGACATTTATAAGAGTGTGGTGGTTACGGGGGGGGGGAGGGGAGAATGGGAGAGGGATAGGGGGTGGGGAGGGGCACAAAGAAAACAAGATAGAAGGTGACAGAGGACAATCTGACTTTGGGTGGTGGGTATGCAACATAATTGAACGACAAGATAACCTGGACTTGTTATCTTTGAATATATGTATCCTGATTTATTGATGTCACCCCATTAAAAAAAAATAAAATTATATAAAAAAAAAATGCATTGCTTGTTCCAAAGCTTAATAACTAAGGTCAATTCAGGAAGAGAGCTCACTCTCCCCTTCTCCAGGGGATAAACAGAGCTCTGGTTAAGTGATCTATATATAGAAAAGGCCAGCATCATAAGCAGATGAAGGCTTGATTCATGATTAATGATAGCCAGTGTCCGCTTAAGGAAGCCTTGCTCTGCCCTTAACCACAATCCTTTACGGTGGATGCCATTACCTTACATGGAACACCATCGGAAAAGGAAGAGCCTATCTTTCTAGAGTCCCCACAAATACTGTAAGTGGGATCCAGCCCATTTTCAAGTCAGCTCAAATTCAGAGGAAAGGATTTTTGTTTTGATAGGGACCAAGTAGGCCAGAGGAGGAGAAAGGCATGTCAGCACAGCCTTCTCTTTTATTACAGAAAAGAGCCAGAGCTCCGTGGTGCTCTTCTCTGAGGAGGCTTCTGAGAATGTCTCAGAAGGGACTATTTTTCTGACACTAACCCCATTATCACCCTGCGTGCACTTGGTGACTCATAGTAGATGAACTGGCACTCACAGAGCTGTGCCTTTATCACCACTGGGACAGCAGAGCCGCTGTCTCATGGTCTGACTCTTCCTCCTGAGCTTTCTCCTGGCTGTGGCCACCCTAGTGGAGCTTTTTGATACTAATGGAGACAGTTCAAAGCAAAATAGTTTTTGGGTTTTTTGGATTTTTTTTAATAACAAATGCTTTGGCCAGGTTCTGGCTCCACAAACTGCTCAGTGTCAGCCAGTGTGGAAAGTCCTTAGTACTCTCACAATATTATCAGCACAAACACTACTGCTACTAATAATATATTATTATTATTACTACCACACAGTGAAATGAAATCAGCACCACCCTATAATTCAAGCATTCTCCTGGAATTTTAAATCTGAGTTGGAGACATATTTCTTCTTCATTGACAAAAGGTAAAGGGAAACTTGCAGAACATCTCTAAAGCCTTACAGAGAATGAATCAGAATTAGATTTAAATGTCTTGCTGTCCCACTTTCCTTGCGGTGTACAGCCATGCATCTCAGGGCAAAGGTGGGAAAGGGACAGTGGGAAGTAGTTCCAAGAGCAAAAACTCCAGCCAAGGGTCATGTGTCATAGCTTTCCCTCTGTACCACTTTGGGTGTGGGGCATATTTTCAAATTGTGTATCCAAAACATATCCTGGAGAGTTAACAGTTAGTTACACAGATCATTTCTGCTAGTGACAATTATATTAACCCCAAAGCATTATGAAACCACTGGTAAAGAAATAGATTATTTTAAAGAGGTTTGTATTATGAGATAATTATAGATACAAATGCACTTGTAAGTAACAACATAGAGCATTCCCATGTACTCTATACTTAGTTTCTCCCAATGGTAACATCTTACAAATGCTACTTCTGCAAAACAGTAACTATCGACCAGGATATTGCCAGTGACACAGACACAATGCTCTGGTCTTAATCGGATATTCAGATTTCCCCAGTTTTACTTACCCTCGTTTGTGTATGTATTTAGACCTACGTGATTCTTATCTCATGTGTAGGTTTATGAACCCAGCACTGTAGTTGAGATACAAAACAGTTCTATTACCACATGATCTCTTTTATATTGCCCAAATAAAAGGAACTTTCCTCACTGAGTTGTTTGGGGGAATATTTGTAACTACAGTATTATAAAAAAAAGAAGAAAAAAACACATCCTGATCTTATAAACCAATGATTAGTATGCTTTCACAAGAAATGAAAATTAGTAGTTTATTTTCTCCTTTTTTAATTTACCCGACATCCATTTTGGGGTATTGTGCCAGATACTAAAAAAGTTAAGACACACAGTCCTTTAAATAGAGAGGTATAAATAACTTATGGTATTTCAGTAAAAACTGTAACAGAGGAACAAACAAAGAACCAGTAGAAGAAAATATTCAATCAGCTAACATGTGTAGGTCTGTTCAATATACCTAGCACTGGGGAAACACAACTTGTTAAAATACATTTAATGTCAAGTTTCTCTGGAAGAGACCATGTTCTTTTTACTCTGTACTCAATTCTTCTAAGACTGAGCACACACAAACAGAAATGTAAAAAGTTAACACAGGTCATGAAAAAATATAGATGCTGACAGACCCATTGGATTGGAGAAATTTTCTAAGGGCAAAGAACTGTGAAATTGCTTAACAAGGCCCCCATGAATGAATCTGATATATGTGGGAACTTTTATTTTACCTCCAGCACTGCTACAAGACCACTGAATTAGCCAGAATGACCATGACTAGATCATTTAATTAAATGAGTAAAATCTGCCTTGTCATAAAGAAATTTTCAATCTTCACATGAACAATCAGATTAGTGAGACCCAAATCGTCTGGTGGTATACACCTGGCAAACATGGGGTTAGCATTCCAGAGATAACAGTGTTTGTGTGTGTTTGACTCTTCCTTCAAAACTGTGCTACTACGTATCTATTTTCAGAGGGCTTCTTGACTGTACAAAAGAAATTTAAACATAGTCCTTGGTAGGCTAAATAGAGGAAGTACTCACACAAATCAGTGTAGTAAACATTGAGAAAGAATCAAATGTGTATGGTTTGTAACAGTGGGTGAATGTTCGTTGGAGAAGGTAGAACTTGAATCAGATCCAAGAACTGAACAAGTAAAGAAAAAGGAGAAAGTGTGCCCTTTGAATGAAAATTAGATAAGCACGTAGGAAACGAGCATCATAATCAAAAACAGTGAGAATACAGGCTGATTTAGAGTGTGGAATTTATACGGGGAGTTGTGAGAATAGTGGGCTCTAGATGTATGAATTGGGAAGTTAACCTTTCTGTGCCTCAGTGCTACCAGCTGTGAAATGAGGAGAAGAATTATACCCAGTTAATGGGATTATGATAAGTGTTAAATGAGATCATTGGTAAAAATCACTTCTCAGTGTGCCTTGTGTAGAAGTGCTTACTCTGTTATGACTATCATTTTTACTATGTTAATTATGTGACAATATTTTGGACAGTCTTAAATGTCATCTTTAAAAAAAACCAACAACTTAGATTTTAACCTGAAGGCAGTTGTGTGCTCATTTTAAACAGAGCAGTAAGTGATAAGATGTAAGAAGGTATTTGGATAGACAATACTAAAAGACAGTGTGAACTGTGACTGGGAAAAGCCTAAGGAGGAAGGAAAATCACCTTGGTGTGAGACAAGGAGAACCTAGTTTGGAATAGAAGGGAGAGACTTCAAAGGAAACCTGTTGGGACTTAGGGTCTAGTGCTACTACTACAATTGAAAAAAATAAGTGACAAAACTGGCCTTTTCCACAAATTCCAGAAAATAGTGTATCATGAGTTAAATTAAAAAGAAAGAGGATAATGAGTTTAATTTTGGATAACTGAATTGAAAGTGAGAGTGGGGCCCTGGCTGGTTGGCTCAGTGGTAGAGCATCAGCCTGGCATGTGGAAGTCCTGTGTTCAATTCCTGGTCAGAGCACACAAGAAAAGCAACCATCTGCTTCTCCACCCCTCGCCTCCCATCTTCCCCTCCTGCAGCCATGGCTGGAGCAAAGTTGGCCTTGGGCACTGAATATGGCTCCAGGGCCTTGGCCACAGGTGCTAAAATAGCTTGGTTGCTAAGCAACAGAGCAGCGGCCCCAGATGGACAGAGCATTACCTGGTAGGGAGCTTGCCAAGTGGATCCTGGTCTAGGCGCATGTGGGAGTCTATCTCTGCCTCTCCACCTCTCACTTAGTAAAAAAATAAATAAAATAAAAAGTGAGAGTGTAACATTCTGTATCAGTTAGGATTAGGATTCAACTATTAAAGCAGAAAAGCAGAACCAATAGAAAACAGAGATAACACACGTATATATCTCATATATATGTATCATCATATCTATATGTATATATGTATGGATACACATAAACATATAACATACATGTATGATATATATATATATGAGATTTAGTTATTATATGGAATTGGCTTATGTTTCTATCCTTGAAACCCATAGAACAGGTATTCAGAAATGAAGATCACAAGCAGGCAGGAATCCCATGAAAGCTGGCTAACCTTTGAAGTTCACAGGAAGGGGAGATCCAGGGGAAGGAAAAGCATGCAGGCTTGCCTGGTGTCTCTGACCTTCAGGGAAGCCCTATTTCTTCTTTGTATGGTTTCCACCTGCTTAAGTGAGCTTCCTTCCCTCACTCCTACCTTCAGGATAATCTCCCTTTTGATAAACTCAAGATCAACTGATTTGGGGCTTTAATTATATTTGTAAAATCTTTTACTACAGTATATAGACTGTAGTTTGATGGAATAAGTGGGAGAAGATGTGTATATACAACAAAATGGCCATTACCTTTCTTCTGCCCTCCAACTATCCTTGAAGCCTACCCTGATCAGAAACATACTAAAAAGAAAAGTCTGAGGAATGTCATTCATCCCAGCCAAGTTCATATATCACAGGGTCATCACACCCAATAGAGTTGACCTATATGTTATGAGGACAAGACTACAAATGAGCGAAAGATGCAGAAAGGTGATAGGAATTGAATTACTAACAGAGAGGTGACAATTGGGTTTATAAGAGAGAAATTATTCATCATGGAAGGACAGAGGAGGAAGTAAGTATCAACTTTGGGCAATGCTCACAATTAAACACTTACATTATGAAGAACATAAATAGCAAAGGAGTAACGTAGCTTGTAATAGTAGAGAGAGAACAATTGGAGGTTAGAAACAGAGAAGGCAAAAACTGTATTGTCAAATCATTGTCCTGCTTAAAGCATCTTATGAATCCCCATTGCCTACAAATATATATAAATACTATATACTGAAACTACTGTTCAAGGCCCTTCACTCTATGCCCAGCTAGATTTCTCTCTTCACCTCAGCCAGTTGTCTACACTCATAACCCCTCTACTCTAATCATATCAGACTACTAGCTACTTCCCAACCACAACTTTCATGCTTGCTTTCTCTCAGAACGCCCTTCCTCCTCATTTTTACCTAGCCACCACCTTTTCATTCCAACTGCCCAGTGGCATCACTGCTACTCTGTTTTGCTTTCCTTAAGCCTTAACCCCCATCCTATTTAAAAATCAGAATTGTGTGTATTGTTCTGCTGTAGCACTGACTCTATAAATATCACATTTCATGATTATTTTACTCAATTTTCAGCTTCTCAAGGATGGAGCTGTATCATATGTGTATTTAATTTCTTCATTAGCCTGTGGGACAATGTTTAACAAGTAGCAGATAATTATTGTGTGTGAAGAAATGAATCAGTTATTAAATAAACTAATACATGAAAATATTTAAGTGTCTTTCTGGAAATGAGTCACCTACCCTCAGTGTTTTCTAACTCAGAGACTTGAGAAATAGCATTCTTGGCCACATATGAGAAAGAAAGTTATCATTTATTTATTTGCCATTCATTTGTATAAAAATGTATGGTTTCTTATTGAGAGGTATAATAGAAAAGGTATTTGGGAGAAGGTCTGGTGTCACATTGTCCCTTGGTTGTCACTATAACACTCAAGAAAAGACTGCTTATTGGAACCTTCACTCACTGCTGGTGGAAATGTAAACTGGTACAGCCATAATGGAAAAAAGCATGATGATTCCTCAAAAAATTAAGAATAGAATTATCCTATGACCCAGCATTCCCTGTACTGGGAATCTTCCCAAAAACATTTGAAAATATTGGTATGTAAAGACACATGTACCCCGTGTTTATTGCAGCATTATTCACAGTGGCCAAGACATGGAAACAACCAAAGTGTCCCTTGATAGAAGATTGGATAAAGAAGATGTGGTACATATACACAACGGAATATCACTCAGACATAAGAAATGATGACATATTGCCATTTATGACAAGATGAATGAACCTTGAGAACATTATACTGAATGAAATAAGTAATCAGAAAAAGTTAAGAACTATATGATTTCACACATAAGTGGGATATAAAACTGAGACCAATGGACACAGATAAAAGTGAAGTGGTTACTGGGGTAGAAAGGAGTAAAAAGGGACAAATATACAGTGACAGAAAATGATATGACTTTGGGTGATGAGCACACAATGCAATCACTGTTCCTATGCTATAAAAATATTTATCTGAAACCTGTGTACTCTTATTGATCAATGTCACCCAATTAATTCTAATTTCTAAATAAAATTTAAAAAAAAGACTACTTATTTGCAAGTATATAAAATCCTCAAGCTGCTTCACAAATTTCTATAATAGATCACTGAGTCTAAAATGTGAAAAAGTGTGGACCAGTTCAGGAGAGCACAGACCTAAACATGAGGTCTCATTGCTGCTGGTTTTGGAAGCAAGTCACAAGAAGCATACATCCTAAGTTCTAGAAATGTCCAGAAACAATTCTGACTTGACAGCTTCCTCTCATCCCAAAATTGAAGGGATAGAAACAAGTATTGTACTGATAACCAGATTCCCAAAGGGGCCCCTTAAGGTAGCCATATTCAGAAGAAAACATCCTTTACTTGCTATTTATGAATTGTCCCCTGTGACTGGTCCCGTCCTGTGGCACATTCTTGTGCCCAGTCATAATTTGTTCTAACTGTTGCTCATTACCCCTAATTCTATAGTTTTTCTTTCTTAGGAAATAGTAATGCTAAGATTCTGGTCACCATGCCCTTCTTCTGACCTTGTCCATTTAGTATCAAAATGGGGCAGAAGAAAAGGAAGAGGAAAAGGAAAACGAAGAAACTTCTGTACCATGTAGTTGCTACATGTATACTTCCATGACTCTATATGACAAAGCAGTCTTCTCTCCTCCCAACTATCAGCTTCATTTACCCCTACTAGGGTGATTATTCCTTTCCTTAACTGCTGGTCTCTTAGCCAAGGAGCCTGAAGTGGCTATGTGGACAGCCATACCTTAAGGTTTAATGAAACTCTTGTTCTGTTTGTGCCTTTATAGAAGTGTTCCTCCTTTGGAAAAAAAGACCTCTAATGTTAATACAACCACAACATTGATTTTCTATTCTTAGTAAGTTTTAGACAGACATAATTCATTAAAGAGTCTATTTTGGCCTACCTGTGGTGGCGCAGTGGATAAAGCATTGACCTGGAATGCTGAGGTCGCTGGTTCAAAACCCTGGGCTTGCCTGGTCAAGGTACATATGGGAGTTGATGCTTCCTGCTCCTCACTTCTCTCTCTCTTTCTCTCTCTCTCCTCTCTAAAATGAATAAATAAAGTCTTTAAAAAAAGAGTCTATTTTTAAATTGAAAATCTAATAAAAGGAAATAGAAGTTCTAACAGGAAACTCTAGAATCTAGACAGTGGGTGTGTAGATGATTCACCACAAAGGACCTTGGGTTCAAATCCTGGATCTACCACCTATCACTATCAGTATATACAAGTGACTAAACCTTGGCTTGATCCATTCAATCAACAAAGTCAACAATATCTACTTAAAAGTATTTTGTAAAGAAGGAGTTGCACAGGGAGCCTATGCTAAATAGACATTCAATACAACATTCAATACAGGAATGCCAGGCCCTTCCATTTTGCTTTCTAAGATGACCCAGGCATTTCTCATGAGAGATAGAAAGTGTTTGTCATTCTGCTCCATATGTAATCCTCATGATTACAATTCAGAATAACCTCTAGCAAATATAACCTAGGAAACCAAAAAACAAATATGGGAATGTTTAAATTTTCTTAGTAACAAAAATAGCCAGAGTGACTGGTCTTTCTCAAGAGTCCACGATGTATGACTAAGAGAATTTTGAAATATCTTTTAAGTTTTCCTACTAGGGATACTGATATTACTTCAACATCTACTTCTATCATCCAAAGAACTGTGACTTTTCCCAGAGGCCATTTCAAACTTTCCTTATGAAGATATCTTAGGAAATGAACTGATTGCTTTAGAGTAGATTTTAGTACTATTCCCCATGATGATTGTGAGTACATAGATGTACAGATATAGGTATATATAAAACAAGAGAGCTAGAGCTAGGACAGGGATGGAGGTAGAGACAGAGGAGAAAGGAGAGAAATGGGGCTACAGATGAAGTTTATGTTGTTTACAGAGTAGATGGTGAAAGCTGGTGGTGGGCATGATACTGCCTACTTGTTCAGAACTTGGGCCTTGAGCTTATATACCAACTCTGTTTTTCACTATCTGTATTTCCTTGGCACACCTCTGAAACTTTATAAGCTGATTTTCCACTTGGTAAAGTGAGAAAAACATTAGTACTGACTTCAAAGAGTTACTGAGATGAATAAATGAGATTATAAATGTTGTTAAGTGCTTTTTATGGTGCTGAGCACAAATTAAGCACTCACTACATAAAAGTTACTGTTATATGTTAATGGAGCTTTCTTTTGTCTTCCAAAAATGCCACCCCAATATTGAACTTCATTCTTGTAGAGCAAAGAAACATCCCCATGTGAAGTTTCTGACTGTTGGCACGTCTGCTGGATAATGCTTATTGCACTCAGAATCCATTCCTACCCTTTCTTTTACCTACTTGTATCTGAAAGGCTCAAAAGGATATTTTACAGACTCATACATGGCTTGTTCTGGATGTGATATATATCCAATGAAGTGGACTCAGTCAGTATAGATAGGGACAACCCAGGAAATAGAACTAGCAGGCAGGATAGGAGAGGAAGAGCACTTTTGCAGGCTGGAAACCACATTGCAGGACCAGGTGACCAGTCTGTGGGTGTCAGGAAGTTATGGTCCTGACCACTGTGGAAGCAGAAGCAGAAGCTCTTTCCAGATCTCAGCACTGCTCTGGTGATGCTACCTTAGATCCAAGTGACCTCTGCTCCTCTAGCCCTTCCAAATGATTTTGTAATCACCTGTTACCCTGTGTGAAATCTCTCTGCTTAAATACTTGAGGTCACTTCCAGTTACTTCATACTGAACCCTGAGTGATCTAACACCTTCCTGAGCTCTTTCAATGCATTTTGCCTCGTTGCTGGGGCATCTGGAGACTGGACAAAATGGCCCATGTGCTATCTATTGACTACTAGGTGTAAGGCAAATGATGGCAATGTGTAAAACAAAACAAAACAAAAACCAAGCAACAATAACCACCAAAATTCAACCCCCCCTTCACAAAGCTGAGGCACCAAACATATTAAAAGACTTTTGTGTTTTGATTTATCATTTGGATTCTTCATTAGCCTGTAGGGACCATTAAAAGATTTTAGTGCACAATGGGCCACTCCTATGAATATGATTCAGTCCAAATTTGTCATTGTCAGCATGCTTCAGATTGTTTTGCTCCTTTTCTTTTGGAAAACTTGTGTACTTGGCTATCCCAGACTCAGAATATACTGTTTATTTATTCATTTATTCAATAGTTATTTACTGAATGCCTCACAATATAAGTAGGTGCTTACTATTCTAGGTACTGGGAGTACAGAAATGGACAGAAAAGGAAAACTTCTTGCCTTCATGGATATTGTAACTAAATGGGAGAGAAAGGCCAAAAAGATCATCAATCAATAATAGAATGTCAGATAGTGGTAAGGGCTATGGAGAAGAAAGAGCAGATAGGGATGGACTCCAGTGGACGTAGAAGACCCCTCTGAGAAGGTGGCATTTGATGAAGGAGCTGTGTGAAGAGAGGTTGTGAACCATGTGTTCATCAGGAGAGGAGCCCTGCTGGCAAAGGGAATGGCTAGTACCTAGGCCCTGACATGGGACAGTGCTTGACACCGCAAGTAAGCCGGGCGCGCAGGAACTGGTTGACCATGGGGGAAGAGCTGCAGGTGATGAGGCTGGAGATAAGCTGCAGCAAGATCAGGTAGGGCACTGAGAGCTTGCTTAGGCCCTTAGAATTGTTTTTAATTTTGTTTAAAAAATTAAACTTAGCAGGGTGACTTTCATCAGTAAGAGTACATAGGTTGCAGGTAAATGTTTCTATACTATTTAAATTGTTGATTATGTTGTATATTCATCACCTAAAGTCAAATTGTTCTCTGTCACCATATATTTGTCCCTCTTTACTTCCTTCCCCCACCCTGCTAACCACTCATTTTTATCCACGTCGATGAGTCTCTGTTTTATAGCCCATCTATGTGTGAAATCATACAATTCTTAGCTTTTTCTAATTTACTTGTTTCATTCGGTATAATGTTCTCAAGATCCATCCATGTTGTTGTAAATGATCCGATGTCATTATTTTTTATGGCTGAGTAGCATTCCATTGTATATGTGTACCATGTCTTCTTTATCCAATCACCTATTGTGAGACAATTTGGTTGTTTTTCTGTCTTGGCCACTGTGAATAATGCTGCGATGAACATGAGGGTGCCTGTGTCTTTATGTACCAATGTTTTTTAGTTTTGGGGGTATATACCCGGAAGAGAAATTACTGGGTCATATGGTAGTTCTATTCTTAGTTTTTTGAGGAACCACCACACTTTCTTCCATAATAGTTATACTAATTTGCATTCTCACCAGCAGTGAATGAGGGTTCTTTTTTCTCCACATCCTCTCCAACATTTGTTATTACCTGTCTTGTTGTTAATAGCTAATCTAATAGGTGTGAGGTGGTATCTCAGTGTAGTTTTGATTTGCATGTCTCTAATAGCTAGTGAAGATGAGCATCTTTTTATATATCTATTGGCCATTTGTATGGCTTCTGGGAAGAAATGTCTGTTCATGTCCTCTCCCCATTTTTTAATTGGATTGTTTGCTTGTTTGTTGCTGAGCTTTGTGGGTTTTTAAATATATTTTGGACATTAACCCCTTATCAGAGCTGTTGTTTGCAAATATCACATCCCATTAGATTGGCTGCCTTTTTGTTTTGTTGTCAGCTTCTTTTACTGTGCAAAAGCTTTTTAGTTTGATATAGTCCCAGTCATTTATTTTTGCCTTTAATTCTCTTGCCTTTGGGATCAAATTCATAAATTGTTCCCTACATCCAAGGTCCATGAGCTTAGTACCTATGTTTTCTCCTATGTAGTGTATTGTTTCAGATATTATATTTAGGTCTTTGATGCCTTTAGAATTAATTTTTGTGCAGTGGAACAAACTGTAGTCAAGTTTCATTGTTTTGCATGTGGTTTTCCAATTTTCCCAGCACCATTAATTAAAGTGACTTTCTTATCTCCATTGTGTGTTTTGGCTCCTTTGTCGAACATGATTTGTCCATATATACTTGGTTTTATTTCTAGGCTCTCAATTCTGTTCCATTGGTCTGTGTATCTATTTCTCTGCCAATATGGTGCTGTTTTGATTATCATGTCTTTATAGTATAATTTGAAGTCAGGTAGTGTGATACCTCTAGCTTCATCTTTTTCCTCACGATTGCTTTGATTATTTGGGTTTTTTTTTTATTGTCAAAATAATCTGGAGATGTTTTCTCTCAACATATGTTCCCTGATTTATCAATGTCACTGCATTAAATTTAATAAAAAAATAAAATAAAATATGCACTAATAAAAAAATTATCCTTCAAATATTAAGGAGAAATAAAAACTTTTGCAGACATACAGAAGCTGAGGAAATATATCACCAGAAAACCCCCACTACAGAAAATACTCAAGGGGGTTATTCAACCAGATACAAAGAACAAAATAAATCAAAACTACAAGTAAAAGCTCCAACAAGGTCACAATAAAAACAAGGATAATCTATGACAACAATAATATAAAAGAGGAGAGTATAAAGATCTGCAAAGAAGGATGGAGTGCAGAAGCACTCATATGACAAAGTTGTTTTTGCAGGTAGCTGTCCAATTTTTCCAACACCATTTGTTAAAGAGGCTGTCTTTACTCCATTGTATTTCCTTACCTCCTTTGTCAAATATCACTTGTCCATAGAGCTGTGGGTTTATTTCTGGGTTCTCTGTTCTGTTCCATTGATCTATATGCCTATTCTTATGCCAATACCAGGCTGTTCTGAGTACAATGGCCTTGTAGTATAACTTGATATCAGGAAGTGTGATACCTCCCACTTTATTCTTCTTTTTTAAGATTTCTGAGGCTATTCGTGTTCTCTTTTGGTTCCATATAAATTTTTGGAATATGTGATCTATATCTTTGATGTATATCGTTGGTATTTTAATTGGTAGTGCTTGAAGGATAATTTTGATGGATATAGTATTCTTTGCTGGTTATTCCTCTCTTTCAGTACTTTGAATGTTTGAGTCCACTATCTTCTGGCTTGTAGAGTTTTTGCTGGAAAGTCTGATGATAACCTAATGCATTTTCCTTTTTATGTTATGTTATTTTCCCTAGTTGCCTTGAGGGTTATTTCTTTGTCATTGATTTTTGACAATTTTATTATGATGTGCCTTAGAGTTGGTCTGTTTGGGTTGAGGTAACTTGGCATTCATTCTGTTTGCTTTTTGAATTCAAGGCTCTCTTTTTATAAGCTTGGAAAGGCATAGGTTTGGAAATTCTCATTAATTATTATTTTGAATAAGCTCTCCATTCCCTTCTCTCTTCTTCTTCTGATACACCCATTATTCTTACATTGCTTTTTCTAATAAAGTCAACAATTCTTGTAAGCTCTCATTTTTTTAAATTTGTGAGTCTTTCTCCTCTTCTCTATGTATCATCTCTAGTTACCTGTCTTTGATGTCACTGATTCTTTCCTCTATCTGACTTATTCTATTACCTAAACTTGTTACCTCAGTTTTCAATTCATGTATTGAGTTGTTCAATTCTGTTGTAAAGTTTTAATCTCCTTGGTGAGGTATTCATTTTGTTCATTAATTTGTTTTCTGAGCTCATTAAATTGTTTATTATTGTTTCCTAGCATCTTGTTGAGTATTTACAGAACTTTAATTTTGAATTCTCTATCATTTAACTCTACGGTTTTCAAATAATTGAGATTTTCTTTTCCGGAGATATTTCATTTTCTTTCTAAACTATGTTTCTGTCTTGTGTAGCCATGGTATTTAATTTCTTCTTCCTTGATTGCATTTGAGAGTGGTATTATTAAGAACAAAAAAAAAAACCCTAAAAATAAAAATTTAAAAATACAATAAAAATATAAAAATTTAAACAATAATGACAAGTAAAAGAGAAAAACCACAGAAAAAATTGAAAACAAAAAAATCAAAAGAAAAGAAAACAACCCAAAATAGAATAAAAAATGAAAGAAAATGAAATTGAAAAAGAGAAAAAAATCTAATAAGAAAGAAAGGAAAAATAAATTTTATTTTTGAGAGGTTACTGATTTCTTCCAGTAAGTGTTGCTATATTACAAGTTTTAGCTCTGAATTTCCTGGGCTGTTCTCTGCTGAGATGTTGCTGTCACAATGATGTAGGCAAGGTCACAGTTGTGTTAGTGGGTGGGGCATGTTGTGAGGGCTTTATGGCTTTGGCTTTCTGGATTTCTGACTCTAGCAATGGCGATCTCAATCCTCTGGGTACTCCTCCCCATGTCTTAACAGACCAGGAGACCAGACACAGAGTCTCTCTGTTCTTCATGGGAGAGAGTGGCTCAGTAGAGTTAGCTGTGAGGTTTGTCTCTGCCACTCTCTGTACCTGTAAGGTGAGGAAGGGAGGATCTGGGATCCTGGGAGATCACACTTCAGTTTTCTCTGTCTCTGCCAAGTACAAGCTGCAGGCAGACCATAAGAATACTGGCCATGACCCCACACTCAACAGCCACTTTGGATTAATTTCTTCCCTTCTATCTCATCATACTTCCCAGCAGAAGGAGACCCAGTCACTCCAGTTTTCCCTCTCTGTACCCCTCAAACAAAACTCAGAGAGCCTAAGCTTCCCTCCTCCCTATAGTCTGGCAGAGAAAAAGAACCCAGTCACTCCAGTTTTGTCTCCTCTCCAGAGATGACCATACGTGCATTTTATCTTCTGCACCCCCTTTTTGACCTGTCCCACCTTTAGTCCCTTTGGTGTGCAGATCTTTCTGGTGTGCTTGTGTCCCAGCTGGAGTGCCTTCACTGCATTATAGTGGTTCAATTTGTTGAAATTTCAAGGGGAACCTGACCAGGCAGTGGTGCAGTGGAAAAAGCGTTGGACTAGGATGCAGAGGACTCAGGTTTGAGACCCCAAGGTTGCCAGCTTGAGCATGAGCTCATCAGGTTTGAGCAAAGCTCACCAGCTTGAGCCCAAGGTCACTGGCTTGAGCAAGGGGTTACTCGGTCTGCTGTAGCCTCCCGGTCAAGGCACATATGAGAAAGCAATCAATGAACAACTAAGGTGTCACAATGAAAAACTAATGAATGATGCTTCTCATCTCTCTCCATTCCTGTCTGTCTGTCCCTATTTATCCCTCTCTCTGACTCTCTCTCTGTCTCTGTAAAAAATAAAAATAAAAAAGAAATTCAAGGGGAGAGATCAGAAGTATCTCTCACATCACCATTATTCTGATATCATCCCTTAGATTTTTTTAAGAGTGATAAGAAACCATAAAGTGGAGTGACATTATTTGACTTAATTTGAGGATGATTCTGGCTTCTGAGTGGAGGAAACACGTTAGGAAGCAAGAGTACAGGAAGGAAACCAGGTAAAAAGTTATTGCAATAAGACAGAAAAAAGATATTGATAGAGAGATTGAGTGAAGGTGGTTTGTTGGGAAGGACGTTCAGGAAGAGCATGTGTGAAGGGAGTAAGGGAGGCAGGACTGAGCAGAGGAAAATTGTGAACTGTGAATCACTTGCAATTTAAGCTTCAGTCAGTCCCACAAGCAGCATGGTTAGACACTCAGAGAATCTAGAACTGAAGCAAATGGGGCCCAAGACTCTATAAGCCTTCATTAAACAATTATTAGATACTGGCTGCACCTGGGGAATGAGTGTAGCCTTGAGTGAGGCAGCAACCTTCCATGAAAGGTTCCAATTCCTGGAAAATGACAAAGTGGTGAGTCATCAGCAAGCAGCATTTCCACCAAGTCAGGGGAATGTATTCTTCAAATATAACAGAGGGCACCTCGTCATCTATAACAAGCTATCCCTTGTGTTATCTGCATCCACTTGCTTCTTATTTCTTCAATCTACCTTGCAAATGTTTCTCTAGGATTCTGATCTGTTTTTTTTTTTCTTTTTCTGGGGAAAGACTGGTCTGATGGCTATAACTGCAACTTACCTTCCTTACTGGCCATTCTAGATTCTCCACACTTGACTGGTACTGGTAACTTCTGGGATGGGGTAACTCAGACCTCACCCCTAGGAGCTATGAGGCTCAATTACCATACCCTTTTGTGGCCTTTGTCCACTTACCATCAAAATGTGGCAGAGGAGACCCAAGAGATGCTCTGTCGGTCATTTGGGTGCCCAGTGTATTCTTCTCTGACTCCATCAAGCTAGAGCAGCCCTGCTTCCTCCTAACAATCAGCTTCATTTACCTCAACTAGATAGTGATTCCTCTTCTTGCCTTCTGGTCTCTTGGCCAAGAAGCCCCAGGTTACTGAGTAGTGGCTGTACCTTGAAGTCTAATAAAAACTTCTGTGTTTCCTGGTAGAAACATTCCTCCTCTGGGAAACATGACCTCCAGACTCACAAAACCTAGACTCACAGGGATGGAAAGCACACATTTTCCAAGCAGGTCACTGGGAGTGAAGGGAAGTAGTTATTCTTACCTCTACCTCATAATTTTCAAATTCATATATTCTCGTTTTTAGAGCACCATATAATGGCCTTAATTTAAGACATATATTTTTTTCCTCATCTCCAAGCTGGCACCAGAGTTTCACCTTCATAAGTATAGCCTGTAACTCTATCAAGCCAGAAGTTTTCTGAGTACAGTGGCATGTGACTGATCTGGAAGATCCAATAATCACAAGTGTAGTGATTATCAGTGCTGGGATTTAATACAGTCCAACAATAAATCCCATTTCATGATCACTTTGTCATTTTTTTCTGGGGGAGATAACATCTTAATAACCAGTGTGTTGTTCATGGGCCTTTCTCTTCTCCTAACCTAGAAGACTTGAGACCAGTTGATGTTAATTAAGCCCCTGCACAGCTCTTTGTTAGGATAATGTAGAGCAGCAATGTCAAATAGCCAGCATAACAAAGTTGTTTGACTTTTTAAAATTCCTATCAGTCTAACTTGATTCAATCAGGTGAACTTCTCTTTATCAGAAACCCAATAACTTTCTCACTTGGCATGAAGAGGCCTCTTGGAGCCAATTGAGTTACCTCCACCATAGAAGGAGTGAGGGAAGGCTCTTGTTTCCCCTGCAGTGGGTCATTCTGCCACATAGTTTCAGAGGCTGATTTAGCATGCAAAAATTACCTGCTTTATTTATTGATTGATTCATCAGGACACGAATATGGGCAAAAGACCTGTCTGGTGACATGCCACAGCTCTGCTGTTGTCTCTATACCTGTGGCCCAAAGTGAGGACTTATATCTTCCATATTGTGTCTGCTGGTCCAGGCAGGGCACGTGCCTTTATGACAAGTATACTCCTCTCCAGTCTGTTTCTTTTCTGGCATATCTTGCCCTGAGTGAAATATACCTTCTAACATTAGAATTTTTTATTTAATATTTTGCTTTCTCAGGAGTCTGTCTTGGTCATTCCTAAAATCAATTGCTTATAATTTCTGGGGACATTTTAATAATAAAATTCCTGGGGTTCTAACCTAGGAGTTTCTCATTCACTTGGTCTGAAGCAAAGCCCCAGCAATATATACTTTCAGAGTAAGCTTTTTGTTAAAGTATAACACACAGAAAAGTTCACAAAATGACCTTTTGATATATATAGTTCAAATAATTGTCATAAAGTATATACACTCATGTAACTAGTATCTCCTAGAACAGGGGTCCCCAAACTTTTTACACAGGGGGCCAGTTCACTGTCCCTCAGACTGCTGGAAGGCCGGACTATAAAAAAAAAACTATGAACAAATCCCTATGCACAGTGCACATATCTTATTTTAAAGTAAAAAAAACCCCCAAAAACAAAAAAACAAAAAAACAAAACAACAACAAAAAAAACTGGAACAAATACAGTATTTAAAATAAAGAACAAGTAAATTTAAATCAACAAACTGACCCGTATTTCAATGGGAACTATGGGCCTACTTTTGGCTAATGAGATGGTCAATGTCCGGTTCCATATTTGTCACTGCTAGCCGTAACAAGTGATATAACGTGCTTCAGGAGCCGTGACGCGTGCGTCCCACGTCACCGGAAGTAGTACTGTACGTGAGTGACGCCGCACTTTGCAGTGCCACCACATACATTACTCCAGGAGCACAGGGTGCAGATGCATCCTGTGCTCCTCTCACTGACCACCAATGAAAGAGGTGGCCCTTCTGGAAGTGCAGCGGGGGCCAGATAAATGGCCTCAGGAGGCCATATGTGGCTCGCGGGCTGTAGTTTGGAGACCCCTGTCCTAGAACATCATTAGTTCTACCCTCTTCCTGCTCCATCCCAGGTGTGATCCTCCTCAAAGTTATCACAATCCTGATTTCTAACCCCATACATTAGCTTTGCCTGTTTGTAAACTTTATATAAATGGGTTCATGCAGGATACGGCTTTTTTTCCCCTCAATATTATGTTTGCAGAATTTATAAGTCTTGTTTTATGTGACACTAGATTGTTTATTCTCATTTCTTTATAATAGTCTATTGTATGACTGTACCGTAATTTATTAATGTATTTTGCTGTTGACGGTCTTGTTTCTTTTCTTCTTTTTCCATTATGAGTCGTACTGCTATGAGCATTCTTAAGCACGACTTTTGGTACAAATGTGGATGCATTTCTGTTGGATCTATACGTTGGATCTATTTCTGGTTCAGATGGTGTGCATGTGTTCAGCTTTAGCAGGAACTCCCAGTGTTTCAAAGTGGTTCTACCAATTTACATTTCCAGTGGAAGACAAGACCAGTTGCTCTGCATCCTTGCCAATAGTTGGCAATATGTATGAGTCTTTTTTATTTTAGTTATCCTGATGGTGTTAGTGGTATCTCAATATGGTTTTAATTTGAATTTCTCTCATGAATTTGGGAACCTTTTCATAGTTGTTATCATTTGAATATTCTTCCTCTGAAAGTATCCTGATCATATTTTTTGCCTGTTTTGGTATGTCTCTCTTCTTACTTATTTGTTTGATTCCTCTCAGTATGTGTGCATTGAAAGTATCTTCTTCCACACTTTGACCTGTCTTTTTACTCCCTAATGGTAACTTTTAATTAACTGAAGTTCTTAGTAGTTATATTATCCAACTTTACCTTTATAGTTAATGCTTCTTATTTTCTATTTAGAACTATTTGCCTTTCCCAAAGTTATAGTTTTTTCAGGATTCATTTATTTTTTAAAGCTCCATGATTCTAATGCATTGCCAGGTTTAAAATTCTGATGCTGAGTACTTGAAATCTATTAAATAATGTTACATACTAGAGGAAGTGTCTCAGGTCTGAGTTCATGATAGTGAAGTTTGGTCCAAAGTCAAAAATATTTTCTCTAAAGCACCAAATAAAAGGAGGGGTTTTAAAAGCAGAAGCTTAATATCAAGGCCTGTTACATATATGTGGGGTACATATTGTCAGTAAAAAAATAAGCAAGATCAGATTGCTGTATTAATATCAAATTTTGGACGAGGAGAACTGAAGAGCTTCCAAGTTCCAGAGTCACAGGCTAAAAAGGCACAAGGGTCATGAAGCACCCCCAATAAGAAAAGAAGTTGAGCCTAACAGCCTAGGCCATGTCTGGGCATGTCCTCTATGTCCTTCATGGTCACGATCAACCTCTCAGTGTCTTCCATTCCTGTTTTGAAATGATTTTACGTCCACAACTAATTTGAATTCTGATCACATTTAGAAAGTGATACTATCAGTAGACTGGTCTAATAAAATATGTTATAGCTTGAGAATTTATTTGAAAAACTAGTTTCTCATCCCAGCTTGATTATATTTTTATATTTTTCAATAAGTGTCAAATTTAAAACAAGTAATTTGACACTTGGAGCTACTAAGATCTCTCAGTCTCTGGAGTCAGACTTGTGTGGTTCAAATTCTTACCTGGGCTTTTGGCCAAATTATTTCATTTCTCTGTGTCAGTTCTCTCATTTGTTAATTAGAGATAATAATAATATCTACTTCTTAGATTTTTCATGAGGATTAAATGGGTTAAATATGTTAAGTATGGGAGGGGCACAGAGAAAACTAGACAGAGGGTGACGGAGGACAATCTGACTCTGGGTGAGGGGTATGCAACATAATTTAATGACAAGATAACCTAGACATGTTTTCTTTGAATATATGTACCCTGAATTATTAATGTCATCCCATTAACATTAATAAAAATTTATTAAAAAAAATATGTTAAGTATTTATAATTTCTGGCATATAAGAAGTACTCAATACATCTTGGATATAATGATTCTATACTACCTGATTTAATGTCTGTAAAATATTTTGAGTTTCTTATAATTAAAAATTATATTAACACAATTAAAAATTACATTTCAAGACAATGAAAGCCATGCATTCAGAATTTCTCAGATATTACTCACACAATTTAGAATAACTTCATCTCCACCCCTTATTCACTATTTTATCTCAGAGATCTATAGTACTATCCAATAACTATTATCTATCTTTCAGGATATATTGGCTTGAAAATTGCCAAAACCTAAAAAAAAATCATTATCAGAAAAAAACATCCTTAACTGCAAATAACTATGAAATGCTCCATGTCATCATTATAGAGCAATAGTTAGGTCTTTGTCTTTATTCAGGTAACAGTAAGTTAGCTCTACATTTTTGGCAAAGTAGGACACTAAATTGTGGGAAAACTTTTATCTGATTTCACAGATACCAGGGAGGGTCCACCACACAAAACCACAACTACTCCCTCTAATGGCTGTTTTCTAGAATTTCATTTGTAGACCTTTGAAAATCCCATTAGTTAAATCTATTTTTGTGAGAACATTAAGAGTGTCAATTCTTAACATTATCCTATATATTTTTCTAATTTTGTTTTTTCAATTACATTTTATATTTTATGTTATTCTGTATTAGTTTCAGAGTAAAGCATCATATACTTTACAAAGTAGTCCCCCAATATTTCAAGTAACCACCTGGTACCATATGTAGTTATTACAATATTATTGACTATATTATTTATGCTGTACTTTACATACACAGGACTATTTTGTGACTATCATTTTATAGTTATTAATCCCTTCACTCTTTTACTCAACCCCCCACCTCCCTCCCCTCTGACAACCATATTAGTCTGTTCTCTGTATCTATGAGTCTCTGTTTTGTTTATATTGTTCTTTAAATTATACATATAAGTAAAATTATATAGTATTTGTCTTTGTCTGACTGAATTATTGCACTTAGCATAATACTCTCTAGATATATCCATGTTGTCACAAATGTAAGTTTTCATTCTTTTTATGGCCAAGTAATATTCCATTTACATATGTACCACAACTTTTTTATCCACTCACCTGTTGACAGGCAGTTGGGCTGCTTCTATATCTTAACTATTGTAAATAATGTTGCAATGAACATAGAAGTGGACATATTCTTTCCAATTAGTGTTTTGTGTGTGTGTGTTTTTTTATCTTTTTGAATACTCAGAAGTAAAATCACTTGTTCATAAGGCAGTTCCATTTTTAATTTTTTGAGGAAATTCCATACCGTTTTCTATACTGGCTGTACCAATCTGCGTTCCCACCAACAGTGTACCATCTACTATATTTTCTGAAAGCACTTTTTCTAAGAGATAGAAAAGAAAGCCTTAGGATATAATCTCAAAATGAAAGTTGAAAAGATACCAGAAAGTTGGGGGGAGGGGAGAATATAGGATGGGAGTTATATTGAAAGCCAGTTTTGCTTGCTTACATAATTTTGTGTGAATGCAACACTAGTTACTCCGTACATTGAGAGTAATCATATACTCACCCTAATGTAATATCACGTAATATCTGGAATTGACAAATGATCAGTTTCCAGGCTGGAAAAGCAATTGTTTGTCAAACTGAAAAATTGTTTGATACTCTTACATGAATTGTCCTACTCTTTGGTAAGAGTGAACTTCATTGATTCCAACATTTGAAATTTAAAAATTGGTCAAAGAAGACTTAGTTATCTTTAGCTAATTTGGATCCAACTCTAAGCTATATGAAAATTTTCAGTTTCCAAAGGGAAATTATTTTAGGAGGATACTAGGCAGAATGGCCATCCAAGTTGAAAGAATGGCCTTATTCTTGTCAGTGAGTTGATCTTTTTTATAATAGCAGTCACAGCAAAATCATTCATAGTTCTCAGAAGTCATCAGCAGAGTCTATGCTTGGCAAGCCTCAACTGTTCTCTGCCTCAGAGAATTACTTTCTAATTACTAAAAACATGATATGGTTGAAACAAGTTTTGTTGGCTCCGACCTAGTGTATAATTGATTAAAAAGTTGAGGCCCAGTGTAGCCATACAGAAGCAATCTGTGGGGCTGTTGCTGGGAATATGTGAGTGGGTGGGTGCCGGGTTTTCTCCTCATTGTGGGATTTGGGAGTTTGATTACATGCCATGTCTTTGGAAATTAAGAACTGTTGATATTCAAGAATAATAAAGAAAAGGCATTTCCAGGAATGGAAGGCTATGTAGGCTAATTGTATCAATGTGGCTTATTGCCCCAAGGGCATTGGCTGCTGCAGCCATTTGATATGACTAAGACGTTAAAATAGCAGGAGAACACTTACTAGATGGAAAAAGTTTATCCTTATGGCCAGTTCCACTCTCTTGATTGAAAAAAATGTTGGCCACTTTGACTGGGGTATTCAGAAGGTGGGAAGTAAAATGGGCTCTGTGAAGTAGGTGGGAGGGTGAGGAGAAAAATCCAGTGAAATCAAAGCAGCCCTACTTGGAAAGGGTCATCTAAGGAAGTGGAAGAGTTGAATGCCCTTGGAAGAATTTTTCTCAGCTAGTTCATGGTGTGGTGTTCTGACACCGTGAACTCTGAGGAGAAATCAAACCAGTGCTCAACCCCCCAACCTCCCTCCCCTCTGACAATCGTATTAGTCTGTTCTCTGTATCTATGAGTCTCTGTTTTGTTTATATTGTTCTTTAAATTATACATATAAGTGAAATTATATAGTATTTGTCTGACTGAATTATTGCACTTAGCATAATACTCTCTAGATATATCCATGTTGTCACAAATGTAAGTTTTTATTCTTTTTATGGCTGTTTCCCGGAATGCCAAATCTCAGGGTGTTACCCAGTTATTCTCTTGGTTTGTCTAAACATGGCAAGAGTTCGTGGGAAATATTGCAGTCTGCATTACTTAGCCATTTGAATGGTGAGTTCAAAATACATTTTTAGTCATTGCAGTAGCATGTTGCATTTACAGAACAAAGATGACTCACCAAATCAGAGGATGTCTGTTGCTTGTGGCATCATTATGACACATGAATGCACTCTTCTCTCAGCTGTGAGAATTGTGGAGCCTGGTCTGTGTTCCAGCTTTCTGCTGCTCTGCTGTCCTCTCTGCAGCACCACAAAGCTGCATTATGCCCCAGGATGTCATCCCTGAATGTGATCTGGGTCTTGTCCTGGGGGTAAAAGCAGAGTCATGCTCATTCCTGCTTCTGCTCTTCCACTGAACTTGATGATCTCTATACTTCTTTCCCTACCTTCTCCCAGCTCATTCAGTTCAGCTCATTTTATTTCAGCAAATAACCATTGACTGACTAGCCAGTGTCTGACCCTGGGAACACAAGAGTGACCTGCAATAACTCATAGTCTAGATCAAGTTTCTTGTCTACACATCATATGGATTTCTTCTTCAGCCTTCTGCAATTTGGTTCCTGTTTTTGCCATTCAATAGCTGTATGACATTAGCAAGTTACCTTTTATGTGCCTTACTTATTTCATTTTAGTATTATTATAAAGATTAAATGAGCTAATACTATATAATAGACCATATTATATAGTTAAGTGCTTCATAAATATTGCCTGTTATGCTCAGTAAGAAGGCCCTGTTTTATACTGGATATCACTTATTGGCTATGTTTACTTGATTTGTCACATGCGTTTTATTATGTCTTGCTTTTCCCCTTTCTTGTTCCAGGTATGATATTTTTAAAAAGCAGCTGCATTTCATGCACTTTGAGAAAAAGAATTGCACCTTTTAATTTCTATGTGTTCTACATACTACATAACAGTGCTAGATGTGCAAAGGCTAATGCAAAACCCACTGGTTAAGAATGAGTGTTAGTAAAAAGAAAGACCACTTCTTACATATAACTTACAAAGTGTACCTTATAACTGCCTCCATGCCTCTTTCTGATAATTTCAGTCTTTCTTTTCCTACATACTCCTCATCTATCCTCTGAGTATCTTTTCCCATTAGATGAAAGCAAGATCAAGGAATATGCCATACAACATTTGATAGCATTTGGTGTCTTCTTGAGCAGTGGTTTCTTTAAAGCCAAAAACCTGCCTTTCCAAACCTGTTGGGCCTTTTCTGTTGTTGTTGCCAATTTAGTCAGACTATTCACATAGCTGCCATTTGCCTTTCCAAGCATATACTTCCAAATACTACTGTCCCAGACCTGTGGCAGACACTGTAATAATAATGTGTGTGCAAATTTTATGCAGCACTTACTTGGAGTTATAAAAACATTAGAAGTAGGTGGAAAACCAGCCTGAGAGTTTAAGAAATTTGATCACAATCTCTAATGAATAAGGAGTAGATGCATGACTCACTTTCATCCTTCAACTTCAAGTCAAATTTTCTTTCTTTATTCTAGGTTTTTTCCTCATGCAACTGAAAAACCAAGATTACAACAAGTAAAAAGAGGACAGGCTCATGTGTCTACAGAGTGAAATTAAGCTCCAGTTGCTTATCTTTTAATATCAGCCCTGTCCAGAAGACAGTTTCTCTGCAAACTTGACCAGCCCTAGGAATAATTATTTAGGGGTCGTGAAGTACCACCCCCACAAGAATGTCAGAAAGTATATTTTTCAATCAGGACTGAGAAGAAGGAGCCTTTACTTCCTCTGAGGTCTGGAAGCAGGAGAATTACTCCTGAGAAGGGGTTTCTTTCACAGGGGCTTCTTCCCCCATCAGTGGAGTTATGATGGTATGGATGCCAACCTGTCATCCACTCTTTAGTCTGGTGTCACTGGGCATCTCTGATCTAGAAAAAAACAGTCATTCCTCTGGTATAAATATATATAACTGCAGCACACAGAGGGCAGAGTAGGTCTGACCAAGGACCACATCCATGTTCACAGATGGCACCATGGATCCAGAGCAGGGAGCTCTGCTGGACACAGTTTATGCACCCCTGCCTTTCTGTCCTCCACCTGTATTATCAGTTGCCTGGTTCTGGCCAGAGTGGATTCCATACTGTTTCTACAGCTGTGGAGCTGAGTCATCACTGCCATTCCAGCCTACTGCATGGCAAAGAGGAACACTGTTACTACACACTCATCAAAGTTGCCTGCAGGCTTTGGCTTTTGGGGAGCTTTCCAGAGACATCAGTGATGCTGCCTAAAAGCACCGGGTTCCATGAAGCCGGCTTTGACCAATCAATGTCAGGGCATGGAACAAACTCTTCTCTCTTCTGTCTCCTGGAGAGTCTGTTCTCAGATGGCCACTCTGATGGTGTCCCCAACAATTAAGCAATTAACTATGCTTGTTACCAAGTGGTGGCCAGGTGGCTTACACACCCCCTCACTTTTGTTCTTCTTTGTTCTGTTCCAAACTCTTCATTTCCCCACGTTCCCAATAAAGAGGCAGTATGTGAGTTTGTGCTCTTAGGCTCTGTTTCTAGGAATCTGAGCTAAGGCAAGTGCAGAAGCATGCCACAAGTTCAGATACTGAAATAACTTCTTTAACCCCCTTCACTCCAAACCCATCTGGCTTCCACCACTATTGCTCCACCACTGTCTTCATGTCACAAAATCTTCTTCATCTTTGATTTTTAAGGAAACAACGTAACTGTCTAAATAGAAGCACTTGGCTTCTTGTTCCTTTTTCAAGCCAACTACCTAAAAACTGTCTCTGCAGGGCCATGAAATGCTCTGTCTTCTGAGACAGCTTATTGGATTTTGGAACATCTCTAATTGTTATTATAGTGTTTCTAAATTTTCATATCAAGCCAAAATTATCCTCAGCCCTTTGAGAACATCTATCCATTGGTTTAACCGTGCCCTCCAGAGTCCCAGCAAATACTTCCTTAACTCTGTGAAGTCAATTAGCTATCCTGAGCTCATCAAAACTTCTGGTCTCCAAAAAAATTATTTCCAATTCCTTCTACTATTCTTAATATATTATTTTTTGGAGGGCTCTCATAATTCTATTCTTAGTTATTGTTGTGTTGTGTTGTGTTTTTCTTTTTTTGTCGCAAAGAAAGTTTCCTAAAGCGTCAAAACTTGTGTGACTCAAAGCTGAACAAAATAATGGGGCCTCATGAGAGAAATAGAAGAAAAATGACATCAAGACCCTTCTTTCTTTCTTTATTTTTTCTGGAAGAGTAAACTTCCTCTAATTTGTGGCACATGTAAAGTTATGTGTGGGTGGCCAGTTAGAGACAAGGAGTCCAGTGGACAACAGCCTATCCTGGACCTTCATTTTCAACTTGGGAAAGCAAGCTGAGTATTCAGAGTCTGTAATGTAAGCTCTTTCCACAAGGACAGTGTGTGTGTGTGTGTGTGTGTGTGTGTGTGTGTGTGTGTGTGTGTGTGAGAGAGAGAGAGAGAGAGAGACAGACAGACAGACAGACAGAGAAAGAGAAACAGAGAGAGAGAATCTGGTTCTTAAAAAGTAGTAGGCACTTCAGTTCAATCTCAAGAGTCTATGGTGGTAGAAACCAGAGCTAGAAGCTGATACTAATTGGGAAGAAAGTAAGGCATGTGCTATTTTAAAATATACCGTGCATTAACCTTGGTGGTGGGAAAAGCACTCTGTCTTTCTTAGTAAGAGGGTAAGAAATAATGTACTTTTTATACTGACAGCAGACACAGAATGCCATGAGCTTGAAATCACTACTTGACACTGAATGCTTAGATACCAGCCAGTCAGGAAAATCCTGCTCCATTTCAGTACATTTAGAGACAGATCTGAGCCCCAAACCCAGGAGATGTGTATAAACACAGCAGAGGTAAAGGAGCCCTCACTCTCAGCATGGAACGTTTCCTTGATGAGTGGTCAGCAGGTCTGGTTTCTATTTAACTGCCTCCTGTCATCATAGCATATTAGAAATAAAATTGCACCGACAACCAGTATAGAGGCAATATATCTCCCAGTCATTGAGACTTGTCAGTCTGGTGTTTGGTATTTTAAATAAAGGTCTTTAATAATTACAACAACATAGTTTGCAACTGATAAAAAATGAAAGGCCCCACTAAATTTGATGATGGAAAAGAAAGTATGTAACCACAAATATAAAGAAGAAGAGATATATTAAAAACTAACAGTCTTATAAGAAATGTCTTCTAAGTTTCCTGGAATTAGTATTAGATCCTTCTCCATGATTCCTATATGATTCTTAGAACCATTGCCAATAGTTTCGAAGTGTGGCCTGGTTTGATGAAGAAATTGTATCTATCCTCCCTCCCAAACAGTCCTAGGACTGAGAGGAAAAGTCTGCTCTCACCATCAGCCACCTATTCCATCTCCATAGAGCTCAGGAAAATCTTCACGTGGAAACAAAAATTGTTTACATGAAGAAAAGGGCACCAGAGATCAGATCAAGTTTGACCTTTATTTCCTTAAGTCGGCATGGGAGTATACAGAAATCAGGGGAAGAGCTGTGGCTAGTTGCACTTTGACTCTAGTTGAATGAGATATCCAAGGTGCAAAAATGCTGCAGCTAATATTTGAATGACATAGAGCTCTGCACTCCTACCTCTGACTCCATCTTCATTGCCAACTCCCTCTCTCTGTCTGTCTCCTTCTCCCTTCCTTTATCTCTAAAATCAATAAAATAAACATAAAAAACAGGCTTTTCAGATATTTGGTTCAATTTAAGTTTCATTGAGTCCCTCCACCCTTGGCCTAATCCACCCACAGATCATAGTCACACTCAGATACACACAAGCTTCCCTGCTTTATGTTCGCTGCTGCTAGGCCAGGGACTCAGCTTCCCCTGCCATGATTCTGCTCTCCAAATTGGATTTTTGTTCTTGGCAGTCTTTCTTCCTCTGTGTGACAGAAGGGGTCAGTTCCATTCTTCCTATAGATACCATGATGGTCTGGAGTAGAGACTTTCTTCTTCAACTCCAGTACTGCAGGATAGAATTTATATCTTAGGCATTGAGTCAGCAGAGAGCTGCTGGTCCCACTATAAGAGAGCTGCTGATCCCACTATAAGAAGAGATCAGGGGGCCCTGGCCAATTGGCTCAGCGGTAGAGCGTCGGCCTGGCGTGCGGGGGACCTGGGTTCGATTCCCAGCCAGGGCACATAGGTAGGAGAAGCGCTCATTTGCTTCTCCACCCCCCCCCTCCTTCCTCTCTGTCTCTCTCTTCCCCTCCCGCAGCCAAGGCTCCATTGGAGCAAAGATGGCCCGGGTGCTGGGGATGGCTCCTTGGCCTCTGCCCCAGGCGCTAGAGTGGCTCTGGTCGCGGCAGAGAGACCCCCGGAGGGGCAGAGCATCGCCCCCTGGTGGGCAGAGCGTCGCCCCTGGTGGGCGAGCCAGGTGGATCCCGGTCGGGCGCATGCGGGAGTCTGTCTGACTGTCTCTCCCCGTTTCCAGCTTCAGAAAAATACAAAAAAAAAAAAAAAAAGAAGAAGAAGAAATCAGGGGCTGGGTGAACAGGAGTAAGGGAGTAAGGAAATAGTATAGATAAGGAAGAAAATATAGCTTCATACTGGCCATGTACTGGTTTTACAGACATTCGTTTCAAAAAGCACGTGGTCTCTGATCCTCTTGTAATTAATTCTTCCTTGATAAAGCAGCAAAATGTCATAAAAAAAGTGCTGAATTGGAAAGTGCTGAACAGGAAACTATTCATGAAACTTCTAATAAGTAATTTTTCCACTCTGTGCCTTCTTTTTCTTATCTATAGATAAGATTGTCATATGAGGTCACTGTAGTGCTAAGGCAGTGTAATTCTCAGGTTTTGACACAGGGGGATTGTGAGATAATAAGGTAAATTGGAAGAAAATCTCCCAGCCTGGAGCAGTTAAGTAGTAATTTCAAATTAAAAAGGATTTGCTGCATATTTAACATTAAGTAGGTATTAGCTGTTAATCTTTAGCCAAGTTGGCTTCAATATTTGACATTTAAATTAAATAATCATATGACATTTAATAATAAAGTCACTGTATGTTAAACAAATACTACTTGGTTATTGAAACCATATGTTATTCTAATGCCATTGTGAAGGATTCACATGTTTTCAATAACCATCTGATTTTTATTTCATACAGAGCACAGAGCATGTACTGTACCATGAAAAGCTATTTATGTCCTTTCCAGATTATTATTTTTAAATAAATGGGTTTGACTTTCCTACTTAATGATGTATTTACCCATTGTGTAGATACCGCCAGTGAAGAAGTTATGCTTGTAACAGCCAGTCTTCTTGAATTCTCATCATGTTGTACCTGAATTGACTGAGTTGAACAATGAATGATTGCTACAACTGCCAATCAATGCTTCACTTTGCCCATGTGATGCCAAAAGATTTTATTGAATTGATTGGCAGGAATGCAAACATTTCTATTCTTCCATCCAAGTACTAACCAGGCCCCACCCTGCTTAACTTCCGAGATGAGACGAGATCGGGTGCGCTCAGGGTGGTATGGCTGTAGACAAATTTCTATTCTTAATGCCTCTCCAGGATCATAAAAGTCATTGCCTTAAATACAATGTTTCTATTTTCATTCTTCTCTCATTCTAATAAAGTTTGCAGTCACCAAACATGAAATATGAATGTTTTGTGTTTTTTTTTCTGAAGCTGGAAACCGGGAGAGACAGTCAGACAGACTCCCGCATGTGCCCAACCGGCATCCACCCGGCACGCCCACCAGGGGCGACGCTCTGCCCACCAGGGGGCGACGCTCTGCCCACCAGGGGGCGATAATCTGCCCATCCTGGGCGTCGCCATGTTGCGACCAGAGCCACTCTAGCGCCTGAGGCAAGAGGCCACAGAGCCATCCCCAGCGCCCAGGCCATCTTTGCTCCAATGGAGCCTTGGCTGCGGGAGGGGAAGAGAGAGACAGAGAGGAAAGTGCGGCGGGAGGGGAAGAGAGAGACAGAGAGGAAAGTGCGGCGGAGGGGTGGAGAAGCAAATGGGCGCTTCTCCTGTGTGCCCTGGCCAGGAATCAAACCCGGGTCCTCCGCACGCTAGGCCGATGCTCTACCGCTGAGCTAACCGGCCAGGGCGAAATATGAATGTTTTTATTGCTTCACTGTACTCCATTTTCTCAACTACTGATAATTTGTGTTTTTAGTATAAATATATTCACAGTGTCCTTGCAGCCCTTGTTTATACCAATGATATATCAGTTATGTCCACTGCCTCTAGGACAAAGGAAGGGAGAGAAGTAATGAGTGACAACAACACACCTGTGTTAATGTATTTTAGTGTGTTTCCACCCTACTTTTGTGGTGAAGCCTGTTAGGAAAGGCTTCACAGTTGCAAGAATCAGTTACCTTGCTGAAGTGCTATTTAAAGGCATATTTTTAAATCTGGTAATCATTAAAATTCTATGAAGTGCAGAGATGAATGTACATTTTATGTTGTGTTTAATATTAGTTATGCTATGAGCTAGAAAGAAATCTGTGAAAGGAGCTTTAGATACTACTATAATCCACACCTGAATTTTAAAGATGATTAATAACCCAGAACACTTAAAAGCTGACCCCAATTCACATAGCTAGGTAATAGTAGAGTTGCAGCCAAATTCAGGACAAATAAGTCGATCCTTATACCACATTTTTGTTTCTTCTTTTTTTCAATCAGTAAGGTGGAAGTATTTATCAATCTTGGCTTTCCCATTGCATTCCCAGATGATCTGTGAGCACTTTTTTTTTAATATCTTATAATTGTCTCCTGTTCTATCTCATCCTTGAGATCAGCTACAGATATCTAATTATGAGAACTTGGACAGAAACCAAGGGGTTAACACTGACCAAGGAGTGGTTCTTCCTGGTATCTTAATTTCTGAATCTTCATTCTCTTTCAGAGGCCACATTCTCTGCTTCCTGGTATTCCACTGTGGCCTGAATTTGTCATGGATGTGATCTCATTGATTCTCTAAATACATAACATGTGAGTTATCCTGGGACCTAAAGTCATTGCTCAAACTTAGCTGTATCTATATAAATTATAGATGAATCCTTTAGAACTATCTTGGCTGAAAATTTGGATCAGACTGGTCAGTAGCACTATTGACTTGGTGGTGTGATTTAAATAACTGACTCCTTTAGGATTTTATTAATGGCACAGCTGGGTAGGACAAAGCTAAATCCAGAATCTTGGCTGTAGTGCTATAACAGAGCCTTTAAACTAATTCATAATAAGGCATAAATGGCTGTGAGGACATAACAGAGCTTTATCAAAGAAAAAGGTTTTGGTCAGGGAAAGAGGAACATTAAAAATAATGCTAATGGAACAAGGGGCATCATAAATTCTTGCCAAAAATGTAGCCTGAATCTTTTCAAACTTTTTTTTAATTTTTCCATTGATTTGAGAGTGAAAAAAGAAAGAGAGGTGGAGAGAGAGAGAGAGAGAGAGAGAGAGAGAGAGAAAAGCATCAACTCATTGTTTCACTTGTTCCATTTAGTTGTGTACTTATTGATTGCTTCTCATACATGTTCTGATCGGGGTGGAAATTGTGGTGATCTCTGGATAGCCTGTTCAACGCTTTATCCACTGAGCCACTGGCCAGGGCCTCTAACTTCTTGATCTACTATCAATTTATAGGAGAAATTAGAATAAAGAAATGTGTCAACTCCATAGGAAAAATCCTGAATGTGGGACACTCAATCCAGTTTCTTTAACAAATAAATTTCAAGAAAGAAAAATATCTCTGTTGATTTAAAGAGATAATCAATTATAATGTATGGACTTTGACTTTGAATGTATGGATTATTGACTTAATCAAAGCATCTGAAAATGCAACCAAACCAAACAAGGAAACTATGGGATCACAAGAGAGATTAGAACTCTGACCACATTTTTTATGATACTAAGGAACAAATGTCAATTTTTAAGTATGTATGGTACACTGAATAATAACCTCTCCACCCCAAAGATGTCCATGACTTAGTTTTTGGTACCTGTGAATGTGTTATCTTATATGGCAAAAGAGACTTTGTAGCTGTATGTTAAGAATTATCCTACATTATCTGGGTAAATTCTAAATATAATATAGGGGTCCTTAGAAGAGAGGCAAGAACATCAATGAAGAAAGGGTGATGGTACTCAAGCAGAGATTGGAGTGATATAGCCAGCAACCAACAAATGCCATTATACTTTAAGAGCTAGAAGAGAAATAGATTCTCCTGTGGAGTCTCAAAAAGGAATCAGTCATGATGACACCTTCATTTTATACCCCGTAAGACTCATTTCCAACTGTGACCTTCACAACTGTAAGAGAATAAATTGTTTTAAGCCACAGTAATTTGTTGCAGCAGCAATGGGAAGCTAATACAATGCAAGAAGTGTATTGTGGTTCTGTTTTAAAATTTTCTTTATCTTTTACAAGTTCATAGTACAATATTTACAGAAGAATAAAACAAAGCTACAAAATAATGCAATGTGTGTGGTAGAAAAAATGTGTCGGAATAGTATTGATAAAGCAAGATTGAAGTTGAGTTGATAACTCTGAAGCTGGATAATGGGTACATGAGTATTTGTTATCTCTTTTCTTTGCTCTTATATGTTTCTCTAGTTATAAATTTAAAATTAAAAGGGGGGGGGCAATAAGATAATTTTTTCTTACTTAGTAATTCTTTCCAGTGCTGAATTGCCTGGAATGGTTGTTTTGTTTTCCTTTAGTCTATCACTTTCCACATCCTCAATACTCTTAGCTAATGAAGGGGGAGTTCTGGTAGACCTTCTAATGACCTGGAAGAACTAATGGGGAGCAAGTTATGTAGTTGCTATAGGAGAGCCAGTTCTTATTTAGAAATGTCAGCATAAAACTCGATGGTACTGGTGGATCTTCCATGTCAAAGGTTTCTCTTTTTAGATAAAATTATACTAAAAATAAAAGATAGAGAAAACCACTCTTTTGTCCACAGTGGATTCAAATTATCTGACACATACTAGGGAAAAATAGTATCTCTTTCTTTGTTTCTTTTAGAGATAAGAAGTTTGAGTCGTATTGAAACCAGAGGCTCTAGAACAATAAAAAATGCTTTTCTTTTCAGTAAGGGGGTGGTATGGTCAAATTTTGTCTTAGAAAGATAATTTTGATAACAGTGTAAAAAAAGATAAGCTATAATGGAGAGAAACAATAGAATATCCAATCACAGTAATTTTGTAGTAATGGAAATAGAAAATGATGTGTAACTGAAATATGGAACTGTAATTGGAGCTGAAAAACAGATATAAATATTTTATATATATAATTTTTTTTTTAGGTGAGAGGAAGGGAGATAGTGAGGCACACTCCCACATGCGTCCCAACCAGGATTCATCCAGAAATTCCATTTAGGGATGATATTTGAGTACCAAGGTATTTTTAGCACCTGAGGCTGATGATCTTAGACTGGGACTAATTGAGCCACTGCTTGTGGGAGGAGAGGAGGGAAGAAGGGGGAGAGGGGAGAGGGATGAGAGGGGAAGCAGATGGTTGCTTCTCCTGTATGCCCTGATTGGAAATCAAACCTGGGAGAGCCATATGCCGGGCTGACGGTCTATCCACTGAACCACCAGCCAAGGCTGAAAAAGAGATTTGAAAGATATTTCTATGGTAGAAACAATACCTTTTAGTAATTGAAATAATATGAAGAAAAGATTACTAAAAGATGTGTAAGCCAAGATAATTCTTGGGTCCACTGTTGTAATAAAGAGAAATAGAGATGGCTCTTTTCCACTGGCCCACCATTGCCACCCTTTTGAATATATAGAATATTCCTTTTGAAAGATGCTTATTCTTCTTCATTCAGTAAAGCACTGAGTGGGACAAGATTTCCATTGTCTTATGAAATTTTTATATTGAAAAGGAAACAACAATTAGGTTCCTGGGAAGAAAGAGAAGGTATAAAGGTGCGCCTCCATCAGGTGATTGGACCCTTTATTTCTCTTAATTGCTTCACAGTGGTGATTCCAGATATATACCATTCTCCTCATGTTCATTCCTACCAGCTCACTGTCAATGGCACCTTCCTAGACACCGAGTCTCTGGCAGACATGACAGATCACCATCATCTCTGTATTTTTCAGGTCACAGGCATGGTTTCAACCATGATGCCTGCCATTGGAAGCCATACCCTTTTTCAAGAGGAAAAGCAAATGTCTGGGTCTTTTCTATTTCCTAAATAAATTACTATTCTGTGCATAAAAAATTAGAATGAGAACATGTGTATTTTATTCCTATATAGTCATAGCTAAAGAATGTCTCTAAACAGGGAGCACCTATTCACAACCCAATTAACTAGAGTTCTGGATATTTTTTTACTGTCAAATATCATACCTAAGTTTTCCTTAGTTTACTGCAGCCAGAACATACTGTCAGGAAGCAATGCTAAACATTAAATTCATGAGTATGTATGCACTGGATGAGTATTCCAGCATAAGTCTGTGTTTTGTAAGCATTTTCCTAAAAAAAGAAGGCTCTCATGAAAACATATGGTGATACTTAAGCTAATAATTGCCTGTCCTTCCCAATGATGACAGAACTCCAATAAATGATTTTGGTAAAACTGAGTCTTGACATAGGCTTCTTCATTTGGAGGGGGAGAAATACTAAAGCTGTCACTATTCATGCCAAAAACTGATCGAGTGCCTGCGATGTGGTGATGACTCACCATGGCTGGATGGATACCCTGGGAATGAATGGAAGACAGGGAAAGACTCCACAGTTCTATCTTGAACCATTCCTTTTGATATTGGAGAATAACACAATGTAACATTTTGTTATCATTAACTTTCAGGCTATTCCAGTTACTAGTCAGAACCTGTGTTGACCAGCTTGCTAAATATAGCATTATGTTCTTTCCACATGTGTTTAGGAGAGGAAAAGTAGAGTAGGTAACTGTATTTGTAAGACTACTTAGTTACCAGTTTCTCTGCTATGAGTGAAAATTTTCTAAAACCTTCCTGGCCTCACTTTGTGAACACATAGGGTGTTTGGGAGCCCTTTCAATGACAGGAGAGTCTTTAATAAATACCATGATACCAACATGTGTTTTAAGCCCCAGCATTTTATTCAGTGGTACTCCTCGGTTTCTTCACAAAGAGCCCCCAGAAATCTCTTCACAGGAATGGCTCTGCTGTAAAGGCAGACCTGGCTCAGAGTGTTTGTCACTCAGGCTTTGTGCACTGATGCTTCTGGACAACCACAGAGGAAGTTTCAGGGACTCCCTCTAGCATTTTATGTTGGTAACCACAAAAGCAAGCCGTTCTTTGCCATTGCTATCCTGACCCATCACTAGACATTTTCTCTTCTAATATCATTGGTGGCCTTACTATTTTTGAAAAGTGATCCATTGTTTCCCATTCTAATCCTCAAAATACTATGAGTATAGGTGATTAGTATGGTATAGCCATAGGTGATTGCTGTTGTCCATTTTTTGCACTCAACAGTTAATACTGTTTTGACTTCTACTGATATCATCAAATAATAGAATTAATCAGGTACCTGTTGTTGATTAAAATCCATGTAAGTTGTTTTGTGTTGTTTACTTATTTCCTATAACTAAACCTTTGGATTATTTATTGGGAGAAAATTAATATCTATTATTTTGCATCAACATGTGAATGAGTTCCTAGTTAAATGAAAGCAAAAATTAAAAATATAGAAATATCTGAAGTCTGACTTCTCCTTTTGAACTTACTTTGGAAGTTCAATAACTGAGGAAAGTCACAGCTCTTATTGTATAATAATACTGAATTTTAGATGCTATGTAATCAGCTTTTGTTGTTCTATGACAAACATCATTACAGTCAATTTTAGAAAAAACTTAGTTCATTACATTTTTGCTACTTATGCTCATACTTAATAGTAATTTCAACCACAGAGTCCTCCATCTCTATAATGTTAATAGTAGTCAAAATTCTTTGACTAATCACAATGTGCCAGGCACAGTGCCAAGCAGCTGAAATTTATTATCCTCCCAAATTTTCATTGTAACACTATCAGGTAGGTTCTATTATTATTTTCATTTTACAGATTAAAAATCTTAGAAAATTAAGTAATGTAACCAAGTTTACATCACCAGATGTAGGTGCTTGTCACCACCATGTTTTACTGCCTAACCATGGAATTGGAAAGTCACTGTCACACTAGGATGAACCAAACGAGCCCCCATAAGGTGCTAAAGCAGCTCACTGCTAACTATTCTTTAGATGGATTCAATGAGTGTATGAGATTTTTGGCACAGGCAACCGAAGGCATGTTGCTATTAAGGCCCTTGGGTTTCAGAATTAATCTAGCTACACCCTATCCTTCTATTGTTAAGTATGAGTTTATTATTATACCCTTGACACACACACCCCATTCTAAAGGAGCTGGAGTTGGAGAAAGCAACTATAGTTTTGGAAGGACAAACCAGGTTTATGCCATAGCCTTGTGGCATTATTTAAAGTGATCACCAAATGGCCCACTAGATTTCCTCTAATCCAATATTATCTATTTAAAATTCATCTAGACAACTGGGTGCCAAGAAATTTGCTGGCCATTGTAACCTATGTTTTCATATTTAATACTCTCAACACCTCTATCTTCACTTTAAAGAGGAAGTTGAGACCTTGAGTAGCCAAACAACTTGACCATGACCAGACCTAGACAATGGCTGAGATGAGATATTAGTTAAAAGTCTTGTACTCCTCTCAGTTCCCTATGCTGCTTCCCAGGACACAAGTACACACTTATATACTGAACTGAAACCGAATCTGGACACTACACACACATTGTTTTGAAGTTTATTGACCTCTTTGAATATACAATATTTTGCTAACATTTTTTATCAAGTTTTAAAGAAAATCAATAGTTGCTCTTTTCCTTTGAGCCTGACCAGGCGGTGGCACAGTGGATAGAGCATTGAACTGGGGTGTGGAGGACCCAGGTTCGAGACTCCGAGGTCGCCAGTTTGAGTGCGGGCTCATCTGGTTTGAGCAAAGCTCACCAGCTTGGACCCAAGGTCACTGGCTCGAGCAAGGGGTTACTCGGTCTGCTGAAGGCCCATGGTCAAGGCACATATGAGAAAGCAATCAGTGAACAACTAAGGTGTCGCAACGAAAAACTAATGATTGATGCTTCTCATCTCTCTCCATTCCTGTCTGTCTGTCCCTATCTATCCCTCTCTCTGACTCTCTCTCGGTCTCTGTAAAAAAAAAAAAAAAAGTTGCTCTTTTTCTTTGAGAATACAATGCTTCTACAGAGTAGCATTTTCAGAATTTTCAGTGTCCCAAGGCCTAAAAAGTAAAAAACCAAACAAAAACTTTAACAGTTTTATAGTGTTCACAGTGTTGAGAAAAGGAACCCCATCTACCCTTTCCCTTCATGGTGCTGACCAGGTCCTGGATCCCACACTCAGGGAATAACGGTCATTGTTATTGCTTTTGATACAGTGAGCTGTAAAATTGGCTTGAGCCCTGGTCTGTTGCATACTTTGGATATTTGTGAATCAGTGGGGTTTATTTTCTGTTAAACTACCTAACCACAGGGGAGAGGTGAGAGACAAAGAAACCCCCCTCACTTTCCTTTTACTAGTCTGACCAGTTTAAAGTGAATAGGAGCCCAGAGAGATTTCTCGCTTTCCACTTCCCACTATCAAAGTAGGCAGTGGTTCCAGGGCCATGTTTGGAAATGGCAGCTGCCCGGTGCCTCCAAGGCAGCTGAGTGGGAACAGTGAAAGGAAACCCAGCTTGGGGAGACCCACAGGTGTCCCATTTCATCCTGAATTCGGACTGGGCTGTTCAGGGTTGTACACAGAAGCTGAACCAGTGACCCACAATTTGATTCCTTCAGTGTGGAGATTCAGGCTTTGAAAGACTTTGCATTCTTTGCTCTCTGCTTCTGCCCAAACTTCCCCAGACACCCCCACTCTCATTTCCCACAATACCCAATCCTTTGAGCTGTAAGATTAGCTTCAGTTTCAGGAACCTCAGGGTGCCAAGGTGAACGTGTCTTCCTTGGGGATTATTATTCGCCTTTCTGATGAACATCTCCAGGCAGTTAAAAACAAATCTCCATTTTTTTATTACTAGAAATATCTTTCATCATTCCCAGCTTTATGCTTAAATGGCAACTAGAGAGTATGCTCTTTGTCATCACAGACAAAGTGATGATATTAATGAGATGAATAAACTAGGTAAGGGAGAACTTTCTGGAAAGAATCACTAACAATAAAAATATTTTCTCCTTTATTAAAGCATTCCTGGCTCAAAGAACATACGTGAGGGAAAAGAAATGCAATGACAAACTATACGCTGGAACAAATCAACTCTGAGCTTACCTTACCCTGAGTCACTCAGAGGTCAGTGCTAAGCACTCCGAGTGAATATGGATACGAGCAATAACCCACAGTTTCTCTGCTGTGTGTCATACCCCACTCCTCCAAGCCAGGACAATCTTCTGAACTTGGTCCTGACTCAGTCTTTTACCTGTGTGTTTCTTTTGCTTTTTAAATCTTACTTACTTTCTTAATTGGTATTGTGTATAACAGTCTTTTACCCGTTTTAAATTCTTTTTGGAATAAGGAGGAAATGTAAATAAAAACATGTACTATATATGTGTGTGTACAAACAAATTATAAATTATATAAATATATATATATTTATATAAAAAGCCAATGAACAAATTAATAACACAGTTTTTATCCCCACCAGTAGTGTGCCTTTTCTGCCTCTGAGTTATATTAATGCAATTGTTTTCTACCTGCCATTAATGTAGAACCCTAGGAAGATTTCAAATATAAATTTTCAGAGCCCTTACCTACTAAGTCAGATTGCAGATATAAGTGGATTTAATATACAGAGGGATAGAAATGCCAGGTGGCTACTTCCTGAACTTCCTCTATATCAAAAGATATAGAGACAAAGGAAACACATTACTTCTTCTTAAAGAAGACTTTAAGACTTCTGACTCTGTTGAGTCTTCAGAAAACATAGCCAAATTAATGCCAAGTTGACTCTGTAAGAAAAATTCCTAAGCTCATACTCTTGAAGGAATTCCCTCATGGTTGATGAACATGTTGGGCACCATCCCATGGTTATTCTGTGCTCAGGATTTTGCCTGGCCCATGTGCTATGACTTCATATATGATGAGAACAGCACACTTGAATCTGCTCTGTATTTTTTATTAAATGAGGAAAACTTAATTCTCAATAAATATACAAATGGGAGGTTTTTTAAAAAACAAACAAACCCAGATCCTCACAGTTTGATTGGTCCAAAAAGACACTATCCTGACTGATCAGACTAGACCTGCTTAGAGCTGTGCAGCATCAACTGGATGGGGAAAGCCTCAGTCCTGCTGGTTGAAATAGGATTCCAGGAGCTCACATATAATGGCTGGCTCAGAGGTCTCTGCATGGTGTAGGGAGGCAGCTCAGCACAGGCCTCGCCCTGGAAAGCAGTTTGTGTATTAGTCCTTGTGTGGAAATGGCTGCTAGACTCTGCTTTCTTTTTTTTTTTTAATTTAGCCCAGTTGGCCACCAGGAGCACTACTTAGTAGGTGTCTTCTTTCTCAGTGTTCACAGGTTGTTACAAGGAGTGAATGATAATACATACAAAGCAGTTAGCATCCTGCCTGGCACACCATGTATGCGTAATACATTTGATCTATAATAATGTTATTATTGTTGTTGTTATTGTTTTTATTATTACATGAGACTTAACCAAGAAAATATGGTGGCAAACTGATAGTATATACCTGGGATTCCTCAGGAAGTTTTGCTGTACCACCTTTGCCATAACTAGGATATATTATGAGAACAGTCATGATTCTGTACTATGCGTGCTGTTTGATCTGTTTGAAGAGGCTGTTCAAAGAGGTCCCTGAGGTTGTTTATAAGATGTGTATCTAAGGTATGTCTACTCAACTTTTTCAGGGAAATAGCGTTACATTGTCATCCAAAGAGATACTGGGGAAATGTCTTAAGGTATAAGTATATTTTGTTTTCTTTCTATTCTCTAATAATCCTAATTTCTTGCCTTCACAAGAAATCATGTAATTTAATTAAGCCAACTGATATTGCAATGACAGCAGCAAATTTCTCTATTTCCTCCCCTACAGTCAGCATGTAGTTTCTTTCACCACTGCTTTATTACTTGGACAGTTAGCAATTAATGTTATTTTCTGTAATGGCATTTCCATTCTGCTGAAATACCTTACCCACCCCCTTAGAGATTTACATGCCACTACTCCATCAAAGCATTGCCTATCAACTCCTTGTCTTGGTTATATGGTGGTGATTAGGGAACACAAATTCATCAGTAACTAAATTTCAAGGACAAAAATCAGGCATGTTAATGCATGACACTAAATAACCCAAAGATATTGCAAACTATACCTAATCTCTGCTGGCACATATAGCATTCCTGTGGAAATAAGTGTTATATTAGTTAAAAACTATAAATGTCCCCTAGATAGGTAGTTGACAAAAAGAGAGAGAGAAAGAGGGGCTGAAAGAGAGAGAAAAATAAAAGAAAATTGAGAAAAGAAAACACATAATTTTGAGATGACCTTGCCAAATTCTAAAATATGGACTAAAACACTATCAATGGTATGAGGCAGTCCCTGGGTTATGAATGAGGTAGGTTCTGTAGGGTTGTTCTTAAGTTGAATCTGTATGTCAGCTGGAACAGGTACATTTGCCTATTAAATGCAACTTAGACAGATGTTTGTCTTAACATATCATTTATTTTTGCCTTTCTGTTCATGTAAATACTTAAACACTTTCTTTTTTTAAGATTTTATTTGGAAAATTAACTTTAACATGGTGACATTGATCAATAGGAGTACATAGGTTTCAGATAAATGTTTCTATAGCATTTGAACTGTTGATTATGTTGTCTAATCATCACCCAAAGTCCAATAATTTTGTCACCTTATATTTGTCTCTCTTTACACCCTTCCACCCACTCCTCCCTGTCCCCTCCCCACATCCCTTCTCCCTCACCCACTCCCCTTTCCCCTCCACCACACTCCCTTCTCCCTGGTAACCACTTCACTTTTATCTATGTCCATGAGTCTTAGTTTTATATGCTAACTATGTGTGAAATCATAGAGTTCTTAGCTTTTTCTAATCTACTTGTTTCACTCAGTATAATGTTCTCAAGGTCCATCCATGTTGTCATAAATGGCACTGTCATCCTTTCTTATGGCTGAATAGTATATTCCATTGTATATATATGTGTGTGTGTGTGTGTGTGTACCACATCTTCTTTATCCAATCCTCTATTAAAGGACACTTTGTGTCCCTGGCCGGTTGGCTCAGTGGTAGAGCATCGGCCTGGCGTGCAGAAGTCCCGGGTTCGATTCCCGGCCAGGGCACACACGAGAGGCGCCCATCTGCTTCTCCACCCCTCCCCCTCTCCTTCCTTTCTGTCTCTCTCTTCCCCTCCATCAGCTAAGGCTCCACTGGAGCAAAGATGGCCCGGGTGCTGGGGATGGCTCTGTGGCCTCTGCCTCAGGCGCTAGAGTGGCTCTGGTCACAACAGAGCAACGCCCCAGAGGGGCAGAGCATCGCCCCCTGGTGGGCAGAGCATCACCCCTGGTGGGCGTGCCGGGTGGATCCCAGTCAGGCCCATGCGGGAGTCTGTCTGACTGTCTCTCCCCGTTTCCAGCTTCAGAAAAATACAAAAAATAAAAAATAAATAAAAAAAAGGACACTTTTTTCCCCCCTGTCTTGACCACTGTGAATAAGGCTGCAATGAACATGGGGGTTTGTGTGTCTTTACACACCATTGTTTTCAAGTTTTGGGGGTATATACCCAGTGGAGGGATTGCAGGGTCATATGGTAATTCTATCCTTAATTTTTTGAGGAACCACCACACTTTCTTCCATAATGGTTATACCAATTTGCATTCCTACCAGCAGTGAATGAGGGTTCCTTTTTCTCCACATCCTCTCTAACACTTGTTATTACCCATCTTGTTGATAATAGCCAATCCAACAGGTGTGAGGGGGTATCTCATTGTATTTTTTATTTGCATTTCTCTAATAGCTAGTGGAGATGAGCATCTTTTCATATATCTGTTGGTTATTTGCATGTCTTCTTGGGAGAAGTGTTTGTTCAGGTCCTCTCCTCATTTTTTAATTGGATTGTTTGTTTGTTGCTGAGCTTTGTGAATTCTTTATATATTTTGGACATTAATCCCTTATCGGAGCTGTTGTTTGCAAATATAATCTACCATTTAGTTGGCTGCCTATTTGTTTTGTTGTCAGTTTCTTTTGCTGTGCAGAAGTTTTTTCGTTTGATATACTCCCATTCATTTATTTTTGCCTTTAATTCCCTTGCCTTTGGGGTCAAAAACATAAAATGTTCTGTATATCCAAGGTCCATGAGTTCAGTACCTGTGTTTTCTTCTATGTAATTTATTGTTTCAGATCTTATATTTAGGTCTTTGATCCATTTTGAATTAATTTTTGTGCAGGGGGACAATCTGTAATCAAGTTTTATTCTTTTGTGTGTGACTTTGCAATTTTCCCAGCACCATTTATTGAAGAGGCTTTCTTTTCTCTCTTATGTGTTTTTGGCTCCTTTGTCAAAGATAATTTGTCCATATATATGTGGTTTTATTTCTAGGCTCCCATTTTTGTTCCATTTGTCTGTGTGTCTGTTTTTCTGCCAATACCATGCTGTTTTGATTATCGTGGTTCAATACTATAATTTGAAGTCAGGTAGTTTGATACCTTCAGATTCATTCTTTTTCCTCAGGATTGCTTTGGGTATTCAAGATTTTTTATTGTTCCATACAAACCTGGTCATTTTCTGTTCTATTTCTTTAAAAAATGACATTAAGATTTTGATGGGGATTGCATTAAATTTGTATGTAGCTTTAGGTAATATGTCCATTTAAACTATGTTGATTCTTCCAGTCCATGAACATGGAATGTTTTTCTATTTCATTGTGGGTTTTTTTATTTCTCTCAATACTGTTTTGTAGTTTTCAGTATATAGGTCCTTCACATCCTTTGTTAAGTTTATTCAAGTATCTGTGGTGTGTGCCTCTTTTCTAATCTTTACCACATCTATTTCCCAGTGACATCCTTTCTCTTCACTTTTCTTCCTATGGTATCCATCACTCCCCCTACCCATTTCCCAGTAGTATTCCTTCTGCTTTTGCGCTAGTGCTGAGTAGTTTTTGTAGCCAAAATGTGTTATTAGCAATTTTGTAATCTTTTCATTTTTTCCCTTTGTGGTTAGTACAATGAGTAATAATATCATCTTATTTTGTTTCTAATATTTGGCTCATGCACTATTTTTGTCATGAGAGCTGATTAGGGGCTTTAACTAAAAAAAAAAAAATTGTTTAGAAACCTCATGATTTGTTGAGGTTGCCAGAAATCAGAGTGAGGCATTATATGTAAACAGGAGAAACAGTATCCATATTATTCACAGCATTAATTTTAATACTGTAAAAAATGTTACTTGGCTTCCTTATAACAAAAGGAAGTCTTTTTCCCTTTGGGGTTTCCTTTTCTTTTTTATGTGAAAGGAGGGGTGATAGAGAGACAGACTCCTGCATGCACCCCCATCTGGGGATGATACTCTGAGTACCAAGCTATTTTTAGCACCTGAGGCTGACACTCTTAGACCAACTGAGCTATCCTCAACACCAGGGCCAATGCTTGAACCAATTGAGCCACTGGCTGCATGAGAAGAAGAGGGAGAGAAGATTGAGAAAAGGGGGAAGATAAACAGATGGTCACTTCTCCTGTGTGCCCTGACTGGGAATAGAACCTGGGATGTACATATGCCAGGCCAATGCCCTATCTACTGAGCCACTGGCTGGGCCTTCTTTTGGGTTTTCTAATACCAAATCTTGGCATTCTAGAGGGCTCACTAAATGTTTCTTTCCTTATACCTCATCACACACACACAGAAATGCACATACACACAGGAATGTGCAGACATAGTTAGAGAAGGATAGAATGGAGAGAGAAAAAATAACAATTGGGAAACTATCTCATAGAAAGCAAAGGAGAGACTAAGCAGGTGCATTACTCAATTTTAAATTACTTTACACACAAAAATTGATCTTTTTAGGAAGAACACAATTCATTTCTAAAATTCCTTAGCCGCTTGTATGTGACTGAAGGCTGCTACATTGCCCTAGACTCACTATTTGCCCCATCTGCTTTAAATAAATTATTTTCATATGTCCCCTTGATTTTTATGGAGTCTTACTGTTTAGATCTCCATTGTCTTTGTTTTCATGATTCTTTATAGATTTCCATTAAGATGTTGATTCTATATTTATTCTCCAACAAACTAGTAACCTATTAGATATCATATACATATATGTCTATGGATTGGGTATAATGGATTCCTTTTAATGTTTTATATCTATTTTGTCTAAAAAATAGTTATAATTCTTTAGAAAGCTCTTTCTAATACTTAGACATCTAAACTACTTTGAAAGGCCATCAAGACCAAGACAAATAGAAATTTTATACTGTAAAATAACATGCGGGTACTTCTTTAAAACAAAACAAAACACTAATTGGTAGAGTGAATGCCAGGTGAATCTATTCAGCTTTGGCTCTCCACATGTAAAACCATGAGCGTTTATAGTATATAGTCTGTCAGGACTTTTTACAACAGCTTAAAATAAATATCTAAGTCACTTTGGAAACATATTTCTCTGGAAAATAATATAATAATCAAAAGAAAAAGTCTAAAAAAGAGAGAGATCCTTTTAGATCCTCTAAATTTTGAAATTTGACCATATTGGTAATTTATATCATTCTTTTGACTAGATATAGCTATTTGGATAGTATGTCTCCATTTAAATGTTTAGTCTACTAAATAAGACTTCAACAATCATGGTTTGGGGAAAACAGCAAAATAATTATTTCCAATTAACTTTTCCATGTATATATATATATTTCACTTTCAGACACTATGTTACAGAATCAGTGTTTTCTAAACATGGCATCTGTATCACCTGAGGAGATCTTAAAAACAGATTTAGGGGTATAGCCTACCATTCTAACTCTGAACCTTTAGGTGGGACCTGGAAATATCTATGTTAACTTGTTGCTGGAGAGAATTCTTATGGAGCCATCCAAACACCAATCCTAAAAGTTCAGGACTCAATGAGTGGATCCTTAAGGAGATGTACTGAAATGTTAGAAAGGAAAATCAGAATGGCTTTTCTGTCCATATACCAGTACCTCACACGCCTAACACACTCTCTCACTATCTCTCCTCCTTTCTCTCTCTCTCTCTCTCTCTCTCTCTCACACACACACACACACACACACACACACACACACACACACACACTATACATAAGTATGTGTGATGGTAGTATGTGCCCAAAGGGACAGAAACTGAACTAAACTAGAATGCTCCCATCTGATTGACTCCAATTACAGAAATAGCTGTGTAAAAATATCCTGTCCCAAATGTGTTTGACCTGCCAAAACTCAGTTTACTTTTCCAGTTATGTCCTCAAAGAACCCTGTGCTTGGGTGATTTTGCTTTGCTTTCATAGTCCTTGGAATTTGGGCTCTATTAGGGTGCTTCTGTCCTTGGGACATTTCCAGGGCCTGGCTCCTCCCACAGCATTTCAGTCGCCTCTGTTGCTTACCTCCCATCTCATTCTTTAGGACCATTGCAACGGTCTTTAGGACCGTTCCTGCACCCAGTGCACTCAGGAACACATTACCTGTTTGTAGACCTCCCTGGAAAGCAAGCTCTATCGACACTTTAGCATGAATGCCAGGAATAGTAGAAGTGAGTGTAGTTAGTCTTTTTAATCAGCTGAGTTATCTGGTTCTTTTTCCCAAAGCAGATTAAGAGAAACAAATTAATTGCTGTTTCAACTTGACATTTGATTTGTTGTAAACAAGGAAGAAAGGTGAACAGAAGAGCAATAAGCTACAGTAGGCTTGGAGAGCCTTCCCTCTTTTTTATTTTTAATTTTTATTAATTTTAATGGGGTGGCATCAATAAATCAGGGTACATATGTTCAAAGAAAACATTACCAGGTTATCTTGTCATTCAATTATGTTGCATACCCATCAGTCAAAGTCAGATTGTCCTCCATCACCTTCTATCTAGTTTTCTTTGTGCCCCTTCCCCTCCCCCCTCCCTTCCCCTTCCCTCCTCCCCCTCCCCATAACCACCACACTCTTGTCCATGTCTCTCAGTCTCGTTTTTATGTCCCACCTGTGTATGGAATTATGCAGTTCTTAGTTTTTTCTGATTTACTTATTTCACTCCGTATAATGTTATCAAGATCAAACCATTTTGTTGTAAATGATCTGATGCATCATTTCTTATGGCTGAGTAGTATTCCATAGTGTATATGTGCCACATCTTCTTTATCCAGTCATCTATTGCAGGGCTTTTGGTTGTTTCTATGTCTTGGAGAGCCTTCCCTCTTTTGTTTTCACTGGTCAGGCACATTTTCCATAAAGCTCTTATGGGCCAGCCTGCCCAGTTTAGAGCTCTCAGCCTCTGTTGTCATTCCCTCCCATTCAGGCACTATTCCAAATGTCACTGAGTTTCTGTCTCCAGTGTCTTTGTTCACTACTGAGGAGCAGGATTAGCACAAACATTGCTAATAGAAACAGTTAATTCAAAATCACTTTTGCATTTGCTTAGATGCAAATATTTTAGTGGCAGCACAGTTTAACTGATTGAGAAAAGGACGCTATGAAGAATAGGAAATGAGGCATGTTGCCTGGGCAAAGGGCTGCTCCAGGTCACGCAGGCTGCTGTCTGCAGGCCGGTGGGCGGGCAGGCTCACAGCCACCCTGTGCCCACCTGGAGGGCACAGAACATTTTCTCATTTGGCCTCGTTGAAGGTGAACTGTTAGCTGGACTCAAAGCTGGCCATATCTCTTTAAACGAATTGAATCTTTTCTCTGATTTCTCATTTTAAATGTATGGGATCTTTTGAAATTAGCCATACAGTCAATTTTAGGCCCCCTAACTCCAAAAATAATTTTTAAGTTCGATATCTATATATTCTGTACACAGCCTTCTTGCCCCCTAACTTACAGATGTAACAGCCATTATGTCATCATTTATCTGGGGGCTAGAGCTAAGACACAGGTTCTGAAGTTTACTTACATCTTCTCATAACAATAACCTAACGAAGTCTCTGTTCCTCATAGTAGCTCAACTAAACAACAAAATTTAGGTCGTGGTACCTGAGGATTTCTCTACAGTCAAAAATCTAAAGTGTTTCTAAACTTTGAGATGAAAAAGGAAGTATTTAATTCTATGTATGACCTGTTTGGTTGTGCATAAATGGAGAGAAACCCATGCCCCTAATATTCTAAATTTACTTTAAAAATTAATTATGTCATAGCAGTATGTATATATAGAATATATATGTAGACACCAGTATTACTCCATTTCAAAGTATGTGCTCTGTGTATGAACCTGCACGTACACCATGGGTGTTTCTCAATCCTGCCTACCCATGGAAAGAATTCCCCTATTTCTTAAGCTAGTAGTGTCTGAATAATTCAGCACTCCTTCCATTGAGTTTTGTCAACAATCAGTAGGACAGATGCTATTCATCTCACTAGTGATCTCACATAAAATCCTACATAGCACTTTTTTTTCTTGACCTTCATCCTGGAAGTGGTCCACACTCATTAACTACTGGTATACCCTCCCACAGTATTCATAATGCACTGGGCCCAGCCATGGACAAGTATTTAATTACAGACCACCATCTGTTTAATATAAACTCTGCCATCAGCCTCTTGACAGTCTGAGGAATGATTTTTCTAAAAGAAAATGAGAATTGCTCATTGACTTTCCCACTTTGACACCCTCAGGTCTTCAAAGGCCAAGTCCATGCTTGAAAAATAACATGAGTGCTACTTGACTTCACAATTTAGAGAGAGTTCAATGTCCCTTGGAAATTTAAATCAATCTGGTATGGATTATCTGTTATTTTCTTTTTTCATACAAGTTTAGGCTTCAAAGACAGTAGGCTAAAGAAATTACCTAAAGGGTTCAAATGTGGACATATTTCCCACATAGTAATATGGCTATTATTTTATAGTGTGGAATGAACATCATACTGATAAGACAGAAAAAAATATTAAAGAGCATGATGATGGGAGTTGACTGTTCTTCATTCTTTGAGACACTGGCAAGTTGATTACTACTTGATAACTACTCCCAGAACCTTGTAGCAGTGCTGGCAGGTCACAATCTCACTGGAATCAGTAGCCCAGACCACTGTCTTTAATGCTATTCTGCCTCAGGATACAGCCAAAACGGACTGAACCAGGAGTGAGCCAGCCCAGCCCAGCCCAGCCCAGTGCTTTATTATCTGGTTAATGTAGGAGATGAGCAGCCCTCATCAGCTGCTGCCCAAATTACAAATCACTTTTTTCATTTTAAAGTGCATATCTCCCTTATGGTATTTGACATACCTGAAATCAGAATGTCATATTATCTACATATGTATTCAGTGTGATTATATATATTTTCTTCTTTCCCTGCTAGGTCTGGTTAAAATGCCTGACCTGTGGTGCACAGTGCATAAAGCATTGACCTGGAATACTGAGGTTGCTGGTTCAAAATCTCAGGCTTGACTGGTCAAGGCACATATGAGAAACTACTGTGAGTTGATGCTTACCACTCCTCTACCCACCCCTTTCTCTCTCTCTCTCTCTCTCTCTCCTCTTTCTTAAAAGAAAAGATGATACATTATAAAATCAATTACATCTTTGAACCACAATAATACAGTAACTAAGAGTAGGAACTGAAGCTAAAAAGACATGAGTTCTGTGGTGTAGTCAGGTCCACAGTAGAGAATAAGCCACAGATATCAGCCAGCTGAAGGTATGAGTAAACAGAGGAAGTGGCCTGTGTAAAAAGAGAATGACATGAATAGGCAGAGGGACAGGGACACTGGCCATGGGGGCCTTAGAAGGAACAGAAGGAATAATAGCAGATCTCTAAGTCCTCACAGCAGTTCCTGGAATTGAGGCTCCTACAGTGGATTTTTGACACAAATAACCCAAAAAGAACCAGGGAGAAAGTAAACCTAACTAAGACTCTTGCTTCCTAGCAAGATTCTGTGACTCATATTCTAAAAAAGTTTTTTGAGATCTTTGCAAATGATAGATTCTTATGCCCTGCTTAACTTCTCATTACAAAAAGTAATTGAAAGCTTGGGGTTCTCTTTGTGTTTTGATTGATTTTAAAAAAAGCATGAAGTTAAGTTCACACTCAGACTCAGTCCCAGTGAAAAAACAAAAACTGAACATGAATGTGTGGTCCCCTCTGTGTGGTTGACCAATGTGTGGTTGGAAGACGGACTATTGGGCATGTTAACACGTGTGATGACAGAATCTTTTGGAATGTTGTGGATAACTTAATGAGGTAACTCAAGTTGAGTCACACATTGATGTTCACAAGTTTCTTTAGATGATGGTCTGAAAGACTTTCTCCAATTTCTTTATTGCAACACCATGTTAGTTGCCTTATAACACTTACCACAATTTGCTTTTATTTGTCTACTTGGATATTGTCCCTTTTGTTAAAATATCCTTGACTTTGGGTGTTGAGCACACGACACAATTAACAGTTCAAATGCTATATAAATATATACTTTTCTGAAACCTATGTATTCTTATTGATCAATGTCACTGCATTAAATTTAATTTCTCAATTAAAAAAATCTTGTTCATCATTATATTTTAAGCATTAAGTGGCACATTATAAGTACTTAATATATATTTACTAGAAAAATGATAGGAAAGGTAAAATGTAACTGGCTTATTGAACACTGATAAAGAAAACATAGAAAGGAATTTTATGGATTAATATATATACAGCTTTTTAAATATAGTAACCATTGTAATGTTAAAATATTTATAACCATTATTATTTCTCATTATTGTCTATTTCAACTGCTTTCTCAATTTGTTCTTCCCAACCCAAATTAAACTTTGGACAGGTCCCTTAGCTTTTCTGGTAACTCTTATTTTTGCAGAAGTCTAAGGTTGTCTCTCTTATTGGTGTATTTATAAATTTTATGAAGAGATTACCTCATCACTGAGACTCTCTAGCCCCAGTTCCCTTGATTCAAACAGTGCCTCTTGCAATGATGATTTATAAGCTGCTCTCTATTCCTGGTTCCTTGCCATTCTTTTCTCTATCAGGTAACCTCGCCTTCCAAGCAAACTTTTTGGCCCCTTCTTTAATATTATCCAATTCTGCTCTCCATCTCAGAGTCTACATCTGGCACATGGATATTATCTTTTTTTAAAAAAACAATGTCCTATAGAAAATTAAATTTAACAGGGTGACATTGATCAATAAGAGTACATAGGTTTCAGGTAAATGTTTCTATAGCATTTGAACTGTTAATTATGTTGTATACCCATCACCCAAAGTCAAGTCATTTTACATCACAAAATATTTGTCCCTGTTTACTCCCTTCCCCTAACCCCCTCCCCGACATCCCCTTATCCTGGTAACCACTTCACTTTTGTCTATGTCCATGAGTCTCAGTTTTATATTCCACCTATGTGTGATATCATATAGTAATTAGCTTTTTCTGATTTACTTATTTCACTCAGTATAATGTTCTCAAGATCCATCCATGTTATCATAAATGGCACTTTGTCATCATTTCTTATGGCTGAATAGTATTCCATTGTATATATGTACCACATCTTCTTTATCCAATCCTCTATCGAGGGACACTTTGGTTGTTTTCATGTCTTGGCTACTGAGAATAATGCTGCAATAAACATAGGGGTGCATGCGTCTTTACGTACCAATGTTTTTTAGTTTGGGGGTAGATACCCAGTAGAGGGATTGCTGAGTCATATGGCAGTTCTATTATTAATTTTTGAGGAACCACCATACTTTCTATTATCAAACTGGAAAGGCAGCCTATTCCCATGGCAGCCACCTCTCCTAGGCAGTAGGAGAGGGCAGCCACAGCCTCCTATTTTTAGATGTTCCCAAGTTAGACTTGAAGTTCCTATGTTCTCAAACTCCAAAGGATACATGTCAAGCTCTATTTTAGTTCTCTTTAAGCTTCTCTTTAGTTAACCTGATATGAGAAGAACTCTCCTCCTATCAGCATGGGGTAGATGGATAGACATCACAGCACACAGTAAATCTTCCTTTGTGATTCTTCTCTGCTGACAGCTTCAGCTTCTCTCATATAGCTGAGAGGTAGGGATGCACTATATTGTTGGCAGAGCTGATTCTATAATCCCTTAACTTCTTCTGCATAGATGGCCCAGCACCTGACTCTCAATGTGGGGAGAAGGGAAGCCTGGCACTTCTTTCATCACTCTTGGTCTTTGCATCATCTAAAGAGCTGGGAAACCAAGAGTCCCATTTTAACATCCTGTTATATAAATATAAATCAAAGTGACAGTTTCTGTAAAGTCTTATTACACAGCAACCTACAGACCTACTGATCTTACCATAAGGAATTATTAAAGCCTTGTTGGGTAAATGCTAACTTGTTCTCTATTACAAGTCCAAACCCTAGAAGAATTGGCGAACTAAGATACAGTAAAAATTTAGAATTTCTTTGCATATGAGATTAGTAAACCAAATTTAAAGAATGAGATCACCACTCCCAGTTTGTAAACATTTGGCTGATGGAGACTTGAAAATCTAATATAAATATCCCCAAAAGAGGCTGCTATAATTTATTGAATTTATTGACAGTTGACATTCTTAGGCCTTTCACTGGTAATTCTTCAAATGCTTGGCCACCAACATATCTTTTTTTTTTTTTTTAAAGAGAGAAAGAAAAAAAAAGAGAGAGAAAGAATGCTAACTTGGTAATACTTTTTCCTTATAAATTAATAAATCAAAGATGTGGCTTTTTATTCTCAGGTACCCTTGGATTTGATCAGCAGCAATCAAACTCAAGTATATAATGACTCTGGCTCAGCCTTCAGTATACAGATGGTTTCGTGGGGATGTCTGACTAAGACTTGGAGTTGTTGGATCTGAGCTGGGTTTTGGTTTACTTTGCCAGAAGCACCAACAAGAAAGTTGGTGTACAGATACTTGGGAAGTCAGTGAGAGATAACAGTAGGAGAGATAAATTCTGGTACCTTGCAAAGTCAAGAGAATGGTTTTTTAGCGTGTCTAGCAAAGGCTAGAAAAGTGCTTTTGAATGGGCCTTTATAAGGGCTGAAAGGAATACAGGGCTCTGTTGGTGCCTGAGCAATGGGAAACAGCCTCAGGGCTAGCCGATATTCTTTTGTCATTTGTTAATGGTAGACAGAGTGAGCACTCAGTGTATGCAGCTGTTGCCCAGGTGAGTTGGGAGATGATGAGCAGAGGCCCAGTGGGAAGCTTGTAGAAGGCCTGCTTGACCACCGGTGAGGCTTACCTGGGGAAGCCCTGAAATACCATGGGAGACTTTTCAAGGGGCCAAGTTCTTCCAGTTATATGAGTATAGACAATAAGCCTGCAGAATTGGAGCTATAATATATACTAACGTGGATTATTTGTGCCTATGGGCTAGTGGACAAAGGGCATTCAGACTGCATGAGGCTCGGGACACAAAGCTCTGAAGATCAGACCCTAACAAGGTGTTTGCCAAGGTGGTGCATTCTTGCTGGAAAAATCCATTGTCTTCACACGATTACATAAGTTGGAAGGAAAATTGGATTATCTTTTAAAACCTATTTTCCATTCTTGAAAATCCTAGCTAAAGCTATCTGATAATTAATATTTGTACTTTAACAGAAGATTCCAAAGTCAAAAAAGCTCTTGAAGAACTGGAGCCATAGTAGTGCAATGACAGCATCTCAGCCACGTCCCCTGAGAGACCAGTGTACAGTAAATGCCCCATTAGGGGACCAGAAGAAAGGAGGGGTGCTGGGCCAAAGGCCAGGGCTGTGGAACAGGCTTTAGTAAGTTCTCAGCAGTGAGGCGCTAAAAGCCAAAAAACTGGGTCATGCATTTGTACATCATCAAAGATAAACTGTTACTAAATAAATCAAAATTCTTAAGGCCCTGAAGGAAAAGAGCAGTTTCTGAACTAATATTCTGCCTAGGCAAGCTTCTGAGCTTTCTCTTGGATGGGTTCCACCCTCATCAGCCTGGTTTAGGTGACGGACTACACAACTGTCAGCAGGGAGTGGCACAGGACGCGAGACCCTGGAGCGGGGCTATCTGCTGTGGGCACACGTTCCTCTTCCAATTGAACTGGTATGACTTGTGAATACAAAGCCATGGGGAAACATCTACCGCCTCCTTTCCTCTGGTGGCCTGCTTCCCGACAGGCGAGTGGATGCCTTAGACATTGGCTAATCATCAGTCTGACGAGAAAGCCCTGCCCTGACAGGCCTGTTACACTCTTCTGCTGCCAGAAATTTCCAAAGATATGCTTTTATTAAGAAAAAAAAAAAAATATATATATATATATATAGAGAGAGAGAGATAGATACACACACAACAGCTTTACTGAGATATAATTTTCATATCATACAATTCACTCATTTATGATTCAATATTTTTAGTTTATTCACAGAGTTGCAAAACCATAACCACAATCAATTTTAGAACGTTTTCATCACCCCACAAAGAAACCCCACACCTATTAGCAGTCACTTCCCATTAGTCTTGGAATCTCTCCAACCTCTGGCACACTAATCTACTTTCTGTCCTTCTGGATTTGCCTATTCTGGGCATGTCATAAAAATGGAATCATGCCGTATGTGATATCATAAAACATGTGGTACAATTTGTGACTTGCTTCTTTCACTAGCATAATGTTTTCAAGGTTCATCCATGTATGCATCATTTTTTTATGATCAAATAATATTTCATTGTGTAAATATATGACATTTTGTTTATACGTTAATTAGTTGATAGACATTTGGGTTGTTTCCACATTTTGGATATTAGGAATAATGCTGTTATGAGCATTTGTTTATGAGTTTTTATGTGGACATATGTTTTTATTTCTCATGGTTATTTTCCTAGGAGTGGAATTGCAAGGTCTTGTGGTAACTTAAGTTTAATCTTTTGAAGAACTGCCGGACTGTTTTCCAAAGCAGCTGCACCTTTTTACATTTCTACAAGGAGTATATGAGAGTTATAATTTCTTTCCATCATTGCTAACACTTGTTATTATCTGCCTTTTTAATTACCATCATCCTAGTGGGTACAAAGTGGTATCTTATTTGTATTTCTCTAGCAGCTAATTATGTTACCCCTCCTTTGATGCACCTATTGGCCATTTATATTTTTTGGAAAATGCTCCATCAGATACTTTCAAAGACACTCTTAAGTCTGTGAAAATGCTTGTGAGGGGTTTGGACCTTTGACTGACCATTGCAGGACACAATCATGAAATGCATGCTGGGAGGAGAGCCTATGAATGCTCAGGGCCTGCAGCACACACAGCTCGAATAAAATGAACAGAAGACTGTGGTTGTAAATAAAACATTAGAGCCTGAGCAGTAGTTTCTGGAACACTGTGATGGGCAGTTTTATGTCCGTAAGTAGACTGGAGTTCTCAGTTATTCAAACACTAATTATTTGGAATTGTGGAATTATTTTGGGACAAACATCTATAGTTGTTTCAAGGAGACCTAAAGGAGATAACCCTACAAAATCTAGGTGAGTATAATTTCATCTGTTGAAGGGCTTTAAGAGCAGAACTGAAAAAGAAACTCCAATGTTGGACTGCTGCTTTGGCTCACGAGGAGCTCCAGCTTGGCCTAGGGATTTTGTACTTGGTAGCCAGCCCTCCAATTGTGTCAAGTGTAAGCCACAATCATGTAACATGTAAGCCATTTCCTTGATGTATATGTATTTTATAATATATATACATACTGGCATATATGGCATTATATGCTATATAATATATCCATATCTATATATCTATATTTATATCTATATCTATCTACTACTGATTCTTCTTTTCTGGCAAAACTGTGACTGCTGCAAACACCAAGGAGTTTCTGAGATAGCCAAAAGGGTTTCTCGTTCTCCTGGTACAGGAAGCTATCGGAAGTATGAGTGATGGAAAATCACTCTCTGTATGTAGGTCTAACCCTAAGGAAAAAAATGTGAATTTGGTCGCATCTCTCTTTGATGTTATCCCCTCCCAGATCACAGTTCTTTCTCTGCCATATTTCTGTCCTCACCCCACCTCACCCCCCCGCCAATCCTCTAACCCTTGACAGCAGCAGTGATTCTTAACTGGGGGCATCTTTGCCTACAGGGGGCATTTGGAAATGTCTGGAAACATTTGTGGTCATCATGACTGAGTGGGGGTGCTATTAACATCTAGGGAGCAGTGGCTAAGAATGCTGCTGAGTACCCTTCAATTCACAGGACAGACCCCACAAAATGTTAATAGTGCCAAGGTTGCAAAACCTTGCTTGACGGGATTATTTACATGTCTCTCAGTTCATAATAAGAATAGCCAGAGTAAACATCATCTTTGATACCTCCAAGGGACATCTGCACTTTACAAATGAGAGGTCAGATGATCCTGAAGTCACAAATTGAAGCTATAAAAAAGGAAGTTCAGGTTTTCCCAAAGGAGATTATTTGCTTGGAACAGAATTTATTTACTGTTTGAAGCACTAGACTAGGTAGAAATTGTGCGTGATAGAAACTGATCCCCTGACCCCATCAAAGACAAAAAAAGATTTAAATGCTTCCTGGAGAGTGAAAATCTTGTTATGACCTATTAAAAGTGATCTGCTGTATCTTCACTTATTTATGGTAGAATCTCAGCCTAGGAAGGAATTGCAGAGGTTTTCAAATACAACTTTCATTTATTTGAACATCATATCATATTATATCGATATAAGGCCTACTTTTTAGGTATTCAGTTCCAGGGCTGGGACACTCAGTACCTTCTGAAACAACTTTCTTTCCATCCCCCTAAAAACAACTGTTCTCTAAAAATTCTTCCGAATATTAAGATGAAATCTCTTCAATTATGTTAAATCCATAGCTTCTAACTTAAAAACCATGACTTCTGTATACGTACTATTATGGTGAGATTAAGAAAGATTATGTGACTCCACAAGCTTTATGATTTAAAAATTTTCTCATAATCATTCTCTCACTAGAGAGGTGTTTTTAAGACAATTCTTTTTTAAAACTGAGGCTTCCTGAAGATAGTGTGGTACGGTGATGGATAGGGTTGAAGCTGGAAGGTCTGGCTGAGAAGCAGTAGAGGATGACATGAAGCTGGGTCATTTCTGGCTGGTTCCTAATTAGACACATTAATTCTTTGATATCTTCAAAGTCTCATTCCAGATATCTTGGCATTCACAAAGAATGGTGTATCCTTCCATTTTCAGCCCACAAGGCTTTCAAAGGAAACTCTTTCGGGGTTGGGGGGATGTTTCTGATCCCTTTACACTTACCTCATCAAAGTGTGTTTTCACTCTGCCTATTTGATGTCTGAGAGCCCTCATTAGGAGCTCATTTTATTAGCCCTGTTCACTGTAGAGACGGGAAGTTACACTTTGCAGCATGGTCTCTCCAGAATCTAGACGAATTTGGAGTTCTAGTTTCTGAGGCTCTGAGTCCAGACACAACTCTTCCCTAAGTTGTTCCCTAATGCTTCTGGGAAATTAGTTGTTACCTGGGTCTGACCTCTGGGCATGCCTATTTTATAGGCTCCACTTTTCATGAGATCGGGAGAGTAGTTCCACTTGCGGCATTTATAACCTGCTTTTGGTGACCTTGAATTCTCCATTACCTTTTAAAGGGCTCTAAAAAAAGATCGCCGTCTAATAGGTCATTGGACCAACTCAATAACTCCCTGGCGGCTTGGCTCCTTCTTTAGAAAGGAGAAATGTTGGGAAAGCAAAGTCATTGAAGTATTCTTGTTTTCCATTTATAAAATGGAGAAAAAAAAGGAGCACTAGCCTTCTCAGGATCTAGGATCAAAGTCGTCAGCAATGCCATGGGTTCTTCCTTTCTGGGCTCTGGCTGCTAGCTCCCTCACATTCCTCTAGGTGCCTAAGAGGGTCTGTGTCATCTTAAGTCTGCCGCAGAGTCTCTGCCCACTTTCCGGACTTCTCTCTAGGATCTTTTCTGGTGGCGTTCCCTCACCTTATACATAGCTCCACTCCCTAGCACATCCTAGTTTTTTTGCTAAATTGTGTAAAAAGAAGTCTTTTCTTTTAGGCGATGTGGGATGGGTGAACTTTCTTTTCCTTTCATACTTGAGAGAAATAAAAAACAATTCTAGGTCTTGTGGTACAGTATTCAAAGAATGTCAGCAAATAGGAAATATTCTACAACTGTAGAAACATGCTGGTCATTCACAATAGTGGAACCAGGGACCGAAGTGCTACTTCTAGAGCACCTTTCTCTTCAAAGTCTTCAAGTCAGCCTCCAAAGGCTTATTTCTTTGACTCCTCACCAGACTGTACTTCTCTGATTATTATTATAGGAAATTGTATTCCAGGAGGCAGGGGGGAAAAGTTGGGTACTGATTAGATCATTGTTTTCTAACCTCAGTCAAACCTTGATGTCGCCACTTGAGAGGAGAAGAAAATAAACTCCCAACAGAACGGCATTTCAACATTTGAAAGGAAAAGGACTCAAGTTTATCCTTCCACCTTGACTCATCCTGCGTCCCACATATTTGCTTCATTTCCTGGCAGACCATACAAATGTCCTGTCCCGGAATCTTTCATTCTGAGTGGGTCAGAATTCTCACACAAACAAATCCTATTCTGTGCCTTTACAGGGTTTGATCCTTTATAAGCAAAGTAAGTAACACTTCTGTTATCTTCAATCAACAAAAATGGTATCATCTACATAAGGTGATATATAGGATCAATTTCAGTTTTTACATCTTGCCCCAACTTTCTTTCCCAAACTTCCCCCCACTTTACAAAAAGTATCCAAAAGTAAAACTATGATTTTTTTTTCCTCTCTCAACTTATGAATTTGTAGAAACTTTTATATGTCCTTTGTGTCTGGGGCTCTCTTTCACATATGTCTTCTCTCTGTTACCATTTGGGGAGAATCTTTATATATACCTGCAAAAGGTCCTGAAAACTAGAATGTCCTCAAAATGTATTTGATGAATGAATACATATTCTCTTATGATATTATAAAGCAACAAGGAGCTGGCATTGTAGGATTTACATACAAGTCTCCAGAGCAATTGTTTGTATGAATCAGCTTAGCAAGCAGTTATTAAATGTCTCATGTTTTCAGAGAATAACAATAAACAGAAACTAAAGCTTTATATATTGATAATGTTTTCATTTTTAGAGCTAGTTTTCTGTGCTCCTTCCTCCCAGAAGTCTACATCCCTGTTTCCTTGGACCACATTACATGTTCAGACTTTTGATGAAAAACAATAATAACAACCAAGTATTTGTAGTCTTATCAGTCATGATTGATGCTTGAAGAGTCTTCCCCACCCACTTGCAGTGGTTGAAAATACTTGGAATTCAATGTATTGGCAAAGGGACCTGGGCTTTGCTAGCCAGTGACTTTTCCCTACATGATTCAGTGGAAAAATAATTTTCTGCATGAGAACAAAAGACTCAAGTACAGTAAAAAGGTCATTCTTTATGAGTTCTGCTTTAATTTTTTTTCTGATATTATGGATATTTAAACAATTTGATAACTTTATAAAACTGAAGGAAAATATCAAAGTCTCCTCATGATTTAAGAGTATGGATGCTGGAAGTCCTAATATTTCTTCAGCCTTTTCTTTTCTGGCTTAAAATAGAGAGATGTTTAAAATCAGTTTATTTTTCAAATGGGAATAATGATGGATGAAATAGAAAAACATAGATGCTTAGAGAATTGTGCATTCTAGATTTTACTAAAGAGTGTGGCATGGTTTATCAGTACTAGGTAATGATGAAAAGAGCGCTGACATGGTATCAGATGCAAGGTTTCAAGGAGGTGGTATCTGAGAGTTCATGAAGAGTGGTGAGCTGTGACACTAACAAATTAGGCAGAGACATTTCCAAAACCATAAAACAATAATTATATATTAATTACGTATAAATCTAGAGGTGTTGAACTAACCTACAGAAGAGCCTTTCACAAGGGGCAAAATTGTTGGTAAGAAATGTTTTATATCTGGGTGGTTGAAATTAACTCTCTCCCCGCTACTTACTTTCCTTGGAACATATTAAATATTTCTCCCACAATTCTATCTGACTGAAGTCTGTTGTGGTTTCCTATGAGATCTACTGGATTGATTTCCATTTGTGCTTATAGAAAATCAAGGAGGAAATGACTTACTGAGCTGGCTAACAGAACAGACTAAATTGTTATAGATCCTAATATTTACAGTCAGAGTGAGAACTATTGACTTAGTACTTAGACAGATAATCTGTAAGTGGTGTTTTTTATTTTTAAGTGAGAGAAGGGGAAATACAAAGACAGATTCCCACATGCACTTTGACCAGGATCCACTCAGCAACCCCTGTCTGGGGCCAATGTTCTGCCTATCTGGGGCCAATACTCACAACTGGGCTATTTTTAGCACTTGAGGCAGAGGTTCCACAGAGCCATCCTCAGTACCCAGGGCTGACACACTTGAATCAATTGAGCCATGGATGCAGGAGGGGAAGAGAGAGAGAGAGAGAGAGAGAGAGAGAGAGACAAAGAGAGAGAGAGAAGGGGGAGGGGAGGAGAAGCAGAAGGTCTTTTCTGTGTGTCCTGACCAGGAATCAAACCCAGGACATCCACATGCCAGATTGAGCTCTACCACTGAGCAAACTGGCCAAAGTCATGCGTGGTCTTAAAAAAACAGATAAGCCAGCTATTTTCCAGGCAGAAAAAAAAGATTGAAAGGAAAATGAAGCAAAATTTCTTTTTGCCTTGGCCTGGATTCTTGTTGAAAGTTATGTCCATCTGATATTCCTTGGCCCATTCATGGAAATCCTTACAAAGTGTGTTCATTAGAGAATTTACTTATTTCAATTCTACCAGCTTCTCTTAGCAATTAACATGTACTCCTTTGAGTCTATCTGATATAAAATATATATTTTATAATAACTACTTTCTTATTTATTCATATCTTAAATCCTCATCTTGCTATAACTCTGTTCAGGCAAAAGGACTTTGTAAAAGGTAAAAATAAGTATAATCAAGCCACATGGTTCCATGAGAGGAGTCCAGAACAATTTTATATTTTTAACAATTCCCATCTTTCAAAGCCATGTGATAGGCATTCTAATAAAGTTCTTCAGACAAGTTTGCTCCAAATGCAATTTATTTTTCAAGCAAAACAATGGCAAATAACTGAATGTTATGGTCAATTTTTTTTTTTAAAAGAAATTGACATTTTTCTCCATTTAAGGCTTAATGTAGAAAGTGAAATATGAAATTGGATGCTCAAACCTGCCATAGGGTTAATTTGAAACCCTAGTTAAAACCACAAGAGGAAATTGCCAAGTCTTTTTCCGAGCTGATACTAATTGGCCTTCATTTCCCATGGTTTATGGAGGAAGCAATTTAACATGCTAAGAAGTAATTGAAATGTCCCATACACCTTTTTGTTTCATTTGAAACCATGAGCTAGGATTCTGACTCATCGGGACATTGTCCAGCTCACTGGGAAGATAGTTTTTTTTAACTTATTTTTTCAGCCATCTTCCATAACCAGAAGTACTCGGGGGACAACACTTCCATTCATAGACTGAGCAGCTGCAGTGAGCCATGCCAGTCTGGCACTTGAGGGGAACCAGCCAAAGCCATGAGTGTTAAGGTAAAGAAACTATCTGCTGAATTGCTGTTTAAATCCATCACCTTACTGAACCTACTGCCAAATGTGTACTTCTGTTTATTTCATCCAGAATATCACAGACTAATTGTATAAGTGCCACTGTTTCTTTGAGGCCTTCTTCAAATATCTTCTCTTATTGGTATTTGTCCCAATCACAACAAGTTTGATGATAGCTGCTTCATTGAAACTCATATTTTAAAAAATCTTTTGATCCACATAGGCTACTGTATATTTGTTAAATCTTTTCATATATCTGCTTTATTTCTCATTATTTCTGAAATGTGTATTAGCTCTAAAGTTAGCACTGTCCCTGTCTCAAGAACCTTACTGTCTCAGGAAGCTTCCTGAGACTGCTAGGTGAAAATGATCAGTCGTGCCGAAGTGAGGTAAGTGCTTCTGCAGGGAGCTGTGGTACCCTAGGGGAAGGGTATTTAAAACAGATCGGGATTCAGAAAAGCCTTTTAGGAGATGGCAGGCATGTCCCAGTAAGCCAAATGAATATAGGAAGGAGAAAGAGCATTTAAAAAAATAGAAGAGCCTGACCTGTGGTGGCACAGTGGATAAAGGATGCACCTGTAATGCTGAGGTAGGTCACTGGTTCAAAGGACTGGGCTTGCCCTGTCAAGGCACATATGAAAATCAATCAATGAACAACGAAGTGAAGCAACTATGAGTTGATACTTCTTGCTCCCTTGCCCCTTTCCTCTCTGTGTAAAATTAAAACAATAAAATCTTAAGAAAAAAAAAAGATAGGGCAGAATGGACAGAAGTGTTTTAGTGTTTGAAAGTACAGATTCTATCCAGAAAATGGCAGGTTATTCACTGTATCTAAAGTCCAGGTTAGGGCACTTGGGAAATCATGGAACATGAACACGGCCAAGCCTTTCTAAGGAATTTGTACCTTTTGGCAATTGAAGACCCTGAAAGGATTTTAAACAGGGGAGTGATGTTATTATAGTTGGATGTTACAGGTATTGTGATAACTGCAGTATTATGAGATGGTTTGGAGAGCAGTGAGTTAGAAAGCACTCCCAACAGATAAGCATAAAAATTGATATAGAAAAATAGTTGATTCAGGGGAATTTAAAGTAATAAAACAAGCAGGACTTCCTAAAACATTGGGTGTTGGGGTTAATGGCAAGGGGGCTTCTTGGAAAACTCAAGGTTTCTGGCTTTTGTCTTTGGACCAAATATGGCACATGAAAATAAATAGGGAATAAAGAATGAGGAGTATAAAAGAAGGAGGAGAAGAAGAAAGTATGAGAAGGGGGGGTTAAAAAATGAGTTCACTTTTGAACATGTACCTTGTGACACGAGCTTTTGATATCTACTAGGAAATTACTAGTAAACTCAAGAGAGAAGTCTGACTGAAGCTTTATGTTTGTAAGAAGCAAAGAGAGAGAAGCAAAGTTAAAACCATAAAATTGAATAATATTTCACAGGGAATGTAAAACCAAAAAAATGGCCAAGGACAGAATTCTGGGAAGGTCATAACTTAAACTATAGACAGAGGAAAAGGACAGAGGCAGGAGAGAAGAACAGTAGTTGGAGAGGCAGGTGGAAAGTGAGGTTAGAGCAGCATCCAGAACACCAGTTGAGGGAGGCAGACGGTTGGATTAGTTTCCTATAACAAATTATTAAAAACTTACAGCAGAAGTATATTCTTTAACCACTCTGGAGCCTGGAAGTCTGAAATCAGGGTATAGGCAGAGCTATGCTCTCTGTGCAGGCTCTGGAGAAGAACACTTCCTCGCCTCTTTCTAGCTTCTAGTGGCTCTCTGCAAGCCTTTATGTTTCTTGCAGCTGCCTCACTCCAGTCTCTGTCTCTGTCTCCACGTGGCCTTCTCTTTGCATCTCTCTGTCTTCTCTTTTTACAAGGAGACTATCATTAGATTTAGGGCCAACCCTAATTCAATCTAATCTTATCTTCATTCTTAATTATTTACATCTGAAAAGACCCTGTTTCCAAATAAGGTTATATTCTGAGGTTTCAAGTAGACACGAATTTGAGAAGGACACTGTCCTATCACCTACAATGTCAAGGACTGTACTGTGACCTTCACACATGTGTAAGATCCTTTTCCCTCATCAGAAACCATGGCTTATCTCTGGAAATTTCTTGGATCCTTCAAGGAGCAAATTAATTTATAAAAGAGAGAAAGGAATAATGCCTATCCTTTACCAATTTTCTTTTCCAGAGTACATTTAGATGCTCTTTCTTTGGAGCATGAACTGTGCATTGTAAAAGTGTCCAAATATGCTTTAAGACACCTCCCCACCCCTAGAATGGAGGGAAGCCTGAGAATGAAAACCAGATTTGACTCCTTGTAGCTCATCAAGACAGAAGAGTCAAAAGAGTCCTGTGGTTGTCCAGTTTGGGACCTAGTGTTTCTATTCCCAAATGATTTCTCCTGGGCCTTGATGTCCAGATTGTCCCTGTAAAGTTGGTGACTTTGTGATTCGCCTTCCAGTTACTATGGCTTTATGTCTTTTGTCAATTGAGTCAAAATGCAGAAAGGAAAAAAAGTTATTTTCAGTAGTATCAAAGTAAGGTTGAATGTATGACTGTTTTTACATAATCAAAGATAAACTGGTCTCTGGAGTATATAAGACAAATCTCACAGTAGATAGGTAATTATGAAGATCTAATAACAAATTTAAAAAATGCAAGGTTGGGCAAAAGTAGGTGTACAATAGTTCTTATGGAAAATAGCACAAAAATTAATAAACAATGATATAAGAATAAACTGTTTTACATACAACCGTAACTCTACTTTTGCCCCACCCTGTATTTTTCAAGTAAGTGTTATTATTGGGGTTGTAACACATATTGGAAGAAAAAAAGATGAAGGCTCTGAATAGTAACATTCTAACAGAGAGATAAAATTGACAGGTTTTCTGCCACTTAGATAAAAGACTGAAAGAATCTTTCTTTACTCGGTATTTGGCACTACCCAATAAAAATCCAAAAGCATATGGAATCCATAGGATTAATCCTAGTAATTATAGCAATAGTCATCTTTTCTCTGTATCTGCTCTTCAATTGGTGCATAAAGAGCAAATGTGAATGAAGTATGTGGCCAAACATGAATTTCATGTCTAATTGCTCATATCTGAGCTCGACCTTGAAGGAGCTTTGACTTGACAATATTTTTTACAAAATTGTCTATAATGTTTCAAACCAGAAGGTGTTCTTCTGGCAAAGAATCATCATTATTATCATTTATTTTAACCATCTCACCCTTTCTTTAAAAAATATTGTGTGCTGATGTTTATATAAATAGAGTGAAAAGGGTTATCCTGTACCAGGAATAAAGAATTTTGATATTAAACTTCCAGAGGTACTCATTACACGTCATTTCCAAAGGCAACATTATCACATGGTTTTAGCAAACACAGACTTTATTATATGAGAAAGTTATAACACATTTTTAACCACACTGTCTATAATAGGGATGTTTAATGATATCAAGTGTACTCTCACTTCCCACTCCAGATAGTACTAACAGCGCTTTCCTAATGAGCATATACATAGGCTCAGAAGTCCCACTGAAAATCTATCAGTGCTGGAGTGTTAGATAAAATATATTTGCTATTTCTACCTTAGAAGCTCATGATCTGAATTGATTCACCCGCTTCATAAGAAAAATAAATGAAGTATTCTTATAATACAGTGTGGGAAAGACACCATGCTCCAGACTTCCATCTCCTTTCCTGCATTAAGAGTGAAATTCTGCTACCAGACATGTAGTGCTTTGGAGTGTCACCATCAGATGTTATTATCCATGGTCACCCTAGCAAGATTTGGCTGTCACAACACCACTGGTTAAGAGCACATATGGACCAAAGGGGTCAGTTAGCCAGGGTAACTAGGTTTACATAAATCTGAAGGAAAAGAAAGAAGTACAAAGGTGGACCCTTTCTGAACTGGGCAGAAATGGTCAGGGAACGGTGCAGTATAGTCCTGTGTGTAGGATGAGGGCTGGAGATAACAGGACCCCAAGAGAGGAAGGTGGAATGTTCTGCCTGCTGCTCAAGTAAATGTCAGTCTAACCTGCTGTGTGCTTTCTGTTGATGACAGGTAAGGCTATATGAAAATGGGATGGTTGCTTAAATATATGAGTGACATGTCACCATAGCCTGAAATATTCCTTGATTTTATGAGATATCTGTGTAGAGCAAAACAGCAATCTTATAACAGCTTCCAATATTTAAAGTATTTATATTATATCTGGTATGAACTACCATTGGATGTTTAAACTCCAGGATACACACATACATAGAGATGGGGATTAAGAAGAAATTATTATAACTGAAACAAAATTGCCCGAAACCTTGAAGGTATATAATTTAGCTACTGATTCTGACTGGGTTGAAGTGTCCTAAGATCTATCTCATGTTATAGAATTGTGTCCTTTATAGTGTCATTTATATTTCATTAATAAAGGTATCAGTTTTTGAATTAATCATAGAGTATCTGATTCAGAAATCCCCAGACATTTGAAAAGGTATTCCATGGGATTGGCATTTTTAATAGTAGCATCTTTTCAATGTTTAAATCAATAAATAATAATTTTTTTCAATGTTATAGCTTAGGAGGCCCTGAATGTGTATTGAGTGTGGGCAATGATCAAAGGGGGTCGAGAAGGAGGGTTATGACTTGGTCACAGCTCAGATGGTTGTCATTTTCCTCAGTATGCTAGCCTGTGATGGTTCTGAATGTTGTCATTCCTAGTCAGAAAGCATTGGTTAAAGACAGGAATGCAAGTGGATATGTGAGACTCAAATATAGTTAATGAATGATGTCAATTGAAAGACTAAAAAAAGAAAAATCTACCCATGGTACCATTCACTAGATGTGTAGTTTCCCCTCATCAAAAATCCCTGTATAGGCCTGACCTGTGGTGACATAGTGGATAAAGCCTCAACCTGGAACACTGAGGTCGCTTGTTCAAAACCCTGGGCTTGCCTGGTCAAGGCACATATGGGAGTTGATGCTCCCTGCTCCTACCCTCTTGTGTGTCCCTTCTCTCTCTCTCTCTCTCTCTCTCTCTCTCTTTCTCTCACCTCTCTCAAATGAATAAATAAAATGTTTTTTAAAAAATCCCTATCTAGAACATCTAGAATTTCAAAGTCAAGTGCTAAATTTAAAAAATTATTGTGGCGATTATAAAAAAAAATTGGTTTTTTTATTTATTGGCAATAAAGACTCTCCAATTCTAAATTTTATTGGTTACTAACAATTAACTACAAATGTCATCCTGAAACTTCTCATATATTAGTATTTGAAAGAATTGAATGTATTTATGTACACACACATTACACATGCACACACACAATTCAACTGATTTTCAAAATGCAAAATGCAATTAATTCAAACAGAAAGCATGAAAACATTTTTCTTAATCTATTTTTGATAGTTTTAACAAATTAAATTTCTATTTATATTTAAGTGTATATTCAGCCCAAATTCAAATGCTTTTATTTGTTAAAGCATATAGCACAAAATCACATTTTATCTTACAAAAGTGATTTAAAAAATTTCCTCACTTATTAAGCAAAAATTAATGTTGATATATCACATGTATTTAAGTAGTTATTAAAATGAGTTTATAGTATAATTAGTGGTCTACTGATAAAAATAAAATATGGTTACTTAAAATTATATCATATTTTATCATAAAAAATAAAATTATATTTTAATTCCTTAGATTATTTCATTATTACAAATTATACTGGGGAACAAAATTTTTGTTGCATCTACAAAAACACTTGTTCTTACCTAATTCGAGTATGCTTATCTCAAATCTGACATTAGTTTTTCTCTATAAGCTACAGTTTTTTTGCAATTCAAGATTTTAGGTTTTTATCTTATTGTAAAATTTTCAACATTTAGTTTAACATAATGAAGTAGAATGTCTTCTTGGGCATCATCTTTGTGAAAATATAATAATTTATATAATGCAGTAAATACATTAGTACACTAAAAGATATGATTACATCAGAATTTGTCTATAATTTCAAAATAGAACATATTAAAACACTTATTTTAATCATAAAATTTGTGCAAAACTTATTTAATTCTATTCAGGCAAAAATTGCGTTTGTAGCTCTTGCATTTGTGTACTTGTTGGGGACAATCTCGTTTGATGCTCCAGCAGTAGCCTGCTCATCACTAACAGCTCCAAGATTTTCAGGAAACTTATCAACATTCATGTTTCTTTCTTTTTTTTTTTTTTTTATATTTTTAAAATCACTTTAATGTCTGACAACAGAAAACAGGATTCTCATAGATACTTCAGTATTCCATTACAATGTGTATTCTTGATTGAAATATATGGAAAAAGCCTGGGCTCACAGATATGTAGTTGGAAAAAGGAGGAATATTGGATTAGCCTTTCAAATAATTGTGGAAATACTTTTTTTATTACTGTACCAAAAATCAACAAATGGTAGGAAACCATATCAATGAACTTTTCATACTCTATTACACTAAAACATTGCTCTACCTTACATTTTGAGTAGATCTTGTATCCATGAATGATTTTGCAGTATCATATATTGGTTGCTTGGGAAAGTTTGGTTCACTGAATTATTTTCTTCCAAATGTTGATGCATTTTTATAATTATCCAAAAATCACAAGCATTAATATCATCTCCAATCAAAATTTTTTTTTTTTTTAGTTTTTCAATGAACTTTCTTTTTTTTTTTTAATAATTTTATTTTTTTTAATGGGGTGACATCAATAAATCAGGATACATATATTCAAAGATAACAAGTCCAGGTTATCTTGTCGTTCAATTATGTTGCATACCCACCACCCAAAGTCAGATTGTCCTCTGTCACCTTCTATCTAGTTTTCTTTGTGCCCCTCCCCCTCCCCCTTTCCCTCTCCCTTTCCCCCCTCCCCCCGTAACCACCACACTCTTATCAATGTCTCTTAGTTTCACTTTTATGTCCCACCTACCTATGGAATAATACAGTTCCTGGTTTTTTCTGATTTACTTATTTCGCTTCGTATCATGTTATCAAGATCCCACCATTTTGCTGTAAATGTTCCGATGTCATCATTTCTTATGGCTGAGTAGTATTCCATAGTGTATATGTGCCACATCTTCTTTATCCAGTCATCTATTGATGGGCTTTTTGGTTGTTTCCATGTCCTGGCCACTGTGAACAATGCTGCAATAAACATGGGGCTGCATGTGTCTTTACGTATCAATGTTTCTGAGTTTTTGGGATATATACCCAGTAGAGGGATTGCTGGGTCATAAGGTAGTTCTATTTTCAGTTTTTTGAGGAACCACCATACTTTCTTCCATAATGGTTGTACTGCTTTACATTCCCACCAACAGTGTATGAGGGTTCCTTTTTCTCCACAGCCTCTCCAACATTTGCTATTACCTGTCTTGCTAATAACAGCTAATCGAACAGGTGTGAGGTGGTATCTCATTGCCATTTTGATTTGCATTTCTCTAATAGCTAAAGAAGATGAGCATCTTTTCATATATCTGTTGACCATTTGTATTTCTTCCTGGGAGAAGTGTCTATTCATATCCTCTTCCCATTTTTTTATTGGATTGTTTGTTTGTTTGTTGTTGAGTTTTATGAGTTCTTTGTATATTTTGGATATTAGGCCCTTATCTGAGCTGTTGTTTGAAAATATCATTTCCCATTTAGTTGGCTTTCTGTTTATTTTGTTATCAGTTTCTCCTGCTGAGCAAAAACTTCTTAGTCTGATGTAGTCCCATTCATTAATTTTTGCCTTCACTTCTCTTGCCTGTGGAGTCAAATTCATAAAATGCTCTTTAAAACCCAGGTCCATGAGTTGAGTACCTATGTCTTCTTCTATGTACTTAATTGTTTCGGGTCTTATGTTTAGATCTTTGATCCATTTTGAGTTAATTTTTGTACAGGGGGAGAGACTGTAGTCCAGTTTCATTCTTTTGCATGTGGCTTTCCAGTTTTCCCAGCACCATTTATTGAAGAGGCTTTCTTTTCTCCATTGTGTGTTGTTGGCCCCTTTATCAAAGATTATTTGACTATATATATGTGGTTTTATTTCTGGACTTTCTATTCTGTTCCATTGGTTTGATTGTCTATTTTTCTGCCAATACCATGCTGTTTTGATTGTCGTGGCCCTATAATATAGTTTGAAGTCAGGTATTGTAATGCCCCCAGCTTCATTCTTTTTCTTTAGGATTGCTTTGGCTATTCGGGGTTTTTTATAGTTCCATATAAATCTGATGATTTTTTGCTCTATTTCTTTAAAAAACGTCATTGGAAGTTTGATGGGACTTGCATTAAATTTGTATATTGCTTTGGGTAATATAGCCATCTTGATTATATTTATTCTTCCTAGCCAAGAACAAGGTATATTCTTCCATCTCATTATATCTTTTTCGATTTCCCTTAACAATGGTTTATAGTTTTCATTATATAAGTCCTTTACATTCTTTGTTATGTTTATTCCTAAGTACTTTATTTTTTTTGTTGCAATCGTGAAGGGGATTATTCTTCTGAGTTCCTTCTCAGTTGTTTCATTGTTGGCATATAGAAAGGCTATTGACTTCTGTATGTTAATTTTGTATCCTGCGACTTTACTGTATTGGCTTATTGTTTCTAGTAGTCTTTTTGTGGATTCTTTGGGGTTTTCGATGTATAGGATCATATCATCTGCAAAAAGTGATACCTTTACTTCTTCTTTTATGATATGGATGCCTTTTATTTCTTTGTCTTGTCTGATACAAACAAGAGAGAGCCCAAGTGAACCACTTAACTTCACACCTTAAGGAACTAGAAAAAGAAGAACAAAGATAACCCAAAACCAGCTGAAGAAAGGAGATAATAGAAATCAGAGCAGAAATAAATGAATTAGAGAACAGAAAAACTATAGAAAAAATTAATAGAACAAGGAGCTGGTTCTTTGAAAAGATCAACAAAATTGACAAACCCTTGGCAAGACTTACCAAGGAAAAAAGAGAAAGAACTCATATAAACAAAATCCAAAATGAAAGAGGAGAAATCACCACGGACATCGTAGATATACAAAGAATTATTGTAGAATACTATGAAAAACTTTATGCCACTAAATTCAACAACCTAGAAGAAATGGATAAATTCCTAGAACAATACAACCTTCCTAGACTGAGTCAAGAGGAAGCAGAAAGCCTAAACAGACCTATCAGTAGAGAAGAAATAAAAAAAACCATTAAAAACCTCCCCAAAAATAAAAGTCCAGGCCCTTACGGCTATACAAGCGAATTTTATCAAACATTCAAAGAAGACTTGGTTCCTATTCTACTCAAAGTCTTCCAAAAAATTGAAGAAGAAGCAATACTTCCAAACACATTTTATGAGGCCAACATAACCCTCATACCAAAACCAGGCAAGGATGGCACAAAAAAAGAAAACTACAGACCAATATCTCTAATGAATACAGATGCTAAAATACTAAACAAAATACTAGCAAATCGAATACAACAACATATTAAAAAAATAATACATCATGATCAAGTGGGATTCATCCCAGAATCTCAAGGATGGTTCAACATACGTAAAACGGTTAACGTAATACACCATATCAACAAAACAAAGAACAAAAACCACATGATCTTATCAATAGACGCAGAAAAGGCTTTCGATAAAATACAACACAATTTTATGTTTAAGACTCTCAACAAAATGGGTATAGAAGGAAAATATCTCAACATGATAAAGGCCATATATGATAAACCATCAGCTAACATCATATTAAATGGCACTAAACTGAAGGCTTTCCCCCTTAAATCAGGAACAAGACAGGGTTGTCCACTCTCTCCACTCTTATTTAATGTGGTACTAGAGGTTCTAGCCAGAGCAATCAACACTCATGTTTCATCCAATGTTGCAGAAAGCCAACAGCATCCTTTGAATCAGAAGTGCATAGTTTTCTGCTTTTTTGTTGCCAAGGAAGTTCTTTGTAACTGCCACAAAAGACTGCCATGCTGCTTTCTCCTCCTTATTCATCTTCCTGGCAAATTCTTCGTCACATATGGGGGTTCGAATTTGAAGTCCATCGAATATGCCTGAACAAACTGCTTCATTAAGCCAAGTCTGATGTGAAGTGGGGAAAACAATGATCTTGTCTCAATTAACTACAGGTTCATTCACAATATTTTGCATCCCTACTTCCAGAGCTTCACGTTTTGGCCACTCCTTCTGTATCCAGTGTTTCTCCCGAGCTCAGCTGTCCCACAAACACAGAAAGCAAGGATACTTCGTGAAACCTCTCTGTTGTCCTAGCAGGAAATTTACTATTTTAAGATCCACACAAATGATCCAGTTATGCTCCTCGTACTTCAGAAAGTCGAGGACAATTTTTATGTCATTATAATCTTCTCACAGATGAGTTGAATAACCAATTGGAACCTCTGCATAAATATTACCATTGTGTAGGAGAACACATTTCAGACTCAGTTTAGAACTGTCAAGAAATAGCCGCTATTCTGTTGGACTGTAAGTGGTAACACCTAGCTGGCTGAGAAGACTATTTATATCATGACAATAAACAAAGTGTTTGTCTTCCAGGAAAAAAAGTCCACAAAAATTTGTTCACACTTCCTGAAATGGGATTCTTTATCTGACTGGTGAAGTACATTCTTTTCTTGAAGCCTGGAGGCTGATAATTCAGCTGCTTTCTTTGATAGGCCCAAATCTCTTACTAAATCATTCAATTTGGGTTGGCTAAACTGCTGAGGGGTTAATGACTGCTTGGCATCAGAAGAAGACCCTTCAGATTCTACAACCATTTCCTCATGCATCTTATCAAAATACACTTGATCATCATGTTCAGTTTCTTTGTCCTTAGAAGAAGTAAAACCATTGGAAACTCTGGGAGTGTCTCAGAGTGTGGGATAGGTCATACTGCTGAAGGAATATTAGAATATGTGATCATATGCTGTTTTTTCTTGCCGATGCCCTTTGTATGGATCAGTCAGAAATAACAGTCACTGCTGTGGTCCTTAGGTTCACGCCAAACCATGGGAATACCAAAAGGCATTCCTTTGCATTTTCCCTTTGTCCAGTCACGAAGCATTTCCTCACAATTATGACACCAATATGAGGAGCCCAATTCTTGTCTTGATCACCAAGGGGAATTTGAAAATTGGCAATATATGCACGTGTCACAAATGATAAAATATTGCACCTTTGATGTTGAAGTGTGTAACAGCCACATATATAACAAGGTGTCAGGACTATTCTTACATTTACGCCTACTTGAAGAAGCTATGATTCAATCTTAAAACAAAATAAGAGGGTGCTTTTATCAGATAATTTTTTACATTTAAAAACAACTACAATTATGTAAAAGTGATATTTGTAAAACATTAATTGCCTTGTGGTTATGTTCAATCCAAGAGTCGTTGCCCTTTAACTCCAATTTAAAAATGAATGCATGCCATTAACTGTAACAAAAAGAAATTAAAATTGCATAAAAACTAGGGCATGCACTGAAAACCGGATTTCAGATTTGGAATCAGCAATGCAGAAATATATAGAAACAGTTCTAAAACCTCATGCAACAGAAAATGAAAAAAAAATTGTTCCCCAGTGTTACTGGTAGGAGAATTTTCAAGTCAAAAATATTTGAAACACTATTATAGATTATGTACATAGAGGAAAATATTAAAACATTTTCTAGAGTAACAATATTTTCACCATGAAAATACTGTTTATCAAAACTTATTCCTTCAAAGAGCATTTGCTAAGATTTTTTCCTATTACTGTCTAACAACAATAAATAAAACATCATCCATTCAACACTTAGAAGATATTTATTTAGCTCTCTATCAGTTACTCTGTTAGGCTCTAGAATTTTAATATTGAACCAAGTGGACAAAAGTCTCACCTCCACCTGGCTTAAGTTTATTAAAAGAGAAAGACAACAAACAAATCAACCAAAAAAATAAAATTGTGAAGAGAGCTATAAAGCAAACTGAATCACATAATATAAATATAGCTCTTGTATTTTCAGTATTAGGATTAACCTTAGACATGTTATGGAAGATTTAACTATACTTATGAATAACATGCAAATATGACTGATTTTGGCAATCTAAAGATAAAGCTATAGATAAAAGAAGTCGTGAGATGGAAGGATAAAGAAATGTGATAAAGAAATGAGGAGGTCTAATATTCTCATCCTATAAACCTTTAGGTAATTAAAATATTTTATCTATAGCTTCCCTATCCAATATAGTTACCACTAGCCACATGTGGCTGTTTAATCTTAAATTAATTCATTAACATTAAATACAATTTGAAATTCTTTCATTCCTCAGTTCCATCAGCCATATTTCCAATGGCCAGTATTCACTTTTATAGTGGCCACCATGTTGAACATAATAGATATGAGTATTTCTGTTATTACAGGAAGTTCTATTTGACAGTTCTGGCCTCTAGTGAGCAGATAAGGAAGGAAGAATTTAAGAATGCTCTTTGAAGGAGCAGAGGAGGTCAGTGGTGGAACAGATTAGTAAAATAACTACAATGAAAGAAGGTAAGACAGAAAGGTAACTAAATTCTCAACTGAGGCAAAAATATCAATAGTAAAATGACAGAACTTAGCCAATTATTTTACATTCTTATAAAGCATTATATTTAGAATTACTGACAGAAAATTGTTTCTGTTGCCTGATCAGGTGGTGGCTCAGTGAACAGAGCATCAACCTGGGATGCTGAGAACCCAGATTCAAAACCCTGAGGTCATCAGCTTGAGTGCAGGCTCACCAGTTTGAGTGAGGGGTCGCTGGCTTGAGCATGGGATCATAGACATGACCCATGGTCACTGGCTTAAGCCTAAAGGTCACTGGCTTAAAGCCCAAGGTTGCTAGCTTGAGCCCAAGGTTGCTGGCTTGAGCAAGGGGTCACTGGTTCAGCTGGAATCCCCTGGTCAAGGCATATTTGAGAAAACAATCAATGAAAATTAAAGTGCCAGAACTATGAGTTGATGCTTCTCTTCTCTCACCCTTCCTGTCTGTCTGTCCCTGTCTGTCTGTCTATCTCTTCATCCCCCCCCCCCCCAAAATAAGAATTAATCCTGTTGAATGGAGAAGTAAGAGTGGAAAATATTGGCTTTAACTGTATATCTTTTGGTACTGTTTCATCTTTAATCATTTGCATATATCACTTTGTTTTAAAACTCATTCTTTTAAAACAACCATTTGAACTTATCTTGAGAAAATGAACTGACAGGGGTAAGAGTTTAAGGCAGACTACTTATGGCAATTTTGCAATAGTTCAGGGGAGAAATAATGGTTTTTATCTGCAGTTAGTAGATAATCAAGTGATCAAAGTCTGAAAGAAGAAGGTGGGAAGATAGCAGTGAAAGGGAAAAAAGAATTACAATGGAACACTTAGGGAGTGAAAATCTTAATGTAGCCAAAAATTGATAAATACGTTAAGTTCAGGATATTATTCTATTTGTGCACTATGTTTTTAACCCTTATCTAACAATGATTTGAGGAATAAAACACATCTATTTAGCTCAAAGCCTGAAAATCAGCCCAGGAATTAAGACATCCGAAGGAAGTCTTCATCTGACCCAGATCCTATCTGACACATGTACTTCCCTCGCTAATGAGACAGATACTGCAGGCATAGCTGGAGTGTAAGTAATCTCATTAAAGAATTCTTAGAAAGGACATGGAATAACATTAAGTCATTCCATCTATATGCTTGAGGAACAAACAGTGATCTTACCAGGCAGTGTTCCATTTCCTTCAAAGACAGACAGAGAAGAAAAGTAGACATTGCATTATTGTATTTATCATGTTAATGCTCTAGTTGTCAGAATCTAGAGACAATAGGGTCTCCCAGAGTGCATCTGTAATTAGAACTCATTGTCCTAAAGAAAAATATTAAATGCACAAGTTAACAGATCACTTTACTGACTACAAAGTTACTGCTTTATTTATTCCCTACTTGTTTTTTTCCCTTTTCCTTAAAAAAAGAAAGAAATTCCCCCAAACAATATTCAGGGAAATTAAGTAACTTGTAGCCCTTAAGGAAGACAATTGAATTTTTAAAATGCTAGAATTTTTTTATAGAAACTAAATGAAAAAAACTAATTAGAAATCTTTAGATTCGAAAGTATAACCATTGATTTAAAAGCACTCAGTAAACTGGTTAAACTCCAGACTGTATACTTAGAATAAATTAGTACTAAGGACTAAGAATAAAGAAGAAACAAAAGGATGAATAATCTAGAATGAAGAAGAATAGATAAAGAGGCTCCAGTATACATGTCCTAAATCTTCAAAAAGAAATAAAAATAAATGAAAGCAAAGTAATATCTGAGGAGGTAATAGCTAAAGTTTTTTTCCAGAATTTAAAAGATATATGAATCTTTAGATTGAAATGTACACTCAAAAGTACCAAGATGGATAATAATAAATCCACGTCAAGATACATTGTTGTGAAACTAAAATATCAAGGGTATAGAGAAAACCTTAAAAGTTACCAGACAGGAAAAGGCAGGTTACTTATAAAGGGATGAGGTTCATGCTCATGACAGATTTTTTTTAGTGGCAATGATAGATGCCAAAATACAATAGGATAATAACTTTGAAACACAGAAGGAAAATAACTGACAATCTAGAATTGTGTAACCAAAGGAACTGTTATTTAAAAGCAAAGGCAAAACAAGGGTATAAAAATAAAAACATTTTGATTTTCAAAGTCAAGAGTTTATCATCCATACTCCTCACTAAAAATACTGTTGAATGATAAATGTAATCAAAAAGAAAAATGAAACCAGGGAAACAAAAGAATACAAAAAAAAATAGGCCAGAATTGACAAAATATATGGGTAATTTTAATTAACAATAGACTATTTTTTAAAAGCTAAGAGACATGGTTTCAAGGTAAAGGACATATGAAAATGTTGGCTGTCATACCCTTTTTTAAGACTTCTGACAGAATTATACTCTATGAGAACAAACATTCTTCTAGAAAGATTAAGGGCATAATCACACAGAGCCTGGTATGCCCAAACTCTCTATAGTGAAGTCTAGAGAAAATAAGGCAAGTCTCCAAAAGAATTGTGGGTATGGCTTTTCATACATGAGATTGACAAGAATAAAATATACTTAAAAAGCACAAATTTTTCGACGACAGTTGCTTGGGCAAAATGTCATTGAGATGGGAAAAACCCCCCAGAGATCCAACTTTCTGTAGGCAGGAAGCAGGCTGACAAAGCCGCTCAGCTGTCAGGAGGGACATATTCTCCAGGGCCCTCTACAGAAATGGTGGAGGCAGACAGTGGGAAGAGGGATGCAGGAGAGAGCACAAGCATGGAGAAGAGGCCTGACAACATTTGCCCTTAAGGCACTTGAAATTGCTATGGTCAGTGACTACCATGTGTCTTCTCTTAATTTCTCCGTTAGAATGAGAGAGTTTTCTTTACAGTGATTCTGTCCATGATTTATCACTGTATGTTGTATATGTGGGAGGCAGATAACTTGTCTTTTTAGTTCTAGAGTTGCATCCAGATCTGACATAAATAATAAGGTCCTAGGTTTAGAGCCAGATGCCTTGATTGGATCTTTTTGGGTGTAATAGAGAAAGTTTGAATGAACGTTGTATGAGGGAGAAATGTAATAATTATAACCAAGAAACAATGTTTCACCTCTTCCTGCATCCACATCCATCCTCATGGGGCTTTGCAGCTCCTCCCACTGGCAGCAGAGTACATATTCCCAGGACACTGATTCTCAGCTTGGCCATCAGTCTTGCTTTGGCTATTAGAATGTTAGCAGGTGTCGTATGATCAGGGACTTGCATGCTCCAGTGCAGTTGAGCTTCCTTGCTTTCACTTTTGCCACTGCCCTAGGTAGCTCTCTGGTCCAAGATTAATGTAATATGTGTAAGGCAAACCTGACCAGAACTCACAGTCTGATTCCAAACTCAGTTGAGCCAGCCGGGATTAGCCAAACTATAACCAAGCCAAAGATGAATGATATGAAAATATTTGCTTTCTGTTATAACCTACTGATTTAGGGATTTTTAAAAAGAAGTATTATTGTTATAATACTTGACTAAACTATTCTCTGTACAGAAAAATAAATTCAAGGCGGATTAAAGATCTAACTGTGAAATAAAAAAATTAATATTGAAGCAAAAGTAACGGAAATATTCTAAGAATGTCTTAAAGAATAAACCCAAAAGTATCATACAAAGCATAAAATTATTAATTTTCCTACAATTAATTTAAAAAAAGACATTATATATTAAGAAAAATTGCGGCTCTGGTCAGTTGGCACAGCAGTAGAGCATCCAGGTGTGTAACGTTCTGGGTTTGATATCTGATCAGGGCACACAGGAGAAGCGACCACTGCTTCTCCACCCCTCTCTCCTCTTTCTCTCCCAGTCAGGGCACATTCAGGAGTCTGTCTCTCTGCTTTCCTGACTCTCATTTAATTAAAAAATATACAATTTTGTTTATTTTTCTTTTCTGAAGGCATTTTGGGGGAGCTGATATTGGTAAAGTTGAAGATTTATGTAGTCTATGACTCAGGAATTCTGTCTTCAAAGTATGAAACCTGAAATGATTCAAACTATGAGTTTGGACTAGTGAAATGGGAAATCAATTTGGTGACTCACAAACCCACATTTGTGTTTTTCAGAATAAGATAGATTGGACAGGAATGGACAAGAATGGAATGGAATGGAATGGAACAGAATAAAATAGAATAAATAGAAAATAATAAAAATAGTGAGATAATAAAAGGTTGTTTTGTAAAACTTTGGTTTCAGTATATATCTAAGTGTGTATGTGCACATGTGCACAGGCAGATGTGTGTCCTAAATCACTGCTTTAAATACACCCTTGCACATATGTTTATATGTTTATTACAGAATAGTTATAATAACAAAAAACTAGAAACAACTTCAGCGATCATCAAAAACTAGATAATACATACTTACGTAATGAATACTATACAGCAGTTAAAAAGGGTGGACCAGAGTTATACATATCAAAAGAAATAAATCTCAAAAGTATAGTGAGTGAAAAAGCAAATTGTACAACAATACATTGACATATTTATAAATAAAAACTGCAATAAATATTGCCTGAGAATACAATAATCCACACAATATAATGCCAAAGTTTCAAAATTATAATAACTCAAAATGTAAGACAAATTTCTCTGCAAAGGATGAGAATGAGAGAATGAGTAAGCAAGGGTGTGAGGGAAGGTAGTGAAAGGAAATGAGGCAGAGGGAAAATATCAAAGAGGGATAAACAGGGCACCTTGTACATCATGCTATTTTTATTTCTTTTAAAAAATCTCAGATAATTATGGAAAAATGTTAAAATCTAATAAAACTCAGTATAAATGACAGCAAAAATGTAGTAGCTCATTTACTGTGGTCCAGGCACTGTTCCAAGAACTCTACAGATTTTATTTGCAAAACTATTTATTAAATCTCTTCCCTCAACTTTTCAATATGTTTGAACTGATTTACAATTTGAAAAATAAAAGCATCGGCAAAATGTTAATACATTAAATCTAAGCTGTGGGTACATGGATGTTCATCATACTGTTCTCTGTAATTTTCTGCATGGCTGAAATCTTTCATTTAAAAAGAAAACATGTTTTTAAAAATTGTTTTTAAAAATTGATAGTTAATCCTTAATCAGAGACCCTAAAACAGAGGAATTACATTGAAGTGTTCATGCTGGCCAATGCATAGATTCATAGGGTTGTTTTTTTTCTCACCAAAGTTCCATTAAGATGTTTACTGTCATTTTGTAAAGAATCAGACTGGTTGTCTATAGAGAGTACAGAATGTAGCTGTCCTTAGAGTAAACTCAGGGGGTTGCACCAAAGCCGCACTTGCCTAGCCCTGTGCCATTTAGGCTTCTATTTCTCCCCTCTTCTCCTCCAAATAACTGAATGACACATCCAGAAATGGTGACAGAGAAGGGCCTCAAGTTCCCACTCCTCCTTTGAGAAAAGGGCTGGATCTAAAGAAAACAGAAATTAATAATATCATACTTCATGGGCTATGAGAAAGAAAATGCTTCAGGGTGAAGCTTCATTTGAACAGCTCTTTCTGTGGCTTTTGTGTTTGGAATGTCTTCACCAATCTGAGACTGGTTTTATTATGAGTTGAAAACAGTGAACGTCAAAATTGTACCATCATAAACTTCAGACGAGTTATAACGCAGCAGCCAGGTCTCTGAGAGGGAAGTACAGTTTCTCTTTGAGTGGTTATTTGTGTTGACGCCGGAGGCAGTGTGGCTCTGCTAAGGATGATCCTCCAGTTGAATCATTGTCCCACAGAATTGACCAGTTGTTTTATGGAACGGGCTGAACCAGCCTCTGTGTTTTTTTTGTTTTTTTTGTTTGTTTGTTTGTTTGTTTGTTTGTTTTTTGTATTTTTCGGAAGCCGGAAAGGGGAAAGACAGTCAGACAGACTCCCGCATGCACCCAACCGGGATCCACCCAGCACGCCCACCAGGGGGCGACACTCTGCCCACCAGGGGGCGATGCTCTGCCCCTCTGGGGCATCGCTCTGTTGCGACCAGAGCCACTCTAGCGCCTGGGGCAGAGGGCAAGGAGCCATCCCCAGCGCCTGGGGCCATCTTTGCTCCAATGGAGCCTCGGCTGCGGGAGGGGAAGAGAGAGACAGAGAGGAAGGAGAGGGGGAGGGGTGGAGAAGCAGATGGGCGCTTCTCCTGTGTGCCCTGGCCGGGAATCGAACCCGGGACTTCTGCACGCCAGGCCGACACTCTACCACTGAGCCAACTGGCCAGGGCCTGGCCTCTGTTTTGATACCATGTAAAGCAAGCCCCGCTCTCTTCTCAGCTCTGTGTCTTCCCTCTTGGAAAACTTGAATACGAGACCAGCTCTAGATATAAAACTGGAGATGCGGACCCACTTCTTTAAGACTCTATGCCACATCATGTTTCTTCCTCTTAGTCTTTCTCTTAACTTTTTTTTAAAAGAATGAAAATAATATCTAGGTTTTTAAAAATGGTTTTGAAGCCCATACTTGAAAGCACAACATAGGGCTCAATTCAATGTAAATCTGAAGTATTTAATAATAACAAAAATAGCAATACTAGTAGTCATACAAATAGTCTTTCCTGACTGATTACTATGTGCCGAGTATTCTTCCAAACATTTTACAAAAACAAATTCATCCCTATAAAACCTTATGAAATAAATAAGTAATTACTACTCCCATTGTATACATGAGGATCTGAAACTTGAAAAACTTAAATAATTTGCCCAGGAGAGCAAAATGAATGGTGAAGCATAATAGAGTTTAGAAATTATGTAGTTCAACCTCCTCCTCTTACATACGAGAGAACTGGAGGTCTCAGCAGGGTACACTATTAACATGAGAAAGTCCATTTGTATCCAGAGAGATACATTCTCCCCCCACTGCAAGGTTTTTATATATTTATTGTTTTTCTTTCTTCTAGTACATACTTTTTTATTTTTCAGTTATAGTTGATATACAATATTATATAGTTTCAGGTGTATAACCTAGTGATTGGACAGTATATAACTTACTCATTGATCACCCCAATAAATGTAGTATCCATCCATTGTTATTACAATATTATTGACTCTATTCCCTATGCTGTAATTTACATCCCTGTGACTATTCTGTAACTACCAATTTATTCTTCTTAATTCCTTCACCTCTTTCAACCATGCTCTCCAACCCTGCCTCCACCTTTCAAGAATCTCAGTCACCCAAACCCACTCCCCTCTGGCAACCACCAGTTAGTTCTCTTAAATTCTTTTCTCCATGGAGAGGAGACACTTACCGAGGTCTCTGATCCAGCTAAATTAACACTGGGTTCACACTTTCATCTCTAATAAGAACCAGAGAGGAAAAGTAACTTGCTCACATTTGGACATTTAGTAAATAGCAGGGCTGAGGTATAAGAGCTCAAGTCTCTCTGTAGACTCTTAGACTGATTTTCTTGACCATGAATTTGGCTTTCTTCATCATTTTTATCTCTAAATTTAATTTGCTATATTTTCCATGTTTTTCCATTTTCATTAGAAATGGGTTCACTCACTTATCGAACCTCTAGGGTAATTTCTTCTTAGAAAAATTCCTATTCTAATCATATTTTATTGATCATTTTACCAAACGGAACTCACCGAAACAAACCTCTAATAATTTGATTGGGAGTTGAGGATTTCTCACCCATTTAGGTGCCTCCTTGCTTTTCTGTGTGATCTTTAGCAACATGCATTAGTGGCCTTTCCACAGGTCTTGTAATGAATGGCATACAGAAACCCAGGCAACACAAACCCTTTGACCTTTCCTGTGGGTGTATGACAACATATCCAATGACTTCTTTTATTTATTCTTTCCTGTAGAGCAGAACTTGGCTTGAAAATATAGCTGGAAAAAGTCCAGAGACTGTGCCTTCAGGAATTTATAAGGTACTAATTAATATTAAATAGCAGGAAACAGATACCACAAATACTCATGACCCTCTCCTCCCTGTGTCCATCTCTCCGCTATTTATTTGAAAATTGCCAAAGAAAACAGGTATCTAACTCTTTATTTTCCCTAACTAATATTTGAACACAATAATGGTCACATTTTACCCTAAGGTGTTTTTTTTTAGGAGATCTTTAAAAAAAAAAATCCATGTATTTGGGAACATTGTTCAATCAAATCAGGCAAGAGAAGAACCAGAACATTTGAACTTGAGAATGTGTTTAATCAGGATTAACCAAATGTCAAAAAAATACAACCCTGCATTACTTAAATTTTTCAAACCAATATAAATTTAAATGCAGAAGCTTGGATACTGTCCATAATGTGGTGATGCAATGTCTCTCTTCTAGCTTAAATGTGTACTGATGGTAACTTTAGGGAGAGTATTTTGGTTCCCCTGGAAAGTTCAAAGCTTCCTGACACCAGCACTAGGACTATGTTCTTGTCTGCTGTTTAAGACCCACGGTGTTTCTCGATGTCACTTTGCACTTTTAAATCAGTTTGACTCTCTATCTCTCTATATTTTGCTATTACTGCAGATCGGCCAATCACTTAATTTTAGAAAAGAGATAACCTCTCTGTTATGCTCACAATTAAATTGGGTAGAACATGACCCTAAAAAGGAAGAACTTCATACCTTGTTTATAAATTGATATATTTTTCTGAAGTTGGAAACGGGGAGGCAGTCAGACAGGCTCCCGCATGCACTCTACAGGGATCCACCCGGGATGCCACCAGGGGGCGATGCTCTGCCCATCTGGGGTGTTGCTCTGTTGCAACCAGAGCCATTCTAGCACCTGAGGCAGAGGCCATAGAGCCATCCTCAGCACCCAGGCCAACTTTGCTCCAATGGAGCCTTAGCTGCAGGAGGGGAAGAGAGAGACAGAGAGGAAGGAGAGGGAGAGGGGTGGAGAAGCAGATGGGAGCTTCTCCTGTGTGCCCTGGCTGGGAATCGAACCCGGGACTCCTACATGCCAGGCTGACGCTCTACCACTGAGCCAACCAGCCAGGGCCATAAATTAATATATTAATAGTATATCATCAAGTTGCTATGGTATAACCTGGTTTAACATTAAAAATGGAGAAGAGCCATCTAAAATTTAATAATTTTGGATACAGTCATTTCTATCTTGGAAATCAAAACAGAAAATATTATAGCACAGATATAGATGTACATATTTATTGAATAAATGGTGTTTATTATTTTTATGTACAGTACATTCACATTTTTATGTAGTCAATTAGTCAATCTTTTTCTTATATTGTTTTTATTGTGTCTCAAGTTTACATAGGTCTTTCTGGCCTTTTTTCTTATGTGATTCTTGATGTCTGTAATTATTGAATATAAAATATATGATAATTTATTTGACCATCATCTCATATAAAATTTAGTTTATTCTCAGTATTATAAACATAACTATAGTAAATATTCTGTCACCTAGGTTTTGACATATTTTTATTTATTTTCCGAGGTTACATTTTTGGAAATGGAGTTATTGTTTCAAAAAGTATACAATAGTTGGATACCCACTGATAAGCTTCATATAGTATATAACCAGTGCTATTGCACTCAAGTATATTAGTAAATTTAATTGTTTATAGAAAATACACACTGTTGTTGCCAATTTAATCAAAATAGCACCTTATTTTCGTCTTTATGATTATGAGTGAAGTTAAACTCTTTTTGTATACTTATTAGCTTCCAGATTTCCTCTATAACTTTTTTTTCAAAACAAATTTTGCTGCTTTTCCTTGGCATGTTTGTCTTTTATTATTTATTTATAAGATTTTAATAACATAAGAGTTATTGTCTTTTTGATAAATTCTGATTGTTAGGCTAGGTTTCTCATTGGTGAGTTAAAAACTATGTGGATTGGTAAAACATTTGAGAAAGCCTCCAAGCCTTGCCTGAGAGCACATGTGAATCCAGGGAGGCCATAGTTTCCTCTGCAAGTGGCCAAGACTTGCCCCTAAATAGCCCTGGTTGCAGCCACTGCATTAGGATTTCTGGTTGCCTAATACTGACTCTGAGTAACTCGGTATGTCTGCCTCAAGTGAACATTTTATGTGTAAGAGTCAGAGTTTCCTTTTAAGGCTAGCAACCCCCTAGAACAGTGTTGTGACCATTTTTCCTTCATAGTTAATAAATAGCTTGATTACAAATACACATATGCATGGCAGACTTTGGTCTGAGACTCACTTTCTTTCTAAGAGACAGTCCTCATTAATCCCACATTTCTTTGATAGTTAATATGAAGACTATAAGTCGTGTATGACCAGTTTGGTAAGATCAGGCCATAAGGCAGACCTATGTTAGACCCATGAATTAACATTTTGAAAATGTCTCTACACCTTCATTGGATTGTTCTCCTAGTTGGATCTACCTATACAAAATGAGATCATCTACCCTGGCCAGATAGCTCGGTTGGTTAGAGCGTTGTCCTGAAGCAGAGATTGCCAGTGTGTTCCCCGGTCAGGGCACATATAGGAACAGATGGATGTTCCTTTCTTTCTCTCCCTCTCTTTCTCCCTTCTTCTCTCTAAATCAATAAAATAAACATTAAAAAATAATGAGATCAACTTTCCCATAGTTGCGAGAGGAAACACCATCTCTCTTTGTCATCTTTTTCTTATAAGAAATTATTTAAGGGATTCAAGGTCACTAGGTCACTTGCCTCTCTGACCTCTTCTCTCTCACCCTCTCATTATGTCACCTCCAAAAACACTTTTAGAGAGCTGTAATAGGGATAGAGAGCTGTGTTGAGAAATTATAACCAACAAGTAACTCCCAAATCCTGCTAACTTAGTTCTGCACTTTATTGAGTTTTTCTCTATTCTCTTTGTTGGTTGATTCTACACACGAACTTGAATTAATTTTTCATCATGCCTCCAAACCATCCCTTGGTTCTAGTTTTGGAATGGCATGTAAAACTCAAAGCATAAGAGACTATCTGTGACGGGGTCACTTGCTTCCCTCCAGGTTATTTACCTGCCTGAGCAGCACCCACTTAGTATTGGTGACCTACTAACCCTATTCTGGGTTTATTTTAGAAAATAATATATCTAGATCCTCATCATTCAGAATGTGCCCCAGACTTCAAATGAAATGTCTAAAACTATGTCAACAGAGTAGTTAATATAACAGAATAGAATAATAAGAATAAAGCCCCCCTTCCCAGTTTATAAAAATCAAAAGCAGAAATAAAGTGCCTGTGATCCACTGTGACTTTTCATTGCCTGCTTCTGTTTCTGCTCACAATCTTTGCCTGGAAGAGAGAGGCCGCCGCACTTTTCTGTGGTCATCCAGAGATGCATGCATACCAGCAAGTGTGCCTAAGGATGATCACCTCTTGGTGGTCTGAGGCTTTGGGGCTCAAAGTGATCTTTCTGTCACTGGGGGACCTGAGGAAAGAGGTTGGCTTGGCTCTCTCTTTTCACTCTCAGGGTCTCAGGTGAACATAAACCAACACACCAGTGAGGAGTTAAACACAGGCCGCCTGTTACAGCCACTCCCTGTGAATCAAGGAAACAAACCTCTGTGTCACGTGATTGCAGGAGTACTCAGAACCCCACACACACACCCACACACCTTCCTTGACTAATAAGTGACAACTGAAGTTCAACATCAGAGCTTTCCTTCTGCTGCTCAGGGTTATAACTACTATGTAAATATCTCTGGGACAGAGGGGGAGAGGGGGACAGATGGGGAAAGAAGGGAACTAATGTTTGAATGCCTACATTGTGCTAAGACCTATTCTAAGCCCATTAATTATCAACTCTCAGGTAGACACTATCTCCCTTCTAAAATGGAGGTAATTGGTCTCAAGAATAATCAGTTAGTAAATGGTGGATCACGGATGTGAACCCAAACCTCTCTAACCCTGGAGTTCTTGATATTTAAGAGAAATGCACATAAAGCTTCTGTCAGTCATTTATAGTTTTGTGTTAATTTAGAGAGCAATTAGCAGTACTTATGAACTGTAAAGTATAAGAAGTAAGTTGATATCTCATAAATGAAGCACCTAGAGGCCCAGGCCAGTGGCTCAGTAGATAGAGCATTGGCCCAGCATATGGCTGTCCTGGGTTAGATTTCTGGTCAGGTCACACAAGAGATGTGACCATCTGCTTCTCCCCCACTCCCTCTTCTCTCTCTCTCTCTCTCTTCCTCTCCCACAGCCAGTGGCTTGATTGGTTCCAGCGTGGCCCTGGGTGCTGAAGATAGCTCCATTGGAACACATCAACCTCAGGTGCTAAATATCACTCAGTACTTGAGCATCAGCCCCAGATGGGGTTGCTGGGTGGATCCTAGTTGGGGTACATGCAAGAGTCTGTCTCATTATCTCCCCTCCTCTCAAAGAAGAAGAAGGAGAAGGAGAAGGAAGAGAAGAAGTAGGAGGAGGAGGAAGAGGAGGAGGTGGTGGAGGAGGAGGAGGAGAAGGAGGAGGAGGAGGAAGAGGAGGAGGTGGTGGAGGAGGAGGAGGAGGAGAAGAAGGAAGAGAAGGAAGAAGAAGAAGGAGAAGAAGAAGAAGAAGAAGAAGAAGAAGAAGAAGAAGCAGCTAGAATAGCTGAAGACAATTCTTGCTCCTTACACTGTTGCTGAGGAGCCTGGGTAGGGCTTTTTCCCCCTGGTCCTCCCCACTTCCAGGAATCCCACTACCTCACTACCTCCTGCCTGACCCAAGTAAGAGTGTTGTGAGAAGAAAAACCTCATGTGCAAAGAACAACATCAAGCGAGAGCTTCTCCTTCTTAGTATGCCCAAAGCAATGTCAGTGATACGTAGGAATTTAGTAAATGAGACACAAATTTGTGGTAGAATAAATGGCTCACAACCTGCCGCTGCAGTGCTGGGAGTTGGCAGTTTAACCAACCAAACGTTTTTTAGATTAAGAGACCAAAAAGGTATCAGGAGAGACTTAGAAAGTGCTTTGTACATTTACATTTGTGTCACCTTTTAGGTATGTTTTGAAGTTTGAAATAGCAGATGTGGTTGGCCACTTTAGTAGGGGAAATGCTGGACTTGGAAGGAGAAGACCAGTGTGAGAGCCCCAGGCCCACACTGATCAGCACTGGAGGGTGCGGGGCGCACAAGACAGTGAGCTCAGGCAGGGTCCCAGCCTCCCCTGGGTCCCACAGGCCTTGGAGCCGGTAACACCTCAGAGGTCTTGACTTAAAGCAACAGAACTGGGCTGTCATAACCTCTAAACAGTTAGTCTTGGGCTAGGGGCTTTCAAGGAGCTGCTAAAAAGAAAAGGAAAAAAGAAAGGAAAAAAAAAGAACAGGTTTAAAAATTAGCTCCACCTCTTACTAATGCTGTTACCATGAAAAAATTTTACCTTCTCTCCTGATTTCCCCACCTCTGATCATTGTAGGATAATCAGGCTCCTAGGAGAGAATGAATGCAGATGTTTATCCGCAGCTCTTGGAATGGCAGTAACTTTCGGAATTGGTATTCTGAGTAGTCTCAGGTGTTCTTTCCTCTGCAATGTTAGCCATAACAAAATATAACTGAAAAATATTATATGTGTCAGGTATTTATCATTCCTTCTGGTTCTGATATCCTATGAAATCAGAGCCCTGCCTATCATTTTTTTTTTTTTTTTTGGATTTTTCTGAAGCTGGAAAAGGGGAGGCAGTCAGACAGACTCCTGCATGTGCCCGACTGGGATCCACCCGGCATGCCCACCAGGGGGCGATGCTCTACCCATCTGGGGCATTGCTCTGTTGCATCCAGAGCTACTCTAGTGCCTGAGGCAGAGGCCATGGAGCCATTCCCAGTGCCCGGGCCATCTTTGCTCCAATGGAGCCTTGGCTGCGGGAGGGGAAGAGAGAGACAGAGAGGAAGGAGAGGGGGAGGGGTGGAGAAGCAGATGGGCGCTTCTCCTGTGTGCCCTGGCCAGGAATCGAACCCAGGACTTCCGCACGTCAGGCCGACGCTCTACCATTAAGCCAACCAGCCAGGGCCTGCCTATCATTTTTGATGTCTAAATGGTTTCTTAAGAGATGCTTAGAGACATTTCTATGGGACTGGAGGTGAAAGAAAATTGGATCTGGGGATGCGGCTCCTGGTCCCCTGACCCTAAATCTAGCAGAGCATCAGACAAAAGCCTTTATGATTTCAAATGAGCCTGGGATGTGTGTTTTATAAGAATAAAAATAATGGTGCATGGTTTTTTCCTAAGCCCCTATCAAATAGGTCTTGGAAATCATCATGAACCACAGAAGGCAGAAGCATAACTTAATGAGCAAAGTTTACCGTGATCTGTTCTCCTCATTTGGTCCCTGTATCTATTTTGCAAAGTAGGGAGAATAACTGCTTCTGACAGCATATTTGGTGGAAGTCCAGTTTTTCATTTAAGAGTGACAACAGCAGTGAGGAGGCCAAGGTTAAACAGGCAGGATTTAGGACGGGCCAGCTCTGTATCTATGTATCTAGCCCAGCAGCTAAGGAAACAGGAGCACAGAATAGAGACAACCCATGACTGAAAGAATGTCCAATAGTCACTGGGTTTGCACCAACAGGTCCTTCAAACCTTCTGAAAACACAAGTGCAAATGAGACTTTTAATACCAGAATAGAAGTTACCACACTTTTAACCATCTTTGAGTCCTAGTGGGAGAAACTCAAGTCTGAGGAAAACAATTGTTCTTACTCACGATGGCACGTGGCTTACAATGGCAAAGAGGCAGCATGGAGAACCGTCTAAAGAGCTCTCATCTCTCACCAGAGCAGAGGTAGGAGAAGCCACATGGTTGTGCAGAGAAGATGGCTACCCTACAATCTTTTTGAATAACTGAGCTGCACCTTCACTCTGTGGGGGGTGAAGTTCAAGGGCATCACCCATTTAATAAGGTTCAGTGTGGCAGGGCAAACCAGATGCTTTCAGAAATATTCTTTCATCCCACCTGAAATAGGTGTGAGTAGAACAGAGGGGACAGCAAGGAGTTCACCAATGCGGCTGAAACATAGGTGGGAAATAAATGTTAAAAAAAAAAAAGGTAAAAGAGAGCAGGGTAGAAATTAAAAATGATGCTGGACTAAGGTTTTGTGCCTTACCTTAATGAGGATCCTTTAAAGACTTTGGGGGCATAAATTAGAATAAAGAAATAAGGTTAATCTGGCTCTGCCACGTAAAATTATTTGGAAAGGAGATGAGGCTGAGGTTAGGAAACAGCTTTGATAAATTAAGCTGACGGTGCCTCACTGGATGGAAGGGAAAATGTCCAGACATGGCATACTGACTGGAGCTGGGGAGGGGCTCGCCAGGTTGTGTGTCTAGGTGAGAGACAGCAGGAATTAGCAGATGAGACCAGCTGCCGCCTCTGTGGGGAAACCTGCAACAAAGACCATACAGTTCATGGCCACCTCAGGGAAGCAGACAACTGGCCAAGAGGAACAAATGCCCTCAACAACAGGGCAGACGTCATACTGTGATGACTAGACACAAGCCTGAAGAGGCTACTAGCGCTGCTAACACTGGCTCCCATGAAGGAGGTAAACATTCCCAGTCAGGACCACCCCATCCTGACGATTCCAGGAGTAATTGAAGATTACTCAATTAAAAGCTACCTGTTTCCTCATATTTTCCAAAAACTCCATCTCTAGAAAGATCTAGTTTCCCACATGCCATCTCTTTTGCTTCTAGACTTCTAGGAGAAAAATCTCTTTTTTTCCATTGGACCACTTCTAGGACCCCCACCGTAACGGAGAGACAGCAACTGCTGAACTGTCACCAGAGAATTCAAACCACTGAAAACAGACAAATGAGCTATTATTCATTTTTTATTTATATGATCAATAATAGTATATAAAGAATTCTCAATGTCAAGACTAATGTGTGAAAAAGAGTAGATCAATTTGAGGTGTACATTTTTTCACATAGCTTTCTCATATTTAAAAGTAAAATATAAACTTGTAGTCATGAGAACCTTTAATGAAATAAAAGCAGTAATGAGAGGAGAAAGAAAGTGCTTAGAATAATTTCTGGTTGACAGTAAAAAAAAAAATAAAGATGGCACCCATTGTTACTCAGGATTCGGGGTTTTGCAAGAAATCTGAGAAAATGTCCAACCTCTCTGTTAGACACATAGAACTGGAGCTCATGAGATAATTTGAGATGGGAATGATGATTTGAAAATCATTTGCATAGAGGAGGAATTATGATGTTTCCATGCTTGCATGGAACTTGTATGTATGTGAAGAAAAAAGAGAACTCAAACCCAACTCTTGAGAACATGGAAGAATTACAGCTAGTAGCCCTGGGTCTGGAGCTGATAGGAAGGGAAAAGGCCCAGGACAATATAAGGTCTTGGCAGTTCTCATAGGGAGAAAGGGAAGCCAAAGTCCTCATGGACTGAGAAACATACAAGCTGGAGAAGTCACAGGAGAGCGGTTCTAAGATGACTCTGCATATTCTTAATCATGTATTTTAATGATGAACACCAGGAGCTACGGCCTGGTGTGCTCAGAGAAAGCACATCCAGAGCTCCCAGCCCACAAGACTTCTGCCATTGATTAATTCTGTGTTTTCTAGGCCCTGAATCTGAAACCATAAAATGTGTAGTATTTATTTAGTATTAGTCAATGTTCTGAGGATGCTTTTTCTGGAACCGTTTCGAGACCGCAGAATTGAAAAAGTTTTCGAGATGAAATGCTAGCCCTGTCCCCAGGTTTGCCTGTCATTCTTTCCGTTTAAAGCCATCAGTAATATGGTTGCAAGATGTATTTTACCCGTTTTTTAAAAGCCATTTTCTACTTTCCAACCACCAAAATATGTTGGGAGTGTCATAATTGTTTTTTTCTCTTTGGAACGTTAGAAAATATTGTTTTTTATAATAGAAATAGCATTTCTTTAATTTTTTTTCTTTTTTTAATCGCCAATGGCTGCCATACCAAACCACTGACTTGGCTCATTGTATTTCCAATTCTAGCTTGTGCTAGAATTTCTGGCAAATGAGTGTTATAGGACTGCCCAAAATATTTGAGAGGTGGTTTATCTCAGCGTCTAGTCAGAGGAAAAACTAAAAAACAAAAATTAACTTAAATGCATTAATTCAGATAACAATTTTAGAATAATGAATTTAGAAGAGCACGTGTGAAGCATATACAGGTGCTGGTTATTGTGACGAGGGCATTTTAAGATGGTGTTGCATTTGAGGCTGGAATGAACAGAGAAAGGCCATCAATCCTTATCATAGGATAAGTCAGTGGGGGGATTCAAATCATTTAACTACTGGCTCTCTGCCCTAATGACCATTTTAAGTGCAAAAAAACGATATACCAAAAGGTAGTATAAAATTTTATGCATTTAATAGTTAAATAAGAACAATAAAAGAGGTACACCACACTAGATTCTGTTATAAGAAAGAGTTTTAAAATGTTAATGCAAAAAAATATTAACTAATACCTGACAAAAAAACAATAAAACTGTTATTTAAGATATTCCCATATTGCTTCTTGATTGGCATCCTCACTTGCAATTTTTTTCGCCAGTGGACAGAATAAACATTACTACAGGCACTTAGAATATGCTATTGGGTGGATGAATGTTACAAAAGAGTAAGGAATATAAATTTGTGATTTCCACATTGGGCACCTGCCCAGGTGCCCACCTTAGAGAGAATCCTGATTACAAGTGCCATTTTAACAACTGGTTCACCGAACTCAACAAATAATTAGGTATCAGTTCTGACAAACTAGTGCAAACTGGCTGAATCCCACCACTGAGATAAGTGCTCCCCAAGGATCCAAAACAAATGATTATTAGAGTTTAAAAGACTCTCAGGAAGATGTTAAAAGATGACTGCACTGTGGGTGATCAGCTAAGTGTGGAAAGAGATTGACCAGTTGGCAATTGGCTAAGGTTACCTACAGGATGTCTCATATAGTCTGAGATATTTTAGGGTTATTAAAACCTAGTTCTAGAATCCACACACTTCAAAAGCAGCCCAACCATAAATTAAATATAGAGGTGCTTATAATTAGCATAGGAAGAAACTATGGAGAATCTGAGTGAGCAATACTATTCAGGCACAAGTTGTCAAAAACGAGGAGAGAGATAAATAAGTGAACTTTCATTTAGGGTGCTATCTGTTCATGTTTTCTTGCAGTAGGGCAATGAGATTACATTTACAAATAAATGATCTGGTTTCTGTAGGTCAGTCAGTAAATATTTGAACATCTATTTATATAAGCATTTGCTCTGAGACATGAAAATCACTACAAGAGATTTTTTGGGTCAATCATATTCTTTATCTTCAGATCATTGCTAGAGGTAGAAAGAATGTATCAAAGAATGTTAGATAAAGGCAGGAAAGATGTGACTTCCCAAAATTTTTATGCTAACAATGTCCATTCTAACCAATGAAAGAACATGTCTGAGTGTCTTGGAAGAGAAATTGAAGTACAAGAGAAATGTTGAAGAAAGATGAAGGGAATATGGAAATACTAAGTGGGATGTTTTGGAGTAAGTGAAACTTCCCTGCAGAATCACTATAGAGCAGGACAGGACTTGGACTGTAAAAAATTGATGGTAAAAAATAAACACAGATTCCAGCAAACTTTGCCCACTCTCTACCTGGAACTCCAACAGCCTCAAAAAGCTCATTCTTGCCCTGGACAGTTGGCTCAGTGGTAGAGCGTCGGCCTGGCATGCAGGAGTCCCAGGTTCGGTTTCCGGCCAGGGCACACAGGAGAAGTGCCCATCTGCTTCTCCATCCCTCCCCCTCTCCACCCTCTCTGTCTCTCTCTTCCCCTCCTGCAGCCAAGGCTCCATTGGAGCAAAGTTGGCCCAGGCGCTGAGGATGGCTTTATGGCCTCTGCCTCAGGCGCTAGAATGGCTCTGGTCGCAACAGAGCAATGCCCCAGATGGGCAGAGCATCGCCCCCTGGTGGGCATGCCGGGTGGATCCCGGTCAGGCGCATGCAGGAGTCTGTCTGACTGCCTCCCCGTTTCCAACTTCAGAAAAATAAAAAAATTTAAAAATTTTAAAAAAAGCTCATTCTTTCATTATTTTTTTTTATTTTTTATTATGGAAAAAATTCCATCATGCAGAACAGAGAGATAATAAATACAATAACTTCGCACGTGTCTAACATCCAATTTTAACAATTATAAGTATTTTGCTAATCTTGTTTCATTTATATTCCCCACATTTTTTTACATGCTTAACTTTTTCTTTTGAAATTATTTCAGACTTACAGAAAAATTACAAAACTATTACCAAAAATTTCAATATACCCTTCATCTAAATTTCCTAAATATGTTAACATTTTGCTACATTTGCTTTAATTTTCTCTTCCTTCCTCCCTTCCTTTCTCATGTTGATGCTCCAGTTGTTCCGGATTTGGCAAGGGACCTCTGCAAAGTGGATTCTAGGTTCTTCTGACATTTCTCCATCATTTTTGAGCAGTTCTTCCTTTTTGATACAATACAATGTTCCCAACTCATGTTTACTTTGATGCCACAAGCCTGGAATCAAACATTTCTCCAAAGACCTTTTTCCTTTCAGTGAAAAATAATATTTAAAAACCAAAATATGAGTATTAGATATATTTATTATTCTTGCTTCTAGGCCCTCTCAACCTATCTGGAAAAAATGCACATTGATATCTATAAATATATGTATATGTATATCTATTTCTATATATAAAATTCTGAGTTCATACTGATACTTCCAATTCCAATCTAATACTAGCCTTAACCCTTTTGTAATTTCCTTTTCCAACAATAAAACTTGACTCTTATTATCCAAAATATAGATTAAATTACACTTCTTATGAATTATCTCTAGGATTTCATAGAGTAATACTAAACATACCTACAGTTTTCTCTTTTTGACTGCCTAGACTGAGTCTCAGCAGGGAGGAGAAGGATGAAAAGCACCCACAGCAAGAAAAAGTTGGACATATACATGCCTCCATATTTCCAAACACAAGGCAGACACAGGGTGAAATGTTTCCGGGGCAGTTAAGGACTAGAAACCTCACATTTGTCCTTGGATAGGAGTTTATTTTCTCAGACTGAGTCTGGGTTTGACATTCCAGCTGTTCACCCTTCCACAGCAAATGGATATGGAGAAGTCTGCCACCAGCCGCTGATGGAGAAAACAGCTGCCTCTAGAATGAGGATAAGCCACAGAGGTGGCTGGATGTCCCTCTCCACTCTCCTCATCTTCTCCTCCTTCTGCAAATACAACATGCACACCGCCACACACAAAGGGGAAGGATTCCCGTTTATTACTGGGTGATCCTATAGAAAATGAGAAAATCTCCCTTAAGCAAAGTTTTCCTTTATATGATGATTTGCACAAACATAATTCAAGCATAGTTATCTTAACTATCTGTGAGTTGTTGCTTGTGTGAATTTGTTCAGTTTCCTGAGAAGTTGAATAAGTGAGCACATGACCCTGACGAGCTGACCACCACTTTATTGCATTTATTTGCCTTCATGGTTTATTTCCACTCATTAAGCAATGCTACTGAGCACACTCTGTGTGTCAGATGCTGTGTTAGGCACTTGAAATATAGACATAAATCAGAGGCTTAAAGAGTTCACAATCTAGTCAGCAGGAACAGAAGTACGACCTCTTTTCTCTAAGAGATAAATCATGTCTGGATGGTTTTAATACAACCACCGGAATGGTATGAGTTATAGATGATGCTTAACAGCTTTCCCCAGTTCTTACCTAGGTAACTGACACCTGTTATGATGCCTCTAGTCCCACCATTAGTCTTCTTGTGAGTTCTTTCTAAAGCCTTTGTGTTCCTCTAGGGTTGAATATTACAAGTACTGTTCTCTGGCAGGATATTTGTCTTAAGTCATTATACAGACAATGTCTTAATAGTATTATTTAGCAGTGAACTTAGAGCAAGGTATTAAGGGTAGGAATGCGTAACAAAGGGAGGTCAATTGGAAGGTGAGGGCAGAGGTGTCATTACCAATTTCATAGTTTTCAGTCTACGAGACCCCAGATCAACTGAGAACAACTGTTAATACCACTTGAAATATTGTCTATACCCTAAAAAGAAATATAAAGAGTCTAGTCAGCTGCTGTGAAATGAAAATAGACCCCACAATTAGATCCAGCTAATTTCTCACACATAATTTAAAAAAGGATTGTTTCTTGTAGTTTTATATTTTCAGAATCTTCTAAAAATAAAATTTTATCACTGATTTTATAATAGAATGGAAGGGACCACTAAAAAAGGGAAGCCTTAGTGCCACATTGTGTTGATTAGAATTCTTGATTAAAGTGTCATAAATACCGTGTACTAACTTAAGTCATGTTTATTAACTCGTGAAGCTGAAAAGGATGCAGGGGTAGGTCTAGTGGGAGACAAGTCTTCATTGTTATCTCGGGATTCTGTATGTCCTGTAAGCAGAGGCAATGATTAATTTTGCCAGACTTTTTCAAGGATATTTCTGTAGTAAATAGCTGGTGTTTCACTCTGGAATAAGAGGCAAGTAGGCTTATTGCCTATCATAAAAGATCTGAGTTCCCACCTGACCTGTGGTGGCGCAGTGGATAAAACGTTGACCTGGAAATGCTGAGGTCGCCGGTTCAAAACCCATGGCTTGCCTGGTCAGGCACATATGGGAGTTGATGCTTCCAGCTCCTCTCCCCCTCTCTGTCTCTCTCTCTCCCTCTCTCTCTCCTCTCTAAAAATTAATTAATTAATTAATTAAAAAAAAATATCTGAGTTCCCTAAGCTCAGAGTTTCTCTTCTGTAATGCAACTGAGTGTCACTTGGTCCTCTTTACATCATCAAGTAGGCACTCAAGGAATGGGCACAAGGAAACTTGATACTGTGGCTACCATTATGGGTATGAGTAATAAAGCTCTTCCTCTCTGTACCAAGAGTTTCATGTCTTCTGTGTAGCATCCATGAACCTGTGGCAGGCAAAATTGTCAACTTACAAGTAGGGTAAAATCTTAGACCCTTCACAGTTCTTGTCAACTCAAGGGATTAAAGTAAAGATAAACTACTGGGACGAGGGTATCATTCATTTCCTCCAAGACTATCTTTCTCTCCATATATCTGTTATGGGCTGATTTTTTATATCCATCCCAAATTCCTATGTTGAGACCGAATCTCCAATGGGAGGGTATTTGCAGATGGAGTCTTTGAGAGGTGATTAGGTCATGAGGACAGAATCTTCATGAGTGAGATTAGTGCCCTTATTTAAAAGGCCCAAGAGAGCTAACTTTTCTTCCATGTGAGGACACAGTGGCAAGATGGCTGTCTGTGAACCAGGAAATGAGTCTTCAGCAGACACCAAATGTCTTGCCATGTTGATCTTGCACTTCCCAGCCTCCAAAACTGTGAGAAATAAATTTATGTTGATTATAAGCCACTCAGTCTGTGGTATTTTTAGCCTCAATGGACTAAGACAATACCTCATTCATTTATTTCTGCCTATTCCTGTTTAGCTTGAGTCTGTAGACAGAGAAGAAAGATAGCTTTTGTCAGTCTCAAATCTGTTCTCTCAGCTCCCTAGCCCCACAGCTGTTAACTTTTGATTGTTCCCAGGAGAAAACCCTGATTGGCCTATATATCAATGGGCCCCTTCTTAGATCAATATTTAGTTAACAGGTATATACTTATGATATACTAGGTAAGATTATGTTTCTGGAAATCATTTTTTAAAATATGAAAATTCTTATAAATTATGAACAAATTAATGAAAAAAATAATGTAAGTTATTTATATTTAAAATTTTATGCTTATAGATATGCCTTTGTATGCCCCTCAATAGCAGAGATCTGGAAGCAGAGACCAGAGCAATATATCTTAAACCAGGGGTCCCCAAACTACGGCCCACGGGCTGCATGTGGCTCCCTGAGGCCATTTATCCGCCCCCCGCCACTTCCAAAAGGGGCACCTCTTTCATTGGTGGTCAGTGAAAGGAGCATAGTTCCCATTGAAATATTGGTCAGAAAAAAAAATACTGGTCAGTTTGTTGATTTAAATTACTTGTTCTTTATTTTAAATATTATATTTGTTCCCGTTTTGTTTTTTTACTTTAAAATTTGATATGTGCAGTGTGCATAGGGATTTGTTCATAGTTTTTTTATAGTTATAGTCTGGTCCTCCAACGGTCTGAGGGACAGTGAACTGGCCCCCTGTGTAAAAAGTTTGGAGACCCCTGTCTTAAACATTAGTGAGAAAGGTAAAATAAAACTGAGGAGCTACAATTAAATAGTAGTTTGGGTGAAACTGTCCTTTGGAAAGCTAATCATTTGGTAAGTAGGTTTTAGGCAAAATCACCTAGTGTCCTCCTTCCCACCTCTGCTTATACCCCCACTCATATTCAAACTTCTTCCTTCACTCTCTTAGATATATATATTTCTTTTAAGGGAATAGAGAGCACTTCTATGCTTTACATATAGTTAAGTACTTGCTAAAAACAAAACCTTTTAATGCCCACAAAAGAAAAGCTCATTAGGCTCTTCTGAGAATAAGCAGAATGCCTTAAAAAGAAATACAGTAAGACAAAAAGAACCCTCAAAGTCTAAGACATATTATTCTAAATAGTGATTTTCCTATAGCTGGAAAAAGAATCTCCTATGTTCCAAAGATTTAAAATTTTTATTTACCAGTCCATTAATTCTCAGTTTCAAGAAACTTGGGAAAACATAGCTTATGTTAACCAATTAGAATAAAGCTTCCTATTAAATTTCCTGTAAACTGTTGAGTTCTCATTAAAATAAGGTCTATAATCTCTACTTGGAAATATGCTTCTTTGCTCCTGTGCCTTCTCCTGCCATTTTTTTAAATCCTTAGTTAAATTTTGAAATTTAACTGCCCTTTGACCCAGCCATCCCACTTATAGGAATATATCCCAAGGACACCATATCACTGACTAAAAAAAAGAAATGCACCCCCATGTTTATGGCAGCATGGTTCACAATAGTGAAGACCTGGAAACAGCCCAAGTGTCCGTCAGTGGACGTGTGGATTAAAAAAGCAATGGTACATAAATACCATGGAATACTATGGGGCCATGAAAAAGAAGGAAATATTACATTTTGAAACAATATAGATGGACCTGGAAACTATTATGTTGAGTGAAATAAGCCAGGCAGATAAAGAAAAATATCATATGACCTCACTCATTTGAGGACTCTAAGGGACAATGTGAACAGAGGAATGGAATTAAACCTGAAGGGAAGTGGGGAGGGAGCTATTGGGAAGGGAGATGTTGAGGGAAATATGGGGGAGGGGAAATACTTTTGGGGAGACACTAGAATCTATGTAAACACAATAAATAAATTAATTAATTTTTAAAAGAAGGGTGGATATAGCTTGGTGGTTTTACCTGACTCCTCATACTTATTATTGCCCATTTGTGCTGAGAGGGAGGAGAGGCCAAGGTCCTGAGCTGAAGCCTGAGGACAAAGACAGAGCCAGTTTTGCTCCTGCAGAATTAGTGAATCATGGTGGAGTCATAGACCTCCTGGGACTCAAGCTCATGGGCTGGCCCGCTGTGGGAAAGAGTCGCAGCTCCTGTAGCAGCGGATAAGACCAGCCAATGGGGTCTGGACCCACTTTACAGGCCTTGGCCTGTTTTTCTTTAGTGGATACCTGCAAGATATACATATATACCTTTAAACCCATTTTCAAATGATGATGTTGTCATAACTTACTAACCGTGATGTTGAAAGTGGCCTCAGGCAACAATGTCTAGTATGTGGGGTAGTCAGGGTAATCCAGAGACAATCTCCTCTGACGCTCACACAGACATCTGAAAAGCCTCTGTTAATGACACACACATCTATGGAACTATTTAGGCTGTTCTTACTGACAGAAAATAAGATTATGTTTGAACTGTAAAGGTTCTTTATGTTAACCCAAATAAACCATAGCCAAGAAGTCAATGTGTCTTATCTTCACAGATTTACATTTAAGAGTCTAACTGATTGTGTGAGACATTAAAATTCTGAAGGCCTTTGCAAAAGAGCTATGTTATTTTCTCATCAGTATAACTCATTGGGTAGAATATTTTGCCTATAGTTCAAACCAATGTCTTATTCTGTTTTATTTATTGCTTCCCAAGAGCTCTAATTTTGAGATATTTCTTGATCAAAGCAAATACAATCACTTCATTGACAAGTGCAGTGGAACATAAGTTTATTAGCTGATATCATATGTTTAAACTAATAGTTTACCAACCTAAGAGATAGTCATACTTTAGAAAGTATTAGAAAATAAAACTCACAAAATACTTAAAAAGAAAAGCATCAAGAACAAAAAACACTTAATTGTTGGAAGAAAAACATTCAATAAGGAAAAGAAATTGAAAAAAAAATAAAGAGAAGGAACAATTCAGTACTCGTGATCAATCATGAGGTATAGTTTTTATATAGTCATTCAGTTAGTTAAATGAAAAAGTTCAAATCTACAAACTATAGAAATCTTATTAACTAAAAGTAATTAATAAAGGATGGACCTAATCTAATAATAGGTCAGAAGGTTCAAGAAGGGGTCACAAGAGAAAACTACCATATGACATTACTTCTACTTTTAACAATCATATGTAGTGTCTATGCATTAACTTCCAAATTAATCTGGACATCTGATGACTATCTGCAGTACACATTTGTTCATAATACAGAGGCAAGAAGACTTTTGGCCAGGCAGTTTAAGACTCAATATGCTTAGCTACTACTATGTGTGCCGTCAAGAGAACCTAAATGGGGGGCGGGTCTTTGTTTTCCTTAATGAACATGAGTTAAACTTTCATGAGATCTTAGGATTTTCATAGGCTGAATATCTATGATTTAAAAAAATTAGAGGTTGCTTCATTCCTAATATAGATTACTACATGGATCCATAAAACAGAAATAGGTGAATAATTCTTATCTGATTATACAGCATCCTTAAAATGCATAATGCCAGTTCAGCAAAATTGATATGCATCTGTTAAATTTTATTTTTGCTCCTTTTTATGCCTCTCATTTTCATTCTCTTTTCCCCTATTCCAATATCTACTTTTCTTGCTATGTAGCCTAATTCCTATCCTCAAAGGCCAGTTATCAAGCCTTTAAATTGTTAGCACTCAAAGGTGTGGGAGTAGAGGAAATTGGAGGAGAGCTTCTGGAAGAATGAAAAATCCACAATTTTTCTCCTCTGACGGTAAAATCCTTTACTCCCAGGTTTGATTTAGAATTTAGACAAGAGTGTGGTGGTTACTGGGGGGGGGGGGGCCCACAAAGAAAACTAGATAGAAGGTGACGGAGGACAATCTGACTTTGGGTGATGGGTATGTAACCTAATTGAATGACAAGATAACCTGGACATGTTTTCTTTGAATATATGTACCCTGATTTATTGATGTCACCCCATTAAAATTAATAAAAATTTATTTATAAAAAAAGAATTTGGTGGCCTGACCAGGTGATGGTGCACTGGATAGAGTGTTGCCCTGAGATGCTGAGGACCCAGGTCTGAAACCCCGATGTCTCTGGTTTGAGCACGGGCTCATCCAGCTTAAGTAGGGCTTCCAGCTTGAGTGCAGGGTCACTGCCTTGAGTGCAGGATCATACACATGACCCCATGGTCGCTGGCTTGAGCCAAAAGGTCACTGGCTCAGCTGGAGCTCACTGGTCAAGGCAATATGAGAAAGCAATCAGTGAACAACTAAGAATGCCACAACTACAAGTTGATGCTTCTCATCTCTCTCCCTTCCTGTCTGTCTGTCTCTATCTCTCTGTCTGTCTCTCTCATAAAAATAATAAATAAAAGAGAGACTTCAATGGCAGTGTGAATAATAGACAGTGGCTGAAGCAAATGGTGAAATGATCTACCCAGTTCAAAACAAATATGCTGAGCCCACATGGTGGAGAAATACAAGTGCTAAATCCAGCAGACAATGGGTAACTCCTTTCTTAGTGGCCTGTGAAGGTAGATTTCCCTGCTGGCTCCTGCCTATGGAGATGCCATTCTGATATTTTCCCAGATCTGCTTCATAGAGATAGAATGGCCCAACCACTTAGCATGGCCCCACCAGGCCAGCTCAGCCTTCTCCAGTGGAAGTTTTTAAAGATAGTGACCTTTTTTTCTTATGGGAAGCAGAGACATAAAACTCTAAGATACATCCAGGACCTGGGTGTATTCTCCTGAGCCAGCCTTCTCAAAGCACACGTGTGTGCACCTCTCACACCTGCACATCATTGCACTGCCCAGTTCTAATAATAGGATGCCAAATGCCACATGAACACTGGACACAGGAATAGGGCAGGGAGAACAGGCAAGCCTTGGCAAGACCTCTCTAATGCCAGGGCACACATAGTGCCCTGGGCCAGCCAAGGGAGGTGTGACACTGTTTACTAGGGAGAGTGCCTGGCTCCCTACGCCCTGTCTGGCCTATGAAATTTGATCTAAATCACAGGAGGCAAAAACATATTACTCTGACCGCAATTCACATTCCGTAGGAGGAGACAGGATTAGAACATTTCTATTCTTGCCCAATGCTGCTAAATTTAAAGTCAATATAACTGTTAACTGCTGTCTTCCTTCAAAATACCAAAAGCAAGTATCCTTTGCTGGTGGCAAAATTCTCTGAAATATCAAGAGCTGTATGGTTGGGCAAAGGAAAATGAGAGGTAACAAATAGCAGTCCTAAATTCATAGCCAAAGCTGTTAGCAATGCCACTTAGAGTAAATACTTCTATTTATGGCTTCATTCATACCCTCAGCTGTTCATTAAGTCATATATTTATTAACTCAACAATCATTTATTAAGATTCTATGACGTGACCCAGACCTTGAGAGGCTTATAAAGGAGACAGGCAAACACAGAGAGTAATAGTTCTCCATCACATATCTGGTATGCTAATGCCTCCCTTATCTTTCACTTCTGCATCCTTCCTCAGTAACACTCAGGTCTAGAGCAGGGGTCCCCAAATTTTTTACACAGGGGGCCAGTTCACTGTCCCTCAGAACGTTGGAGGGTCGGACTATAAAAAAAAAACTATGAACAAATCCCTATGCACACTGCACATATCTTATTTTAAAGTAAAAAAACAAAACGAGAACAAATATAATATTTAAAATAAAGAACAAGTAAATTTAAATCAACAAACAGACCAATATTTCAATGGGAACTATGCTCCTCTCACTGACCACCAATGAAAGAGGTGCCCCTTCCGGAAGTGCGGCCGGGGGCCGGATAAATGGCCTCAGGGGGCCACATGTGGCCCGCAGGCCATAGTTTGGGGACCCCTGGTCTAGAGTCTTTCATTTCCTGGTCTCTTAAGGATCCTCCTTATAATTTTAAAGGTGGCTCAAAAGTACTCCTTTAACCTTCCTTTCCCCTTCAAGAAGCCCATCCAGATTTACCAGGTGGACCAAGGAAGCATTTCACAGAAGCCTTCTTCAGACTGCAGACTCCACCCTACTAAACTCATTCTATATCAAATAATTGTTTAGGTTATGTTTAATTCTGTGAGCAGATCAACACTTTGACTGGTTTTCTCAACCTATTCATAGCCTTGAGACTTTTAGTGACTTAGATCTTCTACCAGGAGGTCAGGGACTTATTTCAATTTACCTGGCCAGATCTCTATGCCAGACATTGAAGAGGGAATCAATCACCTCTTATGCTATTCATCATGAGACCACTAAAGGTTCCTGGAGAGAAACATGAGCAGGAATTGTGACTATTAAAAACCATCTTTGGATTTACTTTTTATTTATGCTGGTCCACCAGCCTGAGGAAACTACATTCTGAGGGTAATTTACCAAACTCTGCATGAAATAATATTATACATTATTATTTAACATAGGCTAAGACACCAGACTCTGGGTCTAAGGAATGGCCCTAAACTTCTTGCTCTACCTGTATCTGACTAACCAGTGCCATGAGAGAAGAAACCCAGCAGTCCTATTCCTCACCTCCATCCTCCACTCATACCAGAGCTGGTTGATTGAGGCCTAGCAAAAGTTCCTCTCTGCAATATCTTATGCCTCTCTCCCTTCTCTAGTATCCACCAATGGCTGGTGTAGTGGGTTAATATTTGGGGTAAAACATCTCTTAGGCATGTAGTGTTTAAAGTACTTGCCTTATTTCTACGTGTCTATCTTTCCCCAGAAGAAATGAAGGCAAATCATCAGGGAAGTGAGGGAAAAGATTGAAAAATTAGACATGACAGGGTGACAGCTGGAGGAAAGGCTGAGAAATGACCTCTTAGAATAGAATCCTAGGACAGACAAAATGTATTTACACAGGAAAAAAAAAACTAGAGGAAAAAATTTGGGTTACTTGAAGTTGTCAGCAAAGAATTCAATGATTCTACAGTGTAGTCATCTTCACCAGGAAGGAACAAGTCCCTGGCCTGGCCTCCTTCTCCCCAGGCAGTGGGTCTGGATAAGTCCCTGGCCTGGCCTCCTTCTCCCCAGGCAGTGGGTCTGGATAAGCCCCTGGCCTGGCCTCCTTCTCCCCAGGCAGTGGGTCTGGATAAGTCCCTGGCCTGGCCTCCTTCTCCCCAGGCAGTGGGTCTGGATGGGGCCTGAAACAGGAGACTGAGCTCCCAGCATATTGAAATTGCATCAACTGAAATGTTATTTTCTTTCCATGGAAAAATTATAGCAAAGAGATTAGAATATGATTTAGTGCATTTCAAAGGAAAATAAACATTAATTGCAATAAATAACCATTAAGTAGGTCTAATAATATTATGAAAATACTCTCAAGAATTGGGAAAATAGTGAAACTTCTTTTTCACCATGCCTGCATTTCCACAGGGCATCAGTTTAATGATTAGAAATTGTGACTGCTTATTCCAGGTCTGGGTTATCAGCGCATGACCCACAACTCAACCCCTGACCTTTCTGTGACCCCTGTCTTTCACTGCACAATGGGGTACTTCTCTCCTTTCTCAGTGAGCACATTCTGAAATAAAGAAAATAATAAAGAGGTTTTGTCCCTGAGAAGACATGATGGGAACAGATAACAAGTTTTACTTATATAATTTTTTCTAAATACTCCTACCTCATATACATTGAGATAAGGCAGGCACAAATGGGTTTCAAAGATAGAAAAGGTAGCCAGCAATATCTTTCCTTTCCACTCTTTGGCACCTTGCCCCACTCTCACCCTCGCTCTCTCTGCAGCGCCTTCCCCATGGGTCTAATATACTTCATCATTACAACTGTGGCTGTTCACATGCTCCCAGTCATCACTTCTGGCTACACTGTCAAAAGCTCTGTCCGGGCCCTGGCCAGTTGGTTCAGTGGTAGAGCATCGGCCTGGTGTGCAGGAGTCCCGGGTTCAATTCCCAGCCAGGGCACACAGGAGAGGCACCCATCTGCTTCTCCACTTCTCCCTCTCTCCTTCCTCTCTGTCTCTCTCTTCCCCTCCTGCAGCCAAGGCTCCTTTGGAGCAAGGTTTGCCCAGGCGCTGAGGATGGCTCTGTGTCCTCTACCTCAGGTGCTAGAATGGCTCTGGTCGCAACGGAGCGGCACCCCGGATGGGCAGAGCGTCGCCCCCTTGTGGGCCTGCCGGGTGGATCCCGGTCGGGCGCATGCGGGAGTCTGTCTGACTGCCTCCCCATTTCTGGCTTCGGAAAAATACAAAAAAAAAAAGAAAAAAAAAGAAAAAAGAAAAAAAAAAAAGCTCTGTCCGGAGAGCTTTTGAAAAATGGTATTTCCCAGATTCCACCCCTGCAGGTGGGACTTAGTGGCTTAATTGGTCCCAGGTGGGACTTAGGCAGCCCTGAGTTTAAAAGGCTCACCAGGTGGATCTGATGTGCTGCCAGACTCGGAAACAAACACGGAGTGGTTGACCTTGAGAGGCGCTTTCACATACAGGTGGAGGGAGTTAAAAGTAAGTATATTGATGCCCCAAATATCTGTCTTGCTTAAGGAATCACCTTAGGTAAGAGAGGCTTAGCTGTGTCCCTGATGGCCTAAGGTGTAACTTACCCTGTTATCAAAATTTCCTAGTTGCAAGTAAAATACTGTGTTTAATTCCATGCTGTTGCTAAGGTTGATTATATAATTTATCCCTAAAACTAGAATACTTTTGAGAATGAATTATGGTGATATAACAAGGCATATTTTTATAATTGGGAAATATAGACTTTTGGGATACAATTTTTGGCCCCATGAACAGATTAATTTTCTCATTTATAAAGTTAGCATAATAATTTGTAGCTTTTTAAAAATAATATACATAATAACTTAAAGCTTTTAAATTAGATAAAATTTATAAATATGGTCATTTATATGAAAGAACTTTGTAAATGCTCATGTCCTCTGAAATGCCTTTGGCCAAGGCCAGGCAGGTTCACATTGGATTCGAGCAGATGGTAGAGAATCTGTGGAGTTGGAAACGGTTGGGCCATTCTGTTTAATAAAATCTCACAATGGCGGACAAGCACACAGGAAGGGGAAACTGCCTCTCTGGCAAACAAATAGCAAAATGGCCCCTCACAGTGGCGGGCGGGCAATCCACCATCCACAATCCCCCATCTCTCTGGAGCGCAAGCACCCATAGCCTCATACAAGCTATACACACATGGCACTGCAATATGCTCATGCACTAATCAGGCAAAGAAAGGGTTTTCAGCTGGTAACCCCTCGAGCAAACCTAACACAGCTGCCCACAGTTCTCTCTGTGTATTTTGTGTACTATTACTGGAGCGAAAACACTTGCTATCAGAGAGATTGAGCTACTAGAAAATGTTAAGAGAAGAGATTGACAACTACATATTATTCAGCACCACCTTTTCTCTAAAAATGCTACACTGAATTTAGAAGTCATAGGAGTCAAAGGGAAAAATTCAAAGGCATCCTCATGGCCTGTCCTGTAAGGCCTGTAAGGTGTTAGTTGCTCATCTAACCTATCAGATGCCTTTTGCTAAACTTCCTGGCTCAGATATTTCTTAGGGCATCAAGGAGAATTTACAATTGCAGGATTAGAGTTGCAAAGGGGTGTAATAACTATAACCAATACCATGTATCTATATCAGGCTTTGCAAATTAAAAGACCTAACGTAGCTTAGTGAAGGCATGAACTTCAGAAATGTCCAACACTGCCTGCTTTATTTCTTGGTAGTTTCTTCAGTTTTCTCGTTCTAAGTTTCCTTATGGGGAAATGGAGAAAGCAACATTCTCATCCTAAATTTGTTTGAGGATTGAAGTGGAAATACTAGTGTCTAGCTCATGAAATAAACACAGTAAATAGCAGCTGTGGGGCAGCTGTGTTAGGCTTGCTAGCGGGGTTACCAGCTGCAAGCACTTTGCCTGACTGGTATGTGAGTGCGGGGCTGTGCCACATGTGTGTGGCCTATGTAAGGCTATGGGTGCTTGCACTCCAGAGAGATGGGGGATTGTGGATGGCAGATTTCCTGCCCACCCACCACTGTGAGGGGCTATGCTTGCTATTTGTGTGCCAGAGTAGAGGTTTCCCCTGCCTGCGTGCTTGTCCGCTGTTGTGAGACTTTATTAAACAGAATGGCCCAACCCTTTCTGGCTCTGCAGTTTCTCTACCGTCTGCCCAAATCTTGTGTGAACCTGCCTGGCTGTGACCACCAGCATTATAGCAGCTATTGTTATTTCCATCATCACTCTCAGCTCCTGATTCTCAGCAACCCCTGAAGCAAATAGAAAAAGTTGTGGGAGGAATATTTCTCACCAGAAGCAGAGGAGAAGCAGGGGAAGAGAAGAAAGGCTCATCATTTCTCCTTTAGCAATGTGGATAGATACTGAGACTCAGGTTTATGACTGCAAACTCCCCTGGTGCAGTTTAGAATATGTCTGATAACTTCATTATTAGAACTCAGGGAGGTTAGAAAAATAACCCCAAAGGACAGAATGGCAGAAGGATTTCCTTTATCCAGGATCCCATGTTGATGATATAGCACAGCAGGTGTCACACAGAGCCACAGCCTTGTGTGTTCACCACACTCCCACCTGCCACCCTGTACTTTGAGGTTAATTTCCTAACCTCCCTGACCAACCATATTTCACTCCCATGTGGTACAATACTTAGCATTTATCCGGAGAATAAAATGTCTCCCAACACATTTAGATAATTTATTTGCAGTGCCAAAATGTTTTTGTTGCCTAAGCCCAGAGGAAGTTGAGTTTTTCCTTCTTTTCCAATACAAGAGAAGTCATGGAGAGAAGTGGCTGAGTGCTATTCCAAGCATGGTGGAGTCATTAAACTGGCATGAAAAAAATGCCGTGATAGACACAGAAGGACAGGAAGAATGCCAGGAAGAAACATTACAGGTTCTCATAACAGAAATCAGAAGGGACCAAGGAAAAACTGCCCCTTTTCTACTTTATTTCAGGGCTGTGAGGCAGGTATGATGAAAACCATTTAGTCTGTGCAGTCTAGGGTTCTTTTCCTACAAGCACTGATGTCCTCCTTGCCAAGTGGGGAGATCCCTGCCCCTCTACGTTGGGTTCACTGGATGGGTGGGTGTTGTTGCTAGCACTCTATCCACCTGGTGCATAGGTTTCTGTATCTAAGTCACAAAGTGTTAGTGAGTTTGCCAACCATGGGAAATTTGTCACCAAGAGTGTAAGAGAAAAAAATCATTAAAATATTGTAAGAAATTTTTTATCCTTAATTAAATTTGAAATTGAACACGAGACTAATTTTCTTGTGTAGCACAATGTACTGTGATTTTCAGCTCACTGGGCTCTATAAATTTTAGCTTTAGAATTTACAGACAACATTCAGATGGGTGAATGAGTTCAGTTGTGCTGAGACATTGCTACACAGTTAGATATCAAATCTGAACCTACATTTGAGGACTGTGTTGGGAGAAAGCTGGCCACCATGTTTTTTTTTTCACACTGTCAACCCATGTTTTCTCCAAGGAGAAGTTCAATGTAGCTAAATTGGTTGACCTCTTACCCTAGACAGCCATATGCTTTCAGGAATTTTGTTACATGCTATACAATTCTGGTTTAAAATTAAAAGTATGTGGGCCTATGTCTAACCCAAATTTACAATGAGGTAAAAGTCTACCAACTCTTTCACACATCTCTGTCCTCCTGACCCCAACCTCCATTTCTGCTTTGCTTATTGTTTACATGTTTTTGATTGTTTGAAAGCTATATGCATTGTGGAATTTGAATTCTATCCTTTCTGTTAGAATACTCCTTTGATCGGGAAATGGAGTGAGCAAAGCTGATCAACCAGCCAGGCTGGTGGGCACCAGCAAAAGAGAACTGGCAATAAAACACTAAGATCCACAGAAGGAGGAAGACTGTAGAGTTGAGTTGTGATACCTCCCGGCCATTTATAATCAAGACATAAAGTTAGCAGAGCCTAGGATGATTTTTTTTTTCTTCTTCTCTACCAAGTGAGAGGAGGGGAGATAGAGAGACAGACCCATAGGTGTGCCCTGACCAGGATCCACCTGGCAGTCCCCACCTGGGGCAGATGCTCTGCCCATCTGGAACCATGCTCACAACCAAGCTATTTTTAGCACCTGAGGCAGAGGCTCCACAGAGCCATCCTCAGCACCCAGGGCCAATGCACTCAACCAATAGAGCCATGGCTGTGGGAGAGGATGAGAGAAAGAGAAGGAAGAGGGCAGGTGTAGAAGCAGATGGTCACTTCTCCTGTGTGCCCTGTCTAAGAATTGAATCGAGACATCCACATGCTGGGCCGACACTCTACCACTGAGCCAACCGGCCAGGGCCTAGGATGGATTTTACATCCTCTTTCCTACTTCCTTGCCCTTTCTTTCCCACACACAACACACACACTCTCTTACACTCACACTCTCACACTTATATTCCAGAACCAGATAAAAGCTTAATGGCAATTCCATACCAACTTTTAATTTATCCAAATTACCATGTTCCAACTGCCATATGCCAAGGTACCAGTATACTTCCTGGTGCCACCCAGCAATTCATAGTGGTTATGATGGTAAGATGATAGCTGTGCCTCTGTTGCAGTTTGTTTTATAAACTCCCCGAGCTTATGGCTTTTTAACTTTGGAATAATGAGCCCTTTGGTACTGAATGGAAGCCAAGGAGTGAAGAAGGGATTCTGGAATAAATGTAAAAAAGAGAAGAAAATAAAACACCCATTTTCAAATCATAAGGCAGGGGAAAATAGGGGGACAAGAACCAGTCATTATAGGACTGGTTTATAGGACCCATGACAATCTAAAGTTTAATTATAGAAAAATAATCTACATTTATTGATTGGAAACCAAATAAAAATTGAAGAATGCATTTCTGGTTCTTTTGTTTTAATTTTTAATTACAAATTCAATATTATCTTACTTCATAAATTTTTCTGTGATTTAGTAACTTTCTACTGTAACTCTTAAAAGATTCTCCTACAAACTAAATATATGAATTGTCTGAATTACACAAACATGACAGAGAAAAACTGATTCACCCACCTCTTCATATTTCACTTTCTTTTTTACATGGCTCTTAAATAGCTGCTCAGATCTTCTCATCATCAAACATAACCCCCTTTGTCATTTAGAGAGTAGCAAATGTCCTGCAACACTTTCAGACCTCATCTTAGTTTCTTCCATAGTGTCCCTGTCACTTAACTTCCTTGTTCCTTCTCCTACTATTTTATTCCATTATCCCTTTGAGAAGTACAAACGTTTATGTACATCATCGTGCCTCCTGACCATCCAGAGTATGATTGTACAAAAATTTTTATTTTAAAAATGTGTAAGGCAACATCAAAGAAATGCAAATATGTTCTTCTTGTTTTTTTAAATTGGTTATCAAACAAACATGACTTTAAATTACTAAAACTAAAACTAGAACTAATTTTATTGTTTGAAAATAAAAACTCACTCCTAGGTGACAGTGAGCATGAAAAAACTCATTCAAAGGGTTAATGTTTACACACTAAGAAATATAGCAGTGACAAAAAAAGAGAGAGAGAGCACATATCCCTATTCTTATCTGAATGGATAAAGAGATTGCCTGACCAGGTGGTGGCACAATAGATAGAGCATTGGCCTGGGACACAGAAGATCCAGGTTTGAAACCCCCAAGGTCACTGGCTTGAGCACAGGCTCACCAACTTGAGCACAGGGTCACAGGCTTGAGTATGGCATCATAGACATGACCCCATGGTCACTGGCTTGAGCCCAAAGGTCACTTGAGCAAAAGGTCACTGGTTTGGCTGGAGCCCCCTGGTCCAGGCACATATGAGAAATCAATCAATGAACAACTAAGGTGCTGCAATGAAGAATTGATGCTTCTCATCACTCTCCTTTCTTGTCTGTCTGCCCCTATCTGTCTCTCTCTCTCTCTCGCTAAGAAAAAATAAGAAAGATAATAAATATCTACAATATGTTGTATGTTTTGTGGTAAGAGAGTAAGGAAAAAAATTTTAAAAAGAAAGGGTTGTAATGATGTGTGTCTGCTGTTTTTATTTATTTTTATTTATTTATTTATTTATTTTACAGAGACAGAGAGAGAGTCAGAGAGAGGGATAGACAGGAACGGAGAGAGATGAGAAGCATTAATCATCAGTTTTTCGTTGTGACACCTTAGTTGTTCATTGATTGCTTTCTCATATGTGCTTTGACCGTGGGCCTTCAGCAGACTGAGTGACCCCTTGCTCGAGCCAGTGACCTTGGGTCCAAGCTGGTGAGCTTTTGCTCAAACCAGATGAGCCCATGCTCAAGCTGGCGACCTCGGGGTCTCGAACCTGGGTCCTCGGCATCCCAGTCCAATGCTCTATCCACTGTGCCACTGCCTGGTCAGGCAATGTCTGCTGTTTTGATAGAGTAGTCAAGGACTGCCTCACGGAGAACGGGGTCCCATCTCCCCAGTGGTAAAAAGGCAGGCGATATAACCGTGCTTGTTCTCTTTTGATGTCTCAGCTAACCCTCAAACATCTTCCAATTAGTGTTGGACACCAGATCCAGAAACAATGTTCTTATTTGACATGTTCTGTGCTCACTTTGGAAGGCACTGTAAGGAAAACAAAGAAGTAACAAAAATAAAAGATTTTTTATTTCTTTTGCCGCTTCAAAAAGAACTTAATATATATCATGCCATAAAAGAGCTATTTACCATAGGCTGGGGGTCAGAAAAGGCTTCATCTAGTAGCTTGCTTATGATCTGAGCTTTGAAAGAAGTGCTATGAGTGACTGGTAAAGGATATTTGAAGTGAGGGGAGTAACAGGTTTTTTAGACCTCAATTTCTCAACAGAGTTTTTAAATAACCTATAGGTTGATGCATTTAGAGGTCCAAGAAAGTTTTCAACTTTTTCTCCAAGGCTCTCCTCTCCGAGCATGCATTGTCTTTTTCTTCATGCCTAATTTTCTCTTTAGTGGTGTAGTTATGAGTTTAGTGTTTGGGACCATTCCCTCCCCGCTCTCCCCCCCACATTGTGACTTTCCTGAGCTGTTCATGAGCACCAGGCTCTTCACCGGTCACTGAAATAAGGAAGGCTCTGATCCTCCACTCAGTGAACTACTAAACTAGTAATTGTACAGTTATGGTAGATACTGCTCACTCTTTCTCAAAAAATTCTCTTCCCTAATGTTTTCACTGAGCATAAGACCACCCATTTTTAAAAATGCTGCATTTCCAGTTTCCTTTAAAAGTAGAGATAGCCTTAGTTCTGGCCAATGAGTAGTAAAAAAGGGACATAACTCTTTCTTAAAAATCCACCTATAGTTGACTTCTACTTTTGAATGGTACGGAACCAGTCTACTTACCGTAAACAACTAGAAAACCGGATGAAATATATTAAACATGCTTTCAGACATTGAGACCATAGTTAGAGGAGGGCTGTGATCCTTGAGGAAAGAGAAACAGAGGTGAAGTCTACCACTGGTCTTGTCTGCCTGCACAAGATAGCCCAGGAGGGAAGATCCCATACTAAGCACACAAAAGCTTGCTGACGTGAAAGGACAAATTCTGAGACAGCCAGAATCTGGAGGACAGAGTATTGGAGAGGAGCGATCTATGCAGAGAAACATGCATAAAGATCCACTTAGCTCTGCATGAAGTGAAACTCCACAGAAAGCAACAGCTAGGAGGAAATACCTATTGGGTAACTATGCTGAACAACTCCTAGAGCTTGAATGAGGTTAAGAGATATTTACACTCCTTCTACCTAGAAAGAGAAATCTCATTAAACCTTCAGGGAATTCAATAAAGAAATTAAAGGGTCGTGGATTGATCCTGTAGCTGAATTAGTCCTTGAGTAAAAGCTACTTTAGACCAACCCTATAAAAAGCTTAAAAGTAAGCTTTAAAATGCAAGCTTTGTAAGTAATTTAATTGCCTAACAAGACTACTTCAACACTCTGTAAAGGAATAAAACAAAATAAACACCTAATTTTGTAATATTTATAGTAGGATAGGCAACAAAAATTTGTTATACAAACAAAGAAACAGCAAATTGTTATCACAAAATATGAAAAAATAGCAGAGCCAGAAATTATATTGATGATGATGTTAAAAGAGAATGACTTTAAATCAACTATTATAAATGTTATCAATATCTCCTAAAGAACATGATCATAATAAAAAAAGAACTTCTAGAGATAAAAAATACAATATCTGAAATAAAAGTATACTTAGTAAAATTAGTAGCAGATTAATACTGCAAAAGAAAAAAGAACAAAATTAACATGAAGACACAGCAATAGCAATTATCTAAATTGAAGCAGAGAGAGAGAAAAATAATCAAAGAAAAACTAGGAGAGACTCAGTGACCTATGGGATAACTTCAACCACCTAACATATGTAAGATTACTTCCCAAAAGGAGTGAAAAGAAAGGTGCATAGATTTTTTTTTTTGAGTAAATAATGGCAAAATTTTTATAAATTTAATCTTAATTTCTGATTATTTGCTAATAATACATAGAAATATAATTTATTTCTGTATATTAATTTTCATTTTAACTTTGTAAACTCACTTATTAGTCTTAAATTTTTTAAATAAGTTCCAAATAATTTTCTATATAAATGATCATATTGTCTGCAAATAAAGACCCTTTAACTTCTTACTTTCCAATCCATTTGCCTTTTATTTATTTATTTTTCTTACTTTCTTGTGCTGCCTAGGGCCACCAATGCAATGCTGAGTAAAAATGGTGAGAGTACACGTCCTTGCTGTTTTCCTGACTGTATGGGGAACGTATTCAGCTCTCACCCTTCCATGTGACGCTGGCTATAGGTTTTTCACAGATGCTCTTTATCAGGTTGAAGAAGTCCTCTTCCTAATTTGATAAGAATTCTATTGAAAGGTGTTAAAATTTATCAAATGTTTTTAGATATATGTGGAGGTGATCTTACGTTTATTTCTTATTCTGTTAATATGAGCCAGGAAGTAGGTGACAGATCGCAAATGTGCTAAAGGGAACTTTCTGGATTGATAGAAAATTTTTAGATCTTGATTATGTTACTGCTCCGTATTTATTAAAATTCATTTAACTGTAAGTTTAGAATGTGTGTATTTTTTTTAGTATGTATACCATACCTTTACAAAATTTATTAAAAATGCATTGCATCTGAGCCTGACCAGGCAGTGGTGCAGTGGATAGAGCCTCGAACTGGGACACAGAGTACCCAGGTTCAAAACCCCAAGAACCAGCTTAAGCGTGGGCTCAACAGCTTGAGCGCAGGGTAGCTGGCTTCAGTATGGGAACATAGACATGACCCGTGGTCGCTGGCTTGAGCCCAAGGTCACTGGCTTGAGCAAGGGATCTCTCAGTCTGCTGTAGCCCCCTGATCAAGGCACATATGAGAAAGCAATCAATGAACAACTAAGGTGCTGTAGTGAAGAATTGATGCTTCTCATCTCTCTCCCTTCCTGTCTGTCCCTCTCTCTGACCCTCTCTCTGTCTCTGTTAAAAAAAAAAAAAAACAAAACAAAAAAAAAAAAGCATCTGAAATATATTCTTTTTTTTTTTTTTTTTTTTTTTTAAGAAAAAGGGATTTATTTAGCCGGTGGAGCAAAGTGACCTAATAGGCTTCGAAACACGAGCTCCCCGAAGTCAGATTTCTTACCACTTATATACCTTTTGTGTTCATGCTGCACAGGGTATGTGATTCCTTTGTCTATAAACATACATAACCCTCCTGTCTAGGGAGGGGAAGGGGCATGAGGGGAATTTCAGACCATTTGTCTTAACTATTTACAAATCCTGTTTTTCTTGATTTGTGCTGCAAGTTGTCCTGGGAAGCTGATAAGGAAGCTGTAATTCAACTGGCTGATTCAGTCATTCCTGCAAGCTTTCTCTCTCCTCACCGGGGCACTCTCTACCTTCCTCAGGGCCAGTTCAGGAACTGGGTGAGAAAGGAGTTGCAGGAGAAGACTTAGCAGTTGCAGCTGACAAGACTGGGGGGATGCGGGGATGACTGGGAGAACCGACTAGCTCAGGAGAAAAGTCACACGGGGGACTCCAGGGCAAGCAGTTGTCTTACCCTGTCAAAAAGGCTTTCCCTAGAGTTTGGATTCCATAAGAAGTCGAGAAAGGTTTCTGAGCAGTGGGGTAACGTAATGGAAATTATACTTTTAAAAATGAAATTGTGGTAACCCAGACAAAAGAGAATAAACTCAAGGGAAATGAAAGGTGTGCATTAGATAGAAGCAGGACGTTACATTTAGCTGAAACATAGTATGTAAGAGGAGATGGGGTGGAAGTAGACTAGAATAACTACTTTGAATACTAGGCTTGGTGCAAACTTAAGTTCTTTAGATGCATAAGTGATTGTTTCTGACTTGAAACAAAATCAACTTGCCTGTAGAATTACATGGCAATTGTATCTTAGAATGAGGAAGGCAGTTGCTGACAAGAATATAAGATGAATATCTAGTTACATAGTTCGTCCAAGAGGAAATAAGGGCTAGAATCAGGAAAAGAGGTAGGTTATTGACTTTAGTGACTAAATCAAGAAAGTCTGGAGAATAAGGATGGGGGGGGGGGGGGACCTTGGAAAAGGCGAGGTAAGATAGCTTTGAGGACACAAGCCTGAGATGAGCGCCCAACCTGAGACGATGCAACTAAGGTAGTGGCTTCAGAGGTATCACTCCTCCACAGAGGCCTGGGCTCTGAGATGCCTCTGTGGGGAAACTAAATTATTCTGTCTATACTGAAGCATGGGAAAAGGAGAAACAAAGAACAGCAAATGCAAAATAATGAAATGACAGTAGAATAGGAAAAATCCTGGTGTTTGATTTGGTTAAAAGTATCAAGGCATATAGAGACAGATATAAATATTTCCCAGCATTTCAACTGCAAGGTACTAGTGGCAATAATACTCAATGAACTGAGCATACTAGCTTCCAGATCCTGGCATGTAAATACCATTTCTTTTTTCTGTAAAACAAAGTGGTGATTTTTAAAGAATGCTGATTCTATCCTTGGGGCAGGAAAAGTTTTAGGTGTTCTTAAAATTTCTTGTTGTGCCAAAAATTGAGTACTCAAAATCTGCTGGGGGCCATATCAGAATGACACAGGAGCTGGTTTGTAAGGGCCTTCCACTAGCCAAATTCAGATAACTTAAAGCATCAAAGTGAAAACTGTCAGTAATATTGTATAATATATCAAATAAGAGAGTGAATTGAGTTGATACTTAGAAATAAGAACCATTGAATGAATACATGTGATGAACAGAGAGGGAAAACCCTGTTTGACAGGAGAATGCCAACTAATAATGCGGAAGTTATCATAGAATGTGAAAATCTTCAATTTGCAACCATTGTATTTGTAATTGATTCAGCAAAGAATCATCAGTGAATGCTAGAATCTTTGGTCTAAAGCAGGGGTCCCCAAACTTTTTACACAGGGGGCCAGTTCACTGTCCCTCAGACCATTGGAGGGCTGGACTATAAAAAAATATATGAACAAATTCCTATGCACACTGCACATATCTTATTTTAAAGTAAAAAAACAAAAAGGGAACAAATACAATATTTAAAATAAAGAACAAGTAAATTTATTTATTTTTTTATTTTTTTAAATAAATTTTTATTAATGGTAATGGGATGACATTAATAAATCAGGGTACATATATTCAAAAAAACATGTCTAGGTTATTTTGTCATTAAATTATGTTGCATACCCCTCACCCAAAGTCAGATTGTCCTCTGCCACCCTCTATCTAGTTCTCTGTGCCCCTCCCCCTCCCCCTAACTCTCTCCCTCCCTCCCTCCCATGTCCTCCCTCCCCCCACCCCTGGTAACCACCACACTCTTGTCCATGTCTCTTAGTCTCGAAGAACAAGTAAATTTAAATCAACAAACTGACCAGTATTTCAATGGGAACTATGCTCCTCTCACTGACCACCAATGAAAGAGGTGCCCCTTCCGGAAGTGCGGCGGGGCCGAATGATTGGCCTCAGGGGGCCGCATACGGCCCGCGGGCCGTAGTTTGGGGACCCCTGGTCTAAAGATAATCAGGAAGCAGGATATTCACAGTCTCAGAGTCACTTTTTAATTACATCTAGAGAAAAAAATAACCTTATAAAAAAGAGACCTGGAGCCCACCCACTTAACTAAGAGAGTCAATGTAATATTATTGATAAAGAGTCAAACTGATATTAAGTGCCTTATTTTAGAAATCACTAATACTACATCATCACCTATGTAGCATTTCTACCAAATGCATTTAGTTTAAATCTAGTCATGAGGAAACAACTATATAAATTCAAATTGAAGGACATTCTAAAAAATAATGGGTCTGGACTCTTCCAGAGAGATTAATGAATCTAAGTGAAAGGTATATGGGTATTTATTGAACTATTCTTGCAACTTTTATATAGTGTAAGAACATAACATCAAATAAATTCTCAGAAAAAAAAAATCTTAAAGGACCAATAAATAGGCCCTGAGTTCAATGTCCACAGTATATTCAGGCAAACCAAATGCATAATGATTTTTTTTTTTTAATTTATTTATTTAAATTTTTTTTTTATTTTTTAAAATTTTTTATTCATTTCAGAGAGAGGAGAGAGAGAGAAGCGAGAGGGGGAGGGTTGGAGAAGCAGATGGGTGCTTCTCCTGTGTGCCCTGACCAGGAATCGAACCTGGGACTTCCACACGCCAGGCCGATGCTCTACCACTGAGCCAACTGGCCAGGGCTAAATGCATAATGATTTATGCATGCTCAATCCCATCCTACCCTCATTCTTAGAGGCACTTATTTTCTGTTTATCCCTAGTGTTCCAGGTAAAAACTTTGTTTGCTAAATGTTAACTAAATGAAAGTCTTTAATATAATTAATAAGAAAAATAAGAAGTATATATGTGATAAGTGTATCATTAGTTGCATAGCAACACAGCATTATGAAATGTCACTGATAAGAGATATTACACAGTCTAAATTGTAACGGCTGTCCAGAATCCTATGAGCACTCTTGTTATGCTTGGTGAAACTCCCACTTTCTGTGTTACTCTTCAAGGTAGATGACAAAACTCCCTTCCCTAGATGCACTTTCAGGTGGGGCATAGGACTATAACTTGGGTTCTTCCAATCAGATACATCCATGGAAGTCTTCAATCTGTAATTAATCTATGTAAAGAGAGGGTATGCAAAATCCATCTTTCAGTGAGTGTGGCAGAAAAGGCTCCTGTCACCTAGTCACCTAGTCACCAGTATCATTGTTGATATCTGGAAATTCTGTGCTGTGCAGCAGCAGCAAATGTGTCTTTCTCCTAGGGCAGCCCCCAAAGTTTGGTTTGGGCATTCTTCAGAGCTGTAAGCCTCTGTCTAATTCTTTTGCCCTCTAGTGAAATTGTGAGCTTCCTAACTTCCTTTAACAAATTCCTCTTCTACTTAAACTAACGAGAGTCAGTTCTGGTTTTGCTACTGAGAACCCTGTTAGGTATGAGAGTCTAATTGACTTCCAGATTCTCTCTTTCCTATGGAATCTTAGGATATTCCAGATCAGAACCCCTTCCACCATTTTCACATCAGCATGTTTAATCTTACCCCCAAACAACTTATATGTTATGAGTGGTGGTGGCAGGAATTACTTTGTTAAACATAAAATTATGAGGAATATCAGACAAATACTAAAATGTTCACAAGGTCTGAGTTCATTTTTAGAGACTGGCCAACCTGGTAATTCTTGGATTCTGAAATCATTTTCAAATACTTTTCAATGGTTTTTTAGTTTGTCAACACCTCAATTATGTGTGGTGATTTTGAGTGATTTAATCAATATGTTTATAATTTATATTGATTTAACTCATTCAACTGGGTCTCCAAGATGACAAAGTAATGCCCAAGAAAGCAGAATGCTCTGTTAATGAATATTTTTTGCTCGTGTACATACTTAACTGGAGCACCTCCAGCCTCAGAGAGGTGAAGTGAGTTTGGAACTTGGCTTGGTTATTTTCCTTTACCTCAACGTCAATTCATCTGAAACTGAGTTGTGGAAACGTACATACTCTGTGCTACTTGTTTTCTTCACAGTCCGGTCATCTTTCAGGATGTCTAGGGCTGAAATATAATCTGAGTTCAGGATGTTTATATAACAGGGAAATGCCAGTGATTTATATCCACACTGGTACTACCAGAATTCAAAATAGTTTCTTTCCACCCTGTCTGCCTCATTTGCTTTGGATTGAACTTGAGGGACATAGTTATTGGTGAGCACGTGGCACACAAGGTGCTGAGGTTCTTGCTGTTCTTGTCTAAACCATGCAACTTCTCCATATCAACTATCCCCAACCCATCTATCCCAGTTACACTCCACTGAACTAAGCTGGTTAGTCCAACAGACCGATTCACTGGAAGTATTTTATTTCCAGTGCATAAAATTCACAATCTCCACATTTGTCTGTGGCTATCCCAGAAGACTGTGTGCCCTCCACCCCAATGGTTTTCATTCTCAATAGCGATAGCAGAATGGCTATTTGGGGTGAGATTATAAATTAGGGTCCAAGTTAACCATCTGAAAAAAATTTTTATAGAGACTTTATTCATTTTCAATGAAAATGTATTGAGCTCTAGTGTGCTCATGGGACTGCCAGACACTGTAGTGAGTAGCATAACACCACTCTCCTCGTCTTCACTATACCCCAACCACATTGACTTTCATTTCCTCATATCATGCTGTTCACTCTGTCTAAATACCCCCACTTTGTCTATCCCCACAAATAGACATGCTATTCTCAGATGACTCCATCTTATCCTTGAGGCTTAGAGAGGCCTTTTCTCCCACCCAGTATAAGTCCTCTCTCCTAGAACTTTCTGCCTTGACAACACATTATTTGTGATAAAATATTTATTTGATTTTTTCTTTTTTAAATTTAATTTATTGGGGTGACACTGGTTAACAAAATTATACAGGTTTCTGGTGCACAATTCTACAACATGTCTTCTGTACAGTGTACTGTGTGTTCACCTACCCTAAGTCTCTGTCCATCATCGTCTATCCTCCCTATATGCGTCTACACCTTACCCCAACCCCAACAATCACAACACTGTTGTCAGTGTCTATGAGTTTCTTGGATAATGTCTCTCTCCCACAAGACTGTAGGCTGCATCGGGCAAAGACCAAGTCAGTTTGTCAAACACTGTATAACTAGTGTTTTTGGCACAGAGTCTGACATGTAGTCAATTCTCCACATAACTGAGAGATAGTTGCCTGTTCACGTTTTAATCTGATGGTCAACATGTTTAATTAACTGTTAATACGTGATAGACAGTATTATGTTGATGCTCAGAGATAAATCCAATAAAAAATATAAGTAGCTATTCCTTCACTGATTAGTCTAAGCAGAAATTTCTTGGCAATATTTTCAGACACTGTTGTGAGGTTAGGCCAAATTATAAAGGTCATAAAACTTCCTCCCACTAAGTTCATTTGTGCTTATATTATGTTCACTCCAGAGCAAGAAAAATGGGAGTGAGTGTTCATCACTGGGAAATAAAAAATGCAATGAATAACCATTATTTTATACCATTTTGTATTAATCATTTCTTTGGGTACTTCTTCTCTCTATTCCTTGCTGTTAGCTATACTTACCAGAAATGAATAAGCTTTCAGCATTCTGTGAATGAGCTGAGAATAAAAAAATGTTAGACATAATTCCAAGTTGTTCCAATATTCTCTCTTATTTTAGTTTGTGTTCTTTCAGTCTGCTAGTAAAATGATAAACATGACTGACTTAGAGAAAATGGAAGATGTTCCTTTAAAGTCTATGTTACACAGAAGTGTTGGCACCAGTTTTCATGAAACATGGGAGATAATAGCCACTAAGTGGAAAAATCTGGTGTTTCATGGAATTAAAGTCTCTGTATCTTCCTTGTTGATACTCCAAAGCCACACCTAGCAACTTCTAATTAATAATGTCTTCTTCTTACTGTCTTTTAATTAGTAAGAATCTGCCTCACCCCGAATAATCTAATCCATAACCTAATAATCTAATAACTAATCACTCTGCTGCCTTATGTGAGATGGGCATTGGGACAATTGGTCAGGCACCTGGGGTGGTAAGAAAGAGAAAAAACATTGGAGGTACTTCAGGACTTCATAGTACTGTGAATATCAGGAGCACAATGAGGAAGGAACACATGATGTCTCATAATCCAGCCACTAAAACACTGTAAAGTTTCTGTCCTCCATCAACAAAGCTTTAAAATTGTCCCTCCAACTAAATAGTTTTTTATTCCTCACCCCATAGGCAACCTCTTTCCTGACCCCAAATCTTTCCAACCACAGGCAATACAATCTATTTAGAGAATCCAATGCTTGAGTGCTGGGTGTTATACTTCCCAATACAAGGATGACTAGAACATCCCACTACAAGGGTGGCCTCAGTGAGCTTTCAGCCCTGGAGTGGAGGTGAGAGTGGAAGTTACTGAAGGGAGCTGGACTACAGTGTAATGTAATAAATGGTATAACAGAAGCATATGCAATGTGCTATAAAAGTATAGAGGAGGAGAAAACAGATTCCCTGTAGATTATTTTGAACACTGTGAAACAATAGCTTCAGTTGCATCTAGAACTTAACTAATTTATTTTCCTACCGTGTTGGGGGTTCCCAGGTCCAGCCTAACTTTCTACAGTTCACTAGGAGGATTCAAAGGACTCAGTTTAGAGTCCTATTCAAGGATATGATTTATTACAATGGAAGAATTCAAAGAAAATCAGAAAAGGGAAAAGACATGTGGGGCAAAGTTCATAGAAAACCAGGCACAAACTTCTGCAGGTTCTCTCCTATGGAGTCACAGAGGTGTCAATTCTTTCAGTAGTGAGTTGTGACAACATCATGTGAGATGTTATCTACCAGGGAAGTTCATTAGAGACTCCAGAGTTTTTACTGGGGACTAGTCACTTAAATACCCTTTGCCTAGCAAGTAAGAAAATTTCAGAGTTTCAGAATGAATCAGGTATTCACCATAAAATATAATGTTTGTATAAAGATCTTGGGCACAGTGAGCCTTTCTTGTCAGTTCTAGAAATGGCAGGAACTCTCCCCAAATCTATGTTCCCAGATGCCAGCCAATGGCCAGCCTGACAAGCTGGTCTTTTTATGGGTAGTGTCTATATCAACTCATTTCCACACATCTATCTATTTATTTGTTTATACATGTATTTATATATCCAGAGAGAGGGGTCGCTTTTGGATTGGTATTCTAGTTTCAGTCCATGTTAAACAATAGGAGGTCTTCCTTTTTAGATGGTGTAAATTTAACCATATCTATTTTTAGCAGGTGTGCTGAAGCCAGAGGGTAATTGATTATAAGAGCCCATTGGGGCCTTCCCATCTCTCTAGAGAGCTGGTCACTAAACATTTATCAGCACACCACTGCCTAGTTTTAGGTTCCAAGGGAAAGAATGAGGGAGTAAAAATAAATAAATTTTCATAGCTAGCAAGTAAAACCCCTACTCACTTTTATTTACTCATTCAATAAATGTGAAATGATAAAAAGATAGACAAACTTACTACATTTAGGGAGCTGACTATCTATCAGAGGAGACAGGTAACACACACAAAGTTAGCAGGCCATTAATGTATATTTTCCCTCACTCCCACAGAAGACTCAAAAGAAGAGAAATATTTTTTCCTTCTAATCTGAAAAGCTTTATTTCTGGACTCTCCAATTTTTAATGAATGTAGCAATGCAAGGTTTTCTGAAGACAGCCTCCTTTTCAGACTTTTTTGAGAATTATGGCTCAAAACAAGAGAGGCTGGTGCTGACAGTGCAACACAGGACTGGCCTTCCCACAGGAAAAGGTGCTGGTTTCTCTGACTTGGGGGAGAACCATGCACTTTGGCTGGGGGGTGTGAGGAAGGAGGCCACCAGCTATGGCATGTACTAAGACTGATCCATCCCCCACTCTCGCCCCCCTCGCCACTGTCCGATGAAACACTTCATACACGTGTAATATTTTGAGGAGTGGCACACAGAAGCCATGGAGGGGGTAAGAGGAGGGGGTAGGCTGGAGAACCAAACTAAAGATCCTTACACTTCCAGGCAGCAAGGAGCCAACAGTAACATTAGCTGAGCTCTTACTATGCTGCAGACATGTTTTAATCACTTTGCATGCTTTAACACTTTTAATCCACACAACAGCCCTATAAGGTGAATACCATTGTGTAAACGGGGAAACTGAGGCACAGGGTGTCTAAACAGCATTGCCACATAGCTAGGAAGTATCAGGTTTACACTTGGCCCCAGGAGCCACTGAAAGCACCACCATAATTTTTTTTGGTTAAAGATAATAGATTGTCTTTCTTTGTAAAAGATTTATTTAATTTATTTCTTTTTATAGCTTCACTGAAATATAATGAACATATAACATTCTGTAAGTTTAAGGTGTAAAATGTAATGATTTGCGATATATCCAAATGATCACCACAATAAGATTAGTTAACATCCAACACCTCACATAGTTACTATTTTTTTCTTGTGATGAGAACTTTTGTCTATCCTCTTAGCAGCTTTCAAATATATGACACAGTATTGCTAACTCTAGTCACCATGCTGTATGTTACATCCCCAGGACTTACTTTACAACTGGAAGTTTGTACCTTTTGACCACCTTCACCCATTTCTGCCACACCTCACCCCCTGCCTCTGGCAACCACCAAAATGTTCTCTGTTCCTATGAGTCTATTTTTTTAGATTCCACATATAAGCAAGATCACACAGCATTTGTCTTCTCTGTTTGATTTATTTCACTTAATGAATGCCCTCAAGAATCATCCATGTTGCAACTGGCAGAATTTCCTTGTTCTTATTACTGAATAATATTCCATTGTGTGTGTGTAAGCTCCAAAGCATGCTTTTCTGCCTACAGCTTGTGGCAGACTCATAGGAGACTAAGCGAGGCAAAAATGAAACCCAGAGCATCAATGAGTCGCAAGGGCAAGACCTGTAAACATCCTTTAGACTGAGAGAGGTCAATTTCACAATGACTTAAAATATATTTTCATCACACTAAGTGGAGCAAAGGTGTTTTGCATTTTATCCATTTATCTGTCTATGAATACCTAGCTTCTTTCTATGTATTGGCTATTCCAAATTATTGTAAATAATGTTGTAATAAACATAAGAATTCAGATATCTCTTTGAGATAGTGATTTCATTCCCTTTTTGACATTATCCTAGAAGTGGAATTGCTGGGTATGATGGTAGTTTATTTTTAATCTTTTTTTTTTTTTTTTGTATTTTTCTGAAGCTGGAAACCGGGAGAGACAGTCAGACTCCCGCATGTGCCCGACCGGGATCCACCCCGCGCGCCCACCAGGGGCGACCCTCCGCCCACCAGGGGGCGATGCTCTGCCCCTCTGGGGTGTCGCTCTGCTGCGACCAGAGCCGCTCTAGCGCCTGGAGCAGAGGCCAAGGAGCCATCCCCAGCGCCGGGGCCATTCTTGCTCCAATGGAGCCTTGCTGCGGGAGGGGAAGAGAGAGACAGAGGAAGGAGCGGGTAGGGGTGGAGAAGCAAATGGGCGCTTCTCCTATGTGCCCTGGCCGGGAATCGAACCCGGGTCCCCCACACACCAGGCCGACGCTCTACTGCTGAGCCAACCAGCCAGGGCTAATCTTTTTTTTAATAAATAAATTTTTATTAATTTTAATGGGGTGACATCAATAAATCAGGGTACATATATTCAAGGAAAACATGTCCAGGTTATCTTGTCATTCAATTCTGTTGCATACCCATCACCCAAAGTCAGATTGTCTATTTTTAATCTTTTGAGGAAACTTCATACTGCTTTCCATAGTGGCTGTACCCAGCTTACATTTCTATCAAGTGTACAAGAGTCCTTTTTTCTCCACACCCTCACCTGTACTTGTTAGTTGTTGACTTTTTGATAATAGCAATTCTAACAGGTGTGAGGCATTATCTCTTTGCAGTTTTGATTTGCATTTCCCAACTGTCACTTCAGGCCCTTTGCCCACTTTTAATTGGATTACTTGGGGGGGGGGGGGTTGCTATGCAATTGCATGAGTTCCTTAGATATTTTGGAAATTAATCCCTTATCGGATATGTGGTTTGCAAACATTGCCTCCCATTCCATGCATTGCCTTTTTATTCTGTTAATCATTTCCTTTGTTGTGGAGAAGCTTCTTAGTTTGATGTAGTCAGGCTTACTTATTTTTGCTTTTGTAGCTTGTGCTTAAAATGTCAAATGCATAAAGTCATTGCCAATATTATTGTCATGGAGCTTTTCCCCTATATTTTCTTCCTGGAATTTTATGGCTTCAAGTCTTATGTTTAGATCTTTAATGCATTTGAGTACATTTTTGTGAGTGGTATAAGATAGGAGTTTAGCTTCATTTTTTTTGCATGTGAATACCCTTTTTTTTTCAGCACAGGTATTAGGCTTTATTAAAAACGGGCATTCGTTATTATAATCATGTATTGCAAATGCATTTTTAAGTTGGGAACTACTTGAGGCATGTTTATAGTCCTTTTCACGGTTGTATGCTTTCTAAAAAGATGAAATGCAAAACGCCTTTGCTCAGCTTAGTGTGATAAAAATATATTTTGAGTCATTATGAAATTGACCTCTCTCTAAAGGATGTTTACACGTTTTGCCCTTGTGACTCTCATTGTCCGTCTGGGTTTCATTTTTGCCTCGCTTACTCCCTGGTAAGTCTGCTGCAAGCCCCAAGCAGAAACGCAAGCTTTGGAGTCAATGTGCTCACATAGTATGCCACTTTGAAGAATGTTTAGCTTTAGTTACAATAATTGCATTTGTTTCACTGCAAGATTTTCTGCCTGTGCTTTGTGTCTTTTCATACATTATTTTAAAAAGAGACTTTCTTGTCTGCCTTGGATTTTAGTGAGAAAGTCCATGAATCCAGAAACATGCTTTAAGAATGTGTCCTTAAAGAAAACTGCTCCTTGAAAGCTGAGAGTTCTAATAACTCTTGATATTTCTTACTCAGATTAGTGCAATGAAAATAAATTGCTCCAGAGTATAGCAATGAGACTACAAACAGAGAATGTTTGCCTGAAAAGTGGCCAAAAATAATCTGGAGACGTGTGTTCCTATCATACCTATCCTTCGCCTCCCTTGTTGCTTATTTTCATCTTTTGGCTGAAGTACAGGGAGCATCATTCTTTCAGGTTCCCCTGGAATCATTTTTCCCTCCCGTGCCACAATCCTACTAACACAGATCTCGTATCAGTGAGCAAATATTCCCCTCTTGAACTGAAGTTCTGCTATTTTAGCTGCCACCTGCCAAAGCCAGCATGATTTGAACATTCCTCTTCACCTAATATCAGACCCCATCAGATAACTGTTAAATGAATAGAGGCTGCAGGTTATCAGGAATGCTAACAATGCAGATCAAGTCCTGATAACTGGCAGCTGTGAATTAACTGGCCAGATCACAGCCCAGGAGGGTGGCGGTCAAAGGCAGCACAGGGTGCTGAGGCGATTTGGCTTAGTGCCTGTAACTTACAGTACCTTCCCCTAGGCCAAGCAGCCTGGCATTTCAGAAAGTCATCGCAGGAATGAGACTAATTCCATTGTCCTATCTGGCAGCTGCTCACCATGGCAAATTAATTCCCTGTGACTGTCAGAATGTGAAACAGGCACGTATTTTCACCCAAAGGAATGAATTAAAATGACTATGAGGGAACCACTGACCCAACGAGGTATTGAAATGAGGGTCAATTGACCTCTTACGCCTTTCCATTTAACAGCTTCAGACTCAGATTCCAATAGCCTGTGAAGTATGGTAATGCATGAGGCAGAGCACTTTTGGCCTAAATACTTAAAAGCAGTCATAACCTATATACATTGCCTGTTTCTAGTTTGGCAAGCAGATACACACTCAGAACCTTGGGGAGTTTGAGTTTTAATCTTCCCCCTTTGCTCCCCTGTGACCTGTCTGAATAGCCTGCTTTTTGATTGGAATTTACTTTCACCATCAGCAAGAACTTCAGTGTTTGAGCATCTGCGTCTCGAGGGCAAACTCGACTCAATTTGGGTATTTTGAGTTCTCCATTAGCCATTTTAGGCAGAGGAACACTTAGTATATTCCCCAGTCTGACCAGTAGAGGGAAGCATTTTTGACCTTGTGACACCTCTCGCTTCCCAGTCCTAGAAAAGAAGAATCTTTAACTTCCAGGAAATCTGAGATGCTGAGTCACCAGACCCATTGTCTGACAGTAATGTCTTATCCGTGTATAAAACATCTTTCCAAATAAAAAGAAGTATATATATTTTGAGATAATTAGAAAAGAAATTTTCAGAGTTTACTTTCAATAACCTCAACCACCAATTCTCTTAGTTCCTTCATACTTTTAATTACACAATGCAAAAATGAAGATCATAATTTATTAAGATTTATAGTTTAGAATCAATTCAGTTCTCTTTAAATCCCGAAATTCTTTGTAAACACTTTCTCTAACTGAAGGCCTGGAGGCTATGAGCAAAATGGTTTGACAAAGGTACTCTGGCCAGCAAACTGAGAAACAGAGTCCTAAAGCAAGCCCTCTTTCCCCTGAGACCTTATTATAGTATCTCCTTTACCTCTGTTTCTTAAGGTTGGCAGATTTTAATTTAGAAACCATAGGATATTTTTGACAGAAATGTCAAGGAGATTCTAGGTTATTACTGATCATTGGCAGTGATTCAAATATGGGGTAATTATGTGTCTTGACATAGTTGATAATTGGACTGATATTGAAACTGAAATATAATCTATCTCCTGAATCTGAAACTCAAAGCATGTTCAAATAAAGCCCTGAATGACTATTCTTCCACTGAAAGAAATAAAGTCCACAGCCCGCACTTTGAGTCATATCAGAAGGAAGACTGGCCGCCCTTGGTGGCATTGTATATCTTATACCAGGGCATTCTCCAGCAAAAGCTCCAGTGTTTTCTGATAGATAAAGGTATCCCAGGGACATCTTAGGGCCTCTGCATAAGAAACAACTTAGAAACTTTGCTGATATGCCTACTTAAATGTGTTCTATTCAGACTTGAGAAATATAGTGTGTCTGTAAAGTCATGGTGCACTTTTGACTAGTCACAAGAAAGCAACAAAAGATGATAGAAATGTGAAATCTGCACCAAATAAAAGGAAAACCCTCCCAGTTTCTGTAGGATGATGTGGCAGCAAGTGCGCATGCGCAGATGATGACGTAACACCATGTATACACTGGAGCAGCCCACGGCCATGCCAGTCGAGATGTGGATGGTACAGAGGAAAGTTCAGTGTGTTCTGTGGCTCGCTAAATTTGAATCCGTGACCAGAGTGCAACATGAATATTGGCGCGTTTATAACGAAGCACCACCACAGAGGAATAACATTACTCAGTGGGATAAGCAGTTGAAGGAAACCAGCAGTTTGGTGGAGAAACCCTGTTCTGGTAGGCCATCAGTCAGTGACGAGTCTGTAGAGGCTATACGGGATAGCTACCTAAGGAGCCCTAAAAAATCTGTGTGTGAGCCCACATCAAACTGCACTGAATAGGTATGAAACTGGGAGAGTTTTCCTTTTATTTGGTGCAGATTTCATATTTCTACTGTCTTTTGTTGCTTTCCTTGACCAGTCAAAAGTGCACCATGACTTTACGGACACACTGTATATATAATATTGATATATAATCTATGTAAATTATATATGTATTCATATAGAAACAGACTCAGAATGAAAGACCACACAACCAGACAACTACACAGAAAAGCATTGTAAGGCAAATATGGATTTTAAAAATGTAATCTCATGATGCTAGAGCTGGCCCTGAGGAACAATCCTGACATTTAAATAGAGTTACTAAATATGACAAATAAAAGAAATTACAGTACTATTTCTATCCTGCCACTGTCCTTCTTCTCCACTTCCCACTGTTCTTCAAATTTTTATTTCAAAGACAAACTTTTTGAAGAAGTTGTCTAACTCCTTTTCCTCACTTCTCACTTCTTCAACCTGTAGAAATCTGGCTTTTTCCCTTCGTACCCTGACATTTCTTTCATAAAGGTGACCAGTGACCCAGTCGTCTGGTATCTAATAAAAACTTTTCAGTGATTAGTTTGACCTCCTAGCAGCATTGAACCACACCAGACATTCTTTCTTTTTGTCAGAACCATCTCATGCATTGGCTTTTGTAGCACACACTGTCCTGGTCCTCCGTGCCATTTCCCAGATCTCAGAATTAGATCATTGGCCTCCTACCCTTCTCCCTTTCCATTCTCCACCTAGGCAATGCCATCCACTGCTGCAGATCCACTTACCATTTAGACGCTGATTTCTTATCTATGCCTCGACCTCATACCCAGATGTCTCCCACACATAGATGTGTAAGTGAAAATATGTTACAGTATTTTACAGACTGTGAGTCACAATCCAGTAATGGGGTTGAAGTAATTTTAAACATGAATATGGAATAGAATAGAGAATATCAGAGTGTCTCAAACTTATACAGAATAATTGTTATTTCATAAAATGTTTTGTTCATTTTATTGGAGCATGGAAATGTGACATTCAACACATTTCTTTCTCTTGGTTATGGTCAGGCGTTGGAAAGACACTGGTGCCCTGGGTGTTCTGGCAGAGATGCTTCAAAAGTAATCTCTGTGACACGTTTTCAGAAAAGAGTTCGTCTTTAACCCCAAACCTGTTTCTATTGCAGAAAGTCCTAGTTCTAGTTTATTGGTTCAGTGACCTAAGTCAGAAGCCTGCTGGTTGCCTCAAAGTCAGCTTTTCCTTCACACTCCACAGATTGCCAACAAATACTGTGTAAATCTGGCCTCCTAATGCATTCATAGCCTAACACTCCTTTCTGTTTCCACAACCACCAGGCCAGATCAGACCACACTGGTCCTCCTATGGACTATGGCAATTGCCTTTAACTGAATAAATGCATCAATAATGAATGATGAACATATCAGACAGTAAGAGGTGAATATAAGAAATTACTAAGTTTTATAAACAACATACTCTAAAAGGTAACATCAAGCTAATGTACAAGGTTGAGATAAATTCACAGATGGTACATCTTTAGCAGACTGCTGAGGGATGGGGGCCACACATTTAATGTTTGAAGACTGGTGTCAACCAGCACCAGCCTGGGATTATCTAGCCAGAGAAACACAAAATAAATGAATGACAATTTGAATTATAAAGCAGACCTCAGATGGGTTTTCCTTTTAAGTTCATATGAGGATAAGAATCCATGGTTACCAAAATGTGATCATCTATAGCAGCTATGAGAGAGGCTACCTAAAAGACAGGGATTTGGGAAAATGCTAATGATATTACTGATCCTTAATGTTTTAGCAGCACCTGGAGTTCACGTTTTCCTCTCCTCCAGGACCACTTTCCCAGGGTAAGGCTTATATAATAAAACCACACATTTGTCAGAGCAGATACAATATATGCCATCTTACAGTTAAGCTGCTCTTACTGACCTAAACCACAAAGCCAACAAAACACTGTCTAATAAATATATAGGTTTCCAGAGGATTTTTTTCATTGAAGGCTGCAGGTTCCTTAATTTCTATGTTAATAATTTATATACATTTCTGGACTAGAGAAAATCCTCAGCATCTTCTCCAAGGTTATTTAAGACAATTGACTCATAAAAATATCCAGCCTCTTCGCCATATTGTTGACTCTTCCCGCGGGACTTTAAATGGAGGAGATGGGAGCCTTGGCTGTTATTGGGGATGGAGACACTGCTCTTCTCTTTCTGGGTATGGCACTCCTTCCAGCAACTTCCGATCTGCAAGACAGACAGTAAGGCTTTGTGAACAGGAAGTGGAGCTGGAGCTACAAAAGCATGAAGCCTGTGGAGACAGGCGTCGTGGGCTCCAGACGTCTGCAGAGAAAGTTGAAAATGAGCCAGTGTGTGAAAGATTGGGAGGAGTTCTAAAGCCCTCTCAAGACATCAAAAGCCAAGTATCATAAGAAGAAGAATAAAGAAATAAAAGCTGCCATTTTATGGCCTTCTAAGAATTACTACCAATTTCATTAAACCCAAAAATATTTTATTGGATTAATGTTATTCATAACTATAAAAATAAGGAAGATGTTTTGAAAGATAATAAACATAAAAATAAAATAAAACCTTTTGAGGGAGGAAACCTTTGAAAATGAATATTTTAGCATTGCATCAAGCTGTTTGATGATGTCTTCTGCCTTACTAGTAAGTTCAGGGACCCTTCATAGAGTCACACATGCAGTTCATCTCTGACTTTGTGTATTTGTGCATCACACCTGAAGCCACACAAGACAGACAAATTACCCAGTGTAGCAGAAATGCATTTCTTCCTAAGAGTTGTGCAACATCAAAATATGGGGATTAAAAAGTGGTCCTGATCAAGATTCAGAGTCTTTTCATATAACTACAAAGATTGTGTTAAGGCATTTTCAAATGACAGAACTTGCAAAATTTACAATGTCCTTGTGCCGTTGTCAACTGTCTCAAACCTCCTAAAGTGTCAGTCACTTTTCTCTCTGCAAAATATCGAAAGATTTAAATATCCAGTAAAAGGCTTTTTAAAGAGATTTGTGTTTAATGATATTGAGCTGCATAGGTCAGTATGGTAGCCACTGGCCATGTGTGACTACTTAAATTAAATTCACTAAAATTAGTACAGTTAAAAATTCTGTTCTTCAGTTGCACTAGCCACATTTAAAGTGCTCTATGGCATCATGGGGCTACCATCGACCAGAGCGCACAGCACAGACATAAAATATTCCCAACACTGCAGAGAGTTCTAGAGAACAGCACTGATCTAAAGCAACGTGTCTTATTATATTCTGTATATCACTAGCTTTAGGTTCTTAACAGAGGGTGAGGTACAGGGAGTTCTGTGTTAAGGTTTTTCTTTCCTGCAATTTTTTTTTTTTTACTGTCAGTTTCTGAGAGAGACTGGGATATAGGGGTTTCCCAAACCAATTTAGACATCAAAGTTTTCTTTATTGGAGGACCTCACAGGGTAGTGGTTCATGGAATAAACTTTGGGAAATGTGGATCTATAGAGTAAGTAGCTTGACATCAGACACTGTGCCTGGTCCCATCTCCCTCTCCCTCTCTGTGTCTAGAACAACACCTCACACATAGTAGGCATGCAGTGTTGGCTTAACTGAGCCAAGTGCTAAGGCCAGGTGAAAAAGAAAGTGGTAAACAGATGTAGGGTGAGAACCATCTAGTTTTTTGGCTCCCAGACCAGTTGCATTCTTCACTGGGGCTACTAGGTAAGGTAAAGCCACTGATCTCCTATACCCAAGTACACAGAACATTTTACTTTGTATATTTGGATACACTTCTCTGATATACACCACTTCAAATTTTCATGAATTTTTTTTTTCGAGAAAGCGGGAATTATTCTTAAAGGTATATTTTCCTGAATTATTATTTAACTTGCTAAAATATGCTTTGTTGGAACTTGCTTAAAATTCTAACTTCTCTAACTGCCCTGAGAACAAAGAAGTCTACGGATTCCAAAAACCCTTTGTCTTCATAGTATTGCAGTTTGCACAAGTTCTAATAAAAATCTGATGCTTTAAAAACAACTTAAATTTTTCTGTTAGTGACACATCTTACCAAAAGCTAGCTGGAGCCTGGGAGGCGAGAGAACATCTTTTCCAAGGAAAACCACAAATCCTTCTTTTCAAAAAAACTCTTCCATGTACTATAGTTTATTTTTCTTTTAACTGAGCCCTCCTAAAGTCTCAGGGCCTTGGTTGTCCTAATTCTAAGACAGGATAGAGACTCTAAGACTCTAATGGGATCTTCAAAAAAGAATGATGGTGAAAGGAAATTGCCTTGATCTCCACAGAGGCCAGGTAATAAGCAAACTCTCCCAAGCTTTCCTGTCCGAGTCTTTGCTCTTCTTTTCTCTGCCCAGAAATTTTTCTCTTTACATCCAGAGACCCATCTCCTCCAGGAGACTACCCTCCCCTCTTCTTAATGCCTACTTGTTCACCATTGGACCTTGCATTTGGCTTGGCCCTTGGTCTTCCTTCTTTTAGGTGGGTACTTTTGTGCCCTATTCTGTCTCCCAGATGAGCTGAATGGCTCTTTAGAACAGAGATCACAAATTAGCGACCTCTTTGTTTCTTGAACAATTAGCACAGTATCATACAAGCACTAGTTGTTCGATAAATAACAATAAATAACATCCTCACACACTGTTTAGAATGGATGAGTTATATTGAACAGAAAAATTAACTTTATTCAAGATTTTTAAATTTAGAAATAATAGCAAAAACATAGTTTTATATATTTAACCTACATGAAAGAACAAGTTATTTTAAGATCTTTAAAGACACCAATCCACATAATAATCATTGTAATAATTCAGAAAGGAGATAAATTAGAATTTACCTAACTTTCTTTTTTTTCTGATAATACATATTTTTTATTGAGATACAACAAAAAATTCACCATTTTCAATTATAAAGGCCAGTGGATTTTAGTATAATCACTGTGTTGTGCAACCACCACTATTATCTAATTCCAGCCCTTTTTCATCATCTCTAAAAGAAACCCTATCCCCATTAGCAGTTAGCCTGAATTTTCTTCTTTTGCCATTTCCTGTATTCACTAATTTGTATAGATTTTCCTATGCTGGACATTTCATATAAAAAGAATTAAACACTAATGTCCTTTTGTGTCTGTCTTCTTTCACTTAACATGTTCTGAAGTCTCATTCATGTTGTAAAATGTATCAGTACATCGTTTATTTTTAAACTGAAAAACCATTTCATTGTACAGATATACCAGATTTCCTTCATTCATCAGGCGATGTTGGCTGTTAGGAATAATGCTGCCATAAACATTTGTGTCCATGTTATTGCATGGACATATGTTTTTCCATTCTTTTGGATATACACCTAAGGGTGGAATTTTTGAGTTCACTCTCTTTCACTCTTCATATAAACTCTTGAAATGGTATATTTTTATGTCCATTGTTATATAATCACTAAGAGATCTGTGAGAGATTTTTATTTGCTAGCATGTTGCAAACCAAGTGATGGTTCTGAGAAAGCATTTCTTTAAAAATAGTCTAAATCAGACTAGTTTTTCTGTAGTGACTTCACTTGGTTTCTTAACATAGACATAGAGAGGTTTGAGAGGACCAACATCCTGTCCTCCCAACACAATAGGCCTCCTCAGATAAATATGTAGTCTGGTTATAAAAAGATGGGTTAGAGCAAGACCCCTGAGCAACTTCAAACCAGATGGCTGCCCCAAAGTCCTTTATAATAAAAATCCTGGGGCTACCATTGCTCTTGTCCTATTTTAGATTCTTCTGCTTCTTGAGTCACTGGAGCTATTTGACTGAGAGGTTGGCAAAATAAACTTCATCACCAGGCACAGAGTATGGGAACATTGTTCTGTGATGTATTATAAGGATTGTATGGGATAGGAGGGTAGAGTCACTACTTAATTTACCAAGTAGTAAGAGGGGTCAAGGACAGAGAGGTAGTGACTGCTGTATGTGACCCGGCAGCAAGAGTTCCTTCTTGAAGATGGCTGTGTAAATAAAAACGTGCCCATGTCTGAGGGCCTCTTTCTCCTCTAAATAACACTAATTGATGTTTCAGGAAGAGGAAATGTTAAGGCAATCTATAAAGTGCCCCTAGGATGAGAAAGTATAGACTAGTTCCAAGTTTGAAAAAAAAAAAACAACAGATTTTTTTTCAATGGGACTAAAAATGGTTTTGCAATGTTTTTCTGCCTGTAGATAACAAACAATTTTAATAACTTGCAACAAGCATTATTTTTACTAGGATGGGGTGAAATGAGATGAGATGGAATGGAATAGAATAAAATAAGTATAGAATAGCATAGAATAGAATAGTGAATTTCCCAGATAGCAAAGATATGTATTGTTTCTTCAAACTTTGTCTTAGTTTATGTGGTATGTGCTTGCATGTGTGCATGCGTGTGTGTGTGCGTGTGTGTGTGCATGTGTGTGTGCATGCACAGGCACATCAGAGCTGGGTCATAACATGAAATGGATTTCTTACTGTCACCCTCAGAAATGTTTGAAAGCCACACCTCTATAGAAAGTTTCAATTACTTTATGGATGTTAGCAAACATTTCTGAAAATATTCCTAGCTAATATATATAAGTACCTTATATGTCTCTGAAGCAGAGGCTGATTCCCAGTTTGCTCATTCCCCTGAAGCCAAAGTTGTGCAAGGGGTATTTGTGGTATCTTTTATATGGAATGCCAGATGAGATGTAGTATGGCATCTTGGAAATAAAGATTTCTGAAATTGCTAAATATTTTTGAGAGAAATCAGACCTATCAATATTCTCTACCCCCAGGGACATTCCAAATAGACTTCAAGCATTGTTTTGAAAATGTGACTAAGAAAGCCAAGAAAATTAGCAAATAGCATGAGAAAGGGTGTGACATAAAACATTCTAATATTTTGTCTGTAAAAGTCCAATTTTTCTTTTACATACATTGCTAAACAGTATGAGTAACTCCAAGCAAGTCTTGATATATTTGTCTCCCAAGCAATGGGAAAATATATGTCTCTTTTTAACAGCATAAAAAGGACAGTAAAACCCATGCTACATTCATGAGCACTGCCATAACATTTCCTGTTTGTAATATATGTTCATTCTGTGGAAACCCAAAGGAGGAAATTCCAGTTGATCTCTATTACTGCACTCTCTCTCCAGCCTCCGTTATCACACCAACTGCTGTAGGACTGAAGTCTACGTAAGCTATTACACCTTCACAATGGTAGAAAAACCACAAAAACAGGAACATTTTTCCAATGAGGACCCAGGTTGTGTTTGTTCTTTGACCATTATTTCTAGGCTTTACCATGTGTATTAAACACTCCTCAACATTCTTGGAAACCTGCATTGAAATCTTGATATTGTTTTCCCCAAAGTTTTACTTTATTTCTTCCCCATTTCTCATTCTCATTCATAGAAACGACCTTCAGTCTTGACTTCCCACTTAACATTCCAGTTTTAAATTTCCAAATGCCCATAAGAAATTTTCAACTTTGATGTCAGGCTGGGCCACCAATTTCAACATTTCTGTCCCCCACACTCTCCATCTCTCACAAACCTGAAATCAAGTACCTTCTTATAGTCTATCGATATATTGTGTTACCATCATTTTTCCAGGCAAGAAATCCAAACATCATTTTGAATCTCTTTATCCACCATTTCCAATCTGTCCATAAGATATGTTATTTATTCCTTTGAACTGTCATTGAGATTTGCCCTTTTATCCATTTATACTGGGACCACCATATTTATGGTTGCAGTCTTACCTTTTGCCTGAGTTACTTCCATAACCTCTTTATTCCTTGTTCAATTGATGAGCAAATCATAGGCTGGAGGATGCCTTAAAATTTTATGATGTGCTATATGTCAGCCACTATGCTAGTCACAGACTAAAACCATAATGAGTAAGACTCAGTCTTTTCTGACATCAGGTTGCTCAGAATCCCTTGGCTGTTACTGCTGGACTGGTACCAAGCATTCTTAAACAGTGCTGTCATTATGTTACTTTCCTCCTCCAGAACTTAGAATTAAGTACAAAGCTTTTGCCTTATTTTTGTGGTCTTTACTAATCAATTCTATCTGTCTACCTTGTTCTCCTTAATTCCCTGAAATGACTCATTCTACGTAACAAGCCACCCTTCTACCTGTTCTCTGCATAATCCATACATTTCTTTACCTCTAATTCTGGTCACTCTTCCTTGGGGCCCTGCTTCCTCCCTTATCTATTCTTCAAAGTTTATTTATCCACCCACCTTTTCAACAGAGCTTTCTGCAATTTCCCAAAACCAATTTTCCCCTTCTTGACTCTTATCTGCCTATAGTTGGAGGACAATGCTACCTTAGGGAATTGTGTCATATGTTTAAAGGTGCCCCTACACATAGAATATACATTTTTGGATCTTCTCTTAAGAACTTAATATTGGCCCCATACCACCTATCACTGTGCCAAAACAATAGATTTAGTCTTTACCAAGCACACTTCTATTTCACCATTTCATGACTTTATTTATAAAATGTTCAGAGACTGACCACCTATACCTGGCCCAAGGCTAGATATTGGGAGTGCCAACATATACAAACAAGTGGATCCTAATATCAGAAATAACTGTACAGCAAAAATCCAGAGGAAGAAGAGATTATTCTGCCTGAGGAGGTACAGGGGAGGCAGGGGAGCCTCCTGAAAAGGATGCTCTTTCCTGCCTAGAATATTCTTCCTTTCTTGTTTAGCGCATTTTACTTATCCCTCAAGAATCAGCTAAAAGTCTCCCTCTTCCCTATACCTTTCTTTTTCAACAATAACAAGAAAATGGAATTTGGTGCTCTTAAAATTATGTATAAAGGAGTAAAGGACCCACAGATGTGTGGTGATTTGCTCAAATGATGCATACCTTTTTTTTTTTCATGAGTATTTTTCTCTTTGATATTTGAGTAATTCTGCTTATAACTTTCTTTTTTAGATTTTTTTGTAACTAGATTTAAGACACAATTTTGGACATTGACTCCAGGTATGTTAGACTTATTTGCAGAAATTATTTAGATTCTGTGACCTACCTTATTTGTCTTCTTTTTCTGTTTCTTTTCTATTTCTGTACTTAATTTCTCCAAGGTTCTGAGGGGACATAAGAAAACCCATAAAGGAGCCGTTGTGCTCTCCACATAGAACAAGCCCCAAACTGTATGGTTAATCTAGTGAGTATGTTTTGAAAAGGTCTCAGTTTCCTTCCCTTGATCACAGGGAAGAGGTGTTTGATCTAACTCACCTAATCTCTCATTTCCAACCAGTTGTGTAAACATGCTTCTCGGGATTCCAGACCACTGCAAAGAGGGGGGGAAATAATCAGGGAAGAGTGGTTAAATATAGACCAGGGCTTAGATTTATAAAACCTCAGCAAGTTGGTCTGAAAGTTCCTTCATGGAACTCCACCAGGGTTGCTCTTTGTCACTAGTGTCTCTTAACTTTTATTAACCATTTTGATGTCATAGCTCTTTATTTCTGAGCCTCTCTAATAATGTAAATGTTGACTTTTTTTTCTAAGTATAAAAATCTACTGTGTCTATTCAGTTAATTTAGTAATTGTTTAACTAAATTCATATGCTCCAGACATAGAAATTTGCCGGTAGGGAAAGCACCAAAAGGATTCTGCTTAAAATATCACTGAGGCCCTGGTCGGTCAGCTCAGTCTGTTAGAGCATTGCCCCAAAATGACAAGGTTGCAGATTCAATTCCTGGTCAGGGCACACACAGGAAGCAATCAGTAAGTGCATGACTGAGTGGAACAACAAATGAATGCTTCTCTTTCTCCTCCCCTCTCTTTCCCGTCCTCCTCTGTCTTTCTAAAAATCAATCAATAAGTAAAATATTAAACCCTGGCCAGATTGCTTGGCTGGTTGGAGCATCATCCCAAAGTGCAGAGGTTGCTGGCTCAATCCTTGGTCAGGGCACATATGGAGACAGATAGATGTTCCTGTCTCTCTGTCTCTTTCTCCCTGCCTCTCTCTTAAAAAAATAAAAATAAAATAAATTAATTAAATTTAAAAAGAATTACTGGGAAGTTTCATTGTTAGAAACGAATGTACAAAATTTTACCTCTTCATTTTCTTTTAGAGCGTTGTCATATAATACCTCTGTATGGAGGAAAAACAAAATTCTCTTACACTAGTGGTAGGAATGTAGAATGGATTCTCAGAGTACTTAGTTATTATCTATCAAAATTTTCAAATATTTCAACTTTAAATCTATAAATTTCACTGCCATAAATGTAGTCTACTATTATATTCACACAAATAGTTTAAGGGTTACATGTAAGAATTTTTATTTCCTTATTGTCTAAAATAGCAAAATATAATAAGATATCTATCAACGGGGATGTGTAGCTAAGATAAAATAAAAATATTCAAAAAAAATAAAAATATTCAATAAAACAATGCAACTATGCTAAAAAATTAGATAGATCCACATATGCATCTATGAAAGTATTTTTAAGGTGTGTTTAAAAGTTTATCAAACTTTTCAATATTAATTGTATTTTTTTTAAGTTTTGTAAAGATTTCCATTTCCAATCATAAGGTAAAGGTAATAGGTCAAAGTGATACATGAGACTTATATTCTCTGTCTCAGATAACTATACATAAATAAAGTATTTTAAAGTAATTATTTTCAGGACTTTGACACTAAACAATACAAGCTGTCTGTGATCTTTGAGGGAGGGAAACACATGAGGTGAGCTCCACATTCACCATGCCTACTATCTTAGGGACCATACTAACTATGGCACAGGAAGGTACAGACCAAGTAGAGAGCACCTGCTTCCTAGGTGATAAAGACATCAAAATTCAGGGCTACCAAGGAGGTAGAATTTGAAGGACAGAATGCTAAAGAGGGAATATCCTTACACACTAAGCTGTGCCTATCAGTTTGAGATCCTGAACATCTGAGATAATAGTTACTGAAGGGCTGTGAATTGGATGGAGATTCTGGAGCATGCCATGCTGAGATACACTGGAGTTCTGCCAACCAGAATAGAGTGACCCTACCTAACATCCTGAGCATTCCGTTGGGACATTATAAAGAACATACCATGGGCTAGAGCTACTATAACCTTGTATAAAGGCAATTCTAGAATAGTCTCAACAAAACCAAACCTTGCTTAGATTAAACTGATCCTCCAATAAATTAACTTATTTCCAAAATAAAATATAGCTCTATTCAAAGAAAGAAAAGAATGACAACAAGAAAAAAGCATACTCAACATTCAACATATGATAAAATAAATTACTAGACATGTGAAAAAAGCAGGAAAATATGTCCCATAACCAGGAAAAAATAATAGATGGGAAAGGTCCAGTGATGATGCAGATGTGGGATTAAGGAGAAAAAATATTTTTGAAAAGAAAGAAAAATATAGGTAAAATGAGAGAATAGGTAGGAAATTTCAGCAGAAATGAGAAAGGTATACAGCAAAAAAGAAAAAACTCAAGTCAAAGATATATGTGAAATAAAAAAAATAATAAATGTGCTTAATAGAATATAGAACACTCCAAAAGAAAGTACCATTGTCCTTGAAAACTGTCCAATACAAACTATACAAAATAAAGCACACAGAGGAAAAATGACTAAAAAAGAGAGAGAGTGACTTCTGAGACAATATGGAGCAATCTAACATATGTGCATTTAGTGTCCAAGAGGAGGAGTGAGAGATTGAGGCTAAAAATTAAAAAAATAATGTAAATATTAACACAAAGAATTGAAAACCCTGACAAAAACTAAAGCAAAACAAACAAATGAAAACCCATCTGTTAAATCATAATTAAATTAATAATAATCTAAGATAACAGAAAAATTTTAAAACAGCCAGAGAAATACACTATACATACAGAGGAACAATGAGAACAACTTGCTCCTCATCACAAACCGTGCAGCTAAAATATAATGGAATGACATATTTTAAGTTCTGGGGGAGGAACCCAAACTTTTTTTTTTTTTTTTTTTTTTCTGTTTTTAAGTTTGTTTTTTTTTTTTTTTAAATAAATTTTTATTAATGGTAATGGGATGACATTAATAAATCAGGGTACATATATTCAAAGAAAACATGTCTAGGTTACCTTGTCATTAATTATGTTGCATACCCCTCGCCCAAAGTCAGATTGTCCTTCGCCACCCTCTATCTAGTTCTCTGTGCCCCTCCCCCTCCTTCTAACTCTCCCCCTGTCCTCCCTCCCCCCACCCCTGGTAACCACCACACACTTGTCCATGTCTCTTAGTCTCATTTTTATGAGGAACCCAAACTTTCAAACTGAAATTTCCTACAAAAGTATCCTGTAAAAATGAGGCAAGATAAAGACATTTTTTTTTTTTTGTATTTTTCTGAAGCTGGAAACGGGGAGAGACAGTCAGACAGACTCCTGCATGCGCCCGACTGGGATCCATCCAGCACACCCACCAGGGGGCGATGCTCTGCCCCTCCGGGGCGTCGCTCTGCCGCGACCAGAGCCATTCTAGTGCCTGGGGCAAAGGCCAAGGAGCCATCCCCAGCGCCCGGGCCATCTTTGCTCCAATGGAGCCTTGGCTGCGGGAGGGGAAGAGAGAGACAGAGAGGAAGGAGGGGGTGGGGGTGGAGAAGCAAATGGGCGCTTCTCCTATGTGCCCTGGCCGGGAATCGAACCTGGGTCCCCTGCACACCAGGCCAACGCTCTACCGCTGAGCCAACTGGCCAGGGCTAAAGACATTTTTAAAATAAAGAATAGCTGACAATGACAGCATTTATAACTAACAGAAATATACTACAAAAAAAAAGTTAGAAGATGTTCTGTAGTAGAGAATAACTGATACTAAAAGAAATTTAGATATAAGTAAAGAAACACGATTGCCAAATATACTAAATTTGTGGGAATGTATTTAAAAAAATCTTCATTCAGTATTTATTTCTGTATAAGACAAAACTTTTTTTTCAAATGACTATAAAGTGCTTGGTTTTAACATATATAAAAGTCTGATAACAAGCGCAAATGATGAAGGGTAAATGTTGTAAGATTCTTTTATGCATACGAAGTGATAAAATTTTAAGCTAAGTTAGACTGTGATAAGTTAATGATTCATATTGTAACCACAAGACCAGCCACTGGAAATGAAAACGAAGGAATGCAATATAAAAGCAAAAAGAATAAAAAAATGAAACAATAACAAATTCTTGATTAATCTAAAATATGACAAAAAAGAGAAAAAACCAAAATGAACACATGATATAAATAGTAAGACAGTCAATTTAAACTCAACATATGAAGAATTATGTAACTGTAAGTAGAGCAAACACTGATTAAAAGGCAAAGATTGTCAGACTGGATAAACGAATGAGAGTCAACCATATTAAGACACAGTTGAAAATAAAGTGGAAAGACATTTAGTGTATATAAAAGAGGGGGCATTATAAAGATTATAAATACATTAAAAGGATAAAGGAATATTATACACTACTTTATTTACATCATACCAATCCTCCACAAGTGCTTTCAGAAAATAGTGGTGGTGAAAATATTTCCCAACTCATTTTATGGACCAATGTTACCCTAATATTCAATCCAGAGAAAAACTTATGAAAACAATTGTTTAAATTCCTCAGGCATTAATCATAAAAATTCTTAGCAAAATGTTAACAAATAAAACTCTGCAATATATCAAAATCATAATTCATCATGACCATGTGAGATTTACCTGAAGTGCAATATTAGTTTACCATTTGGAAATCAATCTGTATAAATCACTATAGTAACAGAATGAAGGCCAAAAATATCCCATATGGTCACTTCAAGAAATGCAGAAAAAGCATTTAACAAAATTTAACACCATTCATGATAAAAAAACAAACAAAAAAAAAACACCTTAGAACACAAACTATATATAAAGGGAACTTCCTCAACCTGATCAAGGGTATCTACAAAAAACCTACAAGTATAGGAAATTTAAGAGCAGTAAAACTGTTCTGGTTGATATTATAATGGTGGATACAAGACATACATTTGTAAAAATCCATAGAACTAACTCTAATATAAATGTGAACTTCAGTTAATAATCATAAAAATGTAAGTATCTCCTACCTAATAGAATCTAACAAAGGGGTCCCCAAACTTTTTACACAGGGGGCCAGTTCACTGTCCCTCAGACCTTTGGAGGGCCAGACTATTAAAAAAAAAACTATGAACAAATCTTTATGCACACTGCACATATCTTATTTTAAAGTAAAAGAACAAAATGGGAACAAATACAATATTTAAAATAAAGAACAAGTAAATTTAAACCAACAAACTGACCAGTATTTCAGTGGGAATTATGGGCCTGCTTTTGGCTAATGAGATGGTCAATGTCCGGTTCCATATTTGTCATTGCTAGCCGTAACAAGTGATATGACAAGCTTCCGGAGCCGTGATGTGTGCATCCCGCGTCACCAGAAGTAGTACTGTACGTAAGCTACGCCGCGCTTTGCAGCGCCTCTCACTGACCACCAATGAAAGAGGTGCCCCTTCCAGAAGTGCAGCAGGGGCCAGATAAATGGCCTCAGGGGGCCGCATGCAGCCAGCAGGCCGTAGTTTGGGGACCCCTGATCTAACATAATAAATTAATAAATAATTATTTTCCAAAAATATTGTTTGAGCTCTTAATAATTTTAAGTCTTCTTTATATGGTTCAGCATATGTCAAAATTGAACAAAATTTTTCATAATACCTGTTGACAATAAATTTAGCTATCATTCTCGAAGGACAATCAAATTAATTGTACAATGAACACAACTGAACAATAACATTAATCACTGCCAATGTTCCCAACACCTCTGTGAGGAGGTTAATATCATCTCTAGTTTACATTATGATAAAAAGCTGAGGTCAGGGAGGCTAAATAATTTGTCAAGATTTAAGGGGTAAGAAGTGGCAAATCCAGAATTTGCTGCCACATCTGTTTCCTAAACTTATGCTTTTCGTAATGATTTCTCTTGCTTCTCTATATTCATAATTAATAAGGAGGAAAATAAAATAAAAAGTCACATTTTAAAAGGCAAAGGCAAATTAAATTTATAATACAGCAGCCAGAATGATTAGTTTGGGGAGGAAGATAGTCACTGGGAAGAAAAGTTGCTAAATGGTGGTTATAAAATATGATTGACTTTTATCCAACTAGACTTTTATCTAAAGCACTGACATGAGGGCATTAAAATGTCCATGGAATTTTTTAAATTAAGATGCTTGCTGATTCGGATTTTCCCAAATGACTTTTTTATGTAGCTGTAGAAATACCAATTTGTACAAATTCAGCTGAAAGAGACAGTGCTTCAGATGGAAGTGTGAAGAGAGCCCTCACTAGCAGGACTTGCCTCTATTAAATATTTTTGCATCATGCACATGCAACTTCAGTCAGCCAAAAGACAGCAATAGCTGGCAGCTGAAATTATGAGATCAAAAAATTGTACAGCATAACACTCTTCACAGTATTGACTAATTTCCTTTATTATCTAAATCTCTAATAAGTTTGCCAAGAAGTTGTCTGGTTTGGATAATTGCAAAAGAACAGAAGAAAGAATAGAGCTATAAGAAAGTAGGAAACTTTTTTTTTACAAACTTTTGACTCTGCTTTGGGCAGCAAAGTGAATCAATAAGTAAATTTATTTCTGTGTACATTTGTATTAATTGGAAGTTAGAGTCTCCTTGCCTCTTACAGTAAATTTTGAATAAATATTTAAAAATTCATTTTGAAATGGTACCAGATCATGAGTCTGGAGACACCCACGTGTCTAGGTCCAGGCTTAGCTATGTTTATAAAGTCTTTCTTTTTATCCTTTTCATCATGAAATGGCAGAATGAAAAAAAAAAAGGAAGGAACTCCCCTAAGATTAGGATTATCTCAAGAAAGCAAAAACTATGGTTTTGAACCACATTTTTTAAAAATGCCAAAAAAAAAATTGTAACTGGACTACTATTTTAAACCATACACAAAAATCAGCTCCAAAATGGATTAATGACTTGAATGTAAGACCTGAATTATAAAAGTAGAAGAAAAACATAGGCAGTAAGCTATGATCTGAAGGCAGGTGACCTGCGTTGGTCATAATTTTTGGTCTTGACACCAAAAGCAAAGGCACAGAAGCAAAAATAAATAAGTGGGACTAAAAAACCCACACAGAGACAATTTTAAGTGGTTATATATTAAATGCTAAGATGAACTGTGGGATGGAAATATGTCTTAAAAATTTAGACATCAGACAATGACCTAAGCAGGGGTCTCAAACTCGCGGCCGTGCGGCCCGCCCACCAATTTTGTGCGGCCCGCAGACTAATCAAACTTCGTGGATTAATCTGCAGGCCAGTCTGCGGGCCGCACAAAATTGGTGGGCAGGCCGCGAGTTTGAGACCCCTGGAAGGAACTCATGTGTGAGATGGATCTTGAGCTGCACTTGAAAGATGGATAGAATTTGGGACTGAGAGTTGAATACCAGGCACAGGCAGAATGCCACTAAAGAATTATGGTATCTGACTCTATTTCTTCCTGTTAGCTGCTCTTCACTATCCCAACAATTTACATAACTCAGTTCCTCTCTATTTTATATCTGTACACACACACATCACACATACCCATGTCCTCACCTTGAAAGAAGATTTTAGGAAATGTGTGTGCTGACTATAATAACTACTTATACAACAAAACTGATTTAGTAATTTGAAAAGCTTCTCTCAGAATACAGACATTATTGAAAAAACAAGAGTTGCAAAATCAATTTGTCCCCATGAAGACAAATTGTATATCCTTTGGATTCTTTCATAGTTATTACTTTTCTTCAAACCTTAACTCAGAGGAAAAATTACCAGAAAGTTTCCCATTTAGCTTGGGACAAAATAAAAATGCTGTGTATTTGGCACCTGCTTGAAATAGAAGATGCTAGTAGCTCTCTTTTGAAAGAGACTTCTGTGAACAAGGACTTGGCCTGCCTTCAGTCCTTCAACACCATCCGCAGTAGGAAGGGTAGAAACACCAGCATCACTCATTAGGTAATAGGTGAGGTTTTCTGTTGTTTCTTCAGCACTGAATCAGATGTTGGCATGGCTATATGTTTCCCTGGCTGCTCATGGAGAGGTTTGCTTAGAAACTTTAATACATATAGAGGGGCCCTTTGTTGGCAAAGAGAAAGTTAGAGGTTTATTTCTGAGTTATTTCTATATTGTGCTAGGTTATTTTGCAAAATGGTCATTATATGGGTTAACCACTCTCCTTGGAAATGATGGATTATATTCCTTTTAAGCTTTCTCTTCTTAACTCAATTTGAAAAGATAAATACAGAAATGTTATTCTACATTTTAATGACGTTGCAAAAGTTACTTTCAATCTGCAAAGTTACTTCAAGAAATATGGAAGAGGCCCTGGCAGGTTGGCTCGGTGGTAGAGTGTCGGCCTGGCGTGCAGGAGTCCTGGGTTCGATTCCCGGCCAGGGCACACAGGAGAAGCGCCCATCTGCTTCTCCACCCCTCCCCCTCTCCTTCCTCTTTGTCTCTCTCTTCCCCTCCCGCAGCGAGGCTCCATTGGAGCAAAGATGGCCCGGGCGCTGGGGATGGCTCCTTGGCCTCTGCCCCAGGCGCTAGAGTGGCTCTGGTCGCAACAAAGCGATGCCCCGGAGGGGCAGAGCATCGCCCCCTGGTGGGCAGAGCGTCGCCCCCTGGTGGGTGTGCCGGGTGGATCCCGGTCGCGTGCATGCATGCGGGAGTCTGTCTGACTATCTCTCCCCGTTTCCAGCTTCAGAAAAATACAAAAAAAAAAAAAAAAAGAAAAGAAATATGGAAGAAATGGAACAAGCAGAAACCATTCCTGATCTTAAAACCCTCATTCCTCCATGCCAGCCGCCATGCTGTGAGAAAGCTCAAGCTGCCCATGGAAAGGCTCATGTGCTCCCAGACAAAACACTTGGCTGAGCTCTTGACTGGCAAAAAAAAAATTGTCAGCAATGTGAGTGAGTTACCTTGGAAGTGTTTCAACTGCCTAGAGGTGATCTATTCCAGGAGATGCTGCATGGAATAAAAGAATCTCCCAGATGAACTCTGCCTTAATTCCTGACCTACAATATCATTTTTCTGTGTGGATATCAAATGACCGATTGTTTTTAGTTCGCTGTTCTTTAAGTTCTTGAGATATATGGCTTAGAGCACTGATATTCATTCAGCATTTTTAAATAATATTTTTATTTAAAAACTACAAAATATTTTCTTAGCAGTGCATTAACTATATCCCACAAGGTATCTTTTCAAGATTTTTAGAATTTTCTTAATTTTTAAAGCCTTATTTGAGGCAGATTTGACATACCATATACTGCACACATTTAACAAGTTTTGACATATGCACACAACTGTGAAACTATCACAATCATGTACAGGATTTTTGCAGACCATTGCTCCTGAGTAATTTCATAGGAGTGACATAGCCAAGTGATACTTGAGGTACATGCTTATCTTTTTAAGAAACTGCCAAACTGTTCACCAACATGGTTGTACCATTTTATCATCCAATTATATTGTAGGAAATTTCTGCTTCCTATGCATTCTCATCAAAATTTTGTATGATCTGTGTGTTTAACTTTAGCAATTTTAATAGATATATAGTATATATCATTGTAGATTTAATTTGGTGGGTAACATTCTTTTATATGGCTATACCACTATCCATTTATCCATTTACCTAATGAAGGACATTTGTTTTGTTTTCTTTTTGGAGGAATTATGTTTAATTTGCAATAATTGCTATAAACATTTACTTACTATTTTTCATGAACATGAGTTTTTATTTCTCTTTTACAAAGCCTAGGAGTATGATTAATGGGGCATATAGTAATTGTATGTTTAACTTCATAAGAAATTTCTGGACTGTTTTTCAAGTGGCTATAACATTTTTTTATCCCACTAGCAATATATAAAAGTTGCAGATGTTCCTTCATTCTTTTACTTTAAACCTAGGTGTCTTTATTTTTTAAAATGAGTTTCATATAGGCAACATATAGTTGTATTTTATTTTAATCCAAACTTAAAATCTCTTCCTTTTACTTTGTGCCCTTAAATAATTTACATTTATTATAATTATTAATAAAGTTGGGTTTAATCTGTCAATTTGCTATTTGTTTTCTGTTTTATTTTAAATTCATTGTATAGTTATGTTTATTTTATTTTTTCCTAGTTTGGGCTTATTAACTATAACTCTTAGGTTTTGATTCATTTTAGTTATTGTTTTAGGACTTGTAGTATTCATATTTAATTTATTACAGCCTGCGTTGAAGTAATATTATATAATTCCTTGTATAATATAAAAACTTTACCATAGTATCCTCTATGTTTCCATCACTTTTTTTCTTTACTCCTATGCCCCAGGTTGATTTCTGCATCACTGGATTTTTTTACAGTCCAGAGCTGTGTAGTTAAGAATGTTCAAAAGCTACTTCAGTATAATTTTATTCGTAAATTATATTTGTTACAGTTTAACCTATGATTAAAATTTTGATTATTTTTAATATTGTCTCTTCTGCCTTCCTTATGCTATATTGGATTTTGCCTAAGTTAGACAACACTACCCTGAAGTAACTGAAGTAAAGTTTCCTTTCTCCTGAGCTAGGTATAGTTTTGAGAAAACACAGGAAAGATTCAAGGTAGTAAATAATCAAAAGAGTAATGAACTAATACCAATTTAAAATTTAACTTATAATATTTTAAAAGCAATAAAAGTGTTTTTAACCTCTAAATATAAGAAAACCTTTACATTGTAATCTTGAAAAGTTTATTTCTTAAGTGTTTATAGAGTATACTTATATAATATATATGTATTTATTCATACAACTTTTTGTTTCATAGGTTACTTTAACATCCATATATGTTCTAAAAAATTAAATCATTCCATCAATTCAGTAATAGACTTTTATCTATGACTCTAACTGTTCAGTATGAAGTTTAAAAAGTGACTAATTTTGACACAATTCTTGACTCTCAATCATTTTTAACTGCAGGTAGACATATTATGACAACACAAATATCTGCAGAATAAAATATAAGAATTTTTTCTTTGGAATTAAACATAAGATTAATGAACAAAATGACTCAATTTAACTTGAAATGAGACCCAGAGTATAAATATCATCCTGTGTATAATTATCCATTTATAATGAGCTAAATAGGGTTTTTCTATTTTCAGAATTAACTTCAAACTATTTATTTTGCCTACTGAAATGTTCATAGTAATCATCAGGTAAAATACTAAGTTTTCTTTCTATACCATAATTCCCCAGAAATGCTCATGTCTGAAAGGGAAATATTACAAGACAAAAATAAGATTTTTAGTTAAGTGTAATGTCATATGATAAAATTTCCATGAAAATACTTTCATGAGTAATGAGAGAAATATTATGAACAAGCTCTTAGGCATAGTTCTTGAGAGGTGATTTAAAACGTGTGAGGATGTTAAGGATACTACAGAAACAACTGCCCCTTTCCCAGTTCAACCTTTATGGACTATGATATAAGCCTTTTGTTTGTTTGTTTGTTTTCAATGTTCTAGGTACAAATCTACTATCAAAAGTTACCTTGCCTCTTAAAAATCAAGACACATTTTAATAGCAAAGTATTTCTTGCAAAACTGTTATTGCTTTTAAAAAGTTGGTGTTTTAGAGTAGAACTTCCTTAGGCACAGAGGAGAGTGTTTTAAAGCATCACAAAGTTTGACAAATGAACCCTTAAAAATTGTACCCAGATATATTTTAAAGAAAGCATATAATCAATAAAAAGATTCGGCTATGGCTATGGAGTCTTACAACTTATATACCTAACAGATAGAAAACAAATGAGAGGGCATAAAACGGATTCTCACCAAAGGGTTAAGATCCATCATAAATATACCAAAACAAAGAATAATGGAGTCATTTATTGTCTGCAGACATTCATCTCTGTACAGCATAAAGTTTGATCCTAGGGCTATTAGTTGAAGTTTGGCTCCTGAAATGGGCTCCAGGTCAAATCAGTGACTCAACTACACAAAGACTTGATTGATAAGTGCTAAGACTAGTGCTAAAAGTATGCATAGTTCAAGGTGCACCAAGTCAAGACAGAGTCTCTCACCACAGTATTTGAAACACAGGGCCAGTGCCTGCTTAGTGAGCTGGTCTCCATAACTTCCAGGGATGGATTAATTTTTCCAAGCCAATAGAATCTATTTCAATTGAAACCTGCTGGGAGACCAAAGAAAACAGAAAAATCAATCTCTTGCTCTGAGACTGTTAAAACCTGCACAAGAGACAGAAGCTATACAATAAAATCTATTATTCACCATGATTGGAAAGAGTTCTAAAAAATTAAATATTTTGGTCAAGAGTCCATGTATGATTAAAGAATTAGAAATAAAAATATAGTCTTAACTCCACATGTGATAATATAAAATACAGTAAAATATATTTGTAACAGTTCTAAAAGCACTTCAGTATTTTACAGGTTCAAAGTCACAAAAACAACCAATTGTCATATTTTCTAATCAGCTCAGCCCAAGTGGAAACTGAGTCCCTATAACAAAGGGGTCAACTCCATGGAGCTTTCCTCAGGGGGTGTCTTCCCCTGGGCCTTCCTTAACCCACCCCCAAGGAGTAGCTTCTCTGTGGGCTGGTCCCCAGTTATGACTCCTTATTCTGTAGTCTGTTTCCTGAAACTTTATGCCATGATAGAATCTTTTCTTGGGAAGTTCTCAATATTTTGCCAATCCCATTCTGTTCCAGATGATGTCTTAGCTTTTCCCTTTGTTATTCTGTACCTAAAGCCTCCAGCCAATCTTTGTGCAGTTTCTTGCTGATTTCTGACACTGGATATTGTTAGCCTAGAAAGAGTTTGAATACATTACACTGCTACTTCACTGTTCAAGCAGAAGAGAGATTTCTGTGGTTCCACTGCAAAAGACAGACTTGAGCATATGGGAAGTCATGGGTAACCCAGGTTAACCAAACCAGCTCATCCCACTGCTAGGGCCTCACATTTAAATGTATATGAGATCTTGAGACTTGTACTTGAAAAAGTACACAGGGTACAGAATTACAGCAATCAGCATCACTGATAAGAAAGATTTGGCCTGACCTGTGGTGGCTCACTGGATAAAGCGTCAACCTGAAACTCCGAGATTGCCGGTTCAAAACCCCAGGCTTGCCTAGTCAAAGCGCATATGGGAGTTGATGCTTCCTGCTCCCCCCCTTCTCTCTCTCTCTTTCTCTCCCCCCTTTCTAAGATGAATAAATAAAATCTTTTTTAAATAGACAAGATTTCTTGTGTATACTAAATATAGTACTAACATGAGGGATGGAGTTCTTTATCACCATACCCAGCAGATGACAGGCTCATCTGGAATTGTAGAGGAAATACATAGAAGAACACTTAGGGAAATGTTCTCCCATTAAATAACCATTTCCAAATGTTCTATAATTTAGTTTAGAAACAAGAGAGAAATGACTAAAATATTAGAAAGTATACTTTGTAATTAATTTCTTTGAAGAAAGTATTATTTATACTCTTTCAGAATGAATTCAAGATGGCTAAGAAACCTGTCATTTCATTATTATATTTCTCAAATTATCAAGAGCAGTCTACATCATAGTACTGCCCTCTGGGGCACCTATTGTCATAAGATATTTTCTCATAAAGTGTTAAGAAATCAGGCACAACTACACTAAAGACACACAGAAGTAGTCATATAGATGTATGTCCTACATGTAGAGTTACCACACATGTGACAGAAATGCATGCAGACTGATTCCAGAGTATTGAATTAATGATGCAAAATCCACAAACAGCATTGCCATTGGTAACATGATTTTCGGTAACCATGTTCAGCTCTTGGTAAAGTTCCTAAGTAAAGAAAATATAATCTTACCTCAGTTGACAGAGTAGTTCATTCTTAGAAAATGTGGTATATTTTGAAATGAGGTTAAACTATGTTCTGTTTATATGCATGATTTAAGTTCTGAGATCAGAGGATTATAAGTAGAGTAGTTCGGGTGACATCAAAAAGTAATTCCATATAGAAGACAATGGTATTTTTTGTTGTTGTTGTTGTTCCTGGTTGTTCCATCCATTCTGGAACATCTGGCATCCCTGGTGTCCATCCATTAAATGCTTTTCCACCCTGGTTATTGTGACAACCAGAAGAAGAGCACCCACAATTTTTCAATAGCAGCTAGGCAGGGGTCGGGAAACCTTTTGGCTGAGAGAGCCATGAACGCCATATATTTTAAAATGTAATTCCATGAGAGCCATACAATGACCCGTGTACATTACGCATTATCCAATAAAAATTTGGTGTTGTCCCAGAGGACAGCTGTGATTGGCTCCAGCCACCCGCAACCATGAACATGAGTGATAGGAAATGAATGGATTGTAATATATGAGAATGTTTTGTATTTTTAACATTATTGATTTTTTTTATTATTAAAGATCTGTCTGCGAGTCAGATGCAGCCATCAAAAGAGCCACATCTGGCTCGCAAGCCATAGGTTCCCGATCCCTGAGCTAGAGAGAAACACTAAGTTCTCTGAGACTACTGACATCAGTTTAGAACAGGTACAGCATCTCCCCTGCCCTGCCCTTAGCTGCAGGAGGCAGCTGGATGTGGACTGGATTTGTGAGTCAGTAATAGCCCACTGCCATGGAGGACACACCACGGGAGCATCCAGTCCCCAGTGCTTCAAGCAGGCCCTTCCTTCAATGAACTTACTCAGCTGTAATAGCTTTGATCTCAGACAGCTGGAGATGGGCCTCTCAAATAAAGGACTCATTTTTTTGAAATCAGCAAATGAGAGTTATCCCTTTAGTCAAACTCAGTATCACAGCCATCTTGATGGTCACTTTTTAGCCTGGACAATGTAGGTGTTTGAGTGGTTGATTTAAAGCTAAAAACAGGCCATGGCCCTGCCTCCACTGGGTTTAATTAGGTAAGCTTTCCTCACATTACACATAAGCATGGGAAATTGTTTATTCCCAATGAGAAAGTAAAAGTTATATGGTTCCTTAATTTCAAAATTACCAAATGACATTTTCTTCAGTAAAACTTTGAATAGAAGATACATTAAAGTTAGTTCTGGAAAAATCATGGAGAAGATAAGGATGTAAGAAAATATGGGAAAAGAGTCATTTCATCAACAACCACAAAAAGTGTTATGAGAAAATCAAATTTAGTGCAGGCAACACTTTATCATCATGGAAAAATGAAGAATTAATTGTTTCCCTATGAAAATTATATTTGTGCATTAAAATAACATTCTTCCCGTCTACAGAGGAGAGAGTACAAATCAGGAAGACAGATCTCAGTGGCAGACATCACAAAAAATACAAACAAATCATGAAAGAGAACATGCCGAAGATTAAAAAGCAGTTCTATGAGAAAAATTCTTCCATAGTAATTAAAAAAACACTTAGTAAAGCTAAGAATAATTTTCTTCATATAACTATAGCAAATACTTTAAATAATAATAATAATAATAATAATAATACTCTGTTCTTGTAAAGATATGGGAAATGCCTGACTTGTGGTGGCGTAGTGGGTAAAAGCGTCGACCAGGAATGCTGAGGTCGCCGGTTTGAAACCCCAGGTTTGCCTGGTCAAGGCTCATATGGGAGTTGATGCTTCCTGCTCCTCCCTCTGTTCTCTCTATCTCTTTCCTCTCTGTCTCTTTCTCTCTCTGTGTCTCCTCTCTCTAAAAAAAAAAAAAATGAATAAATAAAATGTAAAAAATAAATAAATAAATAAATTGTAAAAAATAAAAGAATTATAAGATATGGGAAATAAGAACTGCTAGAATTGTGAATTTATAAACTCTTTATGGAAAGAAGTAGGCAATTTTTATAAAGAGCATTATAATGATTATAACTTTTGATGCAATAATTGCTTTGAGAATCCATGCTGAGGAAATAACCAAAGATGGTGACAAAGATTAGTATAAAAATGTTCCTTTGCCTGACCTGTGGTGACACAGTGGATTAAACATTGACCTGGAACACTACAGTCACTGGTTCAAAACTCTGAGCTTGCCCAATCAAGGCACATGTGGAAGTTGATGCTTCCTTCTCCTCCTCCCTTCTCTCTCTCTAAAATGAAAAAATAAAATCTAAAAAAAAAGTTTCTTTCTGCATTGTTTGTAACAAAAAAAATAAGTGGCCTAAATGATTATGTCACTTATTTGTCCAATAAAAAATGGACAAATAAATAATGTAATTATATAAAAGAAAATGTTATTCAGTCATGTATACAGTTAAAACATCAGAGGCATTAAGAAATATTCTGGCCCTGGCTGGTTGGCTCAGTGGTAGAGCATCAGCCTGGCGTGCAGGAGTCCTGGGTTCGATTCCTGGCCAGGGCACACAGGAGAAGCGCCCATCTGCTTCTCCACCCCTCCCCCTCTCCTTCCTCTCTGTCTCTCTCTTCCCCTCCCACAGCCAAGGCTCCATTGGAGCAAAGTAGGCCCGGGCGCTGAGGATGGCACTGTGGCCTCTGCCTCAGGTGCTAGAATGGCTCTGGTTGCAACAGAGCAACACCCCAGATGGGCAGAGCATCGCCCCCTGGTGGGCGTGCCGGGTGGATCCCAGTCGGGCGCATGCGGGAGTCTGTCTGACTGCCTCCCCGTTTCCAACTTCAGACAAAAAAAAAAAGAAATATTCCAAGACCCTGGTTGGTAGCTCAGTGGATAGAGCATCAACCTTGCATATGAATGTCCCAGGTTCAATTTCCAATCAAGGCACACTGGAGAAGTGACCATCTGCTTCTCCCCCATTCTGTCTCCCCCTTCTTTCCCTCTTTCTCTCCCGTAGCTGGTGGCTGACTTGATTGGTTTGAGCATGGCCCCGGGCACTAAGGATAGTTTGGTTGGTCCCAGTGAATCAGCCTCAGGCACTAGAGAGCTCAGTAATCACTAAAAGAGCTCAGTAATCAAGCAACAGCCTAAGACAAGACCTAGTGAATCAGCCTCAGGCACTAGAGAGCTCAGTAATCACTAAAAGAGCTCAGTAATCAAGCAACAGCCTAAGACAAGATTAACAGATGGATCCCAGTCAGGGGGCATGTGAGAGTCTACCTCACTATCTCCCCTCCTCTCACCTAAAACAATAAATAAATAATAAACATATATTTAATAAAAAGCAATATATATGTTATAATTATTAATATGTATATAGTATATATAATTAGTATGTTGATCATATTATCAATGTCTTAATTATATTAATATATGATATATTATAAATTATATGTAATCAATTAAATGTATAAATTATAAATTATATATATATATATATTTACACACATGCACCCTTTTGGGAAATGTATCAGAATAATATTCTTGATTCTTAATTTTAATGTGTATCAGTTAATAGTACAGTAAAACAACATATGCTATATACCAGGAAAATTTAAATTTAAATAAAATTAGTGGCTTGTTTGTATAAGGCATGCTGACTATTCCTATAACATGTTTTCAGCACATGTGTTTTCAAAGTCAATACTCAATTACCTTACACTTCCTCTGGGCCTAAAGTGAGGTTAGCTATATTTGCCACCATTTGGGAAATATCAGGAGAGAGAAAGAAAAATGAAAGAAAAACAAGCACTGGAATGTTTGTTATACTCTGCTACTAAATGACAGTTTCACGGTATCATTTCTTTACAACATCTCCAGGGTTGTTTCTTTTTCAGCACAATGAGAATGGAGAAATTTACTTTGTACACAGAGTGAGAAAATTAAATGACATAGTGTATATAAAGGCAGAACATAGGCATATAAGTATGTAAAGAGAATTAGGTCAGGACTGAGAATGTGTGAGTACATTGCCTGGAACAAACCAAGAATCAAAATGCCAGTAACTTATTCCTGAAGCCAAATGGCTTAATGCCTTTGATGTTCTATGGTCTGGGCTCTAATCCTAGCTCTGCGACTTGCCTACTGTGTTGTCTGCAGCAAATTGCTTTAGGTTTTTAAAGCCTTCCTTTTATTTTCATTTAAGTCTGCCTTGCTCTGAGAGCTATGGTACTTTTTTTTTCTTTTTTTTTTTTCTTTTTTTTTTTTATTTTTCTGAAGTTGGAAACAGGGAGGCAGTCAGACAGACTCTCGCATGTGCCCGACCGGGATCCACCCAGCATGCCCACCAGGGGGCGATGCTCTGCCCATCTGGGGCGTTGCTCTGTTGCAACCAGAGCCATTCTAGCACCTGAGGCAGAGGCCACAGAGCCATCCCCAGCGCCCGGGCCAACCTTGCTCCAGTGGAGCCTCGGCTGCAGGAGGGGAAGAGAGAGACAGAGAAGAAGGAGAGGGGGAGGGGTGGAAAAGCAGATGGGTGCTTCTCCTGTGTGCCCTGGCCGGGAATCGAACCCGGCACTCCTGCACGCCAGGCCAATGCTCTACCATTGAGCCAACGGGCCAGGGATCGAGCTATGGTACTTATTAAATAAGATTATATATTTGCAAATATATGACTAGAAAGCAGGATTATGAGAAAGCCATGATCAGGTATGGAATGTTTTATGGGGGGGGGGAATGTTGTTTCATCTTATAGAAAATACAAGTATTGTTTTAAAATCAAGGTTTATAAATCTTGACTTCTCGCTAATAGACACTAGTGACACTATATGCTAAAGTGTATCATTTTAAAAATAAGCATGTTTAAAAATTAAACATATTTTACTTGATTAGATTAGTGAAGTCTAATACTAGTGGTGAGGAATCAAGACAGGGAACACAGAGGTAGGAAACATACCAGAACTGATCGTTCTCTGTGTTATGAAATAGCTTCTTTTATTTTTCATTTTGTTTTTCTTTCATTTTTTTTTTTGTACTTTTTATATTTTCAAGAATATTTTAGTGACCATGCACTGCTATTATAATCAGAAAGAAGCAACTGAAATTATCACATTTTAAATCATATTTCTATAGGCCTCAGAAGGTAGCTTATGGATGAACTTAGTATGCCTTAGTGATCACTTAGACCCCTAAACTCAGTCCCCTGCACCAGCCCTAATTCACAAGCCATCATTCTCTAGCCTTCTTGGCACCATAGTTTTCCTTGTACTAAACCAGGAGCTTTAAGCGAGGTGTGTTGGGCTGTGTAGTGGGTCAAATGGTAAAACCTGAAAAGACATGTCCATACCCTAACTCCTGGAACCTGTGAATGTGACTTTATTTAGAAAGAAGGTCTTTGCAGAGGTAATGAAGTGATAGATCTCAAGAGATTATCCAGAATTATCTGGGCCCAGCTGAGCAAGGGAGGGAGATTAAAGTGATGCATTCACAAACCAGGGAACCCTGAGAGTCACCTGAAGCTGCCAGAGGCAAGGAAGGATTCTCCCTTACAGCCTTAGAGAATGCAGCCCTGCTGACCCCTGGGTTTTGAACTTTGTGACTCCAGACCTTAAGAGAATAAATTTCTGTTGTGTTAAACCACCTGGTGTGTGGTAATTTGTCACAGCAGGCTCAGGAAACAAATACAGGCTACCAGGAAATGACCCCATGAAAAACGTGAATTAAATTCTCTAAGTCAATGCCAAGTGAGCCCCCTTTGTCATTTCCTTTTTAAAGCAACTATCTCCTTAGGAATCTCCTCCAACACTGACTTCAGATCAGTGCCTCCTTATTTCACACAGTTGTCTTCTTGAGTTTTTTTGTTTGTTTGTTTGTTTTTGTATTTTTCTGAAGCTGGAAATGGGGAGAGACAGTCAGACAGACTCCCGCATGCGCCTGACTGGGATCCACCCGGCATGCCCACCAGGGGGCGATGCTCTGCCCCTCTGGGGCGTCGCTCTGTTGCAACCAGAGCCACACTGTTGCCTGGGGCAGAGGCCAAGAAGACATCCCCTGTGCCCGGGCCATCTTTGCTCCAATGGAGCCTTGGCTGCGGGAGGGGAAGAGACAGACAGAGAGGAAGGAGAGGGGGAGGGGTGGAGAAGCAGATGGGCGCTTCTCCTGTGTGCCCTGGCCGGGAATCGAACCAAGGACTCCTGCACGCCAGGCCGATGCTCTACCACTGAGCCAACCAGCCAGGGCCTAGTCTTCTTGAGTTTTGAAACAATAGTTCTCAACCTGTGGGTCATAGATACTTGGACAGAGAATCTATGTATTATAGCCAAGTATCTGAGGTTCTTCTTCTATACAATATCTAATATATGAATTCAAGTTTTGCCAAATTAGTACATGAGGTATTGAAATAAAAATTTTATATCAAATAATTATCAAGTTATCGTGGTATATGGCCAGTGGTCGCCGCCGTCATGGCAATTCACATGCAGGATCTCATTGGCTTCGGGAAGATGGCAAAAAAACAGTGGACCCCAAAAATGGTGGCTCGTTTCTTTATTAAAGACTCTCACCGGCCGACAAGCACCACACAGGGAAAACACTTTCACTCGTTCAGAGCTCACAAAGCCCTGATACATTATCCAGTTACACAACCAGGAGAATCTTCTCCGGTTCTTCCTAAAATCAAAGGCCCCACCAGTCTCAGCAGAGCTCGCAAAAGTCCCTCACCTCTGGTTCCCCATCTGCACACCTTCATTCTCTCTGTTCTCCCTGCCAACATAGCTTTCTTTCCCTCTCTGCACAAACTGGCTTCTTCCTCAGCACTCTGCATTCTCTCTGCTCTCACTCTGCAAAAATGGCTTCACTCCCCTCCAGCACACATTAGCAAAACAGTGGTCCTTCCCAAGCAGGAAGGTAATTTGCAATTTCACAGAACACATACTTGGCACTGCCCAGCACCATTTTTTAACACTAAAAGTGAGCAAACTCAAAAAATACAAATTTTACACTCATTAGCCCAACAGGTGAATATGTATCTTTTTCAGTTGAAAGATGGTCAGCATATAGGTACTATCATTGGGGAAAGGGGACACTCAAATCCTTTGACAAACAAAAGAAGTTTTTACATTGAAAATATTGGGCCACTGCTTTTAAAATCAACCAGTGAAGAATGAATTATTCTGAATAGGACCTATTTCACACTAGTATTCAGATTTATCATTAATCTGAGTATTGAAGGAAGTGTGAATAAAACTTCAAAACCCTGTGATTTCTCATGAGAGACAATTGTCTATGTGTTAAGTCTCAGGGAATACAAAGTGAGTATGTGCTGAGTGGATTGAACATATTTTTAATTCATAAAAGAAACAATAGTTTTACTGCATATTGCACCACTTTTTAGCTTTGGAAATGGGACTAGCTACTTAATCTCCTTCAGCCTCAGTTTCCTAAACTGTAATATGAGCTAGTCTTACTGAGTGTAGTGAGACTGAGATTATGTATGTGAAAGTCCCATCAAAGGGCCCATACATAGTAGATTTGATAAATGTTAGCCCCCAACTCCATTCTTTTGTTTCTTGTATCAACTACACTCATGAGTTGGTGGCTTTGCACCACCAGAGTAACTCTGGGGTAAATGCTCACTCTCCCAAGCCAAATGTTAGAATTATCACTTGGTCCTATATAGTGCTCTTAAAAAACTATTGAAGTGACATTGGTTAATAAAATTATATAGGTTTCAAGTGTACAACTCTATAATACATCATCCATATATTGCATCGTGTGTTCACACCCAAAGTCAAATCTCCTTCCATCATATATTTGATCCCTTTTGCCCTTTAATATCCCCCTTTCCTCTGGTAACCACACTACCATTGACTGTGTCTGTGAGTTTTTATTTGTCCATCTTGTTTTTTCATTTGTTGTTTTCAGTTAGTTTTATATCCCACATATGAGTGAAATGATAAGGTTTTTGAATTTTTCTGTCTGACTTATTTTGCTTACCATGAGCCTCTCAAGGTCCATCCACTTTGTGACGAATGGCAGCATTTTGTTGTTTCTTATGGCTGAATAGTATTCCAGTGTTGAGCAAATGAGTTTGTAAAATTTGTATTATTTGAATTTGCTCACTTTTAGTCTTAAAAAATGGCACTGGGCAGTGCCAAGTATGTGATCTGTGAAATTGCAAATTACCTTCCTGCTTGGGAACGGCCATCGTCTTGCTAGTGTGTGTGCTGGATGGGAGGGAAGCCATGTTTGCAGAGTGAGAGCAGAGAGAATGCAGGGTGCTAAAGAAGCCAGTTTGTGCAGAAAGTTTGAAGAAAGAGATGGGGAACAGAGGTGAGGGGCTTCTATGAGCTCCACTGAGACTGATGGGGCCTTTGATTCTAGGAGAAACCGGAATATTTTCCTGGTTGTGGAACCAGAGAATGTGCCGGTGGCTTTGGGAGTCCTGAGTGAAAAGGAAATGTTTTTTCCCTATGTGTTTGCTTGCCGGCCGGTACGAGACTTTAATAAAGGAATGGCCCACCATTTTTTGGCTCCACTGTTTCTTTACCATCTGCCTGAATCCAATGTGAACCTGTATGTGCATGGCCACGCTGACGGTGACTCCTGGCCAGACACCATGGTATATATGCACCACACCTTCTTTATCCAGTCCTGTACCAAAGGACACTTTGGTTGTTTCCATGCTCTTTGAACAGGCAATTTACCTGAAAGGAGTCTGTTTCCTTACTAGTTTCAAAAGGTCCAGAACCATTACAACCTCTGTTGGCTCCTATGTCATTAACAAAAAAGATCTGACTCTATTTAAATATGTTCTTAAAAAGTCTAGTAATTGAAATTCAATCACTTTTTTGTTTTGTTGAATAAATATATGTGTTTAGATTTACACACGAATCTCAGTTTCAGGGACAAAATAATTGACTAGATGAAAGGCCAATGGGAAGATAGGGTGACTGTTTTGACTCTACCAAACCCTGGGACAGGTTACATGCTCCTGGCTTCTTTAGTGAGACAGAACTGGTCTGTTTATTTGGTTTATTTAAGTAATTAGCTGTAAAATTAGGTTGGGATTTTTTAAGCCTATGGTAGTTATTCTTTATGGGTCTGGGCCCTGAACAAAAATATTTCTTTAACTTTTTCATTTGCGAATTGCTTTCTTCAGGTGAGCTCTGGCAAGCACTGTTAAAATGTATAAATCTGGAATGGTAGGAAGTATAGAAAAGGGAAGGAAATTACCTCAGTTTGGCAAGAAACACAATGTTACTTTCTTTAATAAAATGTATCCTCTGTCCTGACTAGCCCAGTGAGGCCCAATTGAGCATTTCATTGTATTCTGTCACTTAGTCCTGCCAGGCAGAGAAGGCAGCTGACACGGTGTACCCGGGTTACAAAGAGCCTATGTGTCCCCACTCGGGTTTTCACATTCCTCAGAGGGCTTGAGGGGAGAGCTGCTTTGTTATTTTTCTCAAGTCCTGTCATAAATGGTCTTTGACAGGCGCCTAGAAGGTCTGAGCAAAACCTACTGGAGCTGGTTGGCGCCAGAAGGGCCATGTGCCCATGGGAGTGAGGGGGGTGGAAAGCAATTCTGTCTGAGGAAACCCTGTGACTGTCCCCTGGCTCTGACAGTGTAAAGCTACTTTTTAGGGAACAAGCAAACGTCCATGACTGGAATGGAAGGGAAATTCTGACAGGGAGGAGGACAAGAATACAGTTCATAGAAGCTTCTTGACAGGTCAGCTTCTAGCCTTGGGCTACAGTGCTTTCCACAACATTGCTGCCAATCAAGTGGCCAGTTTTAGTAATGGGAGAATATTTCTTTAAGTGTGCTTCCATGCATTTCCCCTAAAATTTAAACGAGCTTCATATCTAACAGGTACAATGATAAGTAATGTCGCACCTATATTAGCACCACCTTGGTACATGTAGCCAATCGTTCTTATTAATGATTCCAATGATGATAATTGGGCACCCTTGCATTTCCGCATATTATGACTGGCGTGACTCATTGTAATTTTTTGTTAAGAATTAAGTTGTTAAATATAAACCTTCAACATATTGCATAATTAATTAGACTATGTTTATGCATGTTTTCTTTCTTAATATACAAGTGACTTTCATATTTTTTTAACTTCTTGTTTTAGTCTTAAAGGATTATTAAAAGAAACAGAAGCGGCCCTGGCCGGTTGGCTCAGCGGTAGAGCGTCGGCCTAGCGTGCGGAGGACCCGGGTTCGATTCCCGGCCAGGGCACATAGGAGAAGCGCCCATTTGCTTCTCCACCCCTCCACCGCGCTTTCCTCTCTGTCTCTCTCTTCCCCTCCCGCAGCCAAGGCTCCATTGGAGCAAAGATGGCCCGGGCGCTGGGCATGGCTCTGTGGCCTCTGCCTCAGGCGCTAGAGTGGCTCTGGTCGCAATATGGCGACGCCCAGGATGGGCAGAGCATCGCCCCCTGGGGGGCAGAGCACCTCCCCTGGTGGGCGTGCCGGGTGGATCCCGGTCGGGCGCATGCGGGAGTCTGTCTGACTGTCTCTCCCTGTTTCCAGCTTCAGAAAAATGAAAAAAAAAAAAAAGAAAAGAAACAGAAGCTATTTCAGCCTCTGACGATGTGATTCAAGGAGCATAGGACTCACTGGACCCATTCATATCAGTCCTCACACTCGCCAGTCTTTTCTCATCTCCACACCATTGGCTCATGGCAGGGACGGCTGAGGAGCACCTGCATTTATCCAGGCTGGGGCACTCTTCAGAGAAGCACAGGCAATTCTTTCCTTCACGAGTCAATGTGTGTCACTTCCATGAGTCTCTTTATAGAGATGACAATCTCAAGATAGTAAAATACCATATTTTTCACTCCATAAGACACACTTTTCCCCCCTAAAAGTGAAGGGGAAAATGCCTATGCATCTTATGGAGCAAAAAATACGGTATTTTATTAAATATTTTAACACACCATTTGGTTCAGAATATTTTTTTTCTTATTTTCCTCCTTAAAACCCTAGGTGTGTCTTATGGTCAGGTGCGTCATATGGAGTAAAAAATATGGTATATGTTTATTATTGATGGTTTCATGGTCATAAAAAATATATATATACAAGGAATTGTCATTAGAAAGTCTCTAATAATAGTCTGTAAGTTTGACAAAAGGAAATTATATTTGACAGTAAATATGATTAATGGAGCCATGAAACAGGGGCCAATAAAATCCATTTCTTCTCTTTTCTCAGGAGATTTAGTAATGAAGCCAGTGAGTGACTTTCTCCAGTTCCTCAAACAGTGCAGTTTTACTCAGTCAGCCATTGACTTCTCTCCTAGTAAAAACAAAATAAAACACAGCTATTCAAATTCTTATAACAAATGCCCTATTTGATCTTACAAGGGATTCATAGAATAATATGCACACATACTCTATGTGATAGCAGAGTCATGACAGCAGAACTAATGTGTGTGCAAACTGACTTCCTTTCACTATTTTTGAAAATCTGCTCTATAACACAGTGAAATTTGTAACAAGGTGAAAGATGTAGTGATTATATCCCTAAATCCTATTGCATTTCTATAAATGTATTATGGAAGAGACAGTAGTTGGAATGGGCTTAAGACATGGGCGGGATTTTGAGAGTCAGAGATGACAAAGCTATAGAAATGAGAACAACATAAAGTTTAAGATGAAAAGGTACGGAGATTGTTTGATTAGGGCATCTGGTATATACAGGAACGGGTTATAGAAGTGTGAAACAAAAGTAGGTTGATGTATATTGAGGAAGACTTTGAATGTCTAAGTGATAAGGCAATTCTCTACTCATAAGGCAATTGGAATTTAAAGAAAGTTTTTAAAATAAGTGAGTGATATTTTTTAGGGTTTCTACATCTTGGCAGCCATGGTGTAGGAGGGGAAGAGAAGACAATGGTCAGAGATGTATTTTGACGTCTTTTAAAATAATCTGAAAAGTAATCAGGAATTGAATTAAAATAGGAACAATGAAAATAAAAAGGGAAAGACATAGGTCTCAGCAGTTATAGAGTAAAACTACTTAATCATCTCCTCCTTTCATCCATATTTCCTTTCACATCTCCACAGCCTTAGAGACTCTGTAGCTTACAGAAGGGAAAAGTAAGGGGAGCTATAGGTGAGATCTTTAGGAATACAAAAGGAAGGAAGATGGGGGAAGATGATTTCAATAGTAATCTTTTATCAATTCTTGAGCTCCAACTTGGCGTGAGCAATTGTGCTAAGACCAACTGAGGTGGAAGAGACCATGCCATGCTGGGTCATGGTGTATTTTTGGTAACATTTGACTACCAAGATTGTGCAGGACATAAAGCTAATGTGCATAAATTAACAGGCAATGAAATAAATTTTTTTAAACTTCCAAAGTGTAGTTGTTGAAAATGATGTGAAGTATGTGGACAAAGTATTCTATGCAGGGATACTTAACTGCCACCTTTTTTGTTGTAGGAAGAGCTAAATCAGCTCAATGTTACCTACATCTTTGTCTCATACTGCCCTGGATACTTTGGGTAATTTTAGGCAAAATGGAGATGACATATTTACTGACTTGTATTAAAACATACTTCCTTTTAATGACAGATTATACTAACTTTATGTTTATAATGGAAATGTAGAGTTTCCTTTGTAAACATATTTATTTAAGTAAAAAGTTGAGTCAATTTAAAGAAAAATAGTAGATAATAGCACAAAAATATGGTAAAACAAAATTCAAGGTGGACTTCAAATGACCAAAGTTTGGAAAACACTGATGTAGGTGACAGGATGGACTCTGATATCCCCTGATACTGTATGTAGCTGCACTACCCCAGGTCTCTGCAGAGACCCTCTGACACCGGCTTGCTCAGATCTCCACATCTGCCTGGGTACAGTGGGTCTGTTACCCATTGCTTAATAGAACAATAACAATGAGAAAGGTAAAGTAGCCACTGCCAGTACTGTACAATTCAAATTAGCATAAATTATATTTTCTTTTCTCATGTTATTCATAAGCTTAAATTTTCTCACTCTGACAAAAGTGTCATCTCCTTAAGGTGAGGAGAGACAGAAGCTAAGGTAGATAAAGCAGAGGATTATAATTGAGCTCTGGCTTCAGATCCTGATTCTGTAACATCTTACCACCCATGTGGTCTCCAGCAAGTCACCTGGTCAGTTGGACCCCAAGTTTGTATAGCTATTAAAAGGATAATAATGCTTTCTCCACAGGGTTGTTTATCTGAGGATTAAATGAGATAATGAATATGATGCCCTTGTTTGGAAGTAATGTATACAGTGCCTAGTTCCTCCTGGTGTTACTCATCTCAGGCATGGCTTCTGCCTGCCCCTCTGACCCCGCCTCCAAAGGAAACTCTTCTCATTGTGATCCAGTCTTCCCATTCTTCTCCCTGTCCCTGGAGTCACCTTCTCATGTCACTCTGGAACCTTTGCACTGTCTTCTCCTGGAATGTTCTTATTCGGATCTTTAGTTCTCCGATTCCCTCACTTTAAACAAGCTTTTGTTTAAGTATGATCTTGTCAGAGGCCTTGCTTGATGCCTTATTGAAAACACCCCCATGGCCCCATTACACCCACCACCCCTGCTTATCCCTCTCCCACTTAAAGGTTATTTCTAGCACTGATTACTACCTAGCATAGTATCCTGTATTTATACGCTTTCTCATTGACTGTCCTCCCCCGTGGAATGCAGGCGTTTGTTTTGCTTACCCCCATACCCCCCAGTCCCTAGAATAGTGCTTGAGGTATTTTGGGTTCTTGGTAAATGTTTACTAAATATTATTATTATTATTAATGAATGAATAAAATAGAGCAATTCTAAAGGAATTTTGAAAAATTAATACAAAATTCCTAAGTACTCAGTGAAAAGAGATTCTAAACCAATATAAAAAAATTTTTCCCTAGCTAGAATAAAAAAGTAAAAGCATAAGGAAAGATCTTATGCTATTTCAGTCTTGTTTTCTGATTGAAATTTAATTGGCAGATCATACTAGATTGTAACTACAAAGGAAGTGCTGAGAATACACAAAACAGGCAGAGGAGCCTGGGAAAGGTTCTGTAAAGAAATGATGGGAAGGCATTGAGGGAGGGTCCCCAAGCTGGCAGTCAGTCTGCCTATAGAACTGTTGGAGGCCCTTGAGACAGATCCCATAGAGGCCACATGCGCCACCTTGCTGCCAACTGTCTGGTAATGGCACATGTGTGGGTGACAGGATGGGATACAAACCATTCACGCCTTCTGCCTTGCTTGTGTCTCTATTTGGGCTCTTAAGGAGGTTAGTGTGTGAGTTTGTGAGTGTGTGTGTGTTTCTTTTCCTTGGCTCGCAAGTCACATCAGTCCACTGCTGGCACTTGGCAACCCAGCACGCTTCTTCCCACTAACGACAAGCCTGTCTGCAAAACAGAACAACATCTTTGAGATGGAACAACATCTTTGAGATGGGGTGTTTATCTGGGCAGCGGTAGCCCCTGTAGCCCACAGGGGCCCCTCCTTCAAAGGCATGGCTGAACGGGGCTCACCTGATGAAAGCCTGAACTGTGTATGCTTGACTTGATTTACGGGCAACGGCCAGCTCATTAGACGCACTGGCCTGAGGAAGCCAGTCAGCTGTGGGGACAAATGTTTGTGTAGCTCTGTGGTGCCCACAGGACCGTTTGCAGCTTGGGGGCTGGAGTACAAAGGGGACAGTGATAATGGGCTCTGGAATCCATGCCTAGCGCAGGGAGGGCTAACTGCCCAGGAGATTGATATCTAGGGTGCAAAGGCTAAAAAAATTAGATTAATTTAGCTCAGCTGAGCTCACTGAAGGATTGGGTTGCAGCTGGGGCTGAAACATTAGCGATCAGACCTCAGAGATCAGGGGTCAAGTCTCAAGTTGGAAGGAAGGGAGTAAGATGGATTGCCTCTCAGCATGCCTGCTCCCCAGGAAAACAATAGCCTACAAAGGCTGCCAGGCATTACAGATAATCCTATAGAACACCAGTAAAAAAAAGTAAGTTATGTGTATTTTGAGATATGGCACTAATCCTGGGAAATTCAGCTGGGGCCAACTACTTTAAAAATATTCTCAATTTAGTCTCTCCCTCCATAAAATAAGACTAAACAATAACAAATATTTTAAGGTAACCTGAAAAACAAGTAGGGTCTTCTCTGAATTCTAGTGTTTTATTATGAGATATTACTATCCATACCCCGACTGTACAATGATTATTTTTCTGTGGCCATGGCTCTTTGTCTCCTCGTTCATCTCCTTAAACAATATCTTTACCTGTAAATTAGCCTACAAAAGTTCTTCATGTCCAGTTTCATCCTTAGTCTCCTAGACTTCAAATGCCTCAAATGCCAGACCACACACAGAAAATAAAACTTTTTTTTTCACCGAAAACCCATTGTTCTGTGTTACTTTTTAAGGGACCAAGTGTAGTCTTTAGTAAATTATCAACTCTTTTCACCTCTTTTATAAATTACCATTTATGGAATACTTACTATTGGCTCAGTCCTGTGCAAATTTTTTATATAATAAGGAGAATCATTGCCCCAGTTTATATATGTTATTTAGTATTAATAAATAATGCTACGCCCTTTCTCCAAAAGGTCTGGGTTAGAATGATAAGTTTATGTGTGCGCTAAATTTAATTAATTTAGAAATTACCGTATATGTGTTATTAACTAAGCATTCAACTAGTAGTTATGAAGTGAACTCTGATAAGGTCCAGACTATGAAAATAACCGTGAAAAATGAAAGAAGTAAAAATTAGGGAATAGAGAACCTCTCCTAATAGTGTTTCTCATTCAGATAGAATGAAGCTGGTACTAAAGAGATCAAGGGCTTTTTTTAAACAGAGAACTGTAAAAAGTGTACCTCAAAGAAGCCACGATCTCTGGAGAAAAACTATGTTTCATGGTTGAATAAAGAGTGACCTGGAAACCAGGAGGCTAAGATCCCAGCCCTTTTTCATTCATGGACGGTTCCATTGTGAGAGCCCAGCTCTGACTTAGAGCCTGTAGCGCCTGCGCAGTGGCTATGCCCAAAAAAAAAAAAAGACATGACCCAGAAATGGGAGGGCATGCGCAGTTGTTTCCACAGTTATATAACTTGCTGCCTTACCTATAGTTTATTTCAGCAGAGGGGGTGGCCTTGGGAAATAAAGTGTGTAGTGGCGTCTGTAACTTTCTCTCCCCTGTGTCGACTCCTCATGCGTTCTTTTCCCTCAGCATCGCCACGCCTCCCAAAGGACCTCTTGACCCTGACATCCATGATCCAAGGCCATTCACTTCTTCCTGAATGTTTCTCATTTGTAAAACACAGATATTAAACAAGGTAATATACAGGGAATTTCACTGAAAATAAATAAATTAACCCATGAAGAAATTATTTTCCAACAATTTTACATCTCAGAAAAGTTTGAGATTTCCAAAGTCACCCATTTACTAATTAGAGAAGCAGAGAACCAACATGCCTGTCTCCCAGTCACCAACTCAATTTCTGTTCTGTCACACAGTCTACATCCCCAAAATAACTAGTAACTAGTAAGAGCCTAGGTCCTTGATGGAACTCAGAGTGAAATCAAGGAATAGCCACAAACCACTATTTAAATAGAACCACAAAATCAAACATTTACAGAGGACAAAATTAACATTCCTGGATGAGGTCTAGTGGCAAGCAAAAGGGTGAACAAGCAGATCTGCTTTCACATAGAAATGTGTCAGGTGACAGGAGGTACATTACCTGTCAGGGAAGAGGAACCTCATTTCAGTGGCCCCATATTCAACCAGCACAGAACTATAAGAAGGAAGCCTTCTGCCCAAAGGTCACTAGTGATAGCAAAAAAGAAGCCTTTATTAACTTTAAGCAAGCTGTACCAGCTGAGTTGTAATGCAGAAATCAGACTTTGGAAGTGGAGTTTTAAACCCAAATAAACCCAGGATGGACAATTACATAAGTGAATGAAATAGGCTGCTGGTAAGATAGGAGTGTGGCAGATTGAAAAGAACATGTCATCTCTCTACTCAGTTTTAGCCGATTGTAGTCATGTTCAAATGTATGACCAGTTTGGTTGACCCTTATGATTTTTCAAGAAGAAAAAGAAATTAGTATTTTTATGTAGAGACCCTCAATTGATGTCAATACTTATAATAAATTTAGAATACTCTTCAAAACAAACAAAACACAAGTTTCTGAGCATTATTATGTAAACTTTGCTCCTGAACATGGAGAGGAAATAGAAGAGCATTAGGATTAAAATAGCAAGAAATAGAAGTTGGATTACCAAGGTTGGATTACCAAGGTTTAAAGTTGGGAGGTGTAATGCTGATGGCCGAAGCCAAGCAGGTTCACACTGAATTCCCGCAGACGGTAGAGGAACTGCAGCTGGAAAGCATACGATCATTCCCATTTATTAGATTCTCACAATGGCGGAGAAGCAAACAGGCAAGGAAAACCACTTCTTAAGGCAGCAGGTGAGCAAATAGCAAACGGCCCCTCACAGTAGCAGGCAAGCAATCCACCCTCAGGGAAGGTACCTACAGCCTTATGTAGCCTACACACATATGACTCTGCCATGTGCTCATGCACTAGTCATGCAAAGTGCAAGCAAAAACACAGCTGTTTTCCCAACAGGTGAAGAAGAAATACAAATGGAAAGTTCCAAGAAGAGGAGTAGAGCCAACCCCAGGTTGTTAGGCAAACTTATTTTTAATGGATTAAATCTATGAATAAAAATTATATATAAAATGTACATAAAAATCAAGAGAAATCTTCCATCTGTCTTAATTATATATAAAGAAAGAGATAAAAACTATAAATATAGTTGGGGAAAAAATCTTTAAAGGCTAGACAAATGTTTTTTTCCTAAACTAGACTATATTATCACATCTAGTGGTTCGTAAGTATTCTATGGAGCTATATTTTGAGTTAAACTGTCCATTAATTAAATATGCTCTTGGTTAAAAAAAAAAGTGTTTACTCAAAGCTATTACTCCACATAAAGGAGAATGAGAAGGTTTTAAATTGCTTATAACAGGCAGACTAAATGAAATTTTTTAAAAATGCTGCACCTTTAGAAGTGACCAGAAGTTCTTTCTGAATAACTTCATTGACTTCAGGTATTTACATTGGCTTTTCAGTGCTGGCTCCCATTCTTTCAAAATGAGGAGGACAAATAGGACAAAAATATTATAGTCAGAAGGTAATTTTATTAATTAGGGTATTTGCTTATCTAGACTGAACCAAGGAGTCTTTTGCCCTAAAACTGTGTTTTCAAAATTACAAAACAAATTAAAGCTTAAAAAATACCTTTTTGTTTTTCAGAAGGTTTCATAGAACATGAAGTCTCTGAGTTGGAAGCAGATATGGCTAATTTACCAATCTGATACTTAAATTCTTTAGTGCCAGTGCATTGGAAGTAATTTCCCAAATTTTAAAATTTATATTTTTCAGAAAACGTGTACTTGGAGGCATTCACAGAAAATAAATGTATAAATAAATACTACCTTGGTTACATATCTTTTTAGAATGATTTTGTTTTTCTATGTTTTCTGATTGATGGTAGTAGCTTCATTTAAATGTATGAACATGAAGACTGCACCTTCTGTGACTTTGGGGCTCCAGCGTGTGTTGCATTTCAATGAAGAGGCTACCACGTTTCTCTCTAGTGGTGGTAAACAAAGAAACCAAAATGAAAGATCACTTTGTAAACATCCAGGTGAATTTCTTCAAACCATTTCTAATAGGCTTTCAGAGGAAATCATATTTACATTTCTAGCTACTAGTTTAATATAATATTTTCTCAGAAGTAGATGAGCAACATTTTTTTTTTAAAAAACCCACATTTTATGGGAAAAGAGAAGAAGTTCACTAAGGAAGTCTGCTCTGTCCCTAAGAGAATGGACTTACTATTCTGACAACTTTACAATTAAGCCTCTTCAAATTTCTGAGGACTCCAGGGAAATATATATACAGTATGTATAAATAATGCAGTTTAATGTGGCTTTAACTGACAGTGGGGCATTTTCTTTGTGCAGTTTATTGTATTGTACTTTCCTACACAGCTATGAGAAAAATGAACAAATTCAAAAAGTTCTCCAGAGTCAATGTTGAGGGTGACTTTTATTACATGCTGAGGTAGATATGATATCTGTAAGATAATATTTCCCAAGTTAAAATATATGAAATGGACACAAATATTTGATTCAAATTGTTATACATAAACTCCCTTTTCTGATAAGATTTAGAAGTTCACCTAATATAGTGAAGTCAGATGCATTTTACCATATTGTACAATCACTGTCATGTAAAAAATATAGGTTGAGATTTAATTAAAAGGAACAGTTTTTAAATAAAATAATTCATTAGAAGTGAGAATAAGATAATTCACTCTTTCTCTCTCTGTTTTTCTTTTCTTCCATGAAATTGAAGTTGTTTTACTAACTTATAAATAGGTATATCTCCTTTCCAATTGACCATTTGCTGTTAACATCTCTTCACAGGTAAAGTATTTCACTGGAATATGAGAACAAATATAACAATTATGTGTCTAGTTAATACTTTTTTGAAGAGAATATCAACACCTAGAGTCAAATTTGATTTGGTTAGTAATACCTCTTCTGTTTTTGATGATTATATGTATATTTTCATCATTCTTAATTTTTTTGTCTATTAATTATATTTATCTGATGATAACTTTTAAAACCTCTTGCCTTTATCTAGGTAATATGTAAGATTTATGAGGTTGTTGAAATTTATATGATCTAATGATACAGGTGCTGCAAATAGAGTTTCTTTGATGTCAAACTGCCAAGAAAGCACGGATACATCTCTAATTTATGAATCTGTGCTTCTGTCACAGGATACCAAGAGGCCACCAGACCAAAATCATTATTAAAGATGGCCAAGGGGAATCATCTCCAAACAGGAGGCAAGATTCATCAGACAGGTACCCTGTTCTGTGTCTTTCACCCTACCCCCACACCCCATCATGAGGTATGGCCTGCCAGGGTGATTAAAGGGAATTATGAACGGCAGTGGAAGGAGGCATTAATTTCTGTTGACATACATATTGACTGGCAGGCATCATGACTCAATTGCTACCTCTGTCTTCCTCACACAGCCCTGCAAATAGCCAGCAGGCCATGGTGACCAAGGAAAGGGGTGTGGGTACTGGTAACATTAATATCTATCTAACTTAGCCACAGTCTTTATTCTTACAGGCTGGATCATTTCTATCTAGGAGGAAGTTCAGAAATGTGTTAGGCGTAAGCCTAGTGTCCAGCTGACCCACTCAGGGAAGTACAAGTCTGGATGGAGTTGGGTTCCAATGGGAGTGCCGTATGCTGGGAGTCAAAATCAGGGTTGAGGGCAAAGCATAGCTGGGCCAGAAACTCGTGCTAAAGCCTAGAAAATAATTCAGGAGGTAGGGAATCCAAGTGACTCCAGACACAGAGCCCAGAGGATGGGATCTGACAGCAGAGAAGGGTACAGAGGTCCCACAGAAAGCTACCTTCCTCTTCACTCTCCTGGTAGGTCCCCATTCCCACCTTCATGTAATCAGAATTGTTAAGACTATTAAACAGAATTGTGAAATGACGATGGGAGGATGTTTCCATTTTTGTTTTCAATGTTACTAAATATTGCCTTAAAATGTCCTCTCTTGAACAAGATTTGAAATCTGCATAATGTGTCCTCACAGACCAGGGATGGGAAAGGGTCCTGGGGCAACACTGGCTGAATGAACGTGCAGTAGCTGCTGCTTTGTATAGTACACAGCAGAGCCACATGGAGAAGTTGCCGTGGTACTGTGATGGCAACCCCAGAGGATTACTCCAGAGTATTTTCCCCCAAAACTATGGAAATAGCCTGGGTACCTATATAAGAATATGATTTCTGGCCTTCTCACTCAACAGTCTGACTGTATAACGAATAAATATCGACTCCCAAACTGATGCCCCTGCCCTGCCACCCTCTGGATTATTTACTTAGTAACAAGAACAAGTGTGTTCTGCTCCAACCACAGCAATCCCCTTAGTGAAACTCGGGCCCTCAGTATGCCCCTCCCCTAGCCCTAGTGGTCCATCTCTCCTCTGCTGCTGCTTCCTTCAGGCATCACTGGGCCCACACTGTTCTTCCTACCACCATGCCATACTCAAGGCAACATCTTTTAATTTGAACTTCCACAACTTCCTTCTCCAATAAAATTCTACTTGTCCAATTTTCACTGTCTTTGGCATTTCTTCAAAGACAAGTAATAGAGAAGGATAAAGCTCCATGTAAGAATTAAACCTATGACTTTGGACTCCTTAGCAGAACGTTCTAACCTGCTAAGCAAAAAGGCCATCTCCAAGTCCAACACAAACACCTTGTCCTTATGTGCCCCAACCCCCATTGCAGGAGGATAAAATTGTGCTGGTGTGTTTAAAGACTGAAAGAAAAGAAGGAAACCTTAAGCCAAGCAAATTGGAAATAAATATTATTTTTATCTAAGCCTACACCAGTGTGAAAATTCTCCTTTCAAGAAACAAAGTTTGCTATAAATTCTCAATGTGCCAAAAAGTCAGCAATGGTAGCCCTTATTCCACACATCCCCTAAAAGAAGGGGGTGCTTTTTCCTATATTGTAAACTCAGCATTATTTAGAATCTCTTCTAAACTTCTAGCAATCTAGTGTTCAAAAATATTTAAGTTTACAGCTCAAAAAATAAATAAAAACGGTTGGTTTTGAAGATCTTTCAGGCAGCTTCGTTTGCCTAAATAAAAGTTTAGAAATCTTAAATTTGATAATTCAAATTCTTTATGGTGTTTTCCTAGAAATACATCTCAATGCCTAAATGTCATTTTAAAATGACTGGAGTGGTGATTATGGCCATGGATTCAGGAACACACAAATGTCAAAAACTATCTACAACTGGCTTTGGCTTTCCTTAGGGAGCCCAGGAGATGTTCAGAAATTAAATATCTGAATCAAAAGGCATAAGTCACCTAAGGTTGATGTGATTCTTGACTTTTCTCAAAGCATTTGGGAGGAGAGATGGGCAAATCAAAAGTAGGCTGGCAACAGAATACTTTTCACGCAGTGGGAATCCTTCTATTTATTTAGTAAGCCTTCCTTCCTCACTGCTGTTTATTTTTCTTATCAGTTAAAGTTGGGTACTAGATTTCCACTGTATTCACTTTGTTTATCAAATGAGGGAAATAACCTTAACTGGCCTATTCTCCTGATATATTCTACAGATTTCATAAGGGATTCTAGAATAAGTATTGCAAGGTCATTCCCTGACACAAACCTGACCAGCTTGCATGCTAGGGCATCTGCAGCATTCATGGTGGTGCTCTCTGTCTCAGCTTTGACTAGCTCCTTGGGAGGAAGAGGTTGATATGTTTCCTGGGGAGAGGGGGGGGGGGTTGTCACCTATAACAGCTGGAAACCTGTGAATCCCCCCCTTTCCTGACATACTAGAAAATCTTTTTATATATCCTACTTGTTCCAGTTCTTTGTCCTTGTATTTGATCAAAAAATTCAAAAGCTAATTAACTTTAGAAGTTCTTTGAGATTGGAGATTATGAAACAGGTACTCCTTCTTTACCCGGGAAGATGGTAGTACCTATGTTTCTGTTTAATAATAACCCATTCCTGATTGTAAAGGGAACACTATCCTATTGTTAAACATAAAAAAGGAAAAAACATCCCAATACCCACAGACAACTACCGGTCATCTGGTGTGTGTGTGTGTGTGTGTGTGTGTGTGTGTGTGTGTGTGTGTGTGTCTGAAGGCATAGTGAAAATATAATTTTAAATATAATTTACTCAGATTATTAAAACAGTCTGTATAAATGATACTAGTAACCATATAATATTCCGTTGTGTATTCTGCTACTAGGTTGAAGCATATGAAATTACTGACATTCAATCTTTTTAATCTACAAAAAATAGCAGTTTGACCTGATTCAACCAGCTAAAATTTATTTAAAATTTGTTGACTCTTATTAAACATTGTGTATAGCTTTTTAAAACTGTTAAATAACTGACTTATGAACATTTCTGAACATATTTATATTGTTCACATATTTAACTTTTCCTCAAAATAATTACCAGAAACAATAAGAGTTGATTTGGAAGGTAAGAAAAACTTGGAAGCACTTAACACTTATTTTGCAATTCCTTATAAAGACATTGCAGCAGTTTATGTTCATTTTGATTATATATAATAGTACCAGTTTTATCTTATCCTCATGAAAATTGAGAATTATAATATTTTTATCTCTGCAATTATATGGGTAAATATTTTATGACATATTATTTAATTAATATTACTAAAATTAGCACAATTAATATTTGCTTCAATTTTAGATCGAGATGAAAAAATATAATTTGTAAATGTTTGAAATTAGTTGAGAGGCATAGCGTAAAATCTAAAATGGAATTAGGTTTAATGTCTGATATTAAATTACTCTTCTTCTATACTCTGGTTTCTTTTCAGATCGCATAAATCTTTTGCCTTTTTAAAATTACTCTTCTATTACCCCAGATCCGTGATAACAGAGTTTAATTGGTGAAGAGTAGGAAACTATGAAATGACAATTTAATTGATACTAACTTTGATTTCAAATGAAAAGCATGTCAAATTTCCCATTGTGAGTAACTAATTTCTATGCAAAATATATGTGTGGATTTGCCATATTTCTTCAGCAAAGGAGGTTTTTGTTTGTTTTTGTTTTGTTACTAGCCTCACTTCAAAAATATGCTCTTTTTCTGTCTTTGAAGTCATTTTAACAGTTAAATTTTAAGCATAGCTCAATTGGGAAAGAAGCTGGTTTATTAAAAAGATAAATAAAACTGGTAAACTCTTTAGTCAGATTGATCAAGAAAAAATGATAGACACAGAAGTTACCAATATCTGCTATTAAAAGAGGAGGTATAACACCTAACCTGTGGTGGTGCAGTGGATAAAGCATCGATCTGGAATGCTGAGGTCTCCATGAAGCTCTAGGTTTGCCTGGTCAAGGCACATATGGGAGTTGATCCTGTTCTTCACCCTTTCTCTTCCTCTCTGTCTCTTTCTTCTTCCTCTCTCTTTAAAATGATTTTTTTTAAAAAAAGGAGGCATCACCATAGATCCTATAGATAGTTAAGAGTTAATAAGAGTATTCTGAAGTACTTTTTAATTTGACAAATTGGATAAAACAGATAAATTTTTAGCACAAACTATAAAAGTTAATCAAAAACAAATAAACAACCTAAAGAGGCCTATATCTTGAAAAAATTATAGGAACAAATCTTATACAGTGATACCTCGGTTCTCGAACACCTTGACTTTCGACCAAATCGGTATTCGACCAGGAAATTCGAGAAAATTTTGTCTTGGAATCCGAACAAATATTTGGAACTCGAACGTCCGAGATTAGCCGAGTTGAGCCGAATGGCGTTCATTCGGCCGAGCGCGCCTTGCCTGCGTCATCAGTGTGAGTCACGCTTTGTCACGCTTTGTGGAGAGAGAGAATCACGTTTTTGTGGAGAGAGTCACGCTTTGTGGTGAGAGTCACGCTTTGTGGTGAGAGTCACGCTTTGTGGAGAGACTCACGCTTTGTGCACGCTTTGTACACTGAATTTAACCCTTAGACATGGGTCCAAAGAAAGCCAGAAGTGGTAATGCAGACAAAGGTAAGCGGAAAGCTGTGAGAACAACGATTGAGCTGAAAAAAGAAATAATTGCCAAATATGAACAGGGCACACGTGTTTCAGATCTGTCTGCTGAGTATGGCATGCCAAGATCTACTATCTCAACTTTCCTTAAGAATAAAGCTGTTATAAAGGCTGCCAATGTTGCCAAAGGTGTTACATTGTTAACAAAGCAAAGGCCTCAGATAATGGAGGAAATGGAGAAGCTGCTTCTTATTTTCATTAAAGAAAAAGAGTTAGCAGGTGACAGCATCAATGAAGTCGTTATTTGTGAGAAAGCACCAGTAAATAGGCATATTTTTGGGACTTGGAACAAATTAATCCAGTTTCCATTATTTCCTATGGGTTTCATTGTTTTGGTTCTCGAACAATTTGGTTCTCGGCCGTTCTCCCGGAACGAATTATGTTCGAGAACCGAGGTATCACTGTATTAATTATGTATTATATATTGTACATCAATCATAATACAATAAACAAACTAAAACTAAAATAATACTCCAGGCCCATATGCCTTCACTGGCAAATTCTACCAAACATTTAAGAAAAAAAAAAAAAGAAAGCTACATAAATTCTCCAGGAAACGGAAGAGAAGAGAACACTTCTCAACTCATTTTTTATAGCAATATTACCTAACACAAAAACTATAGATATTACAATAAAATAAACTATAGATCAGGGGTAGTCAACCTTTTTATACCTACCGTCCACTTTTGTATCTCTGTTAGTAGTAAAATTTTCTAACCGCCCACTGGTTCCACAGTAATAGTGATTTATAAAATAGGGAAGTAACTTTACTTTATAAAATGTATAAAGCAGATTTACAGCAAGTTAAAGCATATAATAATAATTACTTACCAAGTACTTTATGTCAGATTTTCGCTAAGTTTGGCAGAATAAATCTTTATAAATCAAGTTAAATCTATCTTTTTATTTATACTTTGATTGCTCTGCTATTGCCCACCATGAAATCTGGAATGCCCACTAGTGGGTGGTAGGGACCAGATTGACTACCACTGCAATAGATGAATATACCTCAAGGGCAAAGACACAAAGAACATTGGAGTTGGAGATGAATTTGACATAAAAGGAAGGAAAGGTGTTAAGGATCACTACTTTTCCTGGCTAGTGCACATAAAAGAACCAGCTTTGAAACAAAGATGATTGGTTCAGGTTAGAGATAACCAGCTCAATGTGACTTGAGACTCAAAGAGAAGGAATCAAATAGATATGGCACTCAGAAAACTTGATTTAAAGTAAAATACAGTGAGTCAGTACTAGTTGCCATTCAAACTACCTAGATAGAGGAGACAGACTAGAAAAAGAACGAAACCTAGGACTGAGTTTACAAAAATTCAAATTTAAAAGCTGGATATAAAAGAATAAAACTAGAAAAAAAGGAAAAGGAATGGTTAGCAAGATATGAGGTGGTATTATTTTTTGTCTAAGAGCTAAGGGAAATGTCATCAAATAGTACCTTTTTTGAAAAAAAATGTGCTCTAAAAATATCTTTCATAAATTGAAATATTATTTCAAAAATGCGAGCAATTGTAAAGGGAAATAAAGTCAGTTAAGTAAATAAGGATAGGTAAATGGAAGTAATTTTAAACATCAGAGATGATGTCATACAGAGAATGACTTTTTCAAAAGCAAGTGACAATTAAAATGTTTGTTTAATACCTTTACTTCTTGTCCTAAATTCAACTTTATGTGATAATAATTTTACTAATACTACTTTATTTTTCAATTTTAATTCATTTAAAATTTAAAATTTTTCTTTTTTTATTTTAAATTTTTAATTGATTTTTAGAGAGAGAGAGAAAGAAAGAGGGAAGAGAAGTGGGAAACATCAACTCATAGAAGTTACTCTCCATACGTGCCTTGACGAGGAAAGCCTAGGGTTTTGAATCAGCACCTCAGCGTTCCAGGTTGATGCTTTATCCACAGGTCAGGCTATAAGTTTCCTTTTCAAGTTTTTCTTTACTATTCTATTTTGCTTCTAAAGTTATAACTATTAAAAATATTTGCAACAAAAAAAAAATATTTGCAACAGGCAAAGAAATGATTTCTATAGGAGTCTAAAGATCTTTTGATTATTAGATACTAGAAAGCCCGGTGGTCATACGAAATGACCGCTGTTCTAGATATTATAAATTGTAATTAAAATGATTTGTGCAAAGGTGTCTGCTAATTCAAACTGAATTACCCAGGGCAGGCGGCGAGGACGCCCCTTTGCTTAGTGCCCCACGGGGTTTCCCCCTTCTACTTGCTTAATTGCTTAAAGTAGAGTGCAATAAAGGAAACCACTGGTGGTACATTTCTTAAGAGGCACCACTAGCTCAATAAATAAAGGTGATTTAAATAATAAAATGTTAATTCACATGTCAAAGATCTCTTTGTACACAACATTTCTTATGTAGATCTTTCCATCATTTTTAAGCTCGCTTTGCAGAGGACCATCAATTATTTTTAATTTTACGTCAGAGGAATGCTCAAAAATTAAAATTTGCCCTGACCGGTTGGCTCAATGGTAGAGTGTCGGCCTGGCGTGCTGAAGTCCTGGGTTCGATTCCCAGCCAGGGCACACAGGAGAAGCACCCATCTGCTTCTCCACCCCTTCCCCTCTCCTTCCTCTCTGTCTCTCTCTCCCCCTCCTGCAGCCAAGGCTCCATTGGAGTAAAGATGGCCCGGGCACTGGGGATGGCTCCTTGGCCTCTGCCCCAGGTGCTGGAGTGACTCTGGTCGCAGCAGAGCAACGCTCCGGAGGGGCAGAGCATCGCCCCCTGGTGGGCAGAGCGTCGCCCCCTGGTGGGCGTGCTGGGTGGATCCCGGTCGGGCGCATGCGGGAGTCTGTCTGACTGTCTCTCCCTGTTTCCAGCTTTAGAAAAATACAAAAAATAAATTAATTAATTAATTAAAGTTTCTCCGTTTGAAACTGTTTTCATCCTTTTTGCATTTCAGTCAGCATTACTCTGTCGTTTTTTTTGCATTTCTCTCCTGCCTTTGTTTAAGGGACTCATTTTGTCAAGACAGGCTTTTTTGTCTTGCATCTGAGGCAAGCCTTGTTTCTCTATGCTCAACAGTCTCATTTTGCCGAGAAAGACGCATTTGCTCTGCGACTGAAGCAAGCCTTGTCTTTCTCTGTTCAGTGGTTTCTTTTTGTCGAGAAAGCTGTTTTGTGCAGGTTTAGTTCCTTTTCTCTCCTCTTCAGTGCTGTATTTTCTAGGAGGCATTCTTAAAAGAAATTACGTTAAGACATAGTTTTTATGTAAAACAGATTATTGCCAATGCAAACAAATGTTCACCTTCCCCCTGACACGCTCAATTTGCATTCAGTCTTAAATTGTTTCAAAAGCAAATGATTGCCAATGCAAACAAATGTTCACCTTCCCCCTGACCTGGTCAATTTGCGTTCAGCCGTGGCAACTTCACCCCATTGGCTAGTACAGTTACGCAAGCAACCAATAAGCTATCGGCGACAAACAGACACTTAAGCCTCATATAATAAAGAAATATAGAAAAGACATTAAAAATGTTATCAGTGATCATCTCTGAGTATTTAGATTTCTTTTTTTTTTTTTCAGAGACAGAGAGAGTCAGAGAGAAGGACAGATAGGAACAGAGAGACAGGAACAGAGAGAGATGAGAAGCATTAATCATCAGTTTTTCATTGTGACACCTTAGTTGTTCATTGATTGCTTTCACATATGTGCCTTGACCGTGGGGCTATAGCAGACTGAGTAACCCCTTGCTCAAGCCAGCGACCTTGGGTCCAAGCTGGTGAGCTTTTGCTCAAACCAGATGAGCCTGCACTCAAACCGGCAAGCTCGGGGTCTCAAACCTGGGTCCTCTGCATCCCAGTCCGATGCTCTATCCACTGTGCCACTGCCCGGTCAGGCATCGGGGTATTTAGATTTCAAATACAGTTTTCATGACTCTTCAATGTAGAACAAGGAGACAGTGTTTCCCACCTATGCTATTTTCTTGTTTATTTATCATTTATTTTCTCTTTTTGCGTTGTCTGCTATAATATTTTTACCTCTTTCTACTAGATTTTTGGCCTTTTTCAAACTTATTTAAAGTTATTTTCTATATACAGTCATGCTTCGCCATATCGTGCTTCACTTTTTGCAGTCTCACTGTATCACTGATTTTTAAATTGTATATATATTATTTTGTATCACAGACTTTTTTTGCTGTATCACAAGATTTTGCGGTATATAAGAATTTTTTTATATTTATTATTTTAATTATTTTGCAGCAAAATAAGTAGGGGAAATGTTAACAACAGTGTGGGAAAGATTTATAAGAGTGTAGGAAGAGTTTATAAAACCTTAAAAAATATATATAAATAATAAAATAAATATAAGGTCACTACTTTGCTGATTTTCGCCTATCACAGGGGGTTCTGGGACCTAACCCCCACAATAAATGAGGGATCACAGTATTACCTTTCTTGCCTCTTTTCTGTTATACATATTTATCATTTCTCCCAGCTCATCATTTTGTTTTAATTTTATTCATGTCATTCGCCATATAAAAGTTTTAATTTGTATTTTATAAAATCTGTCAGTCCTGGACTGACAGAAAAATGTTTATTTTATTACCATTTTCTATCTTTTTCAGAATATGCAAGTCTTTGCCTATGTCTTATAATAAAAGAAATAAAATAAAAAATAAAATAAAATCTGTCAGTCCTTTGCTATGTGTCTTACTGGCTTTTTATCAAATATTATGTTAATAGTAAAAATGGTAATAAATGCATTAGATGACTGATTACATAAATGGGAATACATCTAATTGAAAGCCATAAAGCAATTATTTAATAACATTAAAAATATTTATAATTTTTTTGCTAAGTAATATAGTAAATATAAACAATATGAGTCCATGATTTACCACATAAACATATAGATAAATACATAGGAATCAAAGACTGAAAATATGTAAAAACAATTATCTCTGTGTGGTGTAATTCTAGGCAACATTTTCTTCTTTGGATTTTCTGAGGTTTTACTTATGTTTCCTGAAGTGTATATAGGAATGGCTTTCACAATAAGAAAATAGCTTTAGCCTGACCAGGCGGTGGCGCAGTGGATAGAACATCAAACTGGGACACAGAGGACCCAGGTTCAAAACCCCAAGGTTGCTGGCTTGAGCATGGGCTCACCAATTTGAGTGCAGGGTCGCTGGCTTGCATGTGAGATTTTAGGCATGACCCCATTGTCGCTGGCTTGAGCCCAAAGGTAACTCGCTTAAAGCCCAAGATCGCTTGCTTGAGCCCAAGGTCACTGGCTTGAGCAAGGGGTCTCTTGCTGTGCTGTAACCCCCAGGTCAAGGCACATATGAGAAAGCAATCAATGAACAACTAAGGAGACTAAGTATTGAATAGTTGCAACAAAGAATTGATGCTTCTCATCTCTCTCCATTCCTGTCTGTCTGTCCCTATCTGTCCCTCTCTCTATCTCTCTCTCTGTCACAAAAAAAAAAACTTCTAAAAGTTATTTTAAAATTAAAACAGCACATATGAAAATAATTATAATAAAATGGTATGCAAGACTAAAGTTACTGAATGAATAAGTGAATATTAAGGTTGGAGACTATTTTAAGATGTTATAAAGTTTTGAATCTGAAAATCTTAAAATGTAGTAGAGACCTTGACAAAGAGAGGGTGTAAAGGCAGTTTAATATGAGAAAAAACCTGAAGATTTCTGCCTTAGAAATACTTAACTTTTGTTGACAGTGCCCTGTTCACACATAAGTCATCTGGAAATGTGGGCCTGGAGAGATAAAGAAATAAGAAGTCATGTGAAAAAGTAAAAGGTAGAAATTCTGATAATAGACGATGCTATAGGAGCTATATCAAGAGCAGACATCTGAGGCCTAACCCTTAAGAAACAGTCACATTGGAGGGATAGGAAGAACACCTCACTAAGGAGGGAAAACCGGGGAGACACAGACCAGAATCATCCATTTGTGCATAATGGAGACAGAGAGGTATTCACTGAGCACATGTATATGCTGCTGTGGTCAAGAATGTGATTTTGGCCCTGGCCAGTTGGCTCAGCGGTAGAGCGTCGGCCTGGCATGCGGGGGACCCGGGTTCGGTTCCCGGCCAGGGCACATAGGAGAAGCGCCCATTTGCTTCTCCACCCCCCTCCCTCCTTCCTCTCTGTCTCTCTCTTCCCCTCCCGCAGCCAAGGCTCCATTGGAGCAAAGATGGCCCGGGCGCTGGGGATGGCTCCTTGGCCTCTGCCCCAGGCGCTAGAGTGGCTCTGGTCGCAACAGAGCGACGCCCCGGAGGGGCAGAGCATCGCCCCCTGGTGGACAAGAGCATCGCCCCTGGTGGGCGTGCTGGGTGGATCCCGGTCGGGCGCATGCAGGAGTCTGTCTGACTGTCTCTCCCCGTTTCCAGCTTCATAAAAATACAAAAAAAAAAAATACAAAAAAAAAAAAAAAAAAAAAAGAATGTGATTTTATTTCTGCTCTCCTATTTCCAAGTGGGAATAAATATGCCAGATGCCTCCGTCATCTTCCATCCTAAAGGTCCCCACCTGGACGTGTTTTCTCCTTCCCCTCACCTCTACTTCTTACAACCGATATGTGTGTGAAGAATACCAATGGAGCATTTAGGGGTAGAGCTCAGGAGAGCTGGGTCAGGTGGTGCTGGGACAATGGAATTCTATGTTTAGGGAGGAGGAGGAACAGCATTTGCTCTTGTCTCCTGACACCCCAAGAGAAGGAGCATGATTTCTCCATGACCTGGAACATATTTTGTACAAAAGAGAATGGAGGGAGAGGAGATGGAATCTAAGTAATAACAGAGAAGACTGAGTTGCCCATTACTTACAAAGGAATGGAAGACAAAAAGATTTACTCTCTGAAGACCCATGTCTGATAGACATCTGAGAGCCCTTTCACAGGTTTTCAGTGAGATTGAAGATGATCACCAACCTCTCACCTAGAGCATTTGTCAACAGAAATGCCAGGTGTTCTTGGGCAGTTCTGTATGAGCTCACCAAGGCTGGGCCCAGCCCGCTCCAGGGCAGGCCTGAGTGTGTGAGGCCCCAGCCAGTCCAGGGCAGGCCCGAGTGTGTGAGGCCGGGCCCCAGCCAGTCCAGGGCAGGCCCGAGTGTGTGAGGCCGGGTCCCAGACTGTCCAGGGCAGACCTGAGTGGCTGAGACCACAGCCAGATGACCTGTCCTCCCATCAATAAGATGTCTACATGTTCTCATTTTGTTTTTGTTGTTTTTAGTTCACCAATAAAGATAAAGAGAACAAACTAGGCCTTTTTTTTTTCTTTAAGGAAGTTAGGAAAGATCAGGCTCCCTGAAGAAGAAATAGATGGAGTCAGAGGGTTTGGAAATATTTCTTTAAAATACAAACAAAAGAAAGAAGTATATAGATCCAGTACTGAAAACAAGTTTAAACATTTCTCAGTGAGAATTAGGAAAGCAAATTTGTTTTACAATTAAATATATACCTGTCCCAAAGATGAAATGCTAATACACCATTGTCTGATTGGATATTTTATAATTGGTTTTCCCGAGGACAGAGCAAAAGAGTCAAGTGTCAACCCCATTGATACCACTAAGGTAAGTTGAAGGCAAAGAAAAAATAAACCTCAGTGGTAATAATTGGAGCAACAGCCTCCTTAGGGGAAAGAAAGGGCTCATGCATTTTCTCTTAAATCCAAAATGAAAAACAAATATTAAAAAATGGACATAAATTTGATTTTATAAACTTCAGTTGCTCTTGGACACAAGTAACAAGGACAGTTTGTTCACTGAAGCAGGCCTAATAAATTTAAGGCACCAGATGTGTAATTGGAAGTTTGCTATCATTTGGAAAGTCCTCTCTAGACATCTACCAGCAGTAGGTTGGTGTCAAGCAAACAGCCAAGGCAAACAGCAGTTGCTTACTGTTTGGTGGGGCCATCAAATCATTTTTCAGAGAAGCCTGAACTCCTGAGGAATGCCTGGGAGGAGAACAGAGGGAGGGCCATTGGACAGGAGGGGGGCGAAGCAATAATAGAACTGTGGAAAGAATGCCAATACATGTATTGAGATTGGGGACAGAATATTTATAACTTTTGAATCTAAATGAGAAAAGCAAATATTTCTTAAGCAGACATTGATACAGGAGATGACTTACAATGAAAATAATGGGTGATATTTATTAAGTACCTGGCATGCACCAGATAACATGCTAAGCACTTTCAATGTCATGTTGAATTCTCAACACAACTCCATTTTATTGATGAAAGTTATGATTCCTAGTGAGATAGATTAAGTCACCCATATTACATAACTAGAAGCAGAACCAATGACTAAACCCACATCAGCCTGGCTTCAATATCACACTTCTTAAAACCACCACCTTCTCCCCATCACATATCAATGGAAATGGAAAGGTGTTATTTGCATCAATTTTGTTTTTATTTTTCCAAGATGTAGCAAGAGCTGCTTCCTTATCCCTCTTCTTTTTAGAATTCACTAAGAATAAAAGGATTTAGTCAAAGTTGCTGAGTCAAGCTTCTCTGGCTGTGGAAGAGATGATTTGAAAGTTTCTGCTGTTTTTGAGTTGGGCATATCTTTTTGCTTTTTCTCATATTCAATATTTAAAGCAGGCCTGACCTGTGGTGGTGCAGTTGATAAAGCGTTGACCTAGAACACTGAGGTCGCTGGTTCAAAACCCTGGGCTTGCCTAGTCAAGGCACATATGGGAGTTGATGCTTCCTGCTCCTCTCCCTTTTCTCTCTCTCTCTCTCTCTAAAAATAAATAAATAAAATATATATAAAAAACCCAAAAATCAATAAATAAAAAGCACTTATTTAAAAAAAAGTCCTTAGGGCCCTGGCCGGTTGGCTCAGCGGTAGAGCGTCAGCCTAGCGTGCGGAGGACCCGGGTTCGATTCCCGGCCAGGGCACACAGGAGAAGCGCCCATTTGCTTCTCCACCCCTCCGCCGCGCCTTCCTCTCTGTCTCTCTCTTCCCCTCCCGCAGCCAAGGCTCCACTGGAGCAAAGATGGCCCGGGCACTGGGGATGGCTCCTTTGCCTCTGCCCCAGGCGCTAGAGTGGCTCTGGTCGCAACATGGCGACGCCCAGGATGGGCAGAGCATCGCCCCCTGGTGGGCAGAGCGTCGCCCCTGGTGGGCGTGCCGGGTGGATCCCGGTTGGGCGCATGCGGGAGTCTGTCTGACTGTCTCTCCCTGTTTCCAGCTTCAGAAAAATGCAAAAAAAAAAATTTAAAGCAAAAAATGGTTAAGAGGATGTCAGGAGGTGTGGTTTCAGCGGACACTCCTCAAGCAAGCCAAAGCGGGGGTTGTAAAGAAAGCAGATGGCACTGGAGCCAGGAGTGGTGAGGCGTTCTCTAACGCTCAGTGAAAGTGAATCCCATCTCAGGTGTTCTCCTGGCCCCCCTGAGTTCACCACTGCTCCCCCCTGCGATAGCCTACAGGTGAAGAAGAGGTTGAAAAAATATCCCGCAAGAGTAGTCTTTTCTCCTTCTTTCTCTGCTCCTTTAGCTCCAACAGGAGACTCAAAGACAGAGTGTGTGTGTATGTGTGTGTGTGCATTTGTGTATGTGCATGTACAATAGGGTGTGTGTGCATCTGTGCACATGTGTGTGCACAAACACATGTGTATAAATCAATTATTCCATGATCCATATGGTTTCTTATCCTCTTCATGGGCCTTTCCTAGAATTGACCTAAGCAGAGGATTGAAAAGTAAATACAAGGAAAGAAAAGGACTAAGGCTACTTGCCAACAATAGTTTTAACAAAAACTATTATGATGTTGACTGATGTGCACTGTCTCATGAAATGATTGGGAGCATTCAATCCCTGGCACACATGTGCAGTTAGCGAAGGGTGCAGAGCTCATTCACAGGCTGGCTTCGTCTACTGACTGAGTTCTTAAACACTGCATCATACTAATCTCAAATGTCAGTTGCAAAGCAAAAACAAAATGGATGTAGTGTCACATGCAGAGAGAGTTCTGATATTCATGAGAAATGGAAAGATTGGCTGTCCACGCTTCTCCACCTGCTCCGTGTCCTGGAGACTGACCTGTATGATCCTATCTGCTTCTCTACCTGATGCTCTTCATTGTGGATTCCAGTAACTCCCCACTTCCTTTGTCCCTTCAGGCTGGGTAGAAACGCTTCTCAACCATGAGGACCCCCTATGGCTTCCCTGCACTCTGCCCATGCCTGCGAACATCATTTCCTCATTAAACTCTCCTTTATTACCCATTTTAAGGGTTCCAGCTGTTGCTTGCCAATACCCCGATTGATTCACTCTTCACAATAGAAGTACCATATGATTTCACTTATATGTGGAATCTAATGAACAAAATAAACTAACAAACAAAATAGAAACAGACTCAAAAATACAGAGAACAGCTGTCAGAGGTGAAGAGGGTTGGGGGCTGAATGGAAAAGGTGAAGGGGTTAAGCAAAGAACGAAAGGCTCAGAGACACAGACAATAGTGAGGAGATTACCAGAGGGAAAGGGGGTGGGGGGATGGAAGAGGGTAAAAGGGCATAAATAGTAGTGGACGGAGACTTGCCTTGGAGTGAACACACAATACAATATGCAGATGACGTGTTATAGAATTGTACACCTGAAACCTATATAATTTTATTAACCAGCCTCACCCCAATAAATTCAATTTACAAAATAGAAAAACTACATTGTGCCTACATTCTGACAGTCCAGAAATTTTATACTGGCAGGTAGTACATGTAGTCCTCCTCCCCTTCATTTAATCTCCTCTTTCCCACTCAGCCCTCTCTTCCTCACATTCCATGTCCTCCGCCCTCCACACTCACAGCTTTGTCTTCTGCTCTCACCTCTATGTCTCTGGAGCCTGTGATGTTGCCCCCCCCTCCATCTGCCGCCCTGCCCCCACCGTTTCATAGCACATTCACCCTCACTCCCAGGCTGCTTCTGGGACCACCCACATGGACTAACATTTTTGTTTTGTTTTGTTTTGTTTTCAAAGTGAGAAGTGGGGTGGGGGAGGCAGACAGACAGACTCCCGCATGCGCCGGACCGGGGTCAACCAGGCATGCCCACCAAGGGGCGATGTTTGGCCCCTCAGGGGCATTGCTCCACTGCAATGGGAGCCAGTGTACCACCTGAGACAGAGGCCATGGAGCCATCCTCAGCGCCCGGGGCCAGCTTTGCTCCAATGGAGCCTCGGCTGCAGGAGGGGAAGAGAGAGACAGAAAGAAGAGAGGGGGAGGGGTGGAGAAGCAGATGGGCGCTTCTCCTGTGTATCCTGGACGGGAATCGAACCCAAATTCAGGACTTCCATACTTAGGGCCAGCGCTCTACCACTGAACCAACCAGCCAGAGCCCACATGGACTAACGTTTTCTGCATCTCTGTCAGCTTTCAAATGCTGCCATTGAGGGCTTCTTTTCTCCCCACTCCCACCAAAGCATACTGAACCCACCCTGAAAACTACGAGTGACAATTTTACCTCACTTACAAAGCCTTTATTACAGAAACAAGGGCTATTTCTAGAAACATGAAGTTCTTTCACGCTACTAACCTCTACACAACTAAATAGTCTTCTCTGGCAGTTTGTACATGTTCCAAATTTATACTCTTGAATGAGTTCTAAACCTGAATTCAAATGTGTGCATGTGCTTATATACCTGCATATACTGTTGTTACCTGTTTTGGGGATAATTATGCCTTTTTTATGTGGTATGTTGTCACTGGTAATGGGTGCTTTGGTCAGGGGGGAGAAAAATGTATAGTTCAGGTTTTTCTCTTCTTTCTCTCTCTTTCTTTTCCCCCTCCCTCTAAAAGTCAGTCCCTAAAAGTTTGTCTCACTAGGTTCAATTTTCAATATATAGGTCATTCAAATGCTCATTCTGCATTTGAGTTCAGCATGGAATGTGTAATAACAGGAAAGAGAAATATACAGACTCTCTGTGCTCAGCGTGGCAATGTGTCATGTGGCTTGGGAAGGTATGTCTGGGAGTATCATATGGCTGTTACTCAGCCTGGACACAGAAGAGCTTTGTACGGCATCCCTTGCTGTCCGGCCCCAAGTAACAGACATTCAGCTGAGCTGGCTCCCATTGAATGTGAGAACTTTCAATCTACTTCATGAAATATTTTTTCAACTCTAAAATATTCAGTTTTTTTTCCAAAAGAAAAAAAAATTCAATCACTCCTTTATCCTAACGCCCAATCCAACATCATTTTTTATTTCGTAGAACTCAGGTTTACAAGCTGAACACAATGACAACTCCCTTCGCTCTCACAGCACTCAAGTGCCTGGAGTGCTCACTTTTAAATATAACCCCATGTTATAATTAACAACCATTAATTGAAAGTTTATAAATGCTACAACAACCCAATGAAAGTGGTGCTAGGATTATGCCCATTTCATACATGTCCCAAACAAGGATTAGTGTGTTAAAGAAACTTGCCTAACTTTACACAATTAATATATGAGTATCTTAAATTCAAACTCAGGCTGTCTGATTCCACATACCAAGCTTTTCACCACCACATCATACCAGCATGTTAGAGTAAACCATTGCTCACTTTTTGCAGTGAAATGCAAAACCAAAACAACTTATTCCAAAAGTTCTCTTATTTTTCTAAGAAAGTCCTCAAGAAAGCTATACCACAGAGCAATGAGTTGGATTCATGAGCCAAGGACAGTACTTGTATCAGTATTTCAATACAAGGGTGAGCAGAAAATTATTGGAACAGTTTGTGGACCTTTATCCAGGAATAGCAAGTCTTCCCTATCATCTTTAAATCAGATAAATGGGGAGCTACACTGCCTCTGGATTGTGCCATCCTCAAAAGATTTTTAACATCTCCTCTTTTTTTTTAAGTGAGAGGAGGGGAGATAAACAGACTCCCGCAAGCACCCCGACCGGGACCCACCCAGCAACCCCATCCAGGACTGATGTTCAAATCAACCGAGCTATCCTCAGTACCTAAAGTTGATGCTCAGACCAACTGAGTCACTGTCTGTGAGAGGGAAAGAGAGCAAGAAGGGGGAGAGGGAGGGGAAGATAAGCAGATAATGGCCTCTCCTGTGTGCTCTGACTGGGAATCGAACCTGGGATGTCCACATGCCAGGCTGACACTCTATCCACTGAGCAAACTGGTCAGGCCCACCCCCAAATGATTTTTACTGATAAGGGTTTTTCATAATGGAGTCAGTTTCTAACAATTTCACATATTTTAACAATAATCTCTAATTTGTCAAGCTTTCTGGAAGAGGCCTGTCAAGTTAAACTGGTTCAAATAAAAGGAAAAATTATCAAAGCCACTGGGATCAGTCACTTGTAAAATGACAATGGCCGAGAGGCTGCAAATAAGAAAAGGTTATAACACATGTGACTCTTTTGATCACTGACTATAGTTTTTGTGAGTTTTCCCTTAAGAATACAGCCACAGCCATGAACACAACACTCACAACAGAATTTAAGTTGCCCTAAAACTTGGCTTCCTAGCTCCCAGGACACAGAACCAGATCCCATCCACCTCACATCAACCAAAAAAGGATATTTGTGTCCCACAGTTTGCAACTTGTGAGGTTCTTTCCTTTGCCTAATGATGTGAGAGAAATAAATTCAGAGACTGTGTGGTTAAACCCCTGGCACTTCCTGTTTTGCACAAATGCGGCTATGGATTTCTGTTAAAAAAAAATCCATTGAAACCATTTTACCACATGCTTTATCACGACAACATGGGGGAACAGCTAAAATGGCTATCAGGTGGTCCTAAGTCTTTATCCTAATTATTTATGTCTATAAGCAAGCTATTTTAACTGACACTGAATAAACAATTTAACCATGTGAAATACTTGAGACCACCCAGCCACTGTCCCCTCTTCCTGACAGTATATGTAATCATATGCATTCATTGTATATAAATGGGGATGATCCTTCAAAGCCAAAAAGACTGCCCATGGCATCATCTGTTTCACGTGTGACCAGATGCTCCAAAGCAGTGCTCTTCTCCCTTGGGAGATGTGAGCATCCTGAACTGACGTGACCACACTAGAGCCTTGGGTGTTGGGCGGGGGTGGGGGGGAGGATGGCTGCTTGCCACATTGTTCACTAGTGGCTTTTATTCCCTAACACCCCACAGTTTAGTCTTTAGGCCATTTGGTAAGCTTCAGTTTCGTAGAGCCTGTCTACATGGTATATCATGTCCCTACCATATCCACTCACACATTTTTAAGCCTTACCATACCTATTATAATTATGGCCCTTCCCAGGTTCTAAAGCCAAAACTTGAAATTTGGGTGAAACTGGCTCTGCTACTGCTGATTATAATAGGAATTAGGGTACAAACCAAAGTAATTCTATATGCCCACAAAGGCTATAAATAAGCAAGACCCATAGCTCCAAGTTGGCTCAGATGCTGCCATTACCAGGATGTTCCATACCAAATAAGTGAAAACAAGTCACAGCCCCTATTTGGAGCAGTATAAATACCTGGTGAATACAACATCAGTGGATTGTATAAGGTCAGACTGCTGTTGCAAGGGGGACAGGTACTCTGTTGAGACTTATGAATCCTTGAGAAGCAAAGGGACTGGCTGCTGCTGAAGCCATTCCCACAATACCCCAGGTCATCTGTGCCACGCACTGCCAGTGTTGAAGCAAACCTGCACACTTCTCTTTAAAGAACCTGAATAAGATAGCATCTATTACCTTTTTTCAACCTAAGAACAAAAACAAAATCATGAGGTAAGTTTTCTGACTTCATTTTAAAGATGCAGAAATTACCTCCTGAAGCTTAAGTGGCTTGCCCAAAGTCAAGTAGCTAGTAAGTAGAAGAAATTCTATGTTCTGGGCAGTCCATTTTCTTCAAAGCCAAGACACTGCACCCATCTCGAAGGCTAGCCCAGCCAGAGGGATTTGTCCAAGGCAGGGGTCTCAAACTCGCGGCCCGCGGGCCGCATGCGGCCCGCCGAACAATTTTGTGCGGCCTGCAGACTAATCCACGAAGTTCAAAATATTTTGGATAAAATTAAGTAAGCCCGTGGATTAGTCTGCGGGCTGCACAAAATTGTTCGGCGGGCCGCATGTGGCCAGCGGGCCGCGAGTTTGAGACCCCTGGTCCAAGGCCACTACACTGCTAACCTCCGGTCCAGTGTCCTCACAGGGTCACCTCCTCTAGGATTCCAGCAGTCAACTCCATTCTGAAATGTTTTATAGGCCCATTTTAATTCATTCAGACTCAGTTCTTTTAGCCTTCCCAGATATATTCAGCTAACTGGGAAAGACATTTAGGTTGCGACAATGGAAGAAAGGAAGCATCTCCACCTCCCTGCCTGGACTGTCACACTCCTCCGGGAGCTGTGCACACAGTTCTGTGCTCACACTTTCACTCTAATATGGGAATGACAGGTGTGGTGGAAAAGAAAGCAGTGTGATCGCAGGCCAATGGTGCGGATAATATTTTGGGACCAGTGTGATTCTACGATCTTCTTGGAGAGCGTCCTGTGTGACTGCCTCCGTTGTGACAGACCTTCATTGTTGAGCATGTTATCATCACCCTCACTTACTAACAATACTAAGGCATTCTCACCAGGACTTGAGTTTTGGAAAGGAAGCAAGCTCTACAAAGTAAGTACCTTGAAGGGGTGTTTTTGTGGGACAGACACCTTTGCTGATTGCTGTGAGTGGGGACAGGTATTGGCCAGATATCAAAGCAGCAGGAACAGAGTCATCCTAGGACTTGTCTCCTGCCTCTGAGAGGGAGAAGGTAGTCCGTGTACATTTCAAACAATGAAAGAATCAGCTGGGAAGGAATCCTGGGGATGCTGGGAAGGGCCCCACCAGCATCCCCTAATGAGACTAGTCCAGTGTCTGCCAAAAGCCCACCCAACACATGCTGATCTCTTGACAATTAGAGGTTCCCTTTATTTCATATATATTGACAAAAATAATGGAAGAGTCTCGTGTGGTAGTTCATACATGAAGCACTTAGTAAATTTTCACTGAAGAATATGTATCAGGTGAGTACCCGGAGAGAAAGAACCATAGATAAATATTGAAGGAGCAATGAATAAAAGCAGCCATTCGAAATGTAGTCCCTACCTCCAGTCACTGTCATATCATGTTTATTTTTATGGCATCTATCACAAACTTAAATTATCAGTGTTGTTCACACTTATGTCCCAGAACCTAGAACAGTGCCTGTCTGGCATACAGTGTAAGGTCAGTGAATAATGGGGCAAAGGTCAAATGAGAAACCAGACCCGGGAACTTTGGCTAGAGCCGCCCACATTCATGAGTGCCAAAAGAAACTTCCCAGGAGGCCTTGGAAAAAGAGCGATTCTCTGTCAGCCAGTGAGATTTTGCCACATCATATTAGCTCAACCACCCTAGATGGGACCCTTTAAATATCCCACATGCAGTTTCATCTGGGCGACTTCCCTGGCCTCTGTCCCCCGGACCAGGGAACATCGTCTGGGAAGTGCTCTGTATGCAATAAAGCTTTTGCTTATCCACACTTCATGGCTACGCCCCTTCCTTCTTCCTCGGTGGGGAAAAATACCCTACATTTGGTGCTGAAACCCAGGAGGAGTCAGAAGTCCACAAGGACCGCTCCTCTCCCCTTCCCCTCCAAGAAAGAACCAGGACCTCCAACCTTCCACCCACTTTGGCACATGGTGCAGTAAGTCCCCTGCCTCCAGCCTCCCCTCAGTTCTTTCCGCTGAGACTCCCTGTCTGAAACCACAGCTACATCAGGAACCTCTTTCTGTTCTGAGTGTGTGTGTGCCCGTGGAAACGTCCCGGTCACTCCCACTTTACTTAACCATCCGGTGGCCAGAGATTGAGTTGCGGGATGCCAATTCTCAACTCTGACCACTCCGAGAACTGAGCATGGCTGTAGGGGCACAGAAATCTAAACCGAATCCAAAAACACTCCTGGAGTTGCCTTATCTGAAATCTCTCCCTCCCTAAAGAGGAAGAAACTGTTCTTCTTCTCTGCTGTGACCAGGCCACAGAACCCACTGAATAATCGGACCAGGTAGCCTCCTGAAGGGACTTTTGGTTTTAACACCCTCACCAATTTAACTATCATCAAAGGGAACTGGTTGGAGATCCCTCACATTCAGGGCCTCTAGTATTAGCGCTCCTGTCCAAATCTCTGTGCCGCCTGTTCTACCATGCAGGCCCTTTTTGGCCAGAGAAACCTCACCTAAACCCTCTGCTCCTAATCTTTCCTCCTTCGCCCAACCCCCAACTTTCTCCCCCTCCTGCCTGACCCCTGACCTCCTGCACCCTTCTCTCCAAACCCCTCTCTGGTCCCTCTGTGGACATCTTTCGCTCAGGTCTCTTCCCTCCAAGAGCCCCCTCCCCTCCCTTCACAAGATCCTGTTTCTCATTCACCTGCAAATACCAGTCTCTCTTTCTTCTCCCCTGTTGGCCAGGGGCCCCTCCCTTCTCCACTGTGTTCTTAAGCCCCTCTTCTGTCAAGTCACCTTCAGCCTGCCATTGGCCCTTACACCAGTTTGCAGGACACCCAACCCTAATCTTCTTATAGGAAGGCCTGGACCTGTCCTGCCTCTAGCTCCAGCATTTCTGGCCATATCTGGGTGCCGGGCTCCCCAGGAGCCCCCTCCTTTTATTCTAACCCCTAAATCCCTATCCAAGGCCTGTCAACATGGCATTTAAAATTTTTAATGGTTGGGAGGAAAAGGCTGAGGCTGTTCGCCAGGCCCACATACAGCAGAAGGTAATGCTCCAAACCCAGGCTCTTGTGGCAGCCCTGAGGCCAGCAGAGCAACAGGGGCAAGGCACAGGAAGTGCCCGACCCAAGCAAGCCACAAAGAGGAATCCCACCAGCAGCTTGGTTTAAGTGTGGCAAGCAGGGTCACTGGTCCCGGCAGGGCCCTTGCCAGTGGCTGCCCACTGAGCCCTGCCCTGACTGCAAGCAGCCTGGTCACTGGTGGAGCGATTGCCCCCTTTGGGCAGCAGGCTCATCCTCAGCGCCTCTACATGGAGGATAAGCCAGCCAGGTGGGCCCACCACTCGAACTCCTAGACATTATGGAGACTGACATGGCCTGGACTCGGAGACCCCCATCACCCTCACCTACGCTGAACCCAGGGTAATGCTGCAGGAACGGGTAAGTCCATCTCATTTCTTGTGGACCCGGGAGCTACCTTCTCTGTTTTGCCATCACTCTCTGGACCTCTAGTTCCCTCACAGGTCTTGATTATGGGAGTGGATGGGCCCCTTTCTTTTTCTCTTCACACACCACTTCTGACATGCAGTTTGGACGGAATCCCCTTTTCACACTTGTTCTTAGTTATGCCATCGTGCCCTGTACCCCTTCTGGGTCGAGACATTCTACACAGTCTCAGAGCCACTATCCAGCTGACAGCATCTGCCCACTTACTCCTACCACTCCTGACTAAAGACTCTCTCACTACCACAGATCACCCTAACCCAGTCACACCTCCTATTCCACCAGATATTGTCAACCCTTAAGTCCGGGACACTTCTACCCCTGTGGTAGTTACTCACCACCCACCTGTACACATCTGCTTAAAAAAAAATCCCTCCCAATTCCCATCTAGATCCCAATTCCCTATTTCAGCAAGTCACTGCCAGGGCCTTAAACCAATAATTACCCACCTCTTAAACCGAGGCTTACTCATCCCCATGGACTCTCCCTGCAATACCCCCATCCTTCCTGTTCGAAAACCTTCAGGAGCTTATCGCCTCATACAAGACTTATGCCTAATCAATGAGGCAGTAGTTTCCCTCCATCCAGTAGTCCCTAATCCCTACACATTACCTCAGACACCACTCACTTCACGGTCCTAGATCTTAAGAATGCCTTCTTTACCATTCCTCTACACCCTGACTCTTCCTGTTTGCCTTTACTTGAACTGACTGGGACACTAACGCAGCCCAGCAGCTTACATGGACTGTCTTACCCCAGGGGTTCAGAGACAGCCCACACCTGTTTGGACAGGCACTGGCTCGGGATTTAGCTACACGCAATCTCAAGACTAGTACTCTCTTACAATATGTACATGACCTACTCCTCTGCAGCCCTTCCCTGTCTGCCTCAACAAGACACACTGCCACCCTTCTTAACTTCCTTGCCATAAAGGGATACCGTTGTCTCCCCTACTAAGGCTCAACTTCACTCTCAGTCTGTAGTCTATCTGGGCATCGCCTTAACTCCCACCACCTGAGATCTCACCCTAAATTGAACTCAGACCCTCCGCAGTCTCTAACCACCTACCACTGCTGATCAGATTCTTTCTTTCCTTGGTCTAATAGGCTTCTTTAGACACTAAATTCCCAATTTTGCTCTCTTAGCCAAACCCCTCTATGAGGCTGCAAAAGAGACTCCCACGGGATCTCTCACATCCCCCAACACCGTCAAAAGGGTTTTCTCTACCCTTCGAGATGCCCTCATCTCCTCTCCCCCTCTCACTTTACCTGAATCCAGATGTCCCTTCCATCTTTTCACTGACGAAAAGCACGGTAATGCTGTTGGTGTGTTAACTCAACCTGTGGGGCCTACATACCGCCCCGTGGCATATCTCTCTAAACAATTGGACACCACCATCAAAGGCTGGCAGCCCTGCCTCCGGGCACTGGGCACAGCAGCTGAACTCACCAAGGAGGCTACTAAGCTCACCCTTTCCCAACCCGTCACTATCTTCTCCTCCCACAGGCTCACTAATCTCCTTTCACACAAATCTCTTTCTCTGTTAAGTCCTTCTCGCCTACAAGAATTTCACCTCCTGTTCATCAAAAACCCTTCAGTCACTCTTTTGCCCTCTCACCGACTCAACCCAGCCACTCTACTGCCAGCTCCAACGACACTTCCGGAACCCACCCACTCTTGTACGAAACTAATAGATTTCCTCAACAGACCTCGAGATGGATTATCAGATTCTCCTTTAAAAAATCCAGATCTAATACTCTTTGTAGATGGGAGCTCTGTACAGGGACCCGACAGACGATGACGGGCAGCCTACGTGGTGCTCACCACCTCCTCCAACCTAGAAGCCCAACAGCTGCCAGAGGGTACCACGTTCCAGAAGCAGAGCTGATTGCCCTCACGTGGGCACTCACTCTGGCCCAGGGAAAACGCATAACCATATATAATGACTCTAAATATGCTTTTCTTATCACCCACAGCCACTCTACCCTCTGGAAGGAAAGGGACTTCCTCACTACCAAGGGCTCCCCCATAATCAATGTTACTCTCATTTCTAAACTTTTGCAGGCATTACAGCATCCCACTGAGGTGGCCGTGGTACACTGTAGGGGCCATCAAACCTCTCAAAACCTGGCAGCCTTGGAAAATGCTCAGGCCAACACGACAGCTCAAAACCTCACCCTGGGAGCTCCCCCCCCCCCCCCTCCTCTCATGTTTCTCTCCACCTTCTTAAAACCTTCCTACACTCTTGAGGAGAAGCAGACCCTCCTGTTGCTCCTGTCCCTCCCACCAGGAACCTGCCACCAGAGTGAGCTGAAGCAGGGAGCAATGTTGTTCAGTAAGACTGGCCTGATGAAGGAAACTTCAATCTCCTCAACCGTCTGCGAGAGAAACTGAGCAAGAATCTCTCCTCCCACAACCCACTTAACTCCTAGTGACAGCCACCCATCCTCACCTGGGCTGCCCCTATCCTAAATCTTCTTCTAATTATCAATGTATAACTCATATGCACTCCTCTTTTTTTTTTTTAATTCTTACAGAACCGCATCTGTGAAATTTCTCAAATCACGGTCAAACATGTTCCTCCTGACTCCCCTCAAAGTCACCACCTTACGACCTCCCCTCCCCACGACGCCCCTAACCAGCAGGAAGTAGCCAGATAAATAAACGGCACCTCTATTTAACACAAAAGGTCAGAATGTAAGGTCGGTGGATAATGGGGAAAGGTCACATGAGAAACCAGACCCGGGAACTTTGGCTAGAGCCACCCACATGCCAAAAGAAACTTCCCAGGAGTCCTTGGAAAAAGAGCGACTGTCCGTCGGCCAGTGAGATTTTGCCACATCATATTAGCTCGACCACCCTAGACAGGATCCTTTGAATTATCCCACACGCTGTTTCATCCATGCGACTTCCCTGCCCCATGTCCCCTGGACCAGGAAACATCATCCGGGAAGTGCTCTGTACTCAATAAAGCTTTTGCTTATCCACAGTTTGTGGCTACACCCCTTCCTTCTTCCTCGGCGAGGAAAAATACCTTACATACAGCATGTGCTCAGTAAATGGTTACTGAATACATACATGAAGTATTGAATGAATATATATTGAATTGGTCAATAAAAGTAATCTATGAAAGGTCCTATGAAATAGTAGATAAGTTCAGAATATGAGTTGAAAGGGCTTTTTCAAGGCCCAGCTAATCCATGCTCTAACAATGTAACCTTGAGTAGGTCACTTGATGTTTGTTTGATTCATTTCTTTATCTACAAGGTAACAATAATATCTATATCACCAGATTACTATAAAGATTAAATTGTTTAATAAACATGAAAAAATATATAAACCATAGACACCATGCAAATACTAAAACTATTATGATAATAAAAATTAGCAGAGTGAGATAATAGGATTATTGTATATTTATAAGCCAGTTTAGCATGACTCAGACCCCTGGGAAGTAGATCCCCCCTTCTGAGTTCTACCTTCTAAGCAGTTCTTTTTCTTTACTTCATCCTGGTCTCAGAATGTGCGTATATCTTCCTCCCACCTACTTTAGTAATATGCACAAATAACAATCTTAACATTTCCCTATGTAACTCTTACCCATCCCAGAAGACCCAACCCAGGTGTTGCTCTTTCCCAGAAGTCTTTGCTAATGTTGCCCCATGTGAATATCCTGTGTACACAGCACAACCTAAACTGTATGTTTCTCATGTGGAATCAGATAACAGTAAATGCATATGTCTGCAGTTAGTCATCCGGGTCTGAACCATAAACTCCTTGAGAATTATGTCTTTCTGCTGTTAATCACCTGTACCTAGCAGAGTGTCTCATACAAAATAAGAATTTAGTAAATATGGAATGAATTAGTTGTGAGTGAATGAGACTCAGAAAAGCTGTAGCTTTTATTGTTTGGCACTGCAGAAAATCTCCTTACTAAGGCAAGTTAATAGTTAACCTTCAAATAGATTCTAAAGACTAATAGAACTTCAGGAATGTGTGTCCTTGAAGGGGTTAGAAAAATGTCATGCTGGGCATGACTGTTTATCTATTAAATGATATTTTCTTCTTTTTATTTTTCTTATATGTCTCCTCTTGCAATAAACAGGGTCTCTCTTCTTACCATGGCATGAATACAGCAGAAACCACAAAGTACACACATTCCTTTTACTGAGGAAACTGTACATGTTTTCCAAACGAAAAAAAAAAAAAAAGTTAGATGCAAGATGTAGAAGCCATCAGCAATTTTATTAAGGTCCCAAACATCCCTAGAGAATTTAACATTCGTAAAATCACTTTGAACTCTGGCATTCAACAGTTTTTTGAAAGTTCCATACAATGAAAGGTTCCATTCCCGTAAAATCAGAAATACCTTCCTGAGCTCATTTCAGATCAGAATGCAGTAAGGTTTGTAAACGTCTCTGTGACGTTTGAGTGTAATAAAATTTGGCTGTAACACATGAAATATGCACAGGCTTCTAGACGAGTTGAAGCACTGTGTTACACTGGACCCCCCCCGCCTCCCCCCCCGTACAGCATGCTTCATCAGCAACAAGACAAAGGAGGAAACAGAGAGAGAATAATCTATAAATGCCTGCAATACAACCATCAAAAGCTTTTCTACTCTTATTACAGATCAGGCTGAGGCAAACTGACCTTCACAATCACTGCATCCAAAGTACATTCGTAGAAAGCTCTGTAACTCTGTCCCCAAAGAGCATGTAAAATCCACCTCCTCCGTGGACGTGTCACTCAGCAGGTGATTGCTATTCTCCAACAGCTTCACAGCAGCCTTTCCTGCAAAAATATCTTTCCTTTGGGAACCAAAGAAGCAAGTTCCTTCCACCGGTCCCAGTTTGTCCCTATTCAACCCAGACCCAGGCCTGCTACTGAGACCCTGGACCCCGGACAGGGCAATTACATTCACAAAGTTCACTGTGTAATTCCAGGTCCCAATTTGGGCTGCAGGCTCAGGGTGTCTGTTTCTTAGAAATCAGTCACTTGCGGGATCTTCTCTTTTTTATTTAAAAAAAATTTTTTTCAATTATAGTTGACATTCAATATTATTTTCTATTAGTTTCAGGTGTACAGCACAGTGGTGAACAATCAGACACTTTACAAAGTGTTCCCCCTGATATTCCCAGGACCCACCTGCCCCCATACACAGTTATTACAATATTATTGACTATATTCTTTGTGTTGTACTTTACATCCCTGTGGCTGTTACTACCCATCTGTACTTCTCAGTCCCATCAGCTTTTTCACTCGGTCCCCCACCCCCTCTCCTCCCTTTTCATGCCTCTCCAAGGCTAACCGGACTACACCTACGATGGTTAAAAGGAAAACTACAGAATCACACCCAAAACTCACACTCTCACTTCATTCAGGCTTCTGCTGAAATGTCTTCACCACCTACAGCCCTTTCTTGACCACCCTAATTAAAACAGCCCACCAATTACTTTATATCCTGTTACCCTATTTATTTTGATTTATAACTTTTATGGACCCTGGTCATATTTACTCATAAGTCATCTGCCTCCCCTCACTAGAATGTAAGCCTCCCGAGGGCAGGGACTCTGTTTCACCCCCTCATTTTTGTGTTCTCAGGGGCGAGAATTATTTCTAATACCTGGTTAATGTTTAAGGAATACCTGTTGACTTTAGCATGAAGGAATAGAGGGATGAGTGGAAACAGAGACATTGTGGACAAAGATATAAAGACAGATAGGGAAAACTTTGTTATAGTTAGCCCATTCGAAACACAACATGCAGTCACATGCCTCTCTTTCCGTTCATGCTGGGATCTGCCTGCGATTCCTGACTCCCTGAAAAAGGGCTTGTCCTTAAACACCCCGTGCCAATTCCTCCTACTCTCTGGAGCTTCCCCAACCCTCAAAAGGCAGAATCAATTACTTTCTTCTCTGTGTTCCGAATGCATTTTACATATATCTCTACAAGATCTTGTAAACTAGGTCTCCCCCTCCTGTTTGCCTCTTGTGTGAAATGGTGTTTCCTAAAGGCCTGAACTAGAAGTCATACAAACATATACTGACTTCTATGGCACCTAGGATTCAGCAGTGAGTAAAGCAGACAAAGATCCCTCACCCTCTCAAAATTATATTCTAATAAATAAGTATTAAATATTTGTTTTTAAAATGGACTGTCTTCAGTGATATCTGACCCTGCCTTCCCAGCCACGAACCTTCACTCTCTCTGTCAGAACACCCGAGAAGGCAATTGCTTATTGAGTGGACACGGAAGAAGATGAATCTTTCATTTTAGGGGTTTCTGCTATTTAGTATCATTTTTTAGAGGTCAGATTAAGAAGTCCAGCTTTTAGGTAACAACTAAAGAAAAAAAGAGAAGTGGAGAAATCAAAGACTTCTTTAGGAATAGGGGGGATGTCAGTAGCATACAAGGCACCCAGGACAGCAGGACCGTAGTAGAAAGTTGAGGTAGAGGATATTGACCTGCTGTTTCTTCCACTACCACCTCTCTGCCTATGGGAACCAAGCATTATGATAGGTCCCATGGCAGCCATAGAAATAGAACTGAAATGTATTACATTATATATGTATAAGGCATAGGAAAATCACTGCCAAGTATCGGCAACTAGCAGTTAAGTCCATGATCATCACTTAGGCACTTTAGTATGGAATATATTTCTATATAAAGAGAAGTAAACATTAAAGGAAAGAAGAGGGTTTCTTTAATCTCAGGTATTTGAAAGCCAAAGTACTCAAAATTATCCAAGATGTTAGGAAATCTAATCTCTCTTATATGGCCGCTGCACATAATAGCATGCGTTGTTACTTCTGACTCCTCCTGCCCTGTCAGTATATTGTCAACATTCATTAAATCTCAAATTAGAACAGGTCATGAGTCATGCAGAGATAGACTTACGCAACACAATATGAGGAAGTATAAAATCAGAACTGTCCCCCAAAAGATAGGATTATGAACACCATACCAATAAAAGAATGACTCAACCTTATAAGAGATCTACTAGAAAATACAGGCAACAAAATCAATGCTTTACCCAGCATCGTCTCCACGTCCATTAAAAAAGGCAATGCACTAGTTTCCAAATATTCAAACAGGCATACTCAAAATAAAATAATAAAATTTTAGGACTGAAAGGAATATTACATCATCCATTCTTTCAACTAAAGCTTGTATCTTCCTCCTGAGTAAATATCCAGCTTCTCCTTGAATATCTTCAGAGATTGCTCTCTGTTCATTTGTCATTCCCTGAGGGCATTTCATCGCTGATAGTCAGATAGCTCCAATGGCATATACTGATAGATAAGAAAGAAAAATAAGAAAGAGAGCAAGAAAAAGAAAGATTTAAAAGCCTAATTTCCAAATGTTTCTTCAAACAAGAAGTATTCAGTGAAACCAAATGGTAAACATCACTGACAATGGGGGCTGTAAAGATGCCAGACCATGGGGTCCCAGCACAGTGCCCCCTGCTGAGTCTTGTAATCACAAGAACAATTCACTAGGGGTTAATTCAATCTACGTAATGTTCTCAGAGGAGGAAAAGAATAACTTTCTCCTATTTTTCAAGCTATTTACCTTTATGTTCCCTGGAACCTTTGAAATAACATGACTTGAAAAGTCTGTAAGCTGCCCTTGGCTCCAAGAATCATTAAAGAATTTATAAGCTGTTTTCTCTCCTATCCCAGGAGCTACTGCCAGGGGAAGCAAAATCCAGACGTTTGCAACTCAACACCAGAGAGTGGCTGGCTAATCTGATCAATGAGGAGGTAGCAGTCGCAGTCATCTCTGACACTGGGCATCTGACAGGAGTCCATATTCTGCTCTCACGAATGCTACCTCAGGGTGCCCACCCAGCTCTTTTCCACTATGAAGGAGCTCTGGGCTTTAGAGACTTCTAGGCCCAGGTACCAATCCAGACAGAGCCGACTTTTCATGTCTGCCAGGGCTCCTCTGGAAAGTTCAGGAGTACAGACTGTCTTGGGAGGTTTCTGATATTTCCTGCTGGTGACGTCCAAGAGATGGTGGCAATGGCATGCAGTGTCCACCTGAGTTCCTTGGAAAAGAAGTACATGCCCCTATTGACGCAGTTCAGACAAACATACCAATTTAATCCTCTAATGCTAGTAGTAGCCTTTGGGATCTCGTAAATCAGGAATAGAACGCTTTTTCAGAATGAGCTCCTCAGAGAATTTCCAATAACAGAACTTTAGCAAGATCTATGCAAAGCCAAATTATTTCATCACCTGCTTGTGATGGCAAACCTGGGGGATTCCTGAGCCCTGGGAAACAGTCAGTACAACTGTTGCCTCAGCAGTGGAGGCTGTCATTTGTCCTAGACCACACCTTCCTGACCTTCAGGTAGGGACAGATTTCTCAGTGGGGGCAAGAAGGAGACAGGCTACTTAGTCTATATTTTTGGATCTCTTATTCATTTTATATTTTTAAGTTTTCTGATCCTTTCTTCACCAAAAGCTTATCTGAGTATTCCTGTGAGCAGAGTCTATTTGAAAGTTGGAAATCAAAATTAAAACTCTCTACTCCTCTCCCTGACAAAAAATAAAAGCATGTGTATTAAAATGCGTATGTGCACGCACGCGTGCACACACACACACACACACAAAGTAAATTGATTGGCTTGAATCATCTCTCCTTTTTTTCATCAGTCTTGTGCCTGATGTATATTCTTCATGAAGAGGCAATAAATTGGATTATTTGGTTATAATAATAACAATCCAGCCAGTCAAGAATGTTAAACCAATTCATTTTATTTAATAAAATGGAAGAATGGTTAGTATGGCCAACTCAATTATTTTACTGACATACAGCCAAGAACTTTTTCAAGGCTAAGCATGTTTTAAAGAAAAGTATATGAAGACCCTTCAGGACTGAATATCTCACCTTTGTACAACAAGAGAGTTGTAGCACACTATAGCGGTAATGATATGAATGGTCACACCAGGCACTTTATCAAGCCCCAACCTTTGGTTATCTACAATTATAGGCTATTCTCCACTTGCATATTCATCTTGTCAAAGAAATAGCTCTGGTGTACTAAAAGTAGGACTCAAGTCTTCTACTTCTTTTCTAGCAGAAGAGCATGACAGCTAAGGGTCTCAGTGACATCCTCCATCAGGCATTTCAGGGACTCAGTGAAGGAAAATGCCCTTTAAGGAAGGGCACTTTTCTCTAGGAGACATATTCCTAGACAGAAGAGTGGATTGATGTGTAGACTTAGAACCAAATGCTAAAAGAGAAATAGAGGCAGGGACTAATGAAGCAGCAACCTAAGTGAGTTTATTGAGACTCTTTTATTTCTATAATTATCCTAAAAAGTATCTTCATCCTCTGCCATGTGTCATCAAAACCCTTTTTTTTTCTGCCATCCTGGGCAAACAGCAATCTATTATTTTCCTGCCTCTTTTGCAGTTATATGGGACCATGTGACAATTTTAACCAATAGAACGATAGCATAGTGATGCGTACCACTTACAGACCTCACTGATAAAACCCTCCTGTATGCAATTATCCTACTCCTTCTCCAGTCCTTAGCTGAATAGGGAGAACTGTGATGCAGAGGAGGCTGCAATTCAGAGGTAGAAAAAATATGAGTTCCTGAATTGCCACTGTTAATACTCTTCACCAAATACCCGAAGGTTTAAGAGTGAAAAGTAACCTCTTATTGTTTTAAGTCTGTTGTTTTAAATCTGGGCTTGTATGAAACATCAGTTAGCCTACTTTGGCCACTGTATCCTATGAAAGCAGATTTCTTTTCTCTGGCCAATGTCATGAGTGTGCACCCTGGGTGCAGTTTGACGTATGTTGCTGATATTATTTTCTATCTTCCCATGTATTATTTATCCCTTAACTAATTATTTTTAGTAAGTACTCTACACAATTTTCTCCTCCTTCCTTCTTGGCATTTCTACAGTTTCTTTAAAATGAAGAATGGTTATAAATAACATTTTAAAAGGTTTATTCTATAAGCCTTATCTTAACACTGTTAGTAGGGAGGGAATGTTTGGGTGTGGAGTTAGGGGAAGGAGATCATAGGCATAAAAAGCCATATAGAAGATCCATGCCTGAGAGGATGTAGAAAAACTCTTCTGACCTTCAGAATAGTTGTTAGTGATAACCTGCTCTTTTTGCCGACTCTGGACCAGAAGCCATGACTCAGCTCAACACAAATGAAAAAACAATTTGGCTTTTCCTTCTATTTTGGACAAAGGAAAAAACACTACATATCTTCTTCTTTGATAACAATTAGAACTCCACATATTATTCCAGAGGCAAATCACCCACTTTATGAAAAAGAGAAAGATGTAAACAGGGAATATTTGTGCTTGAGAAGATTGATTTGTCACAGAGCCCGCCTATCAGCTGTCGGGGTGGGAGGTGGGAGGTGGGAGGAAGTAAAAACAGACTTACTCCATAAGACATAGGGCTTTTATAGCTAGTAAGAAGTGCCAGTAAAATTTACTCTTGATCCAGTTTAGTGTAAGCTTCATGTCCTTAACACCATCATAAATAATGAAAAGATTAACAGAAGGTCTATAAATATAAAATCCTTCTCAGAAAACATTTTTTTTTTTTCAGTCTCAGGGAGCCCAGATTCTTGAACAGAATTCTTACTAGGAGTCAACTTAGCCTGATATGTTGGCACCTCTCCAACACTAGGAGTCAACAAAATGGTTTTGCCTTGAGAAAGTTGGCCGCAGCTATAGTTAAAGTTCATCAGGCGTTTGTGGGGAGATTGTCAGTCTAAGAAAATAAAATACCGAATCTTCCCATTGTGAAACTGGGGTGTCAAAATGCAAAATAATAAAAGAAAAAATGCTTTTTCCTCTCAACCCTTGAGAAAAGTTCCCCATAGTTTTGATTTTTTTTTCAACTTTTGCAAACTTATCAGTTGCAGAGGGAAGGATAACATGAAACAGACCCTCAGCTGGTGAAATGACTATCCTTTATGCTCACATCTTTTTCAGCTGGATTATCACAGAGGGATGGTTTTCTGTGATTTCTAAGTCCAGCTGTGGAACATGTTTTTGTGAATTTATCTCCAGATATCTCCATCTCTCTTTACAGTTTAAGTAAATGTTTCCGTTTGATAATAAATGATAAATGAGTTGAGACACCAATAAGTAAAAAAGCATCCAAGCAGCCCAAAGTACTGGTAGGAGAGATCTCTCCTAAGGACTTAGGTACCACGCAGCAGTTTTTCCCTCCAGACACTGTACCCAGCACTCATGTTGGTTTTGAGTGGAATCTTCTCTGACACAAACTACTAACCAATAAAACCCTGAAGATTGTATTGTATGGGGTTAATAAAATCAGATGACTTAAGAAAATGTTTGGACTATAAACCATTATAAGATAAACTGAGGCAGTTAAAATTTTGAAAGGTTTGTTTGAGCAAAAATTGATTAGAATCTGGCAGCACCAACCCAGAAGCTGTTGAGAGCACTCCACCAATAGGAGCTGGGGAGAGACTTCTGTAGAAAAAAGAAGCAAAGTAATTATTGATTGGCTACAGCTTAAAAACAATTTGGCTATTTATGATCGGTTGTCCTTAGTATTTTAATTTCATAACTTTGAGGGATTTACAGGCTTAGATTTTGGGTCACTTACATAGGCTGTCACAGCAGCAGAGACACTTCAATCGATGGGCCTCCTTGCTTAGTTAATTTAACAATACACAGAGTAACAGAGTGAAGAGTTTAATGGTGCATTGTTCCTGGAAGGCTTATCAATAGTTTGTTTCCCTCTCTTTGCTAAGCTGTAGTTTATTTTTTAAGCAAAGGAAAGATAGTATTTGAACAATACAGGATATAAAGAAAGATGCATTTAGTCTTTCCCTTTATTCTTTGCTTTTCTAAGTGGAAACTTGGCATATGACTGCTGGTGACCTGATACCTGCATTCTCCTAGCTTAGGAAGATGCAGCGTGCCTAATGAGGTGGAGGATGAGATGGCTTTAATAAATGTGGTCAGGACCATTGCACCCGTGGTGGGCTCAGGTCACAGATCAGATTCTTCATTTGTGCTGGCCCCAGGGTATGGCTCAGAGTTTTCCTTTTTTTTTTCTGCAGCTTTTTCTAAATTCATGCAGGCACATCCAGTTACCCAAAACATCATGTTCAGCCTGGAAAAGGTCATTTGGGGTCCTATAGGCCCTGAAGTAAAACACACACACATACTTTTGAAAGAAAGTGAAATGGATGTTAAGCACCAGTAGAACTTTAGGAAAATTTCATTACACCCAGAAAAAAGATAGATGTGCTTGCTCTTACCACTTTTACTACCAGTATACTAGAAGACAAGCCAAATAATGATAATTATTATTATTTTAGTTATAATTTCAAAAGGTATATAGACTTAGAAACAGAAGAGACTAGTCCCATTTTCAGATGATTTGATAATGAACATAGAAAATCCAACTACAATCTAATTTAATAATAAGAGAAAACAGCAAAATTGCTGTATAGAAATCAACAGAATTTTTTAATTAGTGTTGTTAATTAGAATTATTGTTGTGATACTTTCATAATATATGCAAATGTCTAATTATACCTAAAATGAATATAATGTTCTATGCCATTATATCTCAATTAAGAAACAACAGTATTGCTATTTACTACCAATAACTAATTAAAAAATAACATAAAGATAAAAATTAAATATCTGAATAAATAGTCATCATGCACATTTGGCCAAAGTAGATATCATATTTCATAAAATACAGCCTGACCAGGCAGGCAGTGGCGCAGTGGATAGAGTGTCGGATGGGGAAACAGAGGACCCAGGTTCGAAACCCCATGTCCCTGGTTTGAGCGTGGGCTTATCCGGCTTGAGCACAGGGTCGCTGGCTTGAGCAAGGGGTCACTCACTCTGCTGCAGCCCCTTCCCCCCTAGTCAGGGCACATATGAGAAAGCAATCAATGAACAACTAAGGAAGCCAAGGAGCAGCAGCAAAGAATTGATGCTTCTCATTTCTCTCCTTTCTGTCTATCTCTCTCTCTGTTCCTCTCTGTCTCTCTCTCTGTCCCTGTCACACACAAAAAAATTAAAAAAGACAGAACTAAATGATATATATTACTACACTTGGAAAGGTATTGAGTGCAACTAAAGTAGCACTTAAATAAAAACTTATAGTCTTAAGTGCATGCATTGGAGGAAATGAATAATATAAAACTTAATATGGTGGTAAATGGCCACTTAATAAAAAATTTTAAAAAGTAATTACAGCCTGGCCAGGCGGTGGCACAGTGGATAGAGCATCGGACTGGGATGCTGAGGACCCAGGTTCGAGACCCCGAGGTCGCCAGCTTGAGCATGGGCTCATCTGGTTTGAGCAAAAGCTCACCAGCTTGGACCCAAGGTCGCTGGCTCGAGCAAGGGGTTAATCCGTCTGCTGAAGGTCCCCCAGTCAAGGCACATATGAGAAAGCAAACAATGAACAGCTAAAGTGTCACAATGCGCAACGAAAAACTAATGATTGATGCTTCTCATCTCTCCGTTCCTATCTGTCTGTCTGTCCCTGTCTATCCCTCTTTCTGACTCTCTCTCTATCTCTGAAAAAAAATCATAAAAAAATTTAAAAAGTAATTACAGCAAAATTAATGCAACATAAATAAACATATAAAAGAGATAATCAACAAGTTCATAGTTGGTTTGGTTTTGAGGTTTTTTTTTAAACTTCCAAAATAGTCTCTACCAAGATGAACAAGAAAAAAGAAAGAAGCTACTATTAACTAATATTAAGAATTGAAATATAAATATAATGAAATTATATTGGAAGATATTCAAAAATAGTAAGAGTATTATAAATATGATAATAAATTTGAAAACTTAGTTAAAATAGTTCAATTCCTAGAAAATTATATCTCATCAAAATTGATTCAAGATAAACCATTAAAAAATAAATCAGCAGTTGCAATGTTGTAGACAAAGAAAACATCAAATGGTTTTACCAGGAAGTTTTGCCACATATTTAAGAAACAAATAATTTCAATCTTAAACAAATTCTTCCAGAAACTAGAAATAGGGGATGCTTCTTGTCTCATTTAATGAAGGTACAGTAAACATCCCGGACAACATTTGACAAGGGAAGTATGAGAAAGAAACGTCACAAGCCAGTCTCTCTCATGAATAAAGGTGAAGAAATAATAAAGTATTTGCCAACCAAATCTAAGTATAAAAAAGGACTGTGCATCATGATCAACTTGGGTTTATCCTGGGGATGTATCCTCCATGGTAACCTGCAGGAAAGCAAACTACATGATAAAGATGTAGGGAGGGAGTTTGGGGGTAGGGGTTCCCAGTAAATTAGGAGAAACTGTTATTGGGTGAAGGTGCAGCTAGAGGGGCAGGTCTTGAAATTTGAGGAGAAAGTATAAAATAGTCTTTCAAGAGAATGGAAGAATACATGGTATATAGTGTGAATAAATTAAAGCTTATCAGAGATCCATGGTCATGAATTTAAAGATCATTTACTAGAGGCCCAAGTTTGCATAGTAAAAAATAAAAAAAAAAAGTTTCAAGGATTAGAAGGAAGAAACAAAACTCTCATCATTTACATACCATATGATTGTTCTATACTATCAATATATGATATAAAAGTCTATATATAAGACTATACCATCAATATATGAAAGTGACTACACCTTCAATATATATACTGCTCACAAAAATTAGGGAATATTTCCAAATGATTATGAAGCAAAAAAAAAAAAAAAAACATTTGGTTTTTTTATTAAACATGAACATCAGAAAAGCAAACGACAAGTCAAAGAAAGTTGTTTTATTATGCATATGGGATGCGAAACCAATTTTTATTTCATTGGTGGAAATGCACTATACTGGAGTATCTGCATGTTCCCTGATTCCCTAATTTTTGTGAGCAGTTGTAAAAGTCAACAAGATGAGTTTGGTGCTTTGGAAAGTGTGAAAGCTGCTGGTGAACTTTATTCTTCTCTACCAGGGGAAATAATTGAAATTAATGAGCCTCTTGCAGAAAATCCAAGACTTGTTAACAAATCTTCTTATAAAGATGGTTGGCTGATCAAGGTGACCTTCAGGACTAGATGAACTAATGAATAGAGAAGTGTATGAGAAATACATAAATTCAATTGAGGAGTGAAAATAGAACTCCTCTAAATATAGTAAAATGAAATGACTTAAAAAAAAGTCAATTGTATTTTTATACACTAACAGCAAATAATTGAAAAAAGTAATCTTAAATAAGATCTCATTATATATATATATATGCTTGTAATAAATTTAAAAGTAGTGAAGATTTTTATTAAAAAACATGAGGTTTCATTGAGTGATATTAAATAATAGAAATGCTATAACATATGCATGGATGGGAAAAGTCATTATCATAAATCACCCCTAAGTTTATGCATAAACTCTGTGCAATTCTAATTTTTTTATAAAACCTTATAAAGATACATTTGCTGATAGAAAGGCAAAAGATAGGCCCTTCCAGAAATGAAGACTTTTTTTCATAATATATTAGCTAAAGTGATGTGGCATCAGTCCAAGTATAGACAGAGAGATGAACAGAATAGAAGAGAAAGTTTGGGGAAAACTCACACATATATGGAGGCTTAATTTATAACAGATTGCTGGGAAAAGGAAAGCACGATTCAAAAATGATATTGAGGTCCTGGCCGGTTGGCTCAGCGGTGGAGCGTCGGCCTGGCGTGTGGGGGACCCGGGTTCGATTCCTGGCCAGGGCACATAGGAGAGGCGCCCATTTGCTTCTCCACCCCCCCCCCTTCCTCTCTGTCTCTCTCTTCCCTTCCCGCAGCCAAGGCTCCATTGGAGCAGAGATGGCCCGGGCACTGGGGATGGCTCCTTGGCCTCTGCCCCAGGCGCTGGAGTGGCTCTGGTCGCGGCAGAGCGACGCCCCGGAGGGGCAGAGCATCGCCCCCTGGTGGGCGTGCCAGGTGGATCCCGGTCGGGCGCATGCGGGAGTCTGTCTGGCTGTCTCTCCCCGTTTTTGGCTTCAGAAATAAGAAGTAAAAAAAAGAAAAAAAATTAATTTTCTGCATTATACAAAATATAAAAACATTCACATAAATTAAAGACAAATATAAAAAGCAATTTTAAATGTATCCTAAAAAAGAGAAGATTATTTTTATGATATTGCAATACATAGTATTTTCCTAAATAAGCTGGATAATGCAACCAAAGAGAAATATTTTAATTCACCGAAATTGAATTTTTCTGTATAACAGTGTGCCTTGGTTTCAGTGTTCAACATAGTTGAATCAAAATCCCAAATAGAAAAAACTGTCCTTGGACACTTGGTTCAGTGGAAAGCATCAAGCCAGCAAGTGGATGTCCAGGTTCAATCCCCAGTCAGGGCTCACTTGAGAAGTGACTGTCAGCTCCTCTTCCTCCCATCCCCCTTCTCTCTCTCTTCCCCTCTCACAGCCAGTGGCTCAATTGGTTCAAGCATCAGCCTCAGGTATTGAAGATAGCTGTGTTGATTTGAGCATCAGCCCCAGACAGGGGTTGCCAGGTAGATCCTGGTTGGGGCACATGCAGAAGTTTATCTATCTCCTCTCCTCTCACTTTAAAAAAATAAAAAAAAAATAGGAAAATTTTAAAAAGGCTATAATTGTAGCTATGTTACAATAGAGTTATGGTGACGATAGAAATGTTCCTCTGCTTCCTTTGGGAAGATCAAGCAGCTTATTTTCCAAAAGGCAATATATTAGAGAAAAAATTGAGTTATAGAAAAATATATAGATGCACCTTGGTAGCAGTTGAAAAGTAAACATAGAGATGTTATTGAGAATCCAGATTATGGAAGCTAGAGCTAGACCATAAGCACAAGCCCCCAAAAACAAAAGGAAGACAGCTTTCAAGGAACAACCAAAGAGAAATGGATAGATGAAAATAAATATGAATAGGAATGGATGGAATATATCCAGGAGGGATGTCAATCCTTTGTTCAAGCTGTCTTCCTCTGAATTTCCTAACTTCTCACAGCTGATGCCCCCAGTCTCCCATCCAAGTACTAACCAGGCCCGACCCTGCTTAGCTTCCGAGATCAGATGAGATCGGGCGCATTCAGGGTGGTATGGCCGTAGACAGATGCCCCCAGTAAACACTAACAAAGGATCAATTTATGACAGTCCTGTAATAATTCTAGCAAGAGTAGAAAAGAGTTAGATTTAAATTGCTCACTCACCCATGACTATGGGCTTATTTTTGTCTTTCTAAAGTCACCTCCACTGCTCAGAACCAGGACCCAAGCAGCCACATTCTAATTATACTGTCTAAATTGGAGATCACCCTTCCTTCTAGCACCCCTGCCCCTCACCACCCTGTTACACCTGGGACCCCTATCTACCCTCTGCCTAAGGCAGTAGTCTGCCTTCTTCCTGTAGGCATAGCACATGGGCCCCCTTCACTGTCCCCATCGTCTTGTTACTAATGGAGGGGCTTTCTGTTAAGAGGAGGACTTGCATCCAGAAAGAATTCCTTTAAGCTAAAAGGAAAGTCTCCACCACTAAAACAACTGTGCCAAGGCAGCACTGATAGAATTCATAGATCCCAACACCCTCTACCCTAGCCCTAGAGCACCCCACTGCCTGCCAGAGAGCGAATCTACAGACAGGCGATATTTGCCTGGGCCAGGGACCCCTGACTCAGGCATCAGGAGAGAGGGATGCCATACACGACCATTGACTTGACTGGACATCTTCAGAGTTGGACTGTCTCACCTGTGAGTCTCCGAGCCAGCTGCCCCTCATCAGGACCAGTCATGAGAGGAAATAACATATTTTCCAAAAGCTTTCCTAAGTGCTCACATGGCTAGCTGCCCTCGCTTGTTCTTCTGAGTACTGAGGCCACTGGAAACCACAAAAACCAGCTGGGACCACTTCAATGACTGGTTCCCCAGGGGCAATGATGGTGTGAAAGGTAGAAGGAAATGATGAAAACCAGCTGAGTCTTCATGGAAGTATCACCCTGGGTCTGTACCAAGGAGGGGTTCAACATTTGGCAAAGTATAATTTTCTCTCCAGCCTCAGAGCCAAAGGTAGTGTCTTAAGAGCCTGAGATGGCCCTAACCAACTTATGAAACAATAAATTAGATATGTCCCTATTTTCAGAAACTAAAACGTTTGATTTCCCAGGGAATATGTCAAGGTCTACCTAGCATCTAAATTTTTACTAATGTATTAATTCATACTTCAAGGTGTACTTATTCCACAGAAAAGTACTTACTTTTGTATTATACCACGGAGTGATTCAGTTTGGGAAATACTGAACTCGGAAGTGCTGGAGGAGGGGCAGAGAGATAGGGATTAGTGATATATACACGTTAGGTGGAAATTCAAATATAAATTTTAAGGAAAAGCCACATCTGGATATGAGAATGAATGTTGCTTCCCTGGCAGAAAGAAAGGCTGACAATAATACCCTGGGAACATCCAACATTGAAAGAGTACAAAGAAAAAGTGAACTCAAAGTAAATGACTGAGAAAGAATTCCAGTCACAGGAGAATCACCTGAGTGCAGATTTAAGACATCATTAATAGCCCCAGTTAATACCACATGGTCACTTGAACAATGTCCTCCAACCATCGCAGGCACATGGGCTTTACTGCCCTCAATTTATACCCATGGGCAAATAGCCACTTGATCTAGAAGTGAGTTGGGCCTGCCTATTGTCGTTTCTAATGGGGATGTGACCAAGAGTTGAAGATTCAGGAAGGGCCAACTGGCCTCCCCAGGGAACTGAGCATTCAGACTGCAGGCAGGGTTGGCTCTGTGCCAGGAGTTCAGATTTCAATAGTTGGCCGCAAGTGTATGCTGCTTTCCAATGGAATGCTAGGTTCTCGGACCTGCCCTCCACTCATTACACAGGTCACAATTCACTGAAGTTCCACAGTACGTTTCTGTGGATGTTTGGAATCAGAAGTGCAGAGTCACAGAATAGTTGCACAGGATTTGAAGAGACTCTCCAGAGTTCAGGCGTCTCATTTTACACAAGAGGAAGCCAAGCCCAAAGATTATTAATTTGGCCAGGGTTGAATCGCAGTTTAGCAGAGTAGTTAAGCAAATTGGCTTTGGCCTTAGTCACTATGTCTCAGTAAACTCTTTTTTTAAGATGTCATTTATTCCTTTTAAAGAGGAGAGAGAGAGAGAGAGAGAGAGAGAGAGAGAGAGAGAGAAAAGGGAGAAAAAAGGGGGGAGGAGCAGGAAGTATCAACACCCACATGTGCCTTGACCAGGCAAGCCTAGAGTTTTGAACCAGCGACCTCAGCGTTCCAGGTCGATACTTTATCCACTGCGCCACCACAGGTCAGGCAATTAACTCTTTTTTAAAAGTGGAATAATAATAATATCTATGTCACACATTATTTATAATATGAATTAGATAATAAAGCTTAGCAACTAGCATAGGATAGAACAGCCAACTCTCAAAACCAAGTCTTCTGATTCATAGATCAGAGCTCTTTCCCTGAGCCATGCTCCCTCCCTTATTTTGAAAAGTCAGAAATTAACATGCACAGGCATTGCACATGTACAAACTCATCACTAGAGCATGAATTATGCATTCTTTTTTTTTTTTTTTTACAAATACCAGTTAGGTACTTAAGTACTGGGTACTGATGTATCCATAAGTAACAGAACCTGGTCTCTTTCCACTAAAAAGAGAGAGTAGGCATTTTGGTATTCAGGGGCAAAGTAAATTTGCATGGAATAAAGAGGCTGGGGAGAGCCTAGAGTCGAGGAGATTGATGGGAGATTCTTACTACAGTCCAGACATGAGGCATCAAGGTCCTGAATGATCCTGATGGAAATAGAAATTAAGGGAAAGGACAAAGTAATGAGATAGAGGTATGAGACTTCCCTCTGATACATTATTATAATGATTGTAATGTGTCTATAAAATCTTTGTTTTTATGTGTTTTGGACAAACAATTTAATTCCAGAATTCCAAAACAAAGCCAATTGGTACTCCATACTCAAGAAAGTGTCACTTACTGCTAGTATACAGAGCAGGACAGGTGACATACATTAGGCCTCTTGTCCAGAGTCTCACACGTGATGGAAGGAAGCCAACATGCTAGTGTCAGAGCCCCAGAAATGGGGTCTGTGTAGCCAGGTCTAAGCCAGCTATCTTTTCTCCCACCAAGTTCACGGCATGACATTTCTGGTTTAGATGGTAACAAAGTGAGGAGAGCAAGGCTGAGAAAAATAGACAAATGTTTATGTTTTGCAAGACTGTGTGTTTGGCTCCAGGGGCTGCAGCTGCCCATTAGAACCCACACTTGTAAAGTCCCAGAAGCAAGAGGCTCAGGAAACACCCTGAGTTCCTCACCTTCAGGGCTTAGCTCCATGTGCCAGGAGTCCAGGCTAAAGCCCAGTCACACTAACGACATCAGGCAGAAATGTCCACTGGTCCCTTAAGACTCTACACCTAACCCCCCCATGCTGGTCATCCTGTCCCCACAATGACTCTGCCTTCCCCTCCAGGCTCATGCTCCTCCCCGAGAAGGGAGACTGGTTAGCAACTTTCAGAAACTAAAACAAACACCAAAGGTTGCCAACATTAAACTCTGCTTCACAGCTAAATGGACCATAAACTTTCAGGACCTGGAACAAAACCCTGATTCAACCCACTCTTACAGGTGCTGTGGGCACAAAGACTGCACAGTATATTTTCCCTGGAAAACAGTCTCAAATTATTTTTGTAAAAAGAAAAAAAAAGTTGCCTGGAAGAAAATTCAACCCTATGCTTGGAAAAAGAAGCCCAGAGGCAACGCAGCCCCCTCCTCTCCATTCTCACTTCCCCGCACTCCCACGAGAAGGTCCCACCCCACCCAGCGGCTCACCATAGATGCCAAAGAAGTTAGACATCTTCTCCAGGGATTTCGGACGAGCATCCAGGTTCTGGCACACACAAACTGCTCCTGCCAGCCCGTAGGCCACCACCTTCTGAAGGGCCCACAGTCGCGATACAAATGATGTTCATTATTGAGAAGCCAGACCTGAGAGCAGAGGTCTAGGCTCTGGCCCAGGCTCGCCATCATTTTCCATGTGACCTTGGCATGTCACTCTACCTCTCATGGCTTATGTTCCTCATCCAAAACACAAAGTATAGGGCCCTTTCCCCTCTAGAATGCCTGACAGGATTGACGTTGATCGATAGAGTAAGCAGATACCATTTTTGTTTAAACCAGGAGAGGTGTGTAAATACAAGGGGGTAACTGTTAATAAATAAGCCTCGCATCCACCGGCACTGTGCTGGGGAGCCAGACCCATGGCTGCTGCAGCCCTCAGCGGCCCCACCGGCAGCTGGCCAGGCCTTCGCTGGGCCCCTCACTACTGAAGCCTCTGTACTCTGGAGTCCAGTGAAGGGGGAACAGAGGAAGTTCTGAATGTCCAGTGCTTCCCTCCATTTTCCGGTTGCTCCTCAGCCATGCTCTCCCTCTCCACACTCACACCCCGTGTTTGCTCACCATAGTCTGAGTTAACTTGGCAGCAAGGCAGAGTGATTGAGAGCCAGGTTCTGTTCACAGACTGTGTGGATTCAAATGACAAGTTCATAATTTAGCATTGATCTTCGGCAAGTTAATCGAACTCTCTAAAGTATAGGCTTTCAAATGTCTTTTTAAACTGTAGTCCACAGTAAATATTATATATTTAACATAGTTCTACATACACATACACACATATATATATATATGTATGTATTCATGTACATACACATACACATATGCTCATAAATTGACGCAGAAGTTTAATATAATAATTATTCTTGACCTGTTCTTAGCACTTACTATTTATTTGATCAATTCTATTCTATACAGATTTTTATAAATGCTAGTCATGACCCATTAAATGAACTCCATTGTCTACTAATGGGTTAAGACCCACAATTGAAAAACTCTGCTCTAAGCTTTAGTTTCCTCATCTGTAAAATGAGGATGATAGTAATATTATCGTTTTCATGGAGTTGTTATGATGATTGATAAAAGTGTTTTGCTTGGAATATACTAAGGGCTCAGTGAATATTAAATATTATTACTCAAGGCACGGCATTAGTAGGAAATAAATCTTGTCATACTTCAAGCCCAAGAGGGAGACTCCAGCATTCATAGCCCTCATGAGCCCGTGTGTGAATTGGGTGGGTTTTCACGGGCGGCATGCACAGCATCACACAGTCTGAATTTAACCTTCTGCTACAGATGCAGTTAGGTGAGGATATGATGCTTGGCACTGTGACAGTAGCCTTTTTGTGACCATGCAATGCCACACATGAGGACAAAAATAGCAGAAACAAGGAAAGGGCCTGCACTTTAATGATATTTTTGAGTTGCTGAACCAGTCCTGGAACTTCTACCTTACTCTTTCTTTTTCTTTAAATTGGTGAAATCCTCTAATATTTGGACTTTAGCTTTGTGCACACCAGCTGATAACCTGCCGTGAACCCCCTTCCATCCCCAGCCGGAAGTGGTCCCATGTGTAACATGACCTTTTCCTCTTCAGAATGAGCATTCTCTACACCCGCACTCTGGAGTTCAAGACTCTGAAGCCACAAGATGAACCACAGTAAGAAATCCCCCTTTTGTTCCCAAACTTTTTCTTCCATCACCCCTGCAAAGCTCTTGAGAATAAAAGAAACTTCAGCCATTACACTGCTGTGCCGGGTGGTACCACTGCACCCCTACAGGGGGACGATGGGGACTCAGAAGCCTCACTTGCACTCCTCAGTGAGGTATCACTGACTCCGTGGAATTTGGACAGCTAATTGGACCTCAGCTACAAAGAGGAGAAGCCCTGTTTCAAGATGCAGGGCTAGGCTTACCCTGGCCAGCACTCAGTGGATAAAAGAGAAAACAACTTGTAAATTCTTCAGCATTGCTTGGCTTACAAGGTAAATTAGCTTGCTGGCTGGCTGACTTTGCAACTACTTTTAGTTAAGGATTCCAGGGGCTGAAAGGTAAATAACCAGCAAGGTGTCACAACACTGAGGACAGAGAAAAAGGTTATTTCCACCCTCCTGTGCCCTGGTGGCCATTTTCCAGCTCCAGGGCAAGGTTGCGCATGACGGCGACTGGCATCTAAAAATTGGTTCTGGCCCGGTATGTAATCGGATGACAGTTCGGGCCTTGAGCCTTCCATCTGAGTCATGGGCAATTCCTGCCACCGATTCCAGCCAGGCGGTCCAAATCTAGTCTGTCTTTTTGTTCTCTTATGCTAGAAACTTTCCTTTACTTTATTTAAACTATGCCAGCTCAGTAATTCTGACAACCACTAACTGAATTTTGAACCTCTTCAGTTTTCAAATAATTAGGACAGAGAGAATGAGTTCAATGAAATATGGTCAGATTAAAATAACCAATTTAGTATTGCAATAGAAAAATTAAAGTTGAGTCTAGGATAAGTGCCTAACCCAGGGCCCTGCAGCGGGTGTATGAAAAGTACTAAGTTGTTTTTTTAAAGGAGCACTTAAGGGTACATTTGATAATTAAAGAAAGAGTAGATGGGAACAAATGTTTACTAAGCACCTATCATCTAGAGCCATGATAGCAAACCTTTTTATAAAAACCGCCCACTTTTGCAGTGCTGGTCAACCTGGTCCAGCTGGGGGGGGGGGGGCACCAAACAGCGCAGTAACCAAACGGTGCAGTGATTGGCCCACCATGAAAAGCTGGACTGCCCACTAGTGGGCGGGAGGGACCAGGTTGACCAGCACTGCAAAAGTGGGTGGTTTTGTGTTTTTTTTTACAGGGACAGAGAGAGAGTCAGAGAGAGGGATAGACAGGGACAGACAGACAGGAATGGAGAGAGATGAGAAGCATCAATCATCAGTTTTTCATTGTGACACTTTAGTTGTTCATTGATTGCTTTCATCATATGTGCCTTGACCGTGGGGCTACTGCAGACCGAGTAACCCCTTGCTCAAGCCAGCGACCTTGAGTCCAAGCTGGTGAGCTTTTGCTCAAACCAGATGAGCCCGTGCTCAAGCTGGCGACCTCGGGGTCTCGAACCTGGGTCCTCTGTATCCTAGTCTGACACTCTATGCACTGTGCCACCACCTGGTCAGGCTAAAAGTGGGCGGTTTTTATAAAAAGTTTCACCATCACAGATCTAGAGGGTACTACATATATATTTTCTCATTTGTTTCTTACAATAAACATATATCCTATCTGTTATCATTTCCCACACTTGAAAAATGAAAATAAAAATATCAGTTGCCCGAGATCATAAAACAAGTACAGGGTTAGGATTTAACGCTTGGCTTTTCCCACGCAGGGGTCATGCTCCTTCAGCCACACGCACTGCCCGCTGGAAGAGCAGGTCATGTAAGAGAGTGAAAAGGAGAGGAAAGAAAAGAAAGGGAAAGAATCTAAAAATGGAGTAGAAGAGAGAAAGAGAGAATGAATAAAACAAATGAGAAAAGGAAGGAGTAAATAAAGAGAAGGGAGAATGGCTGATGAGTGCACTGGCTTTATAGAGGAATGTTGTCATTCAAAACTCAAAATGTATAGTGAGCTCCTGTGGATTCCCAGAGGGGACCAAGACAATTTGTAGATCTGTTTTTCCAAGTGACCTGGGTACAAATGCCTCCAAGAAATCTTGCAAGCAAGAGCTAGAAACCCTGACTATCTTTTTACTCAGTCCTGACCAAAAAAAAAAAAAAATTTAATAGCCAAATGGAGTTTCTGATGGGACTGAAGGGATGGTCCTTTTAGGTGATAGTTACTAAAAAGAGAGCATTTTAGGACCTGCCAATTCTGGATCTATCTTCTTCTCTGGCCCGTGCCTTCCTTTGAATCATTTAGCTGAATAAGTAGCTGTGTAGGATAAGAAATAGGAACTAGTCAAAAATTTGTTTACTGGCCATGGCCGGTTGGCTCAGCGGTAGAGCGTTGGCCCAGTGTGTGGAAGTCCTGGGTTCAATTCCAGACCAGGGCACACAGGAGAAGCACCCATCTGCTTCTCCACCCCTCCCCATCTCTTTTCTCTCTGTCTTTCTTTTCCCCTCCTGCAGCCAAGGCTCCAGTGAAGCAAAGTTGGCCCGGGTGCTGAGGATGGCTCTGTGGCCTCCACCTCAGGCACTAGAATGGCTCTGGTTGCAACAGAGCAGCGGCCCAGATGGGCAGAGCATCACCCCCTGGTGGGCATGCCAGGTGGATTCCAGTCGGGCGCATGTGAAGATTTCTCTGCCTCCCCACTTCTCATTTCAGAAAAATACATAAAAGAAAAAAAAATTTGTTTACTATCTGTGTTGATTATTAGGATGTTTCATCTCTAAGCTCCAAACTTAGCCTCATTCTTAGCCTTGTGATGCTGGATCTGGGCCTCTGCAAGCCACATTTCAGCTTTACCAGCTAGGTCTCCATTCGGATCTTTCATTAGGGGGTGCTAGAGAAAGACTGGAAGTCAGGAAAGAGAAGAGACTATATCCTTCCTGTTTTCTTCCTGGTTTGTGGACACCACCCAGCAGCAGTTAGTTCTGGGTTTCAATTTCTCCTTTACTCCCAGTGCCAGGCTAAACTTACTCCTTCAGTTTTAGCCCCCTCCTAGATGTTCAGTCCCTGTGCCGAGTCCCTCCTCTGAGTTCCCAAGAATCCTGTGCCAGCCCACCAGGCAACACCCCTCCTGGTTTTGGCTTTCAGCTTTGCAGGGCCCTCCACCAAGCTTTTAGATCTCAGTAACCATAATTTCTCCCTTTGTTCCCTCCACCCTGGGATGGTGGTTGCTTCCTAAATCTGTTACCTTCATGAACCTCCACGTTCCCCCTCTGCATTTTCAGCACTTTAGTTCTCTGTATTATTAGAAACAATGGTGCATCTTGTGTTACGGACAGGCCTTTGCCTGATTTACTATAATGTTTGTTTCTAGGTGTCCCCAAACTATGGCCTGCAGGCCGCATGCAGCCCCGTGAGGCCATTTATCCGGCCCCCCCCGCCACACTTCCGGAAGGGGCACCTCTTTCATTGGTGGTCAGTGAGAGGAGCACTGTATGCGGCAGCCCTCCAACGATCTGAGGGACAGTGAACTGGCCCCCTGTGTAAAAAGTTCGGGGACCCCTAATAAGATAATGCCAAGTGGTGTTCTAAAATTACACTGCATACACTTCTGATGAAGGTTGATTCCTTCAGGAGTCCAGAGACCCAGTCACTCACAAGGTCTTCAGGGAAGACACAGAGGGGTTTGTGGACAGGCTACAGGCAAGTTTTGACAACTTGCTCTGGGTATTTCTTTAAAAGAAGTACTCTGGTCCTTTTTATTACTTTCCTCATGGCAATAATTGGGGGTCCAACTTATCATTAAATTTAAACTCTCCTAATCCCACATGAAAAATATTCGATAGTAAACATAACATTTTTACTTCACTCAAGACACTGAGGCTAAAAGATTAATTAAACTGCCTTTCGAATTCATAACTCCACTTCCCTGCCTCCCTAAAGTCAGGGTCATCACATGGCTTACTTTGGTCAATAAAATATGAGTGAGGGTGACAAACAAACTGTAGTACATTCATACAATGGAATATTAGTCAATGGCAAAAATACATAAAAACCACAAAAGGGCATGCAGGAAACTTAAATGTTTATTGCTAAGTGAAAGAAGCCATTCTGAAAGGCTACATACTGTGTGATTCAAACCATGTGACATTCTGGAAAAAGCAAAACTAAGAAATCAATGAAAGATCAGTGGTTGCTCACGGGGTGGGGGGGAGAAATAGGTGGCACTCAGGCATTTGTAGGGCAGTGAAACTATTCTGTCTGAGACTATCATGGTGGGTATAAGACATTATCCACTTGTCAAAATTATGGAACGTGCAACACAAAGAGTGAAGGCTAATATAAACTATGGACTTTAGTTAATAATAATGTATTAACACTGGCTCTTCAACTGTACCAAATGTACCATAGCAATGCAAGATGTTAACAATAAAAGATACTGTAGGAGTGGGGAAGGAGTATACAGAAACTGTACTTTCTGTACAATGTTTCTATAAACTTAAAAATGCTCTAAAAGTAAAGGCTATTTTTAAAAATAAAGAAAAGGGAAATAGAGTGAGTATAATCTATGTCACTTTTGGGTGGGAACATAAATACGGAGCACACAATTTGCCATCGCTTCGCCATTCTCTGTTTCAGCAGTGGAAACCTGGAGATGAACCTCCCTCATTCTGGTCCCCTTAGTGAGAATAGTCTAGAAATCTCCCCTCTCCATTCCCCACCAGTCAATCTCCAGGATCTATGTACCCTGAGTGAGAAATAAACTTGTTGTTATTGTTTTTGTTTTATGCTACTAAATTTAGGGGTTATTTGTTACAGCAGGATAATGTAGCTTATTCTGATTAATACAGAGAAGAGTTTCAAGGAATTCCTGCTCTAGTCTCTATCAGAAATGTTAAACAGCGAGCAATTTCACCATTTCTGGACAAAGAAACACACTTACCAATTTTCAGATAGTTTACTTTCTCTTCCCTGATTATATTATGTACAATTTTATTTGGGGAGGAAGGATGCAACACCTTGCTGAGGAAACACTTCTGAATGGTCTTTCCCCCCCCCAAAATTCATAAGGCAACAGTAAAGAACCCAAACAAATGAAGCATTTTTTATAGTAAGTAGGGATCCCTTTGTCAAATTGCGCTTGTGTGCCCCAAATTTTATGTCATGAAAACTGTTTAATATGTTTGTTTTAGTTAAGTAACTACTGTCAACTAAAGTGTCAGGAAATACTATTCTGAACCAATAGAACTTAAATACTAAAATAACTCCTGAAATAAAAGCAAACTATAAACAAATACAAAAACAAATAAAATTGCAGAAACTTTGTGGACAACTTTGTATCGGATGCACACCAAAATAAGACCCTTAATTGAAAAAATGCAAAAAAAAAAAAACTATCCAAATTCAAATTGTCTTGTCAACATTTTATTATAATCACCTCCAGAAATGGCCTCCTGCCCCTGTACACAAGTTTTCTGTCACTATATAGTTACATTTTCTAGAATTCCTGATAAATAAAATCATACAGTATAAATTTTCTTTTATTTAGTTTTTTTCACTCAACATAATAAATTTGAGATTTTTCTATGTTGTGTGCATTAGTAGTTCATGACTTTTTGTTTCTAACTGTTATCCATTGTAAACTATATTTGCTTATCCGTTAGCCCAGCGATTTCAACCGGTATACTGCAAGAATTTTTAAAACATGCAGTACTTGACTGTTTAGTCAGGGGCACTGACCACTTTTTTCTTAGGTTGTCAATCTTTTTTTAAAAATGACAACAGCCAACACAACAATAGCTGTCCAGTGTGAATGAAACAAAATCACACCCATTTTATTGTCAAATTGGAAATATATATATTTTTTGGTGTGCCACAGAATTTTAGTAATTAGTTTATATGTGTTATGAGATGAAAAATGTTGAAATTCACTATGTTAGTTCATTGATGGACACTTGAATTATTTCAGTGGCTACTTCAAATAAAACTACTATGAACATTTATGTATAGTCTTTGTGTATACACACATTATTTATATGTTTTTAATATCATTATTATATTGTTATATCCTCAACTCACACATACAAATGTGATAATGACTTAAATGAAATTTAAAGATAGTGATGAAAATGAAAACAAATATTTAACTCACAGTTACTTTGTATATAAATTAGTGAGTGATGTATTAGGATTTACTTATTAGTAAATAGAAGAATGAAGCTGGTAATCAAATTAAGCTATGAGGTTGAAGATTTGGGCAAGCTTTTAAACAAGAAACATGTGAACAGGAAAAATGACAGTGAGTTTCCAGAGATTTCATTTTAAGAGACTTGCAATCCATTTTTCCCATGTCAATTTTCGGTCATTAGACTCATTCAAACTATGGACATGAAAGCATAAAGATTTTTGTAACATTTTTTAAATACAGCACAACAACTTCTCTACAAAATAGAGTTTTCCTAATAAAAATAAAAAATAATGCTCATCATTTCAAAACTGATTAACTTACTAAAGGCATGGAAGGAAATAAAACTAGAAATATCTTCCACAGTTGCACAACTTATCAAAAAAATGAAATTAAACCCATACTATTAGTAAGGAATGTAAAAAGCCAGTCACAAAGAGAATTATTATCATTGTGTTCGGAAGTAAGTCAGAATGAACTACCAAAAAAATTACTTTTTACAAATGACTGTATTTCATGTTGCCTAATATCCATGGCATACATCGTAGAAAAACACTTATTTGGATTATAGAAAAACACAAACATGATAAATATAATCAACACTTAGCATTATAGGGTTCTCATATGAGGGGGAATGCTTGACAAATCCTTGCATTTTAGTCATTGAAAACCCAGGCTTCAGAATTAGAACAGAATTTTTTCACTTAATTGTGAAAAAATTCACTTGTTTATATATGTATTTATTTATATTTGGAAATTTACTTACTTAAAGCAGAGATGTAAATCTTGAATGACTGCCTGCATGTTCTTCACAGGGAATAATTGCTAGCCAAGAAAAAAAATCTTCTGATCATCATTTAGTGTTGACAGAAATGGTGAGAATATTCAATACTAACAACTTTCAGGCACTGAATGTACTTCTTTTGAGAACACTATTCAAAGAAATGAATGCTGAATATAAAAATTGCTTTTTTATATCTAAATATACTGCTATTAAAAAAGAAAAATACTCATAAACATTTTTGAAATGAGGAATGAGATAAAAATATTGTTTCATGACTACAGTACCAATGACAAATAATACTGATTTCAAGGGACTGTTAGAAATAACATATCATAGTAAATAACTCAGTAGTGTGAACCAGCACAATCTCTTTCAGAGCCTAATTGTCAGTATTAAGATTGAAGATAAATAGTTGGTTTTTCTTAAGAAGGCTGACTGTGAGGTCAAGGACTTGATTGTCCAATGACTCTTCCCCAAAGCCTGCAGATTTTCTTCACTCCTCAGAAAACATAGATAATGAGCCCACGGGCCCTTTGAAACCCACATCCAAATGATGCAACAGATGGAGCACTTTCCAGTATAAACATGAGCAAACAATGTAAACAGAAATCATTATCATTATTTCCCAGGTTGTATCATTCTATCTTCCAGCTTGAAAGGGTGCTATCCTTACTAATCCATGACCTGAAGGAGCTTTGTATGCTCTAGTGAGGATCATCCTATAAGATTTATATGAGGTCTTCATATCAGATAGACCTAAGACACATGACAAACATTCTGTCTTTTGAACTGCACAAAAATTTTTTGGTGAAAGATTATAAAATAAAAGAACTATTCTCAGTAAAAACTTTAAATGTGTCATTTTATTTTTATTGCATAGAAATATTCATATTTTAAAATTCACATAAAATTGGTAAGTTATTGATGCACTAAATATTTATTTAGTGATTCTGAGATGCTGACTATTTGGAAAGCACTGAGGTATTCCAGGTGGCTGTTGGGAAAATAATGGAGATTGATTTGAGATGTTTTAGTGAGTAAAAGAATGTGAAATACAATACTTTTTAATCAAATAGGAATGTCTGGTCATACTAGTGCTACCGATGGGTAACTGTCTCACATTTGGATATCTGGCTGTTCAATAAGGTACAATTTCCTGTTACTCCATTTAATGGATGACCCTGGACTGGATCTACCAAGGTACACACCTCTCTCCCATCTGAGCAAACATAGATGAGCCCTTTGTTGCCACTTAAGCCCCATAAGCCTTCCTAATAACAAGCTGAAGTCAGTCAAGTTCAGGTAGCTAAAAATGGTACTTTTGTTATGAAAGCAGTGGCCAGAAAATGCAAACTCTTTTGAGTCACCCAGCCCAGCTATTTCCTTCAGAATCCAACGCTGAGCCAAGCGGGTTTTATTTTGTCTTCACAAACTAGGTAATGCTCCCTTGTAGCAGACTCTTGGATAACCACAGGCAGCTGGGGGCACACCCCACTTTTGAGGAGGGGTAAGTTTTCGGACCAGATTTAAAACCAATTACCAGGCTTATGTAAGTGAGGGCATCCGCAAGAGCCTGGCGTGAGTAGGGTGAGAGGCATTTAGGGAAGGACGCACAAACAGCAAAATGGGAGAAAGCCATTGTAGAGAGCACACCAGCGAAGCCGCAGCCGGGGCCAAGTAGAGGAGAAGAGTGTTTTCAGATCATTTACAGACATCTCAAAAGAGAAAGAGACAGAGGCAGGAAAAAAAAAAAGAGCAATTTCTTCTGTTGTTGTAGCTGAGCCGCATGGTTATCACATGGGATGAATCTCACCATGGATGTTGCTTGTTTCCTGTCCTTCATTTCTGTTAGCCTTTTCTTCTGCTCAACCTGGGGCCCTTTCTTGGTTGTGCTTGTCCGTTGAGGCACAGAGAGAACCGACATCTCTGCTCTCAGGCTTCTCTTGAGCCGTTGTAGAGAAAAGTGACTCCGGAAAGAAGGACCAGCTCTGCTTAATAACTTCTCCACCCGCTCCAGGTCACACCACAGGGCCCCAGATGTAGGCCTTTGAATTACAGAAAGTTCCAAATCCTTCTTGAAGTTCTTCAGTGTTGTCAACCTGCAAACAAAGCACTTTCTAGATATGTACTACTTAAAATAATTTCCTCCTGCCTTGAGGTTATAAGAATGCTCTAGTGGCCCACTAGTTTCCAGACTCCCTGAGACCAGAGCCAGAGGAAAGAACCTCACATTTAGTATTCACTATTAAGCAAATCACTCACTGTAGAGTCTTCTTCCCAGAAATCTCTAACAACAAGCTACTGGGATAGAGCCTACATGAATATAGCAGAGTGCTGGTGGCTTTTCCATCTCTTGACTTTCAGTGATATCCTCTTTTGAACACTGCTTTCTACAAGAGAGAGTAGCAGATGATGGGAGATGGTGGGAGCTGATTTTGGTGTGGAAGGCCATCCAATGAACGTCCTTTCAAAACATGGGTCTTTTGCTATTGTAAAAGGAAACTTTGTTCCTAAATTTCAGCACACATATGCTCTGACATAGCTATGAAAGATTCTGGTTCCAAATTTTCCAGCAACTGGGTCAGAAAAGAGCAAAGGTTGATTTTCAAAGTAAAAAATCCATAGTGTTATTTGATCAGGATTTTTTAAGATAAAATATGAACCTTTAAATCTGGCAGTTGAGGCTGACCTGTGGTGGTGCAGTGGATAAAGCATCAACCTGGAATGCTGAGGTCTCTGGTTTAAATATTAATACTCGGGCTTGCCCAGTCAAGGCACATACAGGAAGCAACTACTAGAAATAGATGCTTTCTTCTTCTCCTCTCTCTTTCTCTCTCTCTCTCTCTCTCTCCCCCCCCTTCTGCTCTCTCCAAAAATTAAAATAAATGAACTAATTAATTAATTAATTAAAATAAATGGGCCAGTAGAGGGAGATTATTCACTCCTGCATTCATTCAGTAAGCATTTCTTGAACACACCCAGCGAGGGCATGGAAGCTCAGTACCCCTGCCCCCAAAACTTGCCCTCCGCATCTCCTCATTTTGGCTGTTCCTGAAATGTACTTTTTCTAATACACCAGTCATATTAAGTAAACAATTCCTGAGTTCTACGGGCCATGCTAGCAGGTTATCCAACCCAAAACAGGGGTCATGTAAACTCCAGTACATGAATGAGTGTACGGGAGGCTAGTGACTTGTAATTGAGGTCTGAAGTGGGGGCAGTCTTGTAGGGTCTGCAGTAGTTTGTGTCAGGATTGAACTGAATTGCAGGATACCTGGTTGGTGTCTGGAAAGGTGGGGAATAAATTGGTTTGGGGGAAAACAGTCCCACACATTTGATGTCAGAAGTGTTGTGGTGTTAGAAAACAGTTATAGAACACCCTTATTTGCACCTGGAAGTAAGAATGGGAAGGCTGCAGATGAGATCAGTTCTCATGAATGAATTAATTTCTGTCAACAAAATAGAGACCATGTGTGGAGAGTCATGGAGATATCTGGGAGCTTGTCACATTGGAGGAAGTGTGCATTGGGTCAAACAAAGAGGTGGGAAAAGAGTCAATAGAAAAGAATCTGAGAAAGAAGCAGTGACTTAAGTATGACAGTCTTCAAATGCCATACAAGAGAGCCAGTCAGTAAACAGCGGAATGACATGAGGTCTGAGATTCAGAAAACTCATCCTGAATGATCATGTGTAAGAACTGAAGAGAACAATTTAGGAAAATACTTCCTTGTCCAGATCTCCCAAACTTTTTTTTAATGATGAGTGTTTGAACTAAGGTAATAGTTATAAGTTTGGGCATGAGGAGACAGGTAAGGAAGTATTAATGAGTGAAAGTCAGTCATGCCCTAGTAGTGGATAATTGGCTGTGGGAGTGAGGGAGAAACAGTGCAGTGTGGCTCGTTCAGACTTGAATGCTGATCACTGAGAACGGGACCATAGGCAAAGTGTGATTTGAGAGCTAGTGAACATGTGTTGGGTGTGTCCAGTTTAAGTTGTCAGTGATGCCCTCCAGAGTCGATATTTCAAGGTCTGGACTAAGGATTTAGATATGAAAGACATTTGAATATGAAGACCCTGTGAGCAGAAGAAATAGACCAGCGGTCCCAGGAAACAGTACATAGCAAGTATATTTTCGGAGCTTTGAACACTGGTGGGTGTGGATCTCCGTCACTGAAAGAAGTTTGATCAGTGTGTCAGGGAAAGTTCAGACAAAAGGGCTGAGAATAAAACAAAGAGAACTCTACCCTGAGTGGATCGATCATCATTCCTGGCTGTGAGCTTAATTAAGGATCAGCTCAATGGTCAGTATCATCTTGAAATCACACATGCTGCAAATGAGATCATTAAGTACATTTTTGAAACAACAGTGCCTGTCCCCTTAGGCCCCATGTGGTGGCTGGAATGTCCCTGGGCCAAAGTCTGTTGACCTCTTAGGACTCTTCACTGTCTGTTCAGGTTTCCCGTTGCCCCTCAGCCAGGGGCCACTACTTTCCCTGGTTTCCAATCTGCTAGGGAGTGAGAGGATTCCTTTGCAGGCCGCTCCCTCTGAGCCTGATTTCAGAGAATGACTCATCAGTCTCAAATCATTTGATTATCTAAACCAGGACTACATCATATTGGAACCAGGAAAGTGACCCCTTCTGTTCACAGAATGTACTTTCTAAGGGAAATGGGAGGAACCAGTAGAAGGTTTACCTCCCCCTTTTGACACGCTCCCTGACTGCAGAACACCATCTCCCTGAAAGATTGATCCTTAACCTCACTGCCCAGTCCATCAACATTAAGGAAAAGTTTTCCCAAGGCTCCAGGCATGCAGTGGCCTAAGCTCTGGGCTGAAGGGTGTTCCTGGAGTCACAGTGCTTAGCTACAAAAACCTGGGGAAATGTCTTTAATGGCACCTCTCTATCCAGGAGTCTTTGTCTCCCAACTTCTCTAAAGTTTATGTAATGTGAACTCAGCTTTCCCCGTGGAAGTGGCTTTTGGACTCCTGCTCTGGGCCCACTTATGCAAGAAGTCAACTCAGGCTGACCACGGTGTGTGCCCAGCAGACGTGGCCACCGGGTTGGGGTGAGAAAGCCTTCCTAATCCGTCCGAAGAGTGATTGCAGCATGCTCTCAGCAGCCTCTCAGTGTGATCCCACAAGGGTCCCCCAGCCCCCTGCATAATATGTTGTACTTGGAGTCCTTCCCCGTTTCAATTTCAGTATCAGTCAGAGGGAAATAGCAAAACAGCATTCCTTCATGTAGATAACCAGTAGGCAGCTGGCGACTGCTGGTTGCTAACATAAATCCAGAAGTGTATTCTGGCAGCTGGGTTTACTTACGGGAGGACAGACAGTCCCCTGCTTGGAAACAGAGCTGCTAAACATTATTCCAGTAGCCTCCTTGCTGTCTGCAAAATAAAGCCCTTCAGGAAAAATATCGGTAAGGGACCTGTCTTTGAGTCAGCCTAAGCGCAAATCTCACATCTGCCACTTACCAGCAGTTGTGGCCTTATTCATTCGTTTATTCATTTAAGAAGCTTTTGTGGAATATACACCATGTGGCAGGCACACTTCTTAGGTAACTTAGTTGATCTTGCTAAGCCTCTCTGTCCTCATCTGAAATACAGGTATCTAAATACACACCTCCCCGGGCTGTGGCAGGAAAAGGTGAGCTAATGTACATAAGCGTGTAGCACAGGGTTCACACAAAGAAAGTCCTCAATTAACAATGATGCCTGCAGGTGTTATTCTCTTAACCCCAGCCTATGCCAGCTTCCTACCCAGTGAGGAACTCCTCATAATGCCAGCATCTCTCTCCCAGCCCTCAGCCAGTGCCGAATCCACCTATTTATGCCTTTCATCTTTATCTAGCGCTTTGACCTGGAGCCACCCACACTAGGGGGCAGCGTAAGTAATAGCCGAAAGAACAGTCTCTGCCCTGGCTTCAGAGCTCACCTTGGTTGCCAACTGCTCACCATATCAATATGATAAAACTATATATACAATATATGTAATATTGATACATATTGTTTTCTGACCCAAAGTTGAGTAGCATTTTCAGTAATGGGTAGGAAAAAGTGACAGCAAATAGAGAAGCCGAATTATGTTTCAGCAGACTCTAGCTTTGCCCAAAAATCTTCTCCAAACCTTCTTCATTTTAGCTGAGGTTATATATATTACAGTGTAGAAGCAGGAACAGCAGGCAGTGCTAAAAAACAGCTGCTATTGCCGTGACCCCCTTGACATGTAGTGGTATTGAGGTATATCCAGGCAGAGTGGTAGCGATGATGCCTGTTAACTAAAGAGCAGGCCAGCTGTCGCTCCAATCAAAACCAGCCTTCCTACAAACCTCACCAATTTCCATGTTGGGCTTAGCTAACTTTTCCTCAGAACACAAGTCTCCCCAAAGCCCTGGATAAAATTCTGGCCCTAATGAGAAGGCTTCTGAGCTCTACTTCAGTGGTTCTGATGTGAATATAGATCACATTTGTTGTAAAGTTTACTCTGTCCTTTTATTTATTCAACAAATATTTATTGAGCTCCTACTATGCACCAGGCCCTGGATCTAGTACCACAATTCTAATCATCTGTTCAGCTCCTTAGGCACCTGATGCAAGTACCTGGGTCTTATTTCCCCAAGATGGAAGTCTGCCTTTATATTCTAACCAACTCCAGCTTCTCAAAGACTTGCTCACACCCACCCTTTTCACTGTGAACCACAGTCTGTCTCCAATGCAAGTCACATCTGTTAGACTTCTACTGACACCACCAGCTGGACTGCAGGGTCCCGCACTTTCCCCTTGCATCAGGCTCTCTATTGTAAGCCTCTTGTCATCTGCAGGGATATCACTAATTAACATTTAATGGACTTCCCCATATTCAATTGCCTAAACAAAGAGCTTTTGTCTAGTGAGTGCTTAATATATATTCTTTGTTCCATTTAGATGGTCTATTAGTAAAACAACCAATAGGAAAACAGGAGCTTGCCTGACCTGTTCACTAACGTGTCCCTATCACCTAGATTAGGTTAGCACATTGTAGGCACCAAAAATATGCTTAGACTGAAGATTAGCCCCCCTTTTTTTTTAACTTGAAAAGCATGTTGAAATGTAACCCCTTGCCACCCAATGATAGATAATCTTAGCTGGAAACAGCAACTTCTGCCTTATATACCTTGTTTTATTGAAAGCAGTCAAGAAAGATGCCAGGAGGTAGAAAACTCATCTTCTTCTAAATGAAGTACAGCAATGAGAACTGTACCACCTTCCTCAGGGGCAAAACAAGCTTGGAGGTAGGGCTGCCTGCTCAGTTAAGCAGAGAAAGGACCAACTGTGTACACAAATGACAGATAGTAATTTTCCTTGCCCAACAACTACAATGTATATCCTACAGAACTACAAATATATCCTACAGAACATTCGTCTCCATCTCTTTTCTCCCTGTCAACTATCAAAAGCCCATCAATAGATGACTAGATAAAGAAGATGTGGCACATATACACTATGGAATTCTACTCAGTCATAAGAAATGATGACATCGGATCATTTACAGCAAAATGGTGGGATCTTGATAACGTTATATGAAGTGAAATAAGTAAATCAGAAAAAAATAGGAACTGCATTATTCCATATGTAGGTGGGACATAAAAGTGAGACTAAGAGACATTGATAAGAGTGTGGTGGTTACGGGAGGAGGGGCGAGAAGAAGAGGGAAAGGGGGAGGGGGAGGGGCACAAAGAAAACTAGATAGAAGGTGACAGAGGACGACAATCTGACTTTGGGTGATGGGTATGCAACATAATTGAACGACAAGATAACCTGGATATGTTATCTTTGAATATATGTATCCTGATTTATTGATGTCACCCCATTAAAAAAATAAAATTATTAAAAAAAAAAAGAAGCACTTGACAATGAGAAGCTATGCACAAAAAGATATAAATTGAAACTTAAAGGAGAAGAATTCATTCAATGATGTATCCTTTTCATTATTTTGAAGATATTTAAAAAGAAACTAAATATTTCTCTGCTGAATTAATAGTTGGAGAAAGCTTTGAGGTAATAGGGGGAAATGGAGTAGACTAATAAACCTGATTCTTCTCCATCCGTTTATAATTCCCAGTTCACTATTTTCTCATGCTCATCAACTTACATTATCCTGGTAAATGCATGCATCAAGCAGACTTCACTACCTGTCTGCCTCGGTCTGGGTTAGCCACAGGTGCATGGAAAGCACACAATGTCAAGATAATGCTGAATTCCCATGATATTCACATAGAAGATATACATATTTGTTGGTATTAGTGACAAGGGGATTAAAAGTAAAAAGAATAAAGATTATTATGTGATAGGCATGGTACTAAATGCTTTACAGATAATACAGATCTTATTTGCATAATGATTACATAAAGTTGGCATCCTTATTTTAGACATTAAAAATTTGAAAAAGCCCTGGCCATTTGGCTCAGTAGTAGAGCATTAGCCCGATATGTGGATGTCCCAGGTTCAATTCCTGGTTAGGGCACACAGGAGAAGTGCCTATCTGCTTCTCCACCCTTCCTCTTGCTTCTCTCTCTTCTCTCTCTCTCTTTCTCTCTTTTTCTTCTACTCCTCAGCCATGGCTCATTTGGAGCAAGTTGGCCCCAGGTACTGAGCATGGCTCCATAACCTCTGCCTTAGGTGCTAAGAAGAGCTCAGTTGCTGAGCAACAGAACAACACTCCAGATGGGCAGAGCATCATCCCCTAGTGGGTTTGCCAAGTGGATTCCAGTTGGGGTGCATGCAGGAATCTGCCTCTGCCTTCCCACCTCTTAGTGAACAATAAATAAATAAATGAATAAATAAACAAATAAATAAATAGAAAAAAGCTCAGAAAAAGAAAGAAACTTGCCTAAAATCCCAAATATTTCAGTTATACTCCTTTCTCCAAAGAAAAATTTTCTATATTAGTAAAATATTCACTACTGCCACCATATGACTCTAGTTCTTTGTCCATAACTCTATGGTAACAGATATAAATTCCATTTTAATTGTCAATAAATCCATGTCACCAACCAGGCTAGTCCCTTTTGCCTGCTTTATTTTTCTTCATAGAACTGTATAAGTCAGGTTACAACCAGACGAGCAGAAGCAATAGAGAATAATAAGCAGAGAGTGAGTGCAGGGAATTGGCTTAAGCAATCATGAGGACTGCCTACAGAAAGAAGTCCAGTAGCCACAGGAAAGGTCAACAGAAAGGACATGGGTTGTGAGCCTCTGTCCACAGATGAATTTCTTCTCCCAGAGGAGCCTCAGCCCTGCTTTCAAGGCCTTTCCACATGAATCAGGCCCCCCTACTTTCTCTGGGATAATCTCTGTTAAATTCACTATGGACTTTAAACACATGGACAAATAGCAAGATCCAGATTAGTGTTGGATTAGATATTTGGGGACTATAGTCTAACCAAACGGATGCACCAAAAAGACTACCATAACCTGATATATTTTACTTATTTATATTATTGTCTCTCTTTCCTCACTGAAATGTAAGATCCACGGGGACATCACAACTTTTTAAATTTTGTTTACCACTGTGTTATTCAGCAGCTAGAACGCTGTCTGGTGGATGGAAAGTAGGCAAATGTAATGTGTACTGAATGATGTTTTCATAGGAAGAGATCTCTTTTTTATGTTTTTTGATGTTTGCTTTGTGTTTAGTTTATTGGGTTGACATGGTTCACAAAACTATACAGGTTTCAAGTGTACAGCTCCACATAACACCATCTATGCATTGCATCATGCTCCCGAAAGCCTCAAGTAAAGTCTCTTTCTACCTTCATTTCCCCTCTTAGCCCTCCTCCCCCTGCCTCCACTCCCCTTTCCCTTTGGCTATTGCCACTCTGTTGTCTGTATCTACATGCAGTTAGAACTCTGGTCCATGGAAAGTTGACAAATAAAATGTGTACTGAACAAACAAACAAATGACTTTATTACTGGAAGAAGCCTCTTTTCACGTGGTCTCTCCAGCATCCAGCACAGTTCCCAGAACCAAGAAGTTGGTCATAACTGTTTTGAATTAAATTGCCAAGAGAAGACCAGCCTGTGAGGCACACTCTTCCCTTGCCTATAGAATTCCACAACTTGGGTGAATTGTTGTTGTGGAAAGATGGGCATAGATAGCCATGATATTACCAAGGTGAGGAGGAGTGGACATTAGCACCATCACACTCCCGCTGGGACTCTGGGAACTGAGAGAGGAAGAGATGCGATTGCCGTTGGCAGGCATGCTTGGAGGGATTCAATATAGTGATGACTGAAAGGAAACAGGAAGGCTCATAGGATGCATGGCTTCTGGATCCCTCTGCTTCTGAAAGAAAGTCCCTTGCTTCTGGGTGATAGCCTGAAAGAAAAGTCACTTTCTTAGACTATCAATTCAGATGACCAAAGTCAACAGAGGAAATGGCCCTGTGTCCCTGAGGTCAAGTTTCAGTTTCTGTGGCCCCTGGACAGTTGTCCTTGAAGGAAAAGGGCATATGATACCCTGGGGTTTTGTTCCCTTTAGAGGTCCAGGGCTGTGAGGCTCCTTTTCCTAACCACTGTGGAGTATTTTTATTTACAGCTGGGATGATAATTATATGTACATACTTTTATATGGAACACGATTCCTTCTTTTTACTCTTAAAGAAGAGAGAGTTTTCCTACCAAATCTGTTATTACCAAGTGGTATTTTCTTCTTCTCAATACACACTGGACCTTCCAGTCTGCCAACTCAACAGTTGAACTTGAATATATGCATGCCACTCACACACACACATACACCATGGGCAATAATAGAGAAGTAAATAAGAATAGGGATGGAAATGTGGGAATGCCTGAGGAATAGAATGTTTATTTAATGAATGTCTAGTGTGCTCTGGACTATAAGGAAAATACACTGAGAAAGTTAAAAAGTAACTGAAACATTTGTAGACATGAGACTATGAATTTGACACTGAAAGAGGCAACCACATATAAGGCAGGGTCAGTGGACAAAAGAAGCAGTAAACTGAAATATAACACCATAGAGTCAGGCTGAGTTTTTCTCCTTATAAAACTCTGCATGTGAAGGAACCAGAATCAGAGCCAGAACTCTGGGAGATGTGGTTAGCACCTGCTACAGAGGTCACCAAATTCGTACTTGCTGAAGGTGAAATCACAAAACACCCATTAGAACAGATAGAGATCAGCTTGAAAAGGATATGACTTTAAATGAAAAATGAATGATATCTCTGAAGAGATAGAGATTTCTCAGCTCCATGAAAGCCACCATTCCATAATTCTTTTTCAGACTACTTGGTTGATGGGTATTTACAGCAGTCCAATGCTCAGAAGGATCTGCTTGTTCTACCACTCCCAAAGCAAAACATGATTCTACAACGCCATCTTTAAAATCTAGAGAAGCACTTGAGTGAAGCACTGAACCAGTCAGCAAAGAGCCGCAGACATTGCCCACAGGTATTTCAGAAGAAAAGACTCACTAGGCTGAACTTCGAGGCTCAAGGACCAGGAGAAGCTGGTTTCAGACATATTCCAGAGACAAAGTAGCTGTTAAAAATTATTGAATTAATTTAAATATAAATTGAAAATTTTTTTTTAAAAATCTGAAAAATAAGTATTTGTAGTGGATAGCACTAATAAAGATAACTTTTAAAAATCATTGATATTGGACTCTACCATGTTTTCATTGATTGCAGGATCTGAGTGTTTCTAAATCACAAAACTCTGTCTCAAAGCAGATTATGCAGCCAAGTAGGAATTGAATATTTCAGAAGGATATTATTTATTTATCTATTCTCTACCTTGTTGCTAAGATGATTTAAGAAACTTGTAAAGATGCATTGAGTGAAGCAAGATAAAATAAATTTAAAACAACTAAAAAAATGAAGAAAAAGAGAAAATAAGGTTAGACAAATAAGATGAAGCCAGAAAAGAGGTTAAAATTCAAAAATGAATGTGTCAGACACTAGATGACATACAGGATAAGAAAGCTCTCCAGCTTTTCTTCCTCTTACCATTATCCAGTCTCCCCACCTAAATGCTATAGGTGGATGGCACAAAGTCACAATACGTCTCTATGTCTAAGCTACCCAATTGTCTCATTTTTTTTCTGGAAAAAGAGTTAAAATTAAGTGGTAATTAAGTGAGTATGGAAGGAGGAGGGGTCTCAGTATATTTCCACAATGCAGACTGCCTTCACATAAAAAAAGTTAGTAAATGAATTGAATCAATAAGTATGAGTCTTCTATCATAACTGTATTTTAACAAAGATAAGATAAAAAAATACATTCAAATGTAGATAAGAAAACATCAGTGATTTGAAAAATGCTCAACATCACTAATCATTACAATGAGATATCTCCTCACACCTGTCAGAATGGCTATCATCAATAAATCAACAAACAGCAAGTGTTGGCGAGGGTGTGGAGAAAAGGGAACCCTCATGCACTGTTGGTAGGAATGAAGACTGGCACAGCCACTGTGGGAAACAGTATGGGTTTTTTTCAAAAAATTGAAAATGAAACTGCCTTTTGACCCAGTGATCCCACTTCTGCAAATATATCCAAAGAAACCCGAAACAGTAATTCGAAAGAACATATGCACCCCTATGTTCATTGCATCATTATTTTAATATCAAAGATCTGGAAACAGCCTAAGAGCCTGTCAGATGAGTAGATAAAAAAAGCTGTGGTATATTTGCACAATGGAATACTAGTCAGCTGTAAAAAAACAAAATAAAAAAACCTTGCCTTTTACAACAACATGGATAGACCTGGAGATTATTATGATAAATTAAATAAGCCAATCAGAGAAAGACAAATATCATATGATCTCATTTATATGTGGAAACTAATGATCAAATTAAAGTAACAAACAGAATAGAAATCAAGGCAAGGATACATGGAATAGTCTGACAGCTGTTAGAAAGGAAAGCATTGGGGAGCTGGATGAAAGAAGGACAATTAAGAAAAATATGGGCCTGATCAGGCTGTGGCACACTGGATAAAGCATCAGACTGGGATGCAGAGGACCCAGGTTCGAAGCCCCAAGGTCTTTGGCTTGAGCTCGGGCTCATCCGGCTTGAGCGCAGGGTCACTGGCTTGAGCATGGGATCATAGACATGACCACATGGTAGCTGGCTTGAGCCCAAAGGTTGCTGGCTTGAAGCCCAAGGTCACTGGCTTGAGCCCAAGGTCACTGGCATGATCAAGGTGTCACTCGCTTTGCTGTGCCCCAGCCAAGGCACAGATGAGAAAGCAATCAATAAACAACTAAGGAGACTAAAAAGCTGCAATGAAGAATTGATGATTCTCATCTCTCTCTCTCTTCCTGCCTGTATGTCTCTATCTGTCCCTCTCTCTGTCTCTCTCTCTCTCTGTCTCTGTCATTAAAAAAAAAGTCATGGGCTCTAGCTGAAGGCTAAATGGATAGAGCATAGGCTTATGGATGTCCCGGGCTCAATTTCCAGTTAGGGCACACAGAAACGACCATCTGCTCTCTCCCTCTCCCTCTTCCCCTTCACCTTCCACAGCCAGTTCAATTGGTTTAAGCATGGCCCTGGGCTCTGAGGATAGCTCAGGTTGGTCTGAGCACATCAGCCTCAGGCACTAAAAATAGCTCGGTACTCAAGCATTGGCCTCAGACAGGGTTGCCAGGTGGATCCCAGTCAGGGTGCATGTAGGAGTCTGCCTCACTATCTCTCCTCCTCTCACCTAAAAAATAAATAAATAAATACAAAAAAAGTATGTGTATGTAGATGATTGATAGATAGATAGATAGATAGATAGATAGATATAGATAGATATAGATAGGTATATAGGTATGTAGGTATATAGATATATCACAGACAGAGACAACAGTGTGGTGATAGTCAGAGGGGAAGGGGGGTGGGAACAGGTAAAAATGGGCAAAGGGGGGATAAGTGGGGACAGAAAGACTTTGATTGGGGTAGTGGGCCCACGATGCAGTGTACTGATAATGTTTTGTTGAATTGTGCCCTTGAAACTTATTTGGTTTTGTGAAGCAACATTACCCCAATAAATTCTATACTAAAAAAAAAAAGAAAAGTCATTGATTTTATCACTTGTAAGGTTTTCAGGCGTGAAGTGATAACATTTGTTTCTTCCCCTCTTGACTTCAGAACCAAATGGGAGAAAGATATTTAAGCTTCTATCTTTCTGATTCCAACCTCAACAGAAATAAAAAAGATGGAAGCTAAAATATCAGCTCTATTACTGGAGTAGCTGAATTTGAGAACATAGCTGTAAACAGAATCTGCAGTCTAAGCACAGGTCTCCCTGCTGCAAAAGCTGGGTAAGCTCTCAATGCATGAGCAGGGCAGTGGGATCCTGAAAAGAGGTAACTCCAAATGGAGAGGATCAAGCTGAGCCACACACATTCAGAGCCTCTTTTGTAACTTGCCAATCAGATGAGTTTCTCCTCTCATTAGTGGTGGGGTAGGGGTCGGGGGTTGATTAATGAATGATGCAAGAGAGGAACTTGCTATGGAGTGGAACGTAATCATTGTCCCTGATGGACTGCAAAGCAGCAGTATCAGATAAATACATAAGGATGCATAGCAAAGAATGGAAAACAAAATTGCACAAGGGTTGATTAATTTATAAACTCTATATCCAAAGCTACAGATAACACGTATGTGTGTGTAAGCTTGTACTGGTACACTGGGAAAAAGTACTTCTGGTTTCTTCTAGCCCCAAGAGTGCCACAAGTAGCATTTCAACATAAGGCATCAGTCAAGATCTCTTTTCCCAGTACTATCTGTCACACTAGGCATTGGTGTGATAGGTCATTCTTCCTGTGAAGCCTTTCAAGTCTTTTCCTTGTTCTCGGGTTTAAATTCCAACTTAAAATAATCTACAAAGCCTCATCTTGTTGTCTATAATTAGTAATTTCTTATGGCTCCTTTTCGCACCCTCAACTTCACTCTGTTTTTCTGAAGCATTGGCACAGTCATGGGGGCATTCTCTCTCCTCTACCTGAAATACTAATTCTCCTGCCTCTGCTGGTGAACCTCAACCCATTCTTCAAGTCTCCATTTCCTCCAGGTAGCATCTGCTTGATTAGGAATGCCTCCCCGTGGTATTCCTATACTGCCTGTACCACCTCTTTGTTACACTAATAGTCAGTTTACTTATCAACATCTCTTACTAGAACTTATACTTTATAAAGTCAGGGACCATATCCATTATTTTGGTTGTTTATTTCCAAGATATAGCATAGCTTGTTATGTCATAGGTGCTGAATAAATATTTACTGACTACATAGTGAATAAGACTATGTCCCCCAAACATAGGACCCCAACACCCACTACAGCCTCCTTTCCCCTCTGCTAAGGGACTCAGATTCAAAGAAATGAGAAATATAACTCTCAAGGTTCTGCTTTTTAATTAAGTGAATTCTGCTTCTTAAGAGAATTTGGAAATCAGCAGTTTTCCTTCTTTTCTGCCTAGTTAAGGGAGCTACAACTCTCTTCTCCCAAAAGTACACCTTCCCAAGTGGCTTATTAACTCCAGTAGAACCCAGGAGCCGACAAGATTGCCTTTGTTCAATTGCACAGACATTGCTATATTTCAGCCTTCATTAGCTGTGCTCTCAACAGGCTAATTATCGTCCTACCCTCGTTCCCCTTCCAAGGATGACTTCGATTGAAAGATGAATGCAGTTTTTTGTCAAAGATCACACTCATAAAATATTTAAAATTCAAAACTTGCTGCTCACTACCCTCTGAGTCAACTCTGTGACCTACTGCTTTCTACTCCTACAACTCCCAGGGTAGTTCCTTAGGAAAAGTGACCTTGTTGGTGTTCCCCCAGATATGACCTACAACCTCAAAGAAGGATCTTGCTTCTATAGCAGAGTTCTTTTTTTTTTTTTTTTTAAATAAATTTTTATTAATGGTAATGGGATGACATTAATAAATCAGGGTACATATATTCAAAGAAAACATGTCTAGGTTACCTTGTCATTAAATTATGTTGCATACCCCTCGCCCAAAGTCAGATTGTCCTTCGCCACCCTCTATCTAGTTCTCTGTGCCCCTCCCCCTCCCCCTAACTCTCCCCCTGTCCTCCCTCCCCCCACCCCTGGTAACCACCACACACTTGTCCATGTCTCTTAGTCTCATTTTTATGTTCCACCAATGTATGGAATCATGTAGTTCTTGTTTTTTTCTGATTTACTTATTTCACTCCTTATAATGTTATCAAGATCCCACCATTTTGCTGTAAATGATCTGATGTCATCATTTCTTATGGCTGAGTAGTATTCCATAGTGTATATGTGCCACATCTTCTTTATCCAGTCTTCTATTGAAGGGCTTTTTGGTTGTTTCCATGTCTTGGCCACTGTGAACAGTGCTGCAATGAACATGGGGCTACATGTGTCTTCACGTATCAATGTTTCTGAGGTTTTGGGGTATATACCCAGTAGAGGGATTGCTGGGTCATAAGGTAGTTCTATTTGCAGTTTTTTGAGGAACCACCATACTTTCCTCCATAATGGTTGTACTACTTTACAGTCCCACCAACAGTGAATGAGGGTTCCTTTTTCTCCACAGCCTCTCCAACATTTGCTATTACCCGTCTTGTTGATAATAGCTAATCTAACAGGGGTGAGGTGGTATCTCATTGTAGTTTTGATTTGCATTTCCCTAATAACTAATGAAGCTGAGCATCTTTTCATATATCTGTTGGCCATTTGTATCTCTTCCTGGGAGAAGTGTCTATTCATGTCTTCATCCCATTTTTTTATTGGATTGTTTGTTTGTTTGTTGTTGAGTTTTATGAGTTCTTTGTAAATTTTGGAAATTAGGCCCTTATCTGAGCTGTTGTTTGAAAATATTATTTCCCATTTAGTTGGCTGTCTGTTTATTTTGATATCAGTTTCTCTTGCTGAGCAAAAACTTTTTATTCTGATGTAGTCCCATTCATTTATCTTTGCCTTCACTTCTCTTGCCATTGGAGTCAAGTTCATAAAATGTTCTTTAAAACCCAGGTCCATGAGTTTAGTACCTATGTCTTCTTCTATGTACTTTATTGTTTCAGGTCTTATATTTAGGTCTTTGATCAATTTTGAATTAATTTTAGTACACGGGGACAGGCTGTAGTCGAGTTTCATTCTTTTGCATGTGGCTTTCCAGTTTTCCCAACACCATTTGTTGAAGAGGCTTTCTTTTCTCCATTGTGTGTTGTTGGCCCCTTTATCAAAGATTATTTGACCATATATATGTGGTTTTATTTCTGGGCTTTCTATTCTGTTCCATTGGTCTGAGTGTCTATTTTTCTGCCAATACCATGCTGTTTTGATTATCCTGGCCCTATAATATAGTTTAAAGTCAGGTATTGTAATGCCCCCAGCTTCATTCTTTTTCCTTAGGATTGTTTTGGCTATTCGGGTTTTTTTATAGTTCCATATAAATCTGATGATTTTTTGTTCCATTTCTTTAAAAAATCTCATAGGGATTTTGATGGGAATTGCATTAAATTTGTATATTGCTTTGGGTAATATGGCCATTTTGATTATATTTATTCTTCCTATCCAAGAACACGGAATATTTTTCCATCTCATTGTATCTTTTTCGATTTCCCTTAACAATGCTTTGTAATTTTCATTATATAGGTCCTTTACATTCTTTGTTATGTTTATTCCTAGGTATTTTATTTTTTTTGTTGCAATCGTGAAGGGGATTATTTTTTTGAGTTCGTTTTCTAATATTTCATTGTTGGCATAGAGAAAGGCTATGGACTTCTGTATGTTAATTTTGTATCCTGCGACCTTACTGTATTGGTTTATTGTTTCTAATAATCTTTTTGTGGAGTCCTTCGGGTTTTCGATGTATAGGATCATATCATCAGCAAAAAGTGATACCTTTACTTCTTCTTTTCCGATATGGATGCCTTTTATTTCTTTGTCTTGTCTGATTGCTCTGGCCAGAACTTCTAGCACCACGTTAAATAAGAGTGGAGAGAGTGGACAACCCTGTCTTGTTCCTGATTTAAGGTAGAAAGTCCTCAGTTTTATGCCGTTTAAAATGATGTTGGCTGATGGTTTATCATATATGGCCTTTATCATGTTGAGATATTTTCCTTCTATACCCATTTTGTTGAGAGTCTTAAACATAAAATTGTGTTGTATTTTATCAAAAGCCTTTTCTGCATCTATTGATAAGATCACGTGGTTTTTGTTCTTTGTTTTGTTGATATGGTGTATTACGTTAACCGTTTTGCGTATGTTGAACCATCCTTGAGATTCTGGGATGAATCCCACTTGATCATGATGTATTATTTTTTTAATATGTTGTTGTATTCGGTTTGCCAGTATTTTGTTTAGAATTTTAGCATCTGTATTCATTAGAGATATTGGTCTGTAGTTTTCTTTCTTTGTGCCATCCTTGCCAGGTTTTGGTATGAGGGTTATGTTGGCCTCATAAAATGTGTTTGGAAGTATTGCTTCTTCTTCAATTTTTTGGAAGACTTTGAGTAGAATAGGAACCAAGTCTTCTTTGAATGTTTGATAGAATTCACTAGTATAACCGTCTGGGCCTGGACTTTTATTTTTGGGGAGGTTTTTAATAGTTTTTTCTATTTCCTCCCTGCTGATTGGTCTGTTTAGGCTTTCTGCTTCTTCATGACTCAGTCTAGGAAGGTTGTATTGTTCTAGGAATTTATCCATTTCTTCTAGATTGTTGTATTTGGTGGCATATAATTTTTCATAGTATTCTACAATAATTCTTTGTATATCTATGATGTCTGTGGTGATCTCTCCTCTTTCATTTTGGATTTTATTTATTTGAGTCCTGTGCCTTTTTTCCTTGGTGAGTCTTGCCAAGGGTTTGTCAATTTTGTTGACCTTTTCAAAGAACCAGCTCCTTGTTTTATTGATTTTTTCTATAGTTTTTCTGTTCTCTATTTCATTTATTTCTGCTCTGATTTTTATTATCTCCTTTCTTCGGCTGGTTTTGGGTTGTCATTGTTCTTCTTTTTCTAGTTCCTTAAGGTGTGAAGTTAAGTGGTTTACTTCGGCTCTCTCTTGTTTGTTCATATAGGCCTGAAGTGATATGAACTTTCCTCTTATTACTGCTTTTGCTGCATCCCAGAGATTCTGATATGTCGTATTTTCATTTTCATTTGTCTGTATGTATCTTTTGATCTCTGCGCTTATTTCTTCTTTGACCCATTCATTTTTTAGAAGTATGTTGTTTAGTTTCCACATTTTTGTGGGTTTTTCCCCCTCTTTTTTGCAGTTGAATTCTAGTTTCAAGGCTTTATGATCAGAAAATATGCTTGGTACAATTTCAATTTTTCTAAATTTGCTGATATTGTCTTTGTGGCCCAACATATGGTCAATTCTTGAGAATGTTCCATGTACATTAGAGAAAAATGTATACTCTGTCGCTTTGGGATGAAGTGTCCTGTAGATGTCTATCATATCCAGGTGTTCTAGTATTTCGTTTAAGGCCACTATATCTTTATTGATTCTCTGTTTGGATGACCGATCTAGAGCCGTCAGCGGAGTATTGAGGTCTCCAAGTATGATTGTATTTTTGTTAGTTTTTGTTTTAAGGTCAATAAGTAGCTGTCTTATATATTTTGGTGCTCCTTGGTTTGGTGCATATATATTAAGGATTGTTATGTCTTCTTGATTCAGTGTCCCCTTAATCATTATGAAGTGACCATTTTTGTCTCTGAGTACTTTTTCTGTCTTGTAGTCAGCATTATCAGATATGAGTATTGCTACACCTGCTTTTTTTTGGGTGTTGTTTGCTTGGAGTATTGTTTTCCAGCCTTTCACTTTGAATTTGTTTTTATCCTTGTTGCTTAGATGTGTTTCTTGTAGGCAGCATATAGTTGGATTTTCTTTTTTAATCCATTCTGCTACTCTGTGTCTTTTTATTGGTAAGTTTAATCCATTTACATTTAGTGTAATTATTGACACTTGTGGGTTCCCTACTGCCATTTTATAAATTGCTTTCTGTTAGTTTTGTATCTAGTTTGATTCTTCTCTTTTGTTTTTCTATCATTTGTTTCTGTTTGTTTGTGTTCCATACTTCTTTCCTCTGTTGCTACCTTTTTTAAGTCATGTGTTTTTGTGGTGGTTTTTTCTAGGGTGGTTACCATTAAGTAATGAAAAGGGTACCTACCATATTCATTGTAGTACCCTATCTTATAAGTATTTCTGCACTTCATCGTCCTTTGCTACTGTTAATCTCCATTCTCTCCCCCCTTTTTTTTCCTTTGTTGTCACAGTTTAAGTTTGGTTTTATTGTGTTCTTGGTGGAGCTGTTACTTGTGGTGTTGTTTTCTTTTGTTCTTTGAATCTGGTTGGAAAACCCCCTTTAGTATTTCCTGGAGTGGGGGCTTTCTGTTGATAAATTCTCTCATCTTTTCTGTATTTGTGAATGTTTTTATATCTCCTTCATACTTGAAGGATAGCTTTGATGGGTATAGTATTCTTGGCTGAAAGTTCCTCTCTTTCAGGGCTTTAAATATTGGGGTCCACTCTCTTCTAGCTTATAGAGTTTCTGCTGAGAAATCTGATGATAATCTAATAGGCCTTCCTTTATATGTTGTACTCTTCTTTTCCCTGGCTGCCTTGAGAATTTTTTCTTTGTCATTGGTTTGTGTCATCTTTATTATGATGTGCCTTGGAGTGGGTTTGTTGGGGTTAAGAAAACTCGGTGTTCTGTTTGCTTCTTGAATTTGAGGCTTTAGTTCTTTCCACAGGCTTGGGAAGTTCTCGTCTATTATTTGTTTGAGTATATTCTCCATTCCATTTTCTTTCTCTTCTCCCTCTGATATACCTATTATTCTTATGTTATTCTTTCTGATGGAGTCAGATAATTCCTGTAGGGCTTTCTCATTTTTTTTTATTTTTTTTTTTTTTGAGTCTCTTTCTTCTTCTCTCTGTTGTGCCTCAAGTTGTTTGTCTTCTATTTCACTAATCCTATCTTCAATCTGGGTTTTTCTGCTAGCTAAGCTTGTTACCTCGTTTTTCAGCTCGTGAATTGAGTTTTTCATTTCTGTTTGATTTGTTTTTATAGTTTCAATTTCCTTGGTAATATATTCTTTGTGTTCATTGAGTTGTTTTCTGATCTCCCTATATTGCCTTTCTGTGTTTTCTTGTATATCTCTGAGTATTTTTAAGATTTCTATTTTAAATTCTCTGTCATTTAGCTCCAAGGCTTCCAATATGTTAAGTCTTTTCTCCATAGATTTTTCCACATCTATTTGTGTTACCTCTCTTTCTTTTGTATCCATAATATTCGATTTCCTCTTTCTTATTGGCATCTGAGGGTGGTCTTGTTGATAGCACTAATTAGAATTAATAAAGAGTAAAAAGTAAAAAAACAAAAACAAAAAACAAACAAACAACAAAAAAAAACCAAAGGGTAAAACACCCCACAAAAAAAAGCAGTAATAATTTATTATTTCCCCCTTTTTTTTTTCTTTCTTCTCCTTCCCTCCTCTCCCCTCCTCAGGGAAATATCGTGCCTATAATGGAGGGCCTGGTTTGTGGTGAAGAGTTCAAGGGGCAAAAAAAAAGGGGGAGTAGGGACCTACTAAATGCAAAAAAAAAAAAGGAAGAAAATCTTAGACAAGCATAAGTTGATCTGCCTGCAGGTGATGGTCAACTAAGAGATATAATGAGAGGGATAAGAGGGAACCAGAAAAAAGGACAAAAAAAGGAATAATAAAGAAGAAAAAAATAAAAATAATAAGTAAAAATCTGTTGTATTAAGTGGAGCGAAGACCAAATACAATGGATACCTTGGGTTGGGAGGACCCAAAATGCCACAAAAATAAACTAACAAGAAAAAAACAAAAACAAAAGCGAAAAAGAAAAATAAAGCCAAAAAAAACCTTGAGTCCCAAATTAACTAATTTGTTTGTGATTGAGGATTAAATGGGAGGAAAGTAAAACGAGAAAAGAAAAAACGAATAGAAAGGAAAGAATAAGAAAAAGAGAAAAACGAAGGAAGAAATAAAAAAGGAAGAGAAAAAAACAAAATAAAGCAAAAAACAAAAAAAAAAAAAAAAAACAAAACAAACAAACAAAAAAAAAAAAAGAGGAGAGAGTGAGAGTTAAGTGTCCTGGAGTATAACCCCAAAGGAGGGTGAGGCTGAAGAAGAGAAATAAAATGTAACACTTATGGGTAGTGTAGTTCAAGAAAAGGGAAGCATAAGATGGGCAGAGAATAGAAGGACCGAGGTGGAGGAAATAAAGGCAATAAGATAGAAGAAACAAACAACAACAACCACAACAACAAAAAAAAATTAGTGGAACAAGTTGTAAAGTCTGTGGATTTTTCTTGATTTTGAGATGTTAACTTCTTCCTTTTTCTTTTCTCTCCCTCTTCCTGGTCGGTGACTCTGTACCCCAGGCTCTGCCCCTGTGTCACATTTAGGTAGGGAATTGCAGTTGATGGGATTCTATGGCAATGTCATATAATTGGCTTTAGTCTTGCTGGTAGTCAAGGCTTGTTGGTGTTTGCAGGGTCCAACGATGAGAGAGTTTGCTTTCGTGGATTCTCTCTCCTAGTCCCCCCTTCCTGAATTAGCAGCCTGGTGATCCAGCTATAAGGCTGCCACTGCTTCTGCCTGGGGAGTAAGAGGCTCAAAGAGCTGGGAAATCCCCACTCTATCCCCACTCAGTGCAAGGCTTTGGGAAGGGCTCTGGCAGTCAGGGCCTCCAGTGTAATCAGGCGGGGGTGGGAGTCAATTGTTGTCAAGGTGACTGTTCAGCGCCTAGCATTCAGTTGGACCTCTCAACCCAGGCTTTCCACACTTTGTAGCCTGTTTTGGCTGGTAAGAAGAGGCACTAGTCTCTGCTTGCGACTAGTGTGGTATAGATCTTATTATCTGCCAAGTCCTTCTTGTTAGCGTTTATCCCTGAATATGGAGGCTCTATCAATCAGAAGTTGCCCCCGCCCCTTTAGCGAGAGGCACTAAAAAATATCACGCCTCTTGTCTTGGGTCGGTGAACTGAGAGAGATCTTATCAATTAGAACCGAGGGTGCGCAGATTTCACAGGTTAAGTTAATTTTAGTAATTGGGTCGCAGCTGTGCTCCCGAAGGTATTTCAGGCTGCATGCGCGCGCCCCTCCCCCAACGCTTGATTGTTAGCTTGAATGGCTGGGTGAGGTGCCCCGCCCATGGAGAGAATCTCCCAGGTAGGGAATACCGCCCTGGGGCCTCTCCCGCTCCCCGTGCGCGGGCCGCTGGGAACGTTAGCGGTGCTCGGTCTGCAATGCTCGGTCTGCAACCAGACCAGGCGCGCGCCAGCGGCTGCTCGCCGCTCCGGAGTGTGGGCGGTGCTTGCTCTGCAACCGACCCGGGCGCTGCTCGCGGCGGCTCGCGGCGGTGGCTGGCGGCGGCGGCTGGCGGCGGCGGCTCGAGGCTGCTGCTCGCCGCTCCCAAGTGCGGGATGACTTACCACAGGCGCACTTCCTCGCGGCTTGAATGAACGTCCCTGCGGTAGCTTCCTCCACACCCTCGTCTCTCAGATTCAAGTGATAACAGTCCTTTTGCTTTCAGTTTGTGCGGAACTCCGTAATTCTCCGAAGATAAATTTTCCTGTTTCTAGTTGATAAATTTGTTGTGATTTTGGGGAGATCTGTCGGACGCGCTGCTCACGGCGCCATTTCCGTTATAGCAGAGTTCTTAATCTTGATTCAGAGGTTGGTTTTTCTGTTGTTTGAATGCATTTGCAAAATTTGTGCAAAGATACATTTATTTGTCTGGGGAGGAGTCTGTAGCTTCTACTAGAGAATCCCAAAGCCTCACTCTACTATCAAGTTAACTGGGTGGGCCTTTTATAGCATCTTTCAATCAACCCCACCCAATGCTTTTCTCTTTCATAAACTTTAAGTGAAGCCATAGGCTTAAAAAGCCTTTTATTATACACTGAGTTCTTTGTCTCAGCTCAGTGTGCTTCCACCATCGGGCCCCTCCCAGGGGAGGAAGCCATGAGGGGAGATGCTGAGGTACTGGAAGACCTTATTGCACCATCTTATTGAAGAGCCAAATAATAGAAGACTAGTGACCTGAGTTCTACTGCGGATTCGGCCTCTAAATATGTGTGTGACTATTTGCAAGTTTCTTATCCTCTATATTCTTCTTTGTTTATTAGAAAAACAAAAAGAAAAGAAAAACAGTGTGTTCTAGATAAACCCTGAAGTCTGTCTGAGCTTTAAAACATCTATAATCATATGAAATCAGACCATATCAGCGGAAATGATACTATGGATAATTAGTTGTCAGGTACAAATTGTTTTAACATGTTCTGCTTTTTTACATGGTCTAAAAGTGCATGAGCATGTTTTCTTTCTAACAAGGTAAGCTTAGACTATTTCTTATGTGTTCTTCTTTTTCTGTGTCTTCTTTTTGCCACATTATTTTTCCTCATGTTTTAGATATCAGCAATGATGGTAAGATCTCAGAAGAATAAGAGAACAAAAGAGTCAACTTTCCAAGCTTTTATGTTGTAGAGTAGACTTTGAAATTCTCAACATAGAACACTGATTGAATAGATTTACAAAGAAGCCATGATAACAGAAGAGCTTTATTTCTTGCTCTGGACATTTTTTTTTTTTTGATAGAGGCAGAGAATTAGAAAGAGGGACAGACAGAGACAGACAGGAAGGGAAATAAATGAAAAAAATCAACTCATAATTGCAGTACCTTAGCTGTTCATTGACTGCTTTCTCATATGTGCCTTGACCGGGGCAGGGGGGGTGGGCAGCAGAGCAACTGACCCTTTGCTCAAGCCAGCAACCTTGGGCTTCAAGCCAGTGACCTTTGGGCTAAAGCCAGCGACCATGGGGTCATGTGTATGATCCCACACTCAAGCCAGTGACTTTGTGCTCAAACTGGTGAGTCCATGCTCAAGCCAGCAACCTCAGGGTCTCGAACTCAGTTGAATGCTCTCTCCACTGTGCCACCGCCTGGTCAGGCTCTTGACTTGATACAGATTCGTCAGAGTGGGGAAAGAAAAAAGAGATGAAGAGACAGTGCTTAGACATAAGCATGTTACTGGGGAGAGGATTTTCACACCACGACCCTCCTCAAGGCAACACTGATTTGAAAGGCCTGATGCAGAAAGAATCTGTTAATTTTCTGGGTGGGTTTTAGGAGAGTGAGCATGGTCCTAAAGCTCCCCTGTACCCCATCAGCAGAATATAGTTTCAGAAGGGGGCAAGGCGAATCTCGGTAAAGCAGCTCTGGGATAACCCCCAGCCTCCCACTGCTCAAGAGCTGCATGGGAGCACCTTCTATAGAACATTGGATTAACATCTGTAATCTTGTCATGCTGGCAGGGAAGTGGGATTCTACCTCCTAAGTGACTGCTCTTCAGCAACCAAGAACATCTTATTCTGATATCAACATAAGGTATGTTGAGAAAGACGGCATTACCAAAACCACCTCTGAGCTTCTGATATTTGACAATTAGAGATCTATCTTCTTATGCAAGAAGGTATAGCCAATTAATAATACAAGTCACAATGGTTATTTTTTGATATACTGATTTCTGTACATGAATATAACCAGTGGATAATTCCTTTAAAAAGTGCAAAATGCTCCATTGCTTTTTCACATGTCAAGACATTAATAAAATGCAAACACCATAGCAGTGCCCTGATAGTTAATGACACAGCTCCTTTGCCTTGGAAACTCATCTGAGCTCAACAGAAAGGTACCGAGCTATGATGCTAACCACATCTCTGAGCTCTGCGGGCTGGCAGGGCAAGTTCTGAGTTTGGATTTATCCACACAGCCAGACAATACACCACTTTGTACAGCTCTGACTGTGGCCACAGACCACAGGCATCTCCCACAGCGCCTTTACTCCAGGGCATCACAAGGAAAACAAGTTGGTGCATTGAAACTACACTGACACTCATTATTTGAACACCAGGAAAAACGTATTAATCCAGTAATGCCAAGTTTTGAAAAGACTCAAAGTACAAAACCTGGGATTTTACATTTGAAAAAAGGACAGGTTCATTTGCAGGCCCACATTATACCTTCTGAAGAGAAGTTTAAAAATGACAATTACAGAATCTGACAGATCGTAGTCCACAGATCTTGAGGTAGGCCTCCTGGACCACCTCAAACATTTCCTTGCAAAGAGAAAAAACAGAGTGGAAACTGTCTCTCTGCTACCACAAGGCACCATCCATATCTCAGCAGCTTCTTTGACTAGGGAATGAAGAATACATTTTTTCCTTGTAGTTCTGATTCTTTTTCTAGGTGAGAGGAAGGGAGACAGTAAGGCACACTCCCACAAGCACCCCAACTAGGATCCAGCCAGCAACCCTGTCTAGGACCAATGCTTGAGTACCGAGCTATATTCAGTGCCTGAGACTGATGTACTCCAACAGAGCTATCCTCTGTGCCCGGGGCCACACTCGAATCAATTGAGCCACTGGCTGCAGGAGGGGAAGAGAAAGAGAAGAGGTAGGGAGAGGGAGGGAGAAGCAGATGGTTGCTTCTTCTGTGTGCCCTGACCAGCAATCAAACCTGGCATGTCCACATGTCAGGCCGATACTCTATCCACCGAACCACAGGCTAGGGTCTATAGTTTCAATTCTTTAGGTGAACCAACTAAAGCATACAACCTTTGGCTATGATAGCTTTTCTTGCCCGTTCCCCATAGTTTTCTTTTTTTAGAAATCTCTTTTCTCATTAAATCTCATGTAGTAACTTTGTCCATGTGAAATTTTGAAAAGCAACTTAATCTCCTTCCAATATTCACCTCTACCCCCTTCCCCCCACACCAAAAAGTGTGGCCAACACAATATATTCCATATGTCAGGAGAGTTCATGTGAAGAGAAAATGTTAATGGGAATTAAATAATGTTTGTGAACGTAGTTACAAAAATATGAATTGATTACTATCATGTCTCCAAAAACAGGGCATCATCTTCCCTGCCTAGCTGGTCACTTACAGTGTGAGGAATAAGGGAAGGCAATCATGAGATGCAGAGGAGGACATCTGACCCAGAGGCAGAACCAGGCAGAAGTGAGGCCTCCTCCAGGGCGGGGCTCTGAGCTGGCAGAGGTGTGGAGACAATTCGGGCCAACATTTGTGCTGACAATGACCAGCATCTCAGCACCAGCTTCACCAGAGCCCACAGACACAGCAGAGACTTAGCTGGGGCATCAGCCTGGGGTCAGTCCTGCCTGTCCCTCATTGGCCCTGCCTACCTCTACAGTTGTATCTCCCCCCTTCCTGTGCTCCACTCAGCCAGCCAACGGCTCTGGCAGGTGAGAGAACAAACCAAGCTCAGTTCTGCCATGTGATCTATACCTTGTTGTTTCTTCTGCTGGAGGCACTGTTTTCCTAGATCTCTCCATAGTCACTTCCTCATTTTTATTTTTTTTCCTCAAATGCTACCTCCTGATCTTGATCCCAAATGATCCCACCTTCCCGGTTCACCCTATGAAAAATGCCACTGCATGCTAACAACTCATTCTCTCCTTGCTCAGCCTTATATTTCTTTTTTTTTTTTTTTTTTTTTAGAGAGAGGAGAGGGAGAGACAGAGAGAGAGAGAGAAGGTGGGGAGGAGCTGGAAAGCATCAACTCCCGTATGTGCCTTGACCAGGCAAGCCCAGGATTTCGAACCGGCAACCTCAGCATTTCCAGGTCGACGCTTTATCCACTGCGCCACCACAGGTCAGGCCTTATATTTCTTTCAAGCCCTAAAAACTAGCTGACAAATGTTAGATATAAGCCATTAAAACTGGGTGCCCAGCTGCCTTGCCTCCCCTCGGCAGTCCTCCAGCAGGCTTCATATACTCGCAGTGATTTCTGGCCCTGGGAAGGAGCCCGAGCTGGGACCCAAACTCCCCCCAAGCACCTCCTTGCAGTCTGAGCTCTCCTGCCCCTTTCTGCATGTTTGCTTGGCATTAGCTGGTGCTGGTACAACTCAGTGCTTCTGGTCAAATCAGTAAATGACACCAGCAGCCTCTTCCAGAGTGTCAGTGATTCCTTTAAATGGACATGACCTTACCCTTACCCCAGTGGCACCACATAAGTCAACACCCCCAAGTTTGGAAGCATGTATTCTACTTGGTGTTTCCAATTGTTTATGGCTTCCTGGCCAAATTCTCAAGCCCTGTGAACTTGTTTTTATCCAAGTCAATTAAATCCAATGCAGCAGGAAACAGGTCATGACATAGAAGAGACTTCCAAATATGTGTTGCCCTCCACCAGGGCTGGGCTAATTCTTTTGAAATCAGGTCACTTAATGATTCTTGCTGTTATTTAAATACAAAATCAGTAAAGAAGGGAAATCACGGGTCCTGTGGGGGAAGACAGGAGGAAGTAAAACATTCTCACTTCCCTCTGCTGCTGGGTTATATAGATATCTTCTGAGAGATGGACTGCTGATCTGGCACAATTAATAAGGTAAAAAAAGAATCTCATAAACAAGTCAATTTTAATTAATTAACTGACTAATGGCAAGAAAAAGCAGATAATCTATATGAAAATGTAACCTCCCAAAGGACCATACTCCAATTTGCTTTATTACTTTCTAAACTTACCAAATCATTACAATGCCATTCTTAAATAAGACAGTATCATGGAACTTAAATTTTCTCTTTGAGTGGTCTCATTGTGACCTGACTGACTGAGGCCCTGGAGAAGGCTCTCTCCCAAATAAAGTCTTTGAGGTCAGGATCATCCCTGCAGGCCATCCTATGAGGGCATCACTGTCTGGCAATCACAGGCTGAGTGTCTGAGACAATTCCTTTGTCATCTGTCCTATATATTCATACCCCTCTTGGGGGAGGAGACCACAGAGTGTGAATTGCTCAGATACAGCACCACAATAGAAAGACCAGTTCAACAGATGTGCCCTACTCACAGAGGTATCTTCTTTAAGAGAGATGAGGTATTAAAAACAAGAGACTAGTGACCCCTGTCAACATTCTGAACATTCACAATATCTTTTTAGTGTCCCAGATAGAATAGGGGGTATTTGCATAATTCTGTGCAGGAGAAAATCTCCATAAAGGAGAGGAACAATGGTGACCTAAGAATGAGCAGAATTAAATTTCACTTGGTTCTTGTGTTTACCAGGACCCTAATTTTCTGAGCAGGTAGCTGCATGCTAATGGTCATACATTCTCGGCTGTGATTCCCAGACTGCAGGTGTGATTTGGCCTGTTGAGAATAAAGTTGCCACCAGTGTACACATGAGCCCTTCTTAATATGTGTGACAATATCGGTTGGCTTGGAAATCTAGACTTTGTAGGTCTTCCACAAGCTGATTATGCCTTTTCTCTGCCCTTTATTTTTTACACTCTCACTCCAGTTATAGAAATCCACCTTAGAAATGTCTAGGTTATCCAGGTCATTATCTTTTGCATCAAAATTCAACTGACATGAGCTTTCCTTACAAGTTGTATTATGTTTAATGTGAGTGTACTCTGGGGAATGTGCATTTGAATTGGGACTGAAATGGGGGCAGAGATTGGCAGGGTCATCAGCATGCCTTGTGTATGAGTAAACCAGGATGTACCTATTATGGAATTCTCTCTCATCATTAATCATAGCATGTTCACTATTCAAATTCTGTTTTTCCCCTGATGTGTGGTAAATCAGATATTTTCCATCCTAATATGAGCAATTAAGTTTTGAATTGTTTATATAGCCTTGTTTTACCTCATTTTATCGGAAAAGGTGAGTGACACAGAATCTAGTTCATGGATCAACACAATTGTGTTCATCAAGGCATGCACTCCATGGCAAACCTCAGAAACTGGAAATGGAAAACTTGCTTTCACTGTTTCCTACTTGAATTATTTGAAGTGTATAAAATATCAAGCAGTATGAATCAATGTAAGCTTAAATTCAATTAAGTGTTAATGACACTAAATCTCTTAGGTAGACAGAAATCTTGTAAGAGATTCAAAATAAACTCAGTTACAGTATGTCCCCAATCTATACATTACATACAACCCAGCAATCCACTACCTTTTCCAAACACCTGATCCATCTCCATTTCTTTTTCCTATTGGTCATAATATTTTCATGCTAGTAGAAATTGAAAAAACCTTGAGGTTTTTCCACCTCAATAATTTTAATACCTTTTGTAGTTCTACTTTTTCTGCCATGAAGTATAAGTATTTTTGTGTCGCCAGCGAGTCTTTGGTATCTCTGTATTCAAAGTGGAGAAGTGGTGGAGATCCATATGGCCAGACCACTAAACCTTTAGAAGGCAGCTCGGAAAAAAAAATTGGCAGTGTCTTATTTTTAAATGCAATTTTTAGTTTGTTTATTGATTCTTTATTATGTTCACAGCACTTTAGAGTGACCCATCCACCAGCTACAGCAGTTTTCCAGTGTAAAACTGAGCCATCCACTGCCAGGTGGGAAGGCTTATGATTTTTTTTTTCCTCCTAAGAAAGAATTTGAGATTAGATGCTATTAGAAGAATGCAATTATTGTTCTTCCAAAATGTGTGGGTCATTTTGTATATTTCTCCAGAAGTGTGTGTACCAGTGCATGGCTTCAAACCACAGTGCTTCCAGCCAGCCTAAAGGAACAAGTTAGAAAGTTACTTAAGGACATCAGAGACATATGCTCATCTTAGCATCCATTCTCTGCTTGACCTGTGGTCCATTGTGAAATTTAACATTCTTTTTAAGGTTAGGGACTAAGATGAAAAGGCTAAGTAGGATTGGATAAATGTTTAAAGAAAGGGAATAAGTCCTGGCCAGGTGGCTCAGTGGGTAAAATATCATCCTAGTGTACCAGAGGTCACAGGTCAGGGCACACACAAGAAACAATCAACAAATACTCAATTAAATGAACAACTAAGTGAAACGAGTTGATGCTTCTCTCTTTCCCTTCTGCCCTAGCCTCCCCTTTCTCTCTCTCTCTTTCTCTCTCAAATCAATGACAATTTTTTTTAAGTAAAATAAATAAATACATGGGAATGATTTTGTTTGATGAAGGGAACTATCTTCAAGGCTACCAACGGGGTTATGAAAAGAATGATAACCAAAAGTTGTACATTTTCATTGAGCACCAAGACAAAGAAATAGGTTAACTTTTAGCTGAACAACAGGATAGAAATAAGCAAGAACCTTCTTACTTTAAATTGTTAGGATTTTAATTGTGTTAAAGATTTTTTTTTCTTCATTTCTAAAAAGAAGAAAAATAGATATCTGTATTCTTTTCTCTTCAGTCATATCTCAGCTTAAGAAAATGAACTGAAGGACTTTCTGAACTTCTTGTTTGCCAGCCCTGAAAAATTTCAATCTATTGTGACTTCAGTGTTTCAGAAGCAAATAAGAAATAGCACACATCTTGAACTAAGATAGCCAGACTCATCTGCTCCTCCTTCTAAAACCCTGGATCATTCTAACAATAGGAATTTTTCTCTAGTTGGGGTTGAAGAGTTTTATTGTCTTGAGAAGATGAGCTCCCAGCCTGAGCTTCAGGGCTAGCCTAAAGAAAGACCAGTTTCCTTTCTCTTTCACCATCATCATGAACAGACAGTAAAACATAGTCAGGCTTGGCCTTGAAATCCAGGGTTATAAGGCACTTCATTCACAGGTTGGGCCCCTCAGATTCCATCACACCACAGCTGGGTGGTAAGAGGTTAATCTACAGCTGTTTTTAGGACGAAACGATACTGAACCCTTAGAAATTGCACACCATTTACTGTTGTCCCACAGTAATTGTGGGAGAGTTTTGGAAGTTCTTCTGAGAAGTCTAGTGTAGTAAGAATGGAGAGAGAAAGCCACAATTTGAATAAAGGAAACCCAAGAGGGCTACAGGAAGTAAAGAAATGATGGGAGTTTCTCCTTCCTTGTGGCTGAGCCTGCAAATAGTCAGGCTTTCTGGTACTCACTGACAAGACTTCATGCTTTGGCAATCAACAGCTTTGCTCAGTTCAATAGACATTGAAATGTTCTAGGTACTACACTAGTTTCTGGGGATGCAATAATTATGTCCAATGCCTCTCCTCATGAATGTGTGAACCAAGTATATCAATAATCATTCTTTCCCTTCTCTCTCTACCTGGATAGGTACAGCCCAGCCCTCCAGATGCTGCTTACATGTCACCTTGTCAGCAGAAAGCTTCCTCGACCTCACGCACCAGGCTTGGTTTATCTAAGCTTCTATTTCATAGCATTTTCCACATTTGTCACATCCAACTTATTTGTGTCAATATTTTCTAATATATATCTTCTCCATAAAGAGGATTATCTGGCTTTGTCAGTGCAGTCATCCCAACACCTAGGACAATGCCTGACACACTATAGGCATCAAAAGTAAACTTTGTGCCTGTCCTGTGGTGGCACAGTGAATAGAGCGTTGACTTGGAGCAAACCCTGAGCTTGCCTGGTCAAGGCACATATGGGAGTTGACACTTCCTGCTCCTCCCCCTCTTTTCTCTTTCTCTCTCTTTCTCCCCCCTTTCTAAAATGAATAAATATATTTTTTAAATAAAGTAAAATTGTCTTGTAAAAAAAAAGTAAACTTTGTGGATGGATGGATGGATGGATGGATGGATGGATGGAAGGATGGATGGACTGTATTAAAAGCAAGAATGGAAGTATATATGGGACACTATATAATCACAGAAAAGGGGAATTTATCCCTGTCAGGAAGCTCTAGAAATGTGTTCTGAAGAAGATAATTGACCTGAACATTGAGGATGAATAGCTTAGTCAGGCAAGAAAAGAGCGAACAGGTGCTCCCCGCTGGGAAAGCAGCAGCCTATATTCCAGAAGCCTAAGGTGCTGGCACTGTGAGAGCAACTGCACGCACCGCAGAGTCACTTCAGCACATGGATTAGGAAGGAGAGCATAGCGGGAGACACGGCTTACAAACATGAAAGACCTTGTAAGTTATTTCAAAAACTCTTTGACTTTTGAACAATGAGGAGCCTCTGCAGAGTTTTAACTTGAGAAGTATCAATGGTCAGACTGGTAATGTACCATTTCATGGACAAAGTAGAAAAATAAAGACTCCCAAATCATGATAGGCATTGAAGATATAAGGCTCCAGGTTACATACCCATCAGTTCTCCCTAGCACAGGGCCTGTGACAATTGATATGGAGGCTTACAGTGCAGAACCTCAAGTTAACGTCAATGGCAAATATTGGCTAAATCTGTCTCAGGGGTCCAGCTTTTGTGGGGTTACATGAGAAGTAAACAAATCTAGCTAGGGAAGCGGAACACCTATGGAACAGCCAGGCAACAAATTATACCTAAGTAAGTAATACAATATAAATTGAAAAACAAGAACAACAACCCAGGACAAACTGGGCATGACTCATGTGTGGCGTGGGGGGTGAGTGGGGAATGACTCCTTGTAAGAGGTGAGCCTTTAATCTGATCCTTTAGGGAAGTGGTGTGAGTAAAGCTGCAGAATGAGAAGGGTGCTCAGAAGCGAGCTGCCTGGGAAAGCCACAGCAGGGGGACCGCCACCCAGTAGAAGAAGGCGGCCTGGATGCTTTGGCCAGGCTATTTGAGAAAACAACATATGTGATGGTAGCTCTCATCAATTTACTATCGTAAGAACGTTTAAAAAATAGTTAAGAGTGCTTGCTTCCTTTTCCTGAATTGTGAAGTTATAGGGTGAGGCTGAGTAAGGTAGGTGTAGTTCTGGCTGGAACGAGGTGAGCAGTTGTTGTGGGGGCTCAGAGAAGGGAACGGGATCTGAGCAGGAGGGGCCCACCTGGGAAGGCACCAGGTCAAGGAAATCAGCACTTGATAAGCAGGGCAAGAGGGCTTTCTTACATAGGCACCTGGGGCAGAGCTTGACAGTGATGGGTGTTTTTGGTGATGGCAAAGATTGTCCTTGTTTGTGGGAAATGCAAACCAAGTACTCAGATAGGCTGTTTGCGTTGGGAAGCAAACATGTTAGGACAAAGTATCAACTACTTACTTCTAAATGGTTTAGGGGTGTAAAGGGGGGTTCTGCACTAAGCTTACAACCTCTCTATAAGTTTGAGGTATTTCAAAATCATACTAATTTCAATAACTCTTAAAGACTGATAGCTTATGGGTATCATACCTATCTATGAATTTGAGCTAAATCGTAGACATATTACATACTTAAAGACTCTTTATAATGTTTGCTTATAAGATTTTTTTTTATTATAATTTTATTTTTTTAATGGGGTGACATCAATAAATCAGGATACATATATTCAAAGATAACAAGTCCAGGTTATCTTGTCGTTCAATTATGTTGCATACCCACCACCCAAAGTCAGATTGTCCTCTGTCATCTTCTATCTTGTTTTCTTTGTGCCCCTCCCACCCCCTTTCCCTCTGCCATTCCCCCCTCCCCCCCGTAACCACCACACTCTTATCAATGTCTCTTAGTTTCACTATTATGTCCCACCTACGTATGGAATAATACAGTTCCTGGTTTTTTCTGATTTACTTATTTCGCTTCGTATCATGTTATCAGGATCCCACCATTTTGCTGTAAATGTTCCGATGTCATCATTTCTTATGGCTGAGTAGTATTCCATAGTGTATATGTGCCACATCTTCTTTATCCAGTCATCTATTGATGGGCTTTTTGGTTGTTTCCATGTCCTGGCCACTGTGAACAATGCTGCAATAAACATGGGGCTGCATGTGTCTTTACATATCAATGTTTCTGAGTTTTGGGGATATATACCCAGTAGAGGGATTGCTGGGTCATAAGGTAGTTCTATTTTCAGTTTTTTGAGGAACCACCATACTTTCTTCCATAATGGTTGTACTACTTTACATTCCCACCAACAGTGTATGAGGGTTCCTTTTTCTCCACAGCCTCACCAACATTTGCTATTACCTGTCTTGCTAATAACAGCTAATCAAACAGGTGTGAGGTGGTATCGCATTGCCGTTTTGATTTGCATTTCTCTAATAGCTAAAGAAGATGAGCATCTTTTCATATATCTGTTGGCGATATGTTTTTCTTCCTGGGAGAAGTGTCTATTCATATCCTCTTCCCATTTTTTTATTGGATTGTTTGTTTGTTTGTTGTTGAGTTTTATGAGTTCTTTGTGTATTTTGGATATTAGGCCCTTATCTGAGCTGTTGTTTGAAAATATCATTTCCCATTTAGTTGGCTTTCTGTTTATTTTGTTATCAGTTTCTCTTGCTGAGCAAAAACTTCTTAGTCTGATGTAGTCCCATTCATTAATTTTTGCCTTCACTTCTCTTGCCTGTGGAGTCAAATTCATAAAATGCTCTTTAAAACCCAGGTCCATGAGTTGAGTACCTATGTCTTCTTCTATGTACTTAATTGTTTCAGGTCTTATGTTTAGATCTTTGATCCATTTTGAGTTAATTTTTGTACAGGGGGAGAGACTGTAGTCCAGTTTCATTCTTTTGCATGTGGCTTTCCAGTTTTCCCAGCACCATTTATTGAAGAGGCTTTCTTTTCTCCATTGTGTGTTGTTGGCCCCTTTATCAAAAATTATTTGACTATATATATGTGGTTTTATTTCTGGACTTTCTATTCTGTTCCATTGGTCTGATTGTCTATTTTTCTGCCAATACCATGCTGTTTTGATTGTCGTGGCCCTATAATATAGTTTGAAGTCAGGTATTGTAATGCCCCCAGCTTCATTCCTTTTCTTTAGGATTGCTTTGGCTATTCAGGGTTTTTTATAGTTCCATATAAATCTGATGATTTTTTGCTCTATTTCTTTAAAAAACGTCATTGAAAGTTTGATGGGAATTGCATTAAATTTGTATATTGCTTTGGGTAATATAGCCATCTTGATTATATTTATTCTTCCTAGCCAAGAACAAGGTATTTTCTTCCATCTCATTATATCTTTTTTGATTTCCCTTAACAATGGTTTATAGTTTTCATTATATAAGTCCTTTACATTCTTTGTTATGTTTATTCCTAAGTATTTTATTTTTTTTGTTGCAATCATGAAGGGGATTATTCTTCTGAGTTCCTTCTCAGTTGTTTCATTGTTGGCATATAGAAAGGCTATTGACTTCTGTATGTTAATTTTGTATCCTGCGACCTTACTGTATTGGCTTATTGTTTCTAGTAGTCTTTTTGTGGATTCTTTGGGGTTTTCGATGTATAGGATCATATCATCTGCAAAAAGTGATACCTTTACTTCTTCTTTTCCGATATGGATGCCTTTATTTCTTTGTCTTGTCTGATTGCTCTGGCTAGAACCTCTAGTACCACATTAAATAAGAGTGGAGAGAGTGGACAACCCTGTCTTGTTCCTGATTTAAGGGGGAAAGCCTTCAGTTTTGTGCCATTTAATATGATGTTAGCTGATGGTTTATCATATATGGCCTTTATCATGTTGAGATATTTTCCTTCGATACCCATTTTGTTGAGAGTCTTAAACATAAAATTGTGTTGTATTTTATCGAAAGCCTTTTCCGCATCAATTGATAAGATCATGTGGTTTTTGTTCTTTGTTTTGTTGATATGGTATATTACGTTAACCGTTTTACGTATGTTGAACCATCCTTGAGATTCTGGGATGAATCCCACTTGATCATGATGTATTATTTTTTTAATATGTTGTTGTATTCGATTTGCTAGTATTTTGTTTAGTATTTTAGCATCTGTATTCATTAGAGATATTGGTCTGTAGTTTTCTTTTTTTGTGCCATCCTTGCCTGGTTTTGTATGAGGGTTACGTTGGCCTCATAAAATGTGTTTGTTCGAAGTATTGCTTCTTCTTCAATTTTTTGGAAGACTTTGAGTAGAATAGGAACCAAGTCTTCTTTGAATGTTTGATAAAATTCGCTTGTATAGCCGTCAGGGCCTGGACTTTTATTTTTGGGGAGGTTTTTAATGGTTTTTTCTATTTCTTCTCTACTGATAGTTCTGTTTAGGCTTTCTGCTTCTTCTTGACTCAGTCTAGGAAGGTTGTATTGTTCTAGGAATTTATCCATTTCTTCTAGGTTGTTGAATTTAGTGGCATAAAGTTTTTCATAGTATTCTACAATAATTCTTTGTATATCTACAGTGTCCGTGGTGATTTCTCCTCTTTCATTTTGGATTTTGTTTATGAGTTCTTTCTCTTTTTTCCTTGGTAAGTCTTGCCAAGGGTTTGCCAATTTTGTTGATCTTTTCAAAGAACCAGCTCCTTGTTCTATTAATTTTTTCTATAGTTTTTCTGTTCTCTAATTCATTTATTTCTGCTCTGATTTTTATTATCTCCTTTCTTCGGCTGGTTTTGGGTTGTCTTTGTTCTTCTTTTTCTAGTTCCTTAAGGTGGGAAGTTAAGTGGTTCACTTGGGCTCTCTCTTGTTTGTTCATATATGCCTGAAGTGATATGAACTTCCCTCTTATCACTGCTTTTGCTGCATCCCATAGATTCTGATATGTCGTATTGTCATTTTCATTAGTCTGTATATATCTTTTGATCTCTGCACTTATTTCTTCTTTGACCCATTCATTTTTTAAAAGTATGTTGTTTAGTTTCCACATTTTTGTGGGATTTTTTTCCTCTTTTTTGCAGTTGAATTCTAGTTTCAAGGCTTTATGATCAGAAAATATGCTTGGTACAACTTCAATTTTTCTGAATTTGCTGATGTTGTTTTTGTGGCCCAACATATGGTCAATTCTTGAGAATGATCCATGTACACTGGAGAAAAATGTATACTCAGTCACTTTGGGATGAAATGTCCTGTAGATGTCTATCATATCCAGGTGCTCTAGTGTTTTGTTTAAGGCCACTATGTCTTTGTTGATTCTCTGTTTGGATGACTGATCTAGAGCCGTCAGCGGTGTATTGAGGTCTCCAAGTATGATTGTGTTTTTGTCAGTTTTTGTTTTAAGATCAATAAGTAGCTGTCTTATATATTTTGGTGCTCCTTGGTTTGGTGCATATATATTAAGAATTGTTATGTCTTCTTGATTCAGTGTCCCCTTAGCCATTATGAAATGGCCATTTTTGTCTCTGAGTACTTTTCCTGTCTTGTAGTCAGCATTATCCGATATGAGTATTGCTACACCTGCTTTTTTTGGGATGTTATTTGCTTGGAGTATTGTTTTCCAGCCTTTCACTTTGAATTTGTTTTTATCCTTGTTACTTAGATGAGTTTCCTGTAGGCAGCATACAGTTGGATTTTCTTTTTTAATCCATTCTGCTACTCTGTGCCTTTTTATTGGTGAGTTTAATCCGTTTACATTTAGTGTAATTATTGATACTTGTGAGTTCCCTATTGCCATTTTATATCTTGCTTTCTGTTAGTTTTGTGTCTTGTTTGATCCTTCTCTTTCGTTTTTCTATCTTTTGTTTTTATTTGGTTGTATTCCATACATCTTTCCTCTGTTGCTATCTTTTTTATCTCATGTGCTTCTGTGGTGGTTTTTTTAATGGTGGTTACCTTTGAGTAATGAAAAGGGTCCCTACCCTGTTCATTGTAGCGAACTATTTTGTGAGTACTTTTGCACTCCATCGTCCTTTGCTACTGTTAATCTCCATCTTCTCCCCCTCTTTCTTTTTGTTGTTGTCACAGTTTAAATTTGGTTTTATTGTGTTCTTCTTGGAGCTTTTACTTGTGGCTCTGTTTTTTTTGTTGTTCTTTGTATCTGATTGGAGAACCCCCTTTAGTAATTCCTGGAGTGGGGGTTTTCTGATGATAAATTCCCTCATCTTTTCTGTATCTGTGAATGTTTTTATTTCTCCTTCATATTTGAAGGATATCTTTGATGGGTATAGTATTCGTGGCTGAAAGTTCCTCTCTTTCAGGACTTTAAATATTGGGGTCCACTCTCTTCTAGCTTGTAGAGTTTCTGCTGAGAAATCTGATGATAATCTAATAGGCCTTCCTTTATATGTTGTATTCTTCTTTTCCCTGGCTGCCTTGAGAATTTTTTCTTTGCTGTTGGTTTGTGTCAATTTCATTATGATATGCCTTGGAGTAGGTTTGTTGGGGTTAAGAAAACTTGGAGTTCTGTTTGCTTCTTGAACTTGAGGCTTTAGTTCTTTCCACAGGCTTGGGAAGTTCTCATCTATTATTTGTTTGAGTATGTTCTCCATTCCATTTTCTCTCTCTTCTCCCTCTGATATACCTATTATTCTCATGTTATTCTTTTTGATGGAGTCAGATAATTCTTGTAGGGCTATCTCATTTTTTTTAATTTTTGAGTCTCTTTCTTCTTCTCTCTGTTGTGCCTCAAGTTGCTTGTCTTCTAGTTCACTAATCCTCTCTTCTATCTGACCTGTTCTATTAGCTAAGCTTGTTACTTCGTTTTTCAGCTTGTGAATTGAGTTTTTCATCTCTGTTTGATTTGTTTTTATAGTTTCAATTTCCTTGGACATATATTCTTTGTGTTCATTGAGTTGTTTTCTGAGCTCCCTAAATTGCCTTTCTGTGTTTTCTTGTATATCTCAGAGGATTTTTAGGATTTCTATCTTGAATTCTCTGTCATTTAGCTCCAAGGTTTCCAATATATTAAATTTTTTCTCCATAGATTTTTCCTCATCTAGCTGTGTTACCTCTCTTTCTTTTGTATCCATGATATTCGATTTTCTCTTCCTTAATGGCATCTGAGGGTGGTTTTGTTGATAGTATTAATGAGATTTAATAAAGAATAAAAAGTTAAAAAAAATTAAAAAAAAATTAAAAAATAAAAAATCGAAAAGAGTTGTTTTTTTTTAAAAAAAATTAATAATGAAATAAAGAAAAATAAAATAAAATAAAAATTTTTTAAAAAGAAAATTATTCCCCCCTCCTTTTTTCCTCTCCTCTCCTCTCCCCTCTTTCTTGAGAAAATCTTGTGGTGAACTGTGAATTATAACAAACAATGCCTGTGAAGGAGGGCCTGAATTGGGGAAAAGTAATAAAGGGGCAAAAAAAAAAAAGAAAGAAAGAAAAAAAAAAGAGCGTATGGACCCACAAAAAGCAAATAAGGAAAAAATTTGGGTCAAGAATAAAATGATTTGCTTTTAGGTGTTGGTTGTCTAAGAGTTATGATGAGAGGAATAAGAGGAAAACGGAAAAATGGGGGGACAAATTAAAAAATTACTATTGTATTTAGTGGAACAAGAACTAGATAAAATGGAGAGCCAGGGATGGGAGCACTGCTAGTGAGTTAAAAAGGTGAAGTAAAAAACCCCCAAAATGCCACAAACATAAGTTTGAGTCCCAGATAAGATAATTTGTTTGTTATTGAGGTTTGAATAAGAGGAGATGTAGAGGAGAAAGGAAGAAACTAATATAGAGGGAGAAAAGAAAGAGAGAGAGAGAAAAAAAGAGGGAACCACTAAAAGAAGAAAAAAGAAAGGAGAGAGAGAGAGAGAGAGAGTTAAGGGTTTTGGAGTGCAACCCTCATAGAGAGAAAGGAAGAGAAGAGAAAAGATAATGGGAGATGTAACACTTATGGGTAGTGTAGTTCAAGGAGAGGAGAGAGTAAGACCGGCAGAGAGTTAATCGGCCAAATTGGAGGAGGAAAAAAAGTATCAAGAATGAAGTTAAGAGAAACAAACGGACAAATATAATAAAATGGGATAGGTTATAAAGTCTGCAGATTATTCTTGATTTTGAGAGGTTATCTTCTTGCTTTTTCTTTCTCTCCCTCTTCCTGGTCGGTGACTCTGTACCCCGGGTTCTGCCCCTTTGGCACGCTCAGGTAGAAGTTTGCAGTTGATAAGTCTCTATGGCAATGTCTTTAGTCTCGTTGGCAGTTGAGGCTCATTAGCATTTATAGGCTCCGACAGTGAGAGAGTCCGTGTTCCTGGAGCCTTTCTCCTAGTCTTTCCTTCCTCAATTAGTAGCCTGATAATCCAGCTATGGGGTTGCTGCTGCCTCTGCCTGGATAGTAAGAGGCTCAAAGAGCTGGCAACTCCCCACTCTATTTCCACTCAGCACAGGGCTCTGGGTAAGGCTCAGTCAGTCAGAGCTGCTAGCATAATCAGGCGGGCTTTCCGCCCACTCAAAGACATCTGGCTCTGCCACTCTGTCCGGTAACACAGGTGGGTGCCCACTTCTGGGGCGCTTGGAGGAAACTCTCACTCACTGTCTGCGCGCGCAGACCAGGATATCCGGCCAGCAGTCTCACGCTCTGAATGTAACCCCCAACCGCAGGGAAAAGTTGCAGCATTGGAATTGAGTCTTGCTCCGTCCCCGTGCGCGGCTTTTGCAAGGCGCTGGGGCGGCCCGAGATTCCGCTTTGGCCCACACAAAGGCCCCTGACTCTGCCCCTCTGTGCAATAACACGGGCGCGCACTGCCGAGGCACTCGGAGGAATCTCTCATTCACTAGCTGCGCGCGCAAACCCGGATATGAGGCCGGCTGCGTTTCCCTCTGAGTGAAACCCCCTCCAGCACGGAAAATCTCCACCGTTGGAATTAGTTCTCACTCCCTCCCGTGCGTGGCTTTCCCAGGGCGCTGGGGCTGCCCAGAGACTCTGCCCTCGGCCCACAGAAAGGCCTCTGACCCTGCCTCTCCGTGGGGCAACACGGGCACCCACTCTCGGGGCCTAGGAAGAAATCTCTCGCCCACTAACTATGCGCATGCCGACCAGGAGACCGGGTAAAATGGCCGCCCCGCTTGTCTTTCTTTGTTTGGGTTTGGCGCGAGTGTTAGCTTGTATTGCCCGGGTTGCCACAGGATCAGTTTTTCCTCGGCTTGGATCTCCGTGCCACAGCCTGGTTCAGCCGTTTGTGCCGCGGCCTGGATCTATTCACCCCCTTTCCCCGCCTCAGTTTCTATATTCACAGTTACCAGAGAAAGCCGCCCTGTTTAGGTTAGTGAGGAAGGTGGAGCATTTCTTACTCCCTATTTCCTTCGGGGTTTGGTTATATATTTAGCCAATTTTTCACTCGACCATACCTTTGGGTGTATTGCGAAGCATCTGGAGGCTCCAAGTATAGGTTTTTCTGTTTCTGGTTGAAGATCTTGTTGAGTTTTGGGGGAGATTTATCGGTATCGCTTCCTACCCTGCCATTACTCTGACATCATCTCCTGATTATAAGATTTTCAATTCTGGCCCTGGCTGGTTGACTCAGTGGTAGAGCGTCGGCTGGCATGTGGAAGTCCCATGTTTGATTCCCAACCAGGGCACACAGGAGAAGCGCCCATCTGCTAGTCTAAAGAATTCAAATCTCTCTCAGAGCATGTGGCTGGGAAGCAGAATAAAATTAACCTGCTGCTTTTTCATCTGGGCCTTCCCACCTTTAGAAGGCAACTGGTGGCCCTGGCCGGTTGGTTCAGCGGTAGAGGGTCGGCCTGGCGTGTGGGGGACCCAGGTTCGATTCCCGGCCAGGGCACATAGGAGAAGTGCCTATTTGCTTCTTAACACCCCCCCCCCTCCTTCCTCTCTGTCTCTCCTTCCTCTCCCACAGCCAAGGCTCCATTGGAGCAAAGATGGCCCGGGCGCTGGGGATGGCTCCTTGGCCTCTGCCCCAGGCGCTGGAGTGGCTATGGTCTCGGCAGAGTGATGCCCCGGAGGGGCAGAGCATCGCCCCCTGGTGGGCAGAGCATCGCCCCTGGTGGGCGTGCCGGGTGGATCCCGGTCAGGCACATGCAGGAGTCTGTCTGACTGTCTCTCCCCGTTTCCAGCTTCAGAAAAATACAAAAAAATAAAAATAATAATAAAAAAAAAATAGAAGGCAACTGGTATTTCCTATCTAAAGAAAGAGAAAAACATTCAAAGATAAATTATCCTACTGTTAAAGAAGTTGAAAATCGTATCAATTTTTCTTAGATGTGTCACATTCTTTTCTTTTCAAAAGTACTTGAAATTTAATTTAGTCAATGGCTGACCAAAGGTTGAATGTGACCATTGTAATTTATGATTCACCCAGAGATAATTAAAATAAATGTAATAATAGCAACAATGGTGATAGCTAACATTTATTACATACCTATTGTGGGTGATGGTTTACCATAAGTGCTTTACAAACAATAACTCATCATAAACCTTTCAAAAGCCCTAGAAAGTATTATCTCACATTACAGAAACCTTTCAAAAGCCCTAGAAAGTATTATCTCACGTTACAGAAGAGAAAACTGTCTCCATGGTTCCCAATAACAGGAAATCAGGGAGATTTCAGTAAAAGAGTCCAACCAAGAAAAACATGAGTTCAGCAGACAGGAGGAAATCAGGAAATGACATGCCCAGTCACTTTATCACGCAGCACCAAGAACACTTCCATTTATTATATGAGTCTCTAATAATGAGGTGACCCTGTCAGTCCTCAGAAATGAACAGCCTGACCAGGCAGTGGTGCAGTGGATAGAGCGTTGGACTGGGACGCGGAGGACCAAGGTTCGAGACCACGAGGTCGCCAGCTTGAGTGCGGGCTTAATTGGGTTTGAGCAAAGCTCACCAGCTTGAGTCCAAGGTCGCTGGCTGGAGCAAGGGGTTACTCGATCTGCTGTAGCCCCGGGTCAAAGCACATATGAGAAATCAATCAATGAACAACTAAGAAACTGCAACAAAGAATTGATGTTTCTCATCTCTCTCCCTTCCTGTCTGTCTGTCCCTATCTGTCCCTCTCTCTGACTCTGTCTCTGTCACACACATGCACACAAAAAGAAATGTCCAAATGAAAATTAAGTCATATGAAAGCCTCTTAAAGGTTAAATCACTTTCGATTGCTTCAAAATTTACATCTACCTTCAAAGATTGGTTCGGGCATGTCATTATTAACAGGAATTATATTTTTTAAGTTGTTTGGAAGTGACTTCATTCAGTCAGATTTGTATAGGCTTTTTAATGTAAAAACATTTTAACATATTTTTATCTGATTGTTTTAATTATGGTGAGTAATAGGAGTTTTATTCCCTTTTTATATATCAAAATTAAGCTTAAGGATGCCCTCAAGCCCCAGAGCTAAGCAGAACTGGGTACAAAGTCATGCACTCTGCTTAATTCCATCTATTTCCACTGTCATGCTTTTATCTTTTTTCTTTTTCTTTTTTTTTTTTTTTACAGAGACAGAGAGAGAGTCAAACAGGGACAGATAGACAAGAATGGAAAGAAATGAGAAGCATCAATCATCAGTTTTTCGTTGTGACACCTTAGCTGTTCATTGACTGCTTTCTCATATGTGCCTTGACCATGGGCCTTCAGCAGACCAAATAACCCCTTGCTCGAGCCAGCGACCTTGGGTCTAAGCTGGTGAGCTTTGCGCAAACCTGATGAGCCCGCGCTCAAGCTGGTGACCTCAGGATCTCGAACCTGGGTCCTCTGCATCCCAGTCTGACACTCTATCCACTGCACCACTGCCTGGTCAGGCTATCTTTTTTATTATTATTTAAAAGTATAGTTATTATACAATATTATGTTAGCTATATTAGCTTCAGGAGTGCAATATAGTGACTGGACATTTTTATAACTTACAAAATGATGACTCTACTAGTTCTAGTAATCATCTGTCACTGTGCAAATTTATTTGCAACATATTTTACTATATTCCCCTTCATATTTTTACCCGTTCTCTATCCCTTATCCTCTAAGAACCTTCTCTTTCATCTCTGTTTCTTTGAGTCTGTTTTTGTTTTGTTTGTTCATTTGTTTTATATTTTTAGATTCTACATATATGTGAAACCAACCAATATCTGTCTTTCTTGTCTGACTTATTTCACTTAGCATAATATCTTCTAGGTACGTCATGTTGTTGAAAATGGCAGGACTTCATTCTTTTTTATTGCTGTGCAGTATTTCACTGTGCATGTATACCAATCACATCTTTATCCATTCATCTATAGATGGACACCCAGGTTGCTTCCAAATCTTGACTATCGGTAAATAATACTGCAGTGAACATAAGGGTGGATACATATATCTCTTCAAATAGGTTATTTTGTTTTCTTTGAATAAATAGCTTTTAATAAACAGAACCCAGATCTCTACACAGAGTAAAATTTAATTTTACAGCCATACACTGGATATCTTAACAGGCCACTGAACTTAGAGGAGCATGTCACTGGTTAGGGGGGTTAATGTATGAAACGAACTGTGGATGGACTGGTGTGTCAGATTAGGGCAAACACTACCAAACTCTCTGGAAAAAGTCAGCAGCAGCATCATGGCATATAGATACTTTTTATTTGCTGGAAAACAGAGTCTTTGGAAAAACTAAAAAAAAAAAAAATCTATTGATATTGTTTTCTTTGTTTGCTTTAATTTAGGTTGGCTGGTAGCCAGAAGAACAAGATAGTCACCTCCTCTTCTCGTCTCCAACATTTCAACTGAAAAAAAAAAGCATTTACATTGCATTTTCTAAAATGACACTTAGTGATTGGGGCTTTGGGACCTACCCTGAGGTCTAGTAAGAAAAGGAATGAAGGCTTCTGAACCAGGATTCAAGCCACAGTTCACTCTTCCCTAATAGGTAAGCAGAAAAAGAGTTCACACGAGAGCCATCCAGTTTCCCTCTGGAATGCCCCTCTGAGGCTTTGGCTGGGTGTGGGGAAATCCATGTCATCACCTTCCCACCATTTAATAGTGACAGTTATTAGTGACTTCCAAAGACACTCAGAGCCAGGTTTAGGTCACATGGGTCCAAACAATGGCATTCCTGCTCCCAAGGAGAGAGAGGAAGACACTAATTTCATTTCCCAGCCTGCTCGCAAACCACTCTTTGTTCTCAGAACCGCCCATACTAAAGTGTGGAGCTATGAAATATCTATCTCTGATGTTCTCTGGCCTCTGAGGAGACTGGGCTGTGACCCTGCCTGCTTTTCTGCTCAACAAACAAGAACATTCAGCCTTAGGTCTGCTAGTTTCCAGTTAAGGGAAGATCCCTAGAGAGGCCCTGGCTCTTTCATGTGTAAGTGGAGTTGGAACTTGGGACTCTGAACACTTCACTGCTGGGACCTACAGCTTCTTTAAATGGGAGCAATCAGGGGAGGTGTAGAGAAGTAGAAGAGATAAATGCAGCTCCTGGGAACAACTGGCATGATCTTAGATAACATTTTTTTAATGCCTTGGAAAAAAGCACAAAAGACAATGCATCACAAAGAAACTAATTCCTGATTGCAGGTACTGTAACAATACATTCCTCACTGCCCCAGTCTCTGCCCTTCCCCTTGGCATCACATCACACTGACTGATGGCAATGCTGGTAATAAACCACTTTGTTACCATAGCAAATCACTCCCCTGCAAGTGGTTCTCACTTACTTAGCTGACACTTGGCATTCTGACATCTCAGAATGATACTACTGTGAGTCTGTCCTATTGTTTACACATCCATGTTGTCCAGATAATACCCACTCAGCTGGCTTAGCGCATCATCCTACACAGATATGTTTACCTACTTGTGATCTAAATCCCCCTTCCTATGTGCTTTCTCCGGTGAGCCCAAGGTAGAAATTATTAGAGGCTACTGTGTACTTTTTGAATCCCATCAAGCTATCACTGATGCAAAAGGGAAACAGACCCCTTCAGCTGCTGGTGAAAAGCCCTTCTGTTAGGCGAGCTCCCTCCCTCTCTCCAATTAGTTCACATTGCTTTCAAACTTTGGCAGCAGTAACAAATAGGCCATTTCAAATGTGAAGATTTGAAGAAAGACCATGGAAAATGAGGGTGGGAGGACATAACTGTTGGCAGAGATATGCGTTTTCACATACTACGGAGTGGGCAGCCTCTCATTTTGTATCTGCTGAGAATAGGTGAAGAACCAAGGAACAAACATGGCATCTGGCTCCAAACTGCAGCCATATTTTTTAAAAGCACTTACCTAAAAGGTTGACTGCATCGTAATAAAAAATCCTGTTCTCCAACCAGAATAATGAAGTGTTCTTAACACACAGCAAATGAAAATTTGTTTGCTTTAATATTCTATGCCGTATTCTTCCTCTAGGTCCTCTTATCTCTCTAGAACTAGATAAAATAGGGCACTAGCAATACTTGATGTCGCATCCAACCTCCTAACCTGGGGGAGCTTCATTACACCCAAGCACATCCAAGGTTTATCAAGACCTATTGGGAGCAGCAAGCTCAACTAGGGAGGGACATGGAGGGACGGGGACTAGCAGCTCCTCCTGAGGACCCAACCTGTCACACAGCGAGAACTGCCGGTACATTCTCCCATCCGATCTTTACAACCACCTTAGGAAGGAGCATTTTCTTCATTTTACATATGAGACAAATAACGAGGAAAAAGGTTTACAAAATTGGCCAATGTCACATGATTCAAGCCTAGGTCTAGGATCAAATGCTCTCTCTACTGCACCGCACTGCCTCGGTTCTGAAGCACACGCATGGGGCGCAGGAAAATGAGAAAGGCTTAGGTGTTGATGTTTTATCTCAAAAGCAAGAATAAGTTGGCATTTAAATCAAACTTTTAATTTTAACTCTCTGGAAGAATGTAGAGAACTTATTGAAGAAGAGTAAAATTGAAGAGAAGAAGCCCAGTAAGAAGGCTACTGCAATCTTCCAAGAGAATGTTGATACAGGCTGGATATTAAGTACATATCAGTTGGGAATGCATGGCTTCAGCATCGTAAACAAACAACAGACATTGAGAGCCTTTGGCTACTTTGAAAGAGTCTTCACTGGGAGGATGCCCAGCAGGCCAAGAGTGAGGCTTGAGAATGTACCACACATAAAGCCCAGAGGCCAGGGCATAGGAGGAAGAAAGTCCCCCGTGTAGTGGACTCATGTGGTTGGGATGCTTCTGTCACCACACTGCAAGGAGTGGCCTCCAACCATTTCTGTCCTCCGACTTCTCACTCAAGCTTTAAAGTCGTGGGACAGAGCAGCTGCTTGGCCAGACTTGGGTCACACACCAGAGATCCAGTTTGGGCTTTAGGAAGGCGGCGGAAAGAGCTTTCATGCCTGATTCCATCCATGGAATGCAGTCACCTGGAACAGTGAGTGAGAAGTAATTAGCCACAGTGGAAACCAGGGTACTACTCAGGAGACAAAAAGGATGCCAGACAGCCAAAACATGATTAGTGTTTTCAAGAAGTATTAACAGCAGATTTGGGGAGGATATAATGGCATTTGAAGAGCCATCAACATTGAATACTTGTTGAGAGTCTGTGTGCAAAGCAATGAGCTGGGTGCTAGTGCAGATATAAGGAAGTATGAGGCTCACATGTACCATGAGACCCAATCACAAAAGAAGTAAATAAAAATACTAAGTCACATAGAGTAGGATGTCGATGATAAGGCATATGAGATTCAGAAAATGGAGAGATTATCAAATCTAAAAATATCAGGAAAAGTCATTTCATGCATCATGAAACTTATATAATATGTAGAATTTGGGCCAACAGACAGGAAAAAGAGAGAGCATTCTAGGCAGAAAGGATAATCCGACCAGGGGCATGGAGGTGCAGTATACAAGGTGCACTTAGGAATCAATTCATGCTCAGTGGTCTAAAGAAAGAGTTTATAAGGAACCATTCCCAACTCAATGATATCCTAGATGCATAAAAATGAACAACTTTCCCTCTCCTTGTTTAGCTGACCTTGGTCAGTCACTAAGCAGTTCTATTTCAAGACCTTAGGGAGGAAAGTTAGGAAGGTGTTGTATTTGCAGGACTGAGAGGTTGGGTTCAGATGTGTCAGTGCTAGTGAGAGGAGAAAGAAAACAGACTCAAGGTGGACTGGCATTGAACTTCGAGTCCCTGACTCCCCTTGCTGGACCAGGGCCACTTGGGTTGAGCTGAATTCATACAGCTCATTGACAGGCTGCCAAAAGCACTCAACTGCTCCAACTGCCCCATTATCCTCCCTGCTCCTCCTCCTTCCCACCCAGCAGCAGCGTGTTTCTCATTAGCCCGCAGAGCCAAGGCCCCAGAAGAGAAGTCGGTCCAGCACACAGAGTGGAAACCCGGCTCCTCCAGGCTCCTGGAAGGAGTCTTTCATCCTGTCAGCTGTTTCAGTATCAGAACCAGACCTAATGGGACCACCACTCATCTCCAGGGCTTGCTCCTCTTCCAGGTTCCTACTTCTCTTAAGTGGTTCTGCAGATGGTTAGAGGGACAATGTGTTCATTATATACCCAGCTGATACTTGTAGGAATTGCTCAGGCCTCTGGGGCCCTGCCAGTAATCCTAGAAGCTTTCCTTCCCAGACACCAAAAGTCCATCTGCTGCCTTTCTTTTCTCTCCCAGTTCTTGGGTATGATAGACTGAGCTCACTGCACTGGGTCATTAAACTGGGATTGCAGAGAGTTGAGAAGTACAGCAACCACAGGCCAGTAAGTAGTGCTGGGAGTAGGCTTTTGCTTTAAGGATGCTCAGAGAAGTGACAGGATGCATTTTTCCCATCATAGAAGGATGGCTCAGGCAGCTTGTTTTCTTCCTACCACCCTATTTTCTCTGTGGGTCCTGGTGACATTAGTCACCTTTAAAACCTAAACCTGAATTTGTAGCCAGTGCTAAGGGGAGACTATCTAATTGCCTTCCATATTTCTAGTTCTTCATGACATTTAGTGGACTAATCAAGAGAAGCCAGTGAGCCTGACCTGTGGTGGCGCAGTGGATAAAGCGTCGACCTGGAAATGCTGAGGTTGCCAGTTCGAAAACCTGGGCTTGCCTGGTCAAGGCACATATGGGAGCTGATGCTTCCTGCTCCTCCCCCCTTCTCTCTCTCTCTCTGTCTTTCTCTCCTCTCTCTCCCTCTCTGTCTCTCTCTGTCTCTCCTCTCTAAAAATAAATAAATAAAATAAAAAATAATAATAAATTAAAAAAAAAAAAAGAACCTGGGAAAAAAAAAAGAGAAGCCAGTGATATGGTTCAGGCCCTCCCAAAGCTCAAGGGAAAGGTAAAGAAATCTCAATACGTAAAATATACCACCAAGACCAGGTTAAGAAACTGAATTCCCTTCAATGAGTTTTTGGTATATTTTTCAAGAGGAGTCACAGAACTCTTGGGCACAATGGGAATGGAAACAAAAACTTGTACAATTCACCGTACAATTGTTACTGAGTTCAATGTGGCTTTAGCTATAAAAATAAAATAGTAAATAAATGTTTTAGCCAAGCATCTCAAATATTCTCTGACCAAGCTAGAGTCTGTTGCAAAAGTGGCCTCCATTGTCACACACTTCACAATGTGACTTAGTAGCTCTGCCCAGTAAGAAATGGGATCTATCTCCCTACTCCTTGAATTTAGGCTAGTTTGACTTAGTGTTGGTATTCTAATTCTAAGCCTATGCTCAGGGGCCTTTCATAATTCTGCTAGCTTTTTTAGAATACTGTATCCATCATGAAAACAATCCCATGCTTTACTGTTAGATAATGAGAGACTACGTGGTAGAATGACAAGTTGAGACCTCCAAGGCTAGCAGCCCTTAACTGACTTGGCAGCTGACCAGACAGAGGAGTGAGCCCAGCCAAGACCAGAAAGAGCAGCCAGCTCAGATTTCCAACCTACAGAAACATGAATTAGATAAATGGTTGTTTTAAGTCAGTGACTTATGGGTTGGTTTGTTACACAGCAATAGGTAAATGATACACCCATCTTTAAGTTTTTGGACACCTTATTTCTTTGTGGGCATCAAGAATCAATGAAGCCTGAACAGGCAGTGGTGCAGTGAATAAAGTGTCAGACTGGGATGTGGAAGACCCAGGTTCAAGACCCCGAGGTCACCAGCATGAGCACAGGCTCATCTGGTTTGAGCAAAGCTCACCAGCTTGGACCCAAGGTCGCTGGCTCGAGCAAGGGGTTACTCAGTCTGCTGTAACCCCACAGTCAAGGCACATATGAGAAAGCAATCAGTGAACAACTAAGGTGTCGCAACGACAAACAAATGATTGATGCTTCTCATCTCTCTCCGTTTCTGTCTGTCTGTCCCTATCTATCCCTCTCTCTGACTCTCTCTCTGTCTCTGTTAAAAACAAAAAGAAAGAAAAAGAATCAATGTAATTGTTTCAACCTCAAGTTAGGCAATTACACTCTGCAAACCTGCCCCATAAGCCCTACAGATATATCCAGATCATTTCTGAACTTTACAGTTAACAAGTCTGAGATTTCTATGTAGTCTTGCCTATCTTTCTTTTCCATCCCTTCTATTATCAAGTCTTCATTTCTTTTGCTGGACACTGGCAATAGGGTTCTACTTGGTCATTGCCTTTCACTTTCTTTTTCCTGTGATCTCTCATGATCCAAAGAATTGTGTCTAAATACCTTATTTCAGGTCCAGACAAAACAACAACAAATGCTATTGAGTACTCACTATGCATCATACCAAACTGAATAAAATAGAAAAGCTTAAGTCTACTAAGGGTGATACAAGCTCTCTTTAACCTAATCCCATTCTCCCTCTGCAGATTCCCACATCACAACTTAGTTACTGAAGACATCTGTCCTGTTCCTTAAACATGGAATCCCTATGCTGGCATTTTTGCTCATGTCACTTATCCCCAAACCCTCTTCCCTTCTTATTTTTCCCAGCTTCTTTACCGCTTTGTCTTCCTTCAAGGTCCAACTTAAGTCCTAACTCCTCTGAAACCTCCTACCTCCTCCACTACCTCTGCCCAGGTAACCTTTCTCTTCTGTCTCTCATGCCTCAATCCCTTTAGCACCCTTATTTGTTAGCTATGGCATCTTCATGGCTAATGACATACAAGTGTGGAGACCAGGGGCCATGTTGTGTCCCCTCTCCAGAACCTAGCACAATGCCAGACACAGGTGCCTGCAAGTGACAATTATACTTGATAAAGATAGATTCAATTAAATTTCTCTTTCTCAAGACAATGTAATATGTTGACTCTCGTTTCTTTTAAATAAAAGTCCTATGCCCTTAATTTTGGATACTGGATTTGAAGAAAAAAATCATAGACCCTCACCATCTTTGCTATGCCCCACAAAGAAGTAAGTGAAAGATAGAAACTCTTTATGGTGTGTCACTACCTCTTACTGAACATTTATGAAGTATCAGCTACCACCCTGAACATTTTCATTTATATTAGTTCACTTACATCTTATAGCAGTCTTACATGGTACATATTCCTGCTTCCACTTTATAGTAATGGGAACTTATTAATTAACATGAGTTTAACAGCCAGCAAGTGACAAAGTTAAGATATGATTCCAGTTCTGTCTGAGCCCAAAGCATATATTCTTACTGAGCTAAAATACCCCTGATTTATCCACTTATTTTGCTCTTAGAACTTATGAAACAGCTTTTTATCATTGGTGTACTTTCTCACCTATAGTCCTTAACTCCCAACCTAGATTTCAATTCCATGGAGCCTACCTAACTTAGTAACTTGTGTGGTAGGCAGAATAATGCCCTTACCCCAGATATGTTCATGTCGTCATCCTCAGAACCTGAAAAAGTCATGTTACATGGTATGGAAGAATTAGGTTTGCAGATGCAATTTAGTTTGCTAATCAGTTGACTTGGAGATAGGGAAATTACATTGAGCTATCCAGGTCAACTTGATGTAATCATGGGGCTCATCATAATCAAAAGAGGGAGGCAGGGGAGTCAGAGAAGAAGATATGACAACAGAAACAGAGATCAGAATTGATGCAGTTGCAAGAAACAGGTCCCATGCCATGGAATGAAGGCAACCTGTGGAAACTGGAAAAAGCAAGGAAACAGATTCTCCCCCAGAAACTCCAGAAAGGATGTTGTTTTAGCCCAGTGAGATCCATTCAGAACGTCTGACCTCCAATTCTGTTGTTTTGCACTGCCAAGTGTATGGGATTTGTTACAGCAGCTATAGAAAACTAATACACCTTCTCATAGACACAGGATCAGCTCGTGGTTCAATAGCATGTCAAGATTCCAGAGAGCTCAGAAGCCACAGTCTAATAGTTATCAGAAATTTATTTTTTATTAAACCCCTTTTATGGAGGCATTATTCATTGTTCCCACAAATAAACTGAGGAAAGTCTTTGAAGAGCCCCTTCAAAGCACCAAAGAAAGAGAAAAACCTGATCCCTCTCTCTTGTCCTGGACTAAAACATCTTATAGGACCATGTTCCATTAAGGTTCTGATTAGCTGATGGAATTAAGCTCCTATACAACTAATATGTTCTTGCTAGTTTCCAAAAGATGTCTCTCTCCTCTCTGTAAAATCAAGAACTGCCAATAAGGTACAGGCCAGCACCAGGCCCTCTCTTCCTCACACATACCACATACACAAATAGGAAGATGGCCTCCAAGGCTGCAATTTCCTGGCCAGCAATTGTCTTGGGTTTCACTTGAGTGGTTAATGATGATGTCACCCGAGTGCCTTAGTATGGGGCATTTCCAACCTTCAATTATAGGGCTATCATTTACTCTATATATTAACATCCAGGACAATAAACACAGTGGAACACAGTCATTAGAGGCAGCCATAATCCATGGCCTGCTGAGTATTGATGTCAACCCTGCTGCGTCTGACATCTGAAATAAGTCCAAAGAAAACACTGCATTTTCAAAGCTGGAACTACATTGAGATATCCACCCCTGGCTGCATTCCATCTTCCCACCTCCATCTCCTACCCTATCAACATCTTGGGTTCAACCCCAGAGCGAAAAAAAAAAACCAAAAAAAAAACCCCTTGTCTTTTACAGAAAGACATCAGGCCAACTTTCTCCCTGACAGAGAATACTGTCACAGCTTTCAGCTGATTGAACCTAGTGGGCACTTGCTGTAAGATAATAAACCAATTCAGGATGTTATAATTCTTGATCTAAAGAATGTCACAATGTATTAGGTCTGAGATATTAAAAATAGAAAATGACCTTTTAATACTCAAAGAAAGTAGAATGGATAATATTAAAAAGCAGAAAAGCAAAAGAAAATTTCACTCACACTTAGCCAGAATATCTCAAAGTCCTCTTCAGTGTTTTCTTACATTTCCCACAGTCATTTGGTGCATACTAACGATCACTTATTTGGGCCAGAAAGACGTAATGTTAATAGAGTCACATAATCTAATGGAGGAAACAAATAGTGAGTCAACATCAATATTTATCATTATCTAGCATTTACTATGTTGGGCAGGCATTATTCTAAGTGTTCTATACACATGATCTCGTTTAATTCTTACTACAACCTCCTAAACGAGGCACTATGAGCCCTGTTTTACAAATGAGAAGAGGAAGCCATAGAGCATGTAAGCCCTTTTTACAAGGGCTAGACCTGGAAGTCAAGCTCAGCCAAGCACCATTCCTCTAGCAGCCATGGGGAAAGTGCCATAATTCTTCCTGCAGGGTTCGTGCTTGTCTCATCCTATCAACAGCACCGTTGCAGTCTCTGGGGACCCAGCCACCTAGATTTCTGAGCTGAACTCTTACTTCAGAGGATGCAAAATTAAAACAAGTCTAAAGTTTTCTCCGTCAGGTAGTGGGGTGGCAGGGCAAGGAAGCCTCATGGTGTTTATTAGACACTCCAGGTTGCATGGAGAGGTGGGCGTGGGTCATTGTGATGATGGAAAGATGCTGGAGAGCTAGACGGGGAAGTGAGAATACAAAGAAAGCCTGCACAGCAGTCTAAGGTCCTCTGGGACCCATCAGGTTCATGGCTAGGATAAAAAGCAGACCCGTTTCTTTAAGGGGCTGGCAGCAATTCGCTGTTGCCTTACCCAGTGACTTGCCTGTGTACCTCCCTGGGAGAGGATCTGATAATAGCCGGCTTCACACTGAATCTGGAGCATCCCTGTGGGGCAGCCTGACTAACTAACAGGCAGTAGAAGCTGCCCTCAGTCCACCATAGGACTGCCTCTAATTACGTTCCCAACACCCAGCCAGTTGGATGGCAGCAGAGCCCGTGAGTTCCCAGGGCGCAGCAGAAGCAAACTTGATGCACCTAGGGCAGCATTCCTTAGGAGACTTGTGAACACAGCAGGCATGTAGACACCCTATGTGCATGTATCTTTAGAGACAAATGTAAGTGATTTTACTGCTCTTCTGAATTATCTCTGCCATGGTTCCTCTTCACCAAGTGATTTTTGTTTTGCTTCATTTCACTCTGGTTTAGATAAAGTTCTATTGACTATGTTGGGGTTTGTAGATGCAGATCAGAAAGTCTTAGCGTGTCACACTGATTTTCTAAGCACAGGCTCTGGAAATAAGTCCCAAATATGCCATAATGCTCTGTTTGGAGGGAAAGTTTTTCCAAGTTGCCTAGTGCACTTTTCTTAACACCCAGGGGCGGGAGTAGAGAAAGTGAGAGGCCCTCTGGTGGAGGCTTCCTGGGCTCTCCTGTGGACATGCTTACAACACTTTTGCACACCCTGCATGGGTCCCCATACACTTCCAAACCTGGTAGACTTGTTTTTTCAAACCATTCTGGCCAGCTAGACCCCATGGGCTTACACTGCACATGGCCGCCACCTGCTGGAACCAGCCTGGAACTGACTGCTGGGCCATGTGAGGCTGACACCTGGCCAGCACAGGAGGTGTGAGAGAAGATTGTCAAGTTCCTTCCGTGGCTTTCATTCCGAGGGAGCCTCTAAACTGGCCTTGACACACACGAATCTGTTTTTAATAGTCTTTTGGAGACCTAAAGTCTACAAATCCCTCTGATAACTCATCTGAAAGTTTAATCACCTTCTCTCAGAAATATTTTCCCTGTTTTGTGATCTCAATGATGCTTCTGTTTAAGTTAATTTTCTACTGATCTGTTTTGATCAGGGATTAAAAGCAGCTGCTGTCAATTCTCTGGTGAAAGGTCTTTATGGACCTGGAGAAAGATCAATGAATGTGCCTCACTTCTCTGGAAAGATCCCAAGTTGTATTTTCTACTAAATTGACTTTCTTTAGCCCATTTTAAAATTTATTTATTGTCTCTGTGGCTCTACTCTGAATGCTCTCAATTTCTCAACATTTCTCCTTACTTGGGGACACAATACCCTTAGTAAGGATCTGGCCAAAGCCAAGGGCACAATGCTTCCAGTAGCATGTGAGCTCTCCAGATGACTACTTCTTTGGCACAAATTTTCCAAGCCCTGTAGATGAATAAAAGGGGTCACATGCAAAACCTGACAAGCTCAGGGGAGGCCTGCATGGTGGCCTTGAAAACTCAGAGACATAAAATAACCACACAGGATGGTCTGAAATTAAAACTGTCTAACTAAAACCCAGTCATAGTGGGTAGTCATGTCCTAGGCCGGTATCTTCCCTGGCAAAGGTCAATCTTTACCTTAACTGAGCCTGTTTATTGTCTCTTTGCATCTATGGTAACATACCTTTGCAAAGCAGGGTAATTTCCTTTTTCCAGACCCTTCTGGGCACAATCACTACACCAGAGTACAGAATCTCTCCTTGTTATTGTTGTCCTGTTGTTGACTGTTAAGTGTCCTATACCCACCAATGTACAGGAAGTATGTGTCTATTCTTTACTTTTTATCCAATCCCAGAGATTTCCCTACTTTGCCTTGTTCCGTCTCCCTAATCTATCACCAGTTGATTCCTTGCAACCTCCTTACTCCTCCTCCTTTGATTGTAATGTATAAAACAAGTGGCAACACTACCATTCTCTGGGCCGTTTTATCAAACTGTTTTGCTTCCCATTTTTGAAGATTTTGCTTCCCAGCAATTGTCATCTGTCTGGCTCAAATAACCTCATAAAAATTCTCTACCGGTTTAGACGTTTCTTCCATTGACAGCACCAACAGTGTGTGAGGCACACAGAGAAGGCTTGTGTGGAACGGAAGATGACTTGCTTATGGACTTTCCAAAAAGAGGAAGGAGATACTGCTGTGACGTCACCAGATAAATCACTGTCAGACAGGTACAGGCATTGATGCCACTAGAGGTAACAATGAGAGAATACTTTCAGCCTGAACGTGTATAAAGTTTCATGTAGACAGTAGGGACTGAGCGGGTCTTTAAAATTGTGACATTGTAATTTATAATAAGAAATGTACAGCTGTTCTTAGACCCATATCTGGCACAGAGTTCCTAAACCCCTTGGAATTTCCTGCAGTGAGAGCAGTAGCTCTGTCTCTTGTTATGTTAATGACGTGATCTCATAAAGATGGGGGGGGGGCTGATTGCCATGGGAACAACAATGTGATTAGAGGATTGGAACTTTCCTTTCACCTACCTCTAGGAAGGGGAGACGGGCTGGAGATTGAGTTCAATCACAATTAGCCAATGATTGAATCAACCATGCCTATGTAATGAAGCCTCCACAAAAAACCAAAAGAATGGATTTGGAGAGCTACCAGGTTGGTAAACTCGTGGAGATGCAGGGAGTATTGTGCCTGAAGAGAGCGTGGAAGTTCCTCTCCGCTTCCCACATACCTTGTCCTATGCATCTTTTCCATATGGATGTCCCTGATTTGCAGCTTTTTATAATACACTGGTGATCTAGTAAGTAAAATGTTTTCTGATCTGCTCCAGCAAATTGATCAAAGCTGAGTAGGGTGTCACTGGAATTCTCAATCTATGGTCGATGAGTCAGCTCCTGCGGTGGATGTATAAAGTCGGGTAGGAGCAGTCACATATGACTGAGCCCTTAACTTTTGGAATCTGGCTCTGTCACCAGGCATAGAATTGAGTTGAATTGTGGACAGCCAGATGGTGTCTGAAAATTGCTTGGTATTGGGGAAAACACTTTATTGGGACTGGTGACAAAAGTCATTAGAAGGATCCATAGACCTTTGGACCTGAGAATTGTGTCAAGAGAAGAAACAGCATTTCAGGCAGAGAGCAGAGCCTGAGGAAAGCTCTAGAGACAGTGGGTACCAGGCATGGGCCTGAGCTTGTGGCTGCATTCGTGTGGGTGAGGGGAATGGAAGAGGAAACATAAGTTATGCCAGACTGTGGGAGCCTTCCCAACAAGGGGGACTCATTAATGAATCCAGGTACTGTGTTCACTTTATATTACTTTTGTTTTGGTTTTTATTAATTTGAAGACAGCTTGTTTTTCACCATGCAGACCCTAAATCATTCTCAGCTGTTTTAGTATTACTTTGTCCCCATCCAGTTTTGGCTCTTTGTTTTGACTTGTTTGTTCCAAGTCCCAGTTTGGTTTTTCCTCTTTTGTTTTTCTATTTCTAAGAAATAGGTCTTGCCCTGGCATTATTCATTCCTACTCGCCAAGTCTCATCTTTGACAAGGCAGTTCCAGCCGGCCAGTTCTGCCTTCATCACTCAGTTCTTTCCCAGAGACAGTGGGTCTCTCATACTTCTCTCTCTTCCTTTAGGACACTTAGGAAGGCAGACCCTTGGAAGTGAGACCCTGCTCAAGTGCCTGACCATTCTGACCTCGGCATCTCCATCTTGAAAAAGCAAGGAAAGATCTGACCTCTTGGGTTCTTTCTAGAGCTTATGTTCTGTAAGTCAATAACTCAACTGTCTCTGTCCAAAAGCCATACTCAAACTGTTTTCACAAAGTCATTTTAGCTCTCCTGGAAGAATTTGCTTATGAAATAGACTGAAAATGGTGTTTGAAACAAATTGAATTTGCTAGGAAGTCAACCAGCTTTGAGTTATTTGTTTTCAATTGGGATGAGGATAGAGGAAAAGATGAGAAACTGCCTTGCTTCCTTCTTGCCAAAGGGCCTCTTCCCAGGAGATATTTTCAAAGAAAAAGAGAAAATGATGGATTATAAAGTACAAAAATGAGCAGCTGGAGGCTTTCATTACCTGGTCTGTTCTTGACGTAGCCACATTCTCTCTCTCTCTCTGCTTCACCTCTGTATCATCAGACCAGCCCTTTTGGATTCAGCCAGTCCAAAGCCGACATTCCATCAGATGGGGTTGTCACTGAAGTCAGTGGCCTCACAGGTCCCCATTGGCCCGTCTCTGCACATGGTAAGCCTCATGCCTCGCTGCTTTGAGCCATTTACTACCCTGATCTCAGTACTACTTGCCTATAGCATCTGTCCAGCAGGAATATAATGTGACAAGTGCTAACAACCAGCGAAGTAGTAAATTCCAGCTAAACTCCAGCCTCAGGTACCTGTCAAGCACTAAAATTAACACAAACCCATATAACCGGAAAAATCCAGACGGTCATGAGGATCACAGAGGGAGGACAGAAGTGGGAGACAGGTCAGGGAGCTAAAGGCACAAATCAAAATTACACCTAGTCTTGCTACTTCTGTATTGCTTTTATGATTATTGTGGTGCTTCATAAGATAATTCCACATCCATTCTAATAGTTAATTCTTATAATAGCTCTGTAAAGTTAGGTGTTATAAGTCAAATTTTATAGATGAAAAATTTGATTTTCTTTTTAATGCCTTATAATGAGTAAACTTGATGACACTTCTAATATTAGTTTTCTTGAACTGAGTGGAGAAAACATGTGCTGGTGAGATCCCACAGTCAAATAGTAAATTAACTCAGAAAGATTCCCAAGTGTGGCACTTTAAGAAATAATGGAGAGCACAATGTGTACATTTGTTGTCCTGGACCCTAGAAACCCTGGAAGTCTGCAGCTACTTAACAAGAATAGTATCAAGCTTCTCAAGAATAAATTCCATTTACAGCCCTGAGGCTTAGCCACAGGTGTGTTTTAAGGTGACAGTCAGTGACCACAGAGTGGTAAAAAGTGATAATAGCTGTATGGTCAAGAAGGGACCTGCAGGGGGTAATAACTGTAGTCTGAATTGGCCATTTCTGCTCCTTCCAAAAGAGAGGGGGATAAAAAACACACAGAGGAAATTTTCAGGTGATACCAACTTGATTCAAACAGCAGGGAAGTCTTAAAATGCTAACCAGAGAGAACAAAGGCCTCGGATTGCAAGTGAGGTCCCACAGGAATGTGGAACATGGCTCTACTTTTTTGTCTGCTGAAATACTGAGGACTCTTTGGTATTTGATGATTTAAGTGGCTTATAAAAGTAGCTGGAGCAGATTCCAAGATGTCTGCAAGCCCTAACTATCTCTATGCATGACCCACAAATTGCAGGACAGTATCTATACATTTGTTAACTGAGTATCCAACATGGGTGCTTTAGTCCACAGCATCCCGCAGGCCTACAACCCTTTTCCTAACTTGAATCAGCATTGTGTTTACCCTTCAGGCCCAGCTCAAATTCTACCTCTTCACTGAAGCTGTCCCTGGTCACAACTCATAGCATCCCCTTGACATTGAATTCAATCACATAAATTGTGCAACTTGCATTCTGTTCTTAAATGATTAACATTAGCAGTCTGAAATACTTTATTTCACTTTTAAGGGAAGAAACTGTATTTTACACTTCTTTTTATTATAGTTAGTTTTGTTATGCTTCAAGTTTTTAAAGGACTCTTTGTACTTATCTTTTTTGACCTGCATAATAATGCTGCAAGGCAGACAGGGATATTGAACTTCTTTGGTTGCAAATGAGAGAAGCCCAACTTGCTGTAGCTGAAGTAGAAATGGAAATTTAGTTCACTCATTGACCCAGAGGAAGAATCCAGGACAGATTTGGTAAGTTTAGTAACTAGAATATGAGGTTTGATGCCTTCAATAGTTTAATAATTTCTCTCTCTCTCTCTCCCTCTCTCTCTCTCTCTCTCTCTCTCTCTCTCTCTCACACACACACACACACACACACACACACACACACACACTTTGTGTGTTGCCTTCATTCTCTGCTGCTTCCATGGGCTTGCTCTGAGGTGGAATGTGGATATTCTTTTCCCACGTTAATGTGCGTGAATCCCACAGCCTCAACTGAATTGCATGATTGGAGGAAGGAATAATTCACAAAAGAAAGGCAAGGTCTACACCAGAACGAAAAAGAAAGTATACAAGAAAACATAGCAGGTTACAATTGTTATTAACCTCTTAAAACCACGCGGAAACTGAAGTTCAAATAAACCACACTGCTACTCTTTGGGAGACTCAGGTGAAAAACTGTTTCCCTGAGTTCTCTCTCCTACAATACACTATTTCAGTAGTGAACATAGGTCCTTGTTCATAGAAAAATACTCAACAAAAATTAGTTGATAGAAAATTGATTAAAGCTTCCTCTAATCCAGTGGTTCTCAACTTTTTTAAGTTGGGGAGCATTTAAAATCCTATAAATAATTGTAGGCACACTATATACAATTTTCTGAGAAATATGTTATAATAATTAAGTTAAATATTATAAAAAAAAATAAAGTCCAAGCCTGATTTTATGGTAATTAAACAAAATAAATATGACAAAATTAATGTATTCTGACATTAAAAAACATTTTAATGTTACATTTTTTGAGTTATGCTTTTTAGAATTCATAAAAAGAAGGGCGCCCTGGCTAGTTGGCTCAGCGGTAGAGCGTTGGCCTGGCGTGCAGGAGTCCCAGGTTCGATTCCCAGCCAGGGCACACAGGAGAAGCGCCCATCTGCTTCTCCACCCCTCCCCCTCTCCTTCCTCTCTGTCTCTCTCTTCCCCTCCCACAGCCAAGGCTCCATTGGAGCAAAGATGGCCCGGGCACTGAGGATGGCTCTGTGGCCTCTGCCTCAGGTGCTAGAATGGCTCTGGATGCAACAGAGCAACGCCCCAGAGGGGCAGAGCATCGCCCCCTGGTGGGCATGCCAGGTGTATCCCGGTCGGGCACATGAGGGAGTCTGTCTGACTGCCTCCCTGTTTCCAGCTTCGGAAAAATGAAAAAAAAAAAAAGAAGGGCTAAAAAATAAAAAAAGACAAAAGAAGTTATCTTTTTATATATATAGATACATTCTTAGTAAGATTTAGTAAATTCGGCAGGTCCCAGCATGAATGTGTTAAGTTTTTTCATTCTTGTGTTTATGAGAAACATGAGCCTGATGTGTCCTAGCGATTTCTTCAATGTTTGGGAATATATTTGAAAGGCAAACTCTCACTTCCTCATCAATACATTGAAGAATTCCTCTCTTTTTACTCTTAATTGTGTTGAGTGCAGAAAACCCCCACCATACATATCATCTTAACTTTACACCAAACAAAGGACAGAAGAAACTTGCCTCCAGTCTTTCTGGGGAACATGGGGGGTAGTGTAAACAATCCAGCACCACAGCTTAACAGCCGTTTGCAACCTAATCAGGCAAGTGAGGTGGGGGGTTGGGCAGACTGTTAGTTTATAGCCAATTCCCCACACCTCTGTCCCCCAAAAATCTAAACTCCAAAAACCCTGTTGGTTTTTTGGTCCCCAACAAGCACATATTTCTCTGGAATACCATAGGGCACACCTGGAAATCTTCTAGGGCGCACCAGTGTGCCCTGGCGCACACTTTGAGAACCACCGCTCTAATCCCATGCTTCCTTTCCAAACTGGAATGTTTGGGGCTGTATGAGAAATCACTGTAAGACAATGAATCTAGCACTCAATAATTACACTGAAATAAAATTTGGAAACTGTTAAATAACCAATATAACAGCAAAAAACAATTTGATAATTAAAGTGCTTAATATATGCCAGCAACCATTCTAACATATTTATATGTGTTAATTTAGCTACCCCTTACAACGCCACGGGAAATATGATTAATCCCATTAATAGGAACGCTGAGTCTTAGAGAACATACCTGAAATCACACTGATTGTTAGTGTCAGGACAGGAGTTCAGAGTCCTGACTGCCTGACAGTGAGCAAGCCTGGGGTCCTGTCCACCAGGGCTCCCCACGGGACTGGTTACCATTCTATTCTGCTCATTGCCAAGGCAATGGCCGCTTCCACATAGCACTCAGGCCAACACATTTTCTGACTTGAATTTTTACCACACTTTTTTCCCAGGTCACCTTTAGATGTGGAAGAAAATTGAAAGAAAACCTTTGAGATAGATAGATGATTAATACATCAGAGACGTATTGGTAATAGATATTCCTGAAACAGTTAAGTCTGATTACTGTTGTTCCTTTCTCCAAACTGTTCCCTCTGCCTGAGTTTTGAATCTCTCTGCTTAGCAAGATTTCACTCACTTTAAGATCCCTCTTAAATATCTCTCTGGAGCTTTTCTTATCTCACCCAACAAATCTCTGACTCCAATACACTATAGCACTGGTCCTGCATTCTTCATACATATAGCACAGCAAGATTATGGGAGCCTTCAGGGACAGGGCTGGCCCTCCTATGCCTTACTGCTGTTTGGGTCCTCAGTGCCCACACAGAGCCTGGTGCACAAAAGATGTTCAGTGGAGGCTTGTCAAATGAGTGGATAAGTGAACAAAAGTTAGAAAGCATACTGAGTTTACTTGTTTGGAGGATCCACAAGTAGATTACAAAGTGATTTCCAATTCAGTCTCTTGTTACTTAGAGTTATACCAAGACAGAAGTCCTAGGAAGGAAATCAGTGGTCTTGGAAAGGGATCAAAAGAAAGAGTCCACGTATAGCCCCTGGCTTTGTTATGTCTAAAATGTCAAACTAAAAAAATAAAAATAAAATAAGTATAAGTTAAGCCATATAAGTAGCAAGATGCTATAATCAAATTATTTTGGTCACTGCCTCTCAGTCCTAACCATAGGAGTCCACAAAGATCATGTGTCCTGTGTCAAACACAGCACTTCTGGTGGATGTATTTCTCCTATGCTGTGTGCACAAATAACTCATTAGCTCACTGTGGGTGTGGACTATATCGTTGTTTATACTCTCCCTGACCTTTCCACTCAACCATCTGAAACAAGATGCTCCCCATATCTGTACAGTGCAGTTCTACACGATCTCCACATAGAGCATGCTCAATAATGAGCTTCACCTTTGCACACCCAGAAATGTAAAACTATTTTTATCTCCAACACATGTTGGATATTCATGCATTTTTGTTTGTTTTTAATCTATCATCTTTTTTAAATTTAAATTTAATTTTTTTTCAATTAGAGTTGACATTCAATATATTAGTTTCTGTTGTACAGCATAGTGATTAATGTACTTTCTCGAAGACTATAAACAGAAATAATAGAATTTTGAAATTGCAGACCTAGAGGACTTGTTGGAAATATAGCGCTATCCTTTATCCACTCATGGAAAAACATTACCTGAGGTATAACAGGTATCTTTCCAGGGTCACACAGCTAATCAGGAGTACTGGTAACATACCTCTTAAAGACAGCATCCTTATGCTGTACACAGAGTACCTTCTTTGGAGAGAATGACCCAGCATTGCCTGAGCAAGTGGTGGTACAGTAGATAGAGCATTGGCCTGGGACACTGAGGACCCAGGTTCAAAACCCCAAGGTTGCTAGCTTGAGTACAGGGTCACTCACTTAAGCATGGAATTATAGACATGACCCCATGGTCACTAGATTGAGCCCAAAGGTCACTGATTCAAAGCCCAAGGTCACTGTCTCGAGCCCAAGGTCTCTGACTTGAGCAAGGGGTCATTGGTTCATCCTGAGCCTGCCCACTCCAGTCAAGGCACATATGAGAAAACAATCAGTGAACAACTAAGGTGCTGCAACTATGAATTGATTTTTCTCATCTCTGTCTGACTCAATCTCTCTCTTTCTCTTGCAAAAAAAAGAAGAAGAATCGTCAAATTGGGAATAGTTCATCAAAGGATAGGATAAATTTTTACATAGGATATATCCCAAGATATTTTTGGCCTCTTGCAAAATCTGGTTACTCTCACTGTGCTAGAAATAAAAAACATTCAAGAGATTCAAGATGTAGGATCTTGAAAGGAGAACAACCAACTTAAGGGTTAGAGAAGTTCCTGAACAGAGAGAGAGAGTGTGGGATGGATGGAAGATAAGTCTGGCCATTCAAATAGGGTGAAAAAGGGTTAATGTTGACCAGTAGTGGCTCAACTCTGAGGGAGAGTATGATTGCTATTTTAACATTAGTCTTAGCCTTAGGATATGATTTCACCAAAGACACATAAGTGGAAGTGACATGTGCTATTTCCAGGCAGCAGTGTTAACAGTGAATGTACAGCTCACCACGTCCTCACACACCTGACTTTGGAATCATGGAAGTCTGTGTTTAGCTGAGCTTCCATACACTAGATCCCAAGAGGCTACAATGAGCAGTCCGTTTGCAAGTCCGTAATGGACACCTAGTGTGAGCAAGAAATATAGCTTTCTATTTCAAACTTCTGAGTTTTAGAGGTTGAGATTTAGCATGATATAACTTATCCAGTCTAAACAGAAAAAGACTGGGAAGTCTGTTCGTTCTTGGAAACATGGGTTATGAATCAAATCGGGGAGGTTGGATTCCCGCTATACACCTATAATTTGCCTGCATGTAAACAATTCATATCCTGAATTTAGTGGCCCAGTAAAAGATTTTGTAAAGTCATTGCAGTGTCTCAAGCTAAATAATGATTCATGACAGAATGTGGATCAGAAAGGACAATGGAGTTAAAGCTGGGCCCCCTGCCTGTCCACTCTAAAAGCAGAGAAGACCAGTATCAGAGCAAGAGGCCATGCATCCCCATTTATATTTTGCTGTAGGCATCCCTATCACTCTCATTTCACATCCCAGTGCCCAGCTCACCCCATCTCCAGTGGTATCTGATGGGGTGATTCTGCTCATCAATTGTATATACATGAGAGTTTATGTGTGCCTATGTGTGTGTACATATGTACACTCAAATATTCAGAAAGTGCTTGCTGTATACAGAAAATTTACTCTTTTCTATACAGATGCTCTCTATCCAACTTCCCTAGAAGCATGAACATAGATCTAACACTAAATAGTGGATTCCTATTAGAGTTGGGGTCATATCTACAACTGCTGCCAGTGGTCCAAACCCAAAGCATTATCTCACAACAGGTGCCAGTGTCATGTAGGAAGAAGGTGAAGGCCTTTTCTCACATATCACTTCAGCTCACACCCTCCTCCAAAGAGCAGAAGCAATATACTAGGGAAGTTAAACAGCACTGGAAATTTCCAAATAAAACATTTACATACGAGTTAAAAAAGAACTAGCTGATTGATAGAATTCAGAAGCCAAAGCTGAAATTCACCTCCTAACGGATCCATTCTGTGCATTTTTATTCTTGTCTTTAGTTTTTATGTAGAGTCTGCCTGCACGTGAAGAATCCCAGAGGGCTAGTGTTGAAAGGCACACTGGTCCAGTCTCTTTGTTTTACTAACGAAACCGAAGCCCAGAGGGGTTAAATAGCAGACCAGCTCCAGCAGGAAGCTATATCCACAAGGGTTGGGGAGAAGTTCCAGTGCCAGGGAAGCCAGCTGGCTGATTTATATAAAGGACACCAACACTTGAAGCTGAATCTTGATTGGGATGAACGTGTTCCTTTCGTTCTGACATTTTCACCAGCACAGCCATCATCAGCCTTTCATCATGTGCCTGTTTACTTTGTGCTTCTAAATGCCCTCTACGTGGCTTGTGGAGGCTATTTTGGTACTTCTTGGACACAGAAAATGTTTTGCTTAGGCCCCACCTTGTGTTCAGGGTGTCTGGAACCTGTCGAAGTTGACTGATTTTGAGAGAAAGAAAAGACAAGGAGTCAGAAAATCAGAAGGAGATAGTTATAGATCTGGCTTTAAATCTTTCTTCTTCCCACCCCCGCATGCTTCTTCTCTCTCTCTCTGCTCCTTCTTTCCCCTTCCAGTTAGAACTCTGTACTGGCTATTGAAATAGTTATGGAAGCTGAATTAGAAAGAATCTTGGAAACATCTTTGTCTACCACAAATTATAATATAGCTATAAAACCTTTCCTGTAATAAGTACTTTTCCATGAAAACAACACTTCTTAATCTTCTAGGACTTATATTGCTGTTGGTTTTTCAATGTATTTTTTTTTTAATGAAAAGACTTCAAATTCTCTAAGTGTGGTGTATTTTTTAATCGTATAGAGCTTGACTTCTCAGTAGAAACCTATCTTTAGGAAAGGTAACTTTTTCCCAGAGGACTTTTTCTGAATTTACCCTCCAAAAATCTAGGAAGGTTGATTTTTGAGCTTTTAACATGGCTTAGGACAGAGGAATGGAGTCAACTAGTCTCATGTTTTGCTGAGGACAAGACAAGAAGCATGTGGGCCAAAATGTAACTAAAAATTAAGATCATATCTTAGGAGAATTACTCTTATGACAAATATACATAAAAATAGATCTCCTAAGTTGGGGGAACATTAGAAAATATTTTCCTGTTTTACATACAACTTAGGGATCTTAAATCTAAATGATTTCAGATGGAGTCTTACCTAAAGGCAAAAGTATGCATTAGATACTCCATTACAAAAGTTTCTACTACTCTCATCCCAGATCCCTGAAAAAAAAAATCATAGAAATCAAGAACCTGAGTTAGAAGAAGGCCTCACTGAAATAGGACCAAAAAGACCAGTCCTTATCAAGTCAACAAGAGACATGGATTTCCACATAAACAACAACAGGCAGATGACAAGAGTTCAAGAATTCATATTTTGGTGCTTTTTAGACATTGAGTTTTTAAGACAGAATATTTGATGATAGTTAAAGTTCAGCTAACTCTTTGAAAAAAATAGGCAACAGTTTTTCAGTCATTCAGCATTTATTGAGTACAGGAGCTAGGGACTGGAGACTGAGTGACAAACGTGGTTCCTGTCCTCATTGGTAATCACCGCCATATACTTTAGAGATCTTTAGTCCACATGTGGTAAGTTTTACAAAAAGGGAATTAAGTGGCATTGAAGTACGTAACAGGTTGTGATCTGAACTGAGGATATGGGGATGACCAGCCTGGGGAAATAACCTTTAGAGTAAGAACCTCAAATGAGACCTAAAGGGAGGGCGGGGGTATTGTGGCAAAGAAGTCATTGAGTGAGAAAGTGTTTCAAGCATTGATGGCCAATAGAACAAGGATATAGCATGTCTTAGGAACTGTCTTAAGTTAATTTGGGTTGCTTAAACAACAAACATTTATTTCTCACAGTTCTGGAAGGTGGGAAGTCCAAGGTGAAAGTGCCAGCAGATTCAATGTGTGGTGTAAACTCTCTTCCTTTTGTGCAGATGGCCACCTTCCTCTAATACCCTCACATGTTAGAAAGAGAGCTGATTCCATTAGTAGAGCTCTACTATCATAACCTAATCACATCTAGTGACCTCCCAAAGTTCCCATCTTCAAAACCACATTGGGGATTAGGTTTTAACATAATAATGCGGGCATACAAACATGCACTTAACAAGGATTGAAAGACTAGAGTATAGAAAATGAGGATGAGGTTGGTGAGAGACTAAAGTGAAGAGAAGCAGAGCTAGATCAGGAAGTTCACATTAAGAAATTTGGGCTTCAGTTTAAGAACAGTGGATGCATCTGACAAGGCATTGGAGCAGTGGAGGGAGTGTCTGACTGGGTCACAGAGGACCCAGGTTCAAAACCCCGAGGTAGCCGGCTTGAGTATAGGCTCACCAGCTTGAGCGAGGGGTTGCTGGCTTGAGTGTGGGATCATAGATATGACCCTATGGTCACTGACTTGAGCCCAAGGTCACTGGCTTGAGCAAGGGCTCACTCGCTCTGCTGTAGCCCCCGGTCAAGGCACATATGAGAGAGCAATCAATGAACAACTAAAATGCCTCAGTGAAGAATTGGTGCTTCTCATCTCTCTCCCTTCCTGTCTGTCTGTCCTTATCTGTCCTTCTCTCTGATTCTCTGTCTCTGTCAAAACACACACACACACACGCACACACACGCACGCACACACACACACGCACACACACACACCCAAAAAAACAGTGAGATGCCATTGACAGGTTTTAAGTAGGGAAGTAAGATGATTAAATTTGCATTTTTCAAAAACTCATCTTGGTTTCAGTGTAAATACCTTGCAGGGAAGTGAGGTTGGTGCTGGGAGATGACTTATGAGACTGTGGAGTAGTCTGGGTGAGAGATGCGAGGAGATGGATGGAGATGGTAGCAATGGACGTGAAGAGAAGTGGATGGGTTTGTGTGCTGGTTAGGAAGAAGGGAGGACACATGGTAATAGATTAGATATGATAGGAGGTGAGGAAGAAGGTTGGGGTGATCAATGGGGTTTTTAGTTGGGCAATAAGTAATGTAGGGCTGTCCTGTGCTGAGACAGAAAATGACTGCTGAACGAAAACCAGGACAGAGAACAGATCAGTAGCAGCCAGGAGTTGAGGAAGGAGGTAAGGTCTAACTACAAAGGACAGCACAAGGGAATTTGGGAGGTAATGAAACTGTTTTTTCTAGTGGCAGTTATACAAATCTATGCATGTGTTAAAAGTCAGACTGTACAATAAAAAAAGTATTTTACTGTACTCTTTACTGGAAATTTTAAAAATAAAATAATAACTAAAAAGATATCTGAAGCAAATATTTTCTATATTTAAAATACACTGAGTAAAAATTTAAAACCTAAAAATTAATATTAGCATATTCTCAACCATCTGAGAACTGTGGATTGCCACTTATTCACAACCTGTGGTGAAGCTGTACTTATGACCACACGAGTACTAAGAAAACACCTGAGTTGTAGCACTGAACCTTCCATGTACAGAAGACAAAGCTGACTGCTGTAAAATTAATGTCCTACTGGCAAAATGACAAAAATTACCCAAATCTACAATTTCTTTATGCTGAATTAGTTTACTCATTAGAAAGTTAAAACTTACACTGGGCATTTTTTAGTTAAAAGGTATTTTTATAGAGTAAGAGTTTAGTGTCTTCAGTTATTTAATACATTGAGGTTTAATCTGACATGTGTAACATTAATTACTATATAGATGAATAAGAAAAGAAGAGAGATGTACAGAACTTGTAAATGAAGCATTAAAACCAACTCAAGATCCAGTGACTTCGTAGTGCACCATATGAAGTTTGCTGAAAGTTGTGGAAAATTGTTTCATCACCACATAGTAACAAAATACAGACGTGCTAACTTCAGTGATCTGAAGTTAATTTGAAATAAAATTTGGTTGTAGGAGTGTATAAGATTTATAAGCCTGAAGAATTTGTTCTGCCTAACCAGGCAGCAGTGCAGTGAATAGAGCATTGGCCTCGGACACAGAGGACCCTGGTTCGAAATCCTGAGGTCACTAGTTTGAGGGTGGGATCATAGACATGACCCCAAGGTCGCTGGCTTGAGCCCAAGGTCACTGGCTTGAGCAAGGGGTCACTTGCTCTACTGGAGCCCCCGGTCAAGGCACATATGAAAAGCAATATGAAGAACTAAGGTGCTCAACGAAGGATTGATGCTTCTCATTTCTCTCCCTTCCTGTCTGTCTGTCCCTCTCTCTGTCTCTCTCTCACAAAAAAGAATTTGTTTCTAGTTTTACATTTTCACATACATATTTAAGTAACATAATTTTAAAAACAATTTATGTCAAAACCAGAGATTCAGGAGGATTCTGTTCCTTTTAGTATTTCAGAACCATGGCCCTAAAGCAGTTCTTTCTGCAAAGGAATCACCTTCACAAGAGTAAAAATGCTTCATGCTTTGGAAATGCCAATTGTCTTTTTGTCTCCAAACTGTTATAAGGCAAAGCATATTTTTAGCCTGGAGTGAGTGGACAGACAATAGGCACCAGACCGCCTACTGATGGAAGGACAAAGTGTACGGAGTCCTCTTCAGACCATAGAGCTTCCTCAGAGCAAGGGGCAGCCTGGCCCTGGAGCTGAATTCACTGGGTTTCCTCCTCCCCTGTGACCCACAGTCCCTGCGGCACAACGCACCACTTTCTTGTCTAAGGTCTGTTTCCCCTAAAACTCTGCTCAGCTCCCAGAATATTTACTGACTAATTTCCTTACTGCCTCCAGTAAGTAATACCCAAACTAAGACCAGAACTTTGATTCTGTATCATCTTTGTTAGCTTCACCTGGAGGGAAATGGAAATTACACCACTTCCCAAAACCCATAAGACAGATCTTTAGCTACTCTGACGTTGTTCCTCCCCAAAACCTGCCTCTTAGTTTTACTCACACTCAGTCAACAAATATTTATTGAGTACTTTCAGGGGTAATGCCAATGCACTTTCTGAAACCTTCTGTCTTTCCCGTTTCCTGCCTCACTCTGACAGCTGTTCGCATACTCTCCTCAGTACCTGTTAATATTCTGGTTGCAGATCTCAGCTTCCCCGTGTCATAGACGTCATTGTTGCTGCCACCATGCCTTGCTATGCCTTGACTCTTGGTCCCATTGCTCTTGATGAAAGAACAGGGACCCTATCACTAACAAAATTATATCCCTAAAACCCCAAAGAGAAAAGTCTTAGTCTCAGTTCTCTTGAATGATTTGTGCTTTAACTATTTTATTGTTTTCTAAAGTATCTTCCTCCTTGCTCATTAAAAATTTTAAATTCTGAGTAATTAGTTGAGTAATATTTTACATGGCATCAAAGTATTTTATGTCCGGAAGAGTTTTCACTCCAGATATGTATATATGTATGTGAATATTTGACCTGAATCCAAACAGGTGGGGCCGCTCTGCCACCTCAGTATGACTTTAGTTACCCATCCAATTTGATCATTGACCAAAGGGTTAAGATTGTTTCATTTAAGAATCTTTGTTGCAGGACCAACCAGCCACTCCAGAGTTTGGTTAGTTCTTTGTAAGAGTCCTCTTAGATATTTGTCACTCCGTACACTTTGCATAACAAGGTATCACTTGATAAATATTAAAACAGGCATAATAATAAATCTGACCTAGAACCAAATTATTTAATTTTTTTGGCCCAACCTTCTAATGGCTATTATTCCTTAATTCTCTTTACCCTTTCCAACCTCAAAAATGCATCACATTTACACAACACACAGGAACGCAATTTCTCTATTGCAAACTAATCAATCTGTCAATCAAAATAGCCACCTATAAAAAATAACCAGTAGGCTATTAGGAAATATTTGCATAGTATTTTACTACTTCCTTTTGGAGGAGTTCAAAGTCCTTTTTGCTCATTGACATTTTATAAAGGCTAGAAATCAACTTTTCTCAATCTACTGAAAATTAATAATGCTATATCAGTAATGTTTGCATTTTTAAAGTATCTTACAATAACCAATTTAAACATCTTATGAAATGCCACATGACATATTTTTCCTAAAATGTCTGAATAGTTTTGTAAATTACTAAATGCTACCTTTTCAACTAGAGAAGAATGTCAGTTTCTCCATCAGTACATTCTTATTTCATATTCCATCCGATAGAGGAAAAAATAGCATCTGTGTAGGGACTCAGGACAAAAAATCTATCACTCCAATAACTGGGTCCAAAGGTTTCTCTAGGCTGACTTTTCAAACTCTCTGTCATCAGCTTGGCTGTAGTTCTAGTGTATTTTGGCCCATTTTACTGGCTTCAGCTCAGCTCATGCAGACACATATGGAGGAAGCTGAATTCAGTATCAGGGTAGACAATTTATGAGCACTTATAATTGTACACCACCCACATGCAATTAAACCAGAAAAGAAACTATGGATATCCTCGGCTATGATGTGAAAATCCCCATCCTCCCCGCACCTCACTCTTTCCAGGTTACCTTTCCTGAGGCATGAACGCCCACAGTCTGGAGCCAGGGAATGGGAAGCCATTTTTCACAGCCTGAAGCATTCCTTTGATTCCAGCTCTGCTGTGAGCAAAACATTTCCCCTATCAGTCTTTTCCCTCCCACCCTGTGTCACAGTGAGTTTTCACACAAAACTACAAAGAGTTGAAAAACCCTGACCACACACCAGCCATCCAACAATGAGAAAGCACAACTGTGAGTGGCAACATGCACATTTTAAAATTTGACCTTGTGCTAAAAAAAGAATAAAATAAATAAAATAAAATAAAAACACCAGTATAAGGAGAAAATGCCATTGCTGACACCTACCAGGAATGAGCTATATCTGGAATAAATGACTTAGCTTTCCATCACCTACTCTGTTGTTTTAGGTTTCTCCCAATTTCCATTTTGCAAAATGGGTCTATTGATATAACAACCTGCCAGTCAACAGTATTCTCAGTAGACTGATGGTGGCAGCATGATGGGCCAGAGTTGATTGACAGTCATCAGGACACTAACCTAGGAAATGGAGGAAGAGAGCTGAGGTTAAAAAGAAAATAAAGCATGGGCGAGAGGAAAGGAGGAGGGAAATCTGGAAGGACTCCTCTGGGGAAGGGGCTCCTGCTGAACAGCGGCTGTGAGTTGAGAAGCAGCTGAGATGTGCAAAGCCAGTGAGCCCAGCTGCCTCAACAGAACTTACTTGCCCTCGCAGAGGGGTCTAGAGAGTGGAGCAAAGGTGTGAGACTTTTTTCAGAAGAGGCCATTGGGCAGATTACGTAGCAGCAATAGGTAGACTGGTATTGTGATGCTTCCAGATATTTGACATGGAGCTGAGAGGAATCTAGAAAAACCTCGTTGAGTTTCCACAAGTTTCTAAGTGTTAGATGGCTTGGGGAAGACATGGGACACTGTTGCAAAGATCACACTCACACTTACAAATTAAACTAAACTGTATAAAGCTAACTATAGGAAAATGCTATGTGACTGAAATTTACCTATATTTTTATCATTTTTCTAATTCTCATTTTTATTCATTTAATAATTATCCATGAGCTTCTACCACAGCGCTCATAATGCCATAGAAGAGAAGGCAAAGGCTTATTCAAGGAAATTGTAAGTTCCATAATGGCAGGGTATTTGTTTTGTCCAGTTTCAAATTTTCAGAGCCCAAAACAAAATGTTTACAAAATATTTGTTGAATAAATGAATAAAGTAAACTTATAGTCTAGCAATGAACTATATCGTCTTCCCTGCCACTACAATACTATGGTAAATTTGCTCTGCTCACTACAAAGCTAATAGAGTAAACAATGCACTAATCTCCAAGTTGAAAGGCCTTGGCACATGAATGAGGACAAGGGCCAAAATTTCTTAACCTAAAAGAGAAATTCCTCTTTTCTCCTATAGTGGTTGTTACAGAAGTGACCATAGTCCAAGGAAAGAAGGCTATATTGGGATCTGTCCTTTCCTCAGCCTATACACAGAGAACCTGGGCTAAGCAGCTTCACAGACGAACATATGAGCTGGATGGAAGTGAAGGAGGGACTCCCTACCCTGCACAGGAAAACAGAGCTTTGGGTGTTCTACTAGCCAGGATCCTGGAGAGATCGAGATGGCACTTCAGGTGGGTGACCAAAGAGACTTTCATAAAAGGGCTACTTTGAAAGAGAGGATAGAGTTAAAGGAAGGTGACAAGGGATGATTTGAATAGCCTTTAACCTAAAGACTGAAGACACAAGGGGAGACAGTAGTTGCTGAGTCCTGACATTAACTGCAGCTGTGAAAGGGGACAACCAAATGTTGCCCTGGCCCAGGAAAGAAGAAAGAAGGAAGTGGCCACTGCCAAAGTGTGGCCCCGGCCGGAGCAAGCCAAGGAATGCACAGCTTGCTCTTTCTTTCCTCTAGCACAGGGGTCAGGAACCTGTGGCTTGCAAGTCAGATGTGGCTCTTTTGATGGCTGCATCTGGCTCGCAGACAAATCTTTAATAATAATAATAATAATAATGTTAAAAATATAAAACATTTTCATGTATTACAATCCATTCATTTTCTACCGCTCATGTTCATGGTTGCGGGTGGCTGGAGCCAATCACAGCTGTCCTCCGGGACAACACCAAATTTTTATTGGATAATGCCTAACGTACACAGGTTGTTGTGAGGTGAGGAAGTAAACTTCCCTCCCTTTAGTCAAGTAATCAGCTAGCTAATTGTAGAAACTCTTTTGACGAAGAAGATGGCTAAAAGAAAAAAAGATGAGGAGTATAGTACTTTTCAGCAGGAATGGACAGAGGAATTCGCCTTTGTGGAGAGAGCAGATTCTGCAGTGTGTATAATATGCAATGAGAAAATTGCATCCATGAAACGGTCAAATATAAAGCGGCACTTTGACACACACCATACTACATTTGCATTGAAATATCCAGCGGGGGACAGCAGGAAGAAGGCATGTCAAGAGCAACTGTGCAGAGTGCAAGCTAGTCAGCAGCAACTCCATGTTTGGACCCAACAAGGTGACTGGAATTCGGCTAGCTTTGTTGGTGCTTTAGCAATTGTAAGAAACGGAAAGCCATTCACAGATGGGGAGTATGCCAAAACATTCACACTTGATGTTGCCAATGAACTTTTTGACAAGTTTTCGGATAAAAACAAGATGATCAAATGAATAAAAGACATGCCTCTGTCAGCAAGAACTGTACACAATCGTACCATCATGATGGTAAATCAAACTGAGGCAACACAAGTGAAGGACATAAATGCAGCACCATTCTTTTCTCTCGCTTTGGATGAGTCAACAGTAGTAAGCCATTTATCCCAGTTCAGCATGATTGCAAGGTATGCTGTCGGTGACACACTACGTGAGGAAAGTCTTGCTGTTTTGCCTACAAAAGAGACAACAAGAGGGGAGGTTTTATTCAAGTGTTTCACTGAGTTCACTAAAGAAAAAAATCTACCGATGGATAAACTTATTTTGGTGTGTACTGATGGTGCTCTGTGCATGGTGGGGAAAAACAGAGTATTCATAGCGCTTCTTCGTGAACATAAAAAGAGACTCATCCTAAGTTTTCACTGCATCCTACATCAGGAGGCGCTTTGTGCTCAGATGTGTGGCGAGCAGCTTGGTGAGGTGATGTCGCTGGTCATTCAGTTGGTCTACTTTATTGTTACCCGAGCTTTAAATGATTGCCAGTTTAAAACACTGCTGGATGAAGTTGGGAATAATTATCCTGGTCTGCTTCTGCACAGCAATGTGCGCTGGATGTCAAGAGGGAAGGTGCTCAGCCATTTCGCGGCTTGTCTGAGCAAAATCCGAACTTTTCTTGAAATGAAAAACGTCGAGCATCCTGAGTTAGCTAACACTGAGTGGCTCCTGAAGGTCTACTATCTCGTGGATATAACTGAACATCTGAACCAGCTCAATGTGAAAATGCAAGGCATTGGAAATACAGTCTTAATCCTTCAACAAGCAGTGTTTGCATTTGAAAATAAGCTGGAACTCTTCATTGAAGATGCTGAAACAGGTCGTTTACTACACTTTGAAAAACTGGGAGAGTTTAAAGATGCATGCACAGCAAGTGACCCAGCTCAACATCTTGATCTCCAGCAGATAGCAGGCTTCACATCTAATCTCCTGCTTTGGAGAATTTTGTGAGCGCACTTGTCTTTTTAATTTCATCACCCATCCACACGAGTGTGCAGTGGACAGCGCAGACCTGAGTTACATCCCCAGTGTCTCTGTCAGAGATTTTGAGCTATCAGCTGCTGACCTGAAGGCCTCAGACATGTGGGTGAATAAATTCAAGTCACTGAATGAAGATTTGGAAAGACTTGCACGACAGCAAGCAGAGTTGGCGAGCAAACACAAGTGGGGAGAAATGAAAAAACTTTAACTCGCGGACCAGCTGATTGTCAAAACTTGGAACGCGCTTCCCGTCACATACCACACTCTACAGCATGTGAGTATTGCTGTACTGACAATGTTTGGCCCTATGTATGCATATGAGCACTCTTTCTCACATCTAAAGAATGTTAAGACCAACCTACGATCACGTTTAACGGATGGAATTCTTAACACCTACATGAAGGTTAACCTCACCACATATCAACCAGACTACAAAGCCATCAGCAAAACTGTGCAGCACCAGAAGTTGCATTAATGGTAAGAAGTACTTTATTTATCATTGGTTAGCAACAGCATAACAACATTATTAAAAAGAATTTAGAGACTTATTGTACTTTAAAAGTGTTGGTCTTACATAAAATGCACACATTTACTTGTACTTAGTGTTAAACATATTGTATGGCTCTCATGGAATTACATTTTAAAATATATGGTGTTCATGGCTCTCTCAGCCAAAAAGGTTCCCGACCCCTGCTCTAGCATGTGCATCTGCCATTGCCATTGCAACTAAAAGCCACAGGGCATGGGAGCCTGCTTAAAGAGGTTCACAGAGATCAAGCTCCCCATGCATGGTGCTGGGCAGGGGAGGATGGGCAGAGAATATCTAGCATGATTTAATGCCTCAGCATCCACTTTTCCCCTTTCATTGAAAAGTATCTATCCCCAGTTTAGGAAATACACAGTTCCAATCTACAGAGGTATCATCACAAGGGGTTATAAAGTCACTTATACTCCCATATGAAACATAAAATGCAAGCTTCCATCAGTGTTCTTCATATAACATAACACAGGGGAACAAAGATATAGATGGGAAAAAACGACACGCAGCATAGCTCCTACACGCCCTGCCTTTGTACCTGGACACGGACCTATGTTGATAACCATTACTGCTTCTACTACCCATTCTCTTCCTCACTCCTCCCTATAAGTTCCTGGGCCAGATACAGCCTTTACTTAATGGGGAGACTCAAACTTTATTTACACGAAACCTGAATATTTATTGGGATGCTACAGTTTTTCATAGAGCAGTATAATAGACAGAAACTAAGAGGCACTCCAGTAAATTTTCTGGGCTCCAGGCATAGGCTTTGTTTTTCCTATTGGGTCTCAGTAATCCACATTCTCTTTATAAGCAAGTCTGATTACAAAGGCCTCATCATTGTTTGTTGGTTCAGCAACATGAGGAGCCATCAGTCCCAATTTCCAACTTAATGGAACCATGACTGTCCCCTCTTGGAGGAATTCTTTCCTTGAGCATGCTAACCTCCCAAACCACCAATGCCAAGGTTTTGGAGACAGGAAGCAAAAATTCTTTGAGCGAGATATTAAGTATAGGAGTGAGGAGGACTTTCCAACACCACATCTTAATTCCTAGATCCTTGAGTTCCAGCAGTCAGGGTGACAGCACTATATTTTGACCTCTGGTTTTACACATATATCCTAACCTCACAGTTCATTCTCTTCCTATAATTGCAGCTGAGCCAGCAGTTTATTCTGCTATTATATGAATGAGGGGGCAGTGAATTTACTAGGTACAAATCCATTTTCATGTTTATTGAGTTTATGCCATTTCATAAGTTATAGGGGACAAAATGAGGAAAAATAAAACCTGTAAGTCTTGGAATGGTGGTGCTGGAAGAAAAGTTGGGAAGAAAATACCTATTTAGAATGTATAACTATTTCTGTGAGAAAAAATGAATGTTGCCTCCCTGCTGGAGGGCTCCAATAACATAGTGTTGGTTGTAGCCCTAGGGAATGATGCTGTATCAAAGGGTCAGCATTGATCTCTACTATTGTCGTTTGGATATTGAGCAGTAGCAGTGACCAGATCAAACAGAGGAGGAGAAATACATTGATGAGCTTTAATTCCTGCTACCATAGCAACTTTGTTAAGAGGCCCATTGAACAAGCACCATATTGGTTGAGACATATTCTGACCAATAGCTACAAGATGATTTCATCTTGTCCACCTCATTATCAAGAGCTTCTCCACATTGAAATGTTCTCTGGTAGAAATTTAGATAGTAAAAGAATGTTTTGTATCCTTTATAAGAATTCTATCATCATATATTTCCCCTTGTCACCAATCTTTATATCATGTTCTCTTAAAGTTCCTGACTAACTGGTTAAGTTTAAAGCAACTTCCTACAGATATATAGGTACAAACCTTAAGCCATCTTCTGGTGGTCTAACTAAACAACCCATGTACTGCTTAACGTTCTATAATTGAAATAATTTTTCTTCATGAGGGTCTTTCAGAGTCATGTTAACTGGGACCATAATGCAATGGCTCTGCACCTCTGGTTTTAACCACATATCAAAATCAAGCTCAAGTTTTTTTCCACCAGTCACATGGATATAAGGATTTCCACATACAACACTGGTGTGAGTTGAGTTAGAGGAGGAAATGCACCAGAAATGGATGTTGAAAGAGTGAGCTACCTGCTCATGTTGAACCCAATCTTTTATATCCCATTTCCACTTGTTTTGTTGCTGTTACATGTTCCCAGTTTTATAGATGGTGGGTCAGATAATGACCAGTTTATTAGGGGGAGCTCAGTTCATATGGTCACTTGATTTTCCATAGTCAGTGTAATGGTTTTAACGGTTGCCCCCTCTAACAGATATGGGCCCTAGAACCTGTGAATGTGACCTTATTTGGAAAAAGCATTTTTTTTTATTGAGAGATGGGAAGACAGAGACAGACTCCTGCATGCACCTGGCCAGGATTCATCTAGCAAGCTCCCTATCTGGTGATGTTCTACACTTCTGGGGCCACAGCTCAGTTGCTCAGCAACCAAGCTATTTTAGTGCCCAAGGCAAGGCCATGGAGCCATGCTCAGCACCTGGGGCCAACTTGCTCAAACCGTTTGAGCCATGGTTTCAGGAGAGGAAGAGAGACAGACAGACAGAGAGAAGTGGGAGAGATGGAGAAGCAGATGGTCTCTTCTCCTGTGTGCCCTGACCAGGAATCAAACCTGGGTCTTCCACATGCTGGGCCAATGCTCTACCTGAGCCAAAAAGCATTTTTACAGACAGAATTAAGTAAAAGGTTCTGAAATAAAATCATTGGAGTACTGGGATATGCCCTAAATCCAATGACAGTGTTCTTATTCAAGTCAGAGGGAAGACAGGGAAGACCGTGTGAAGAGGAAAGGAGAGATTGGAGTTCGGCAGTCATATCCCTGGAGCAACAGCAGCCAGAAGAGAAAAGGAAGGATTCTCTCTGGAGCTTTCAGAGGAAGCAGGGCTGCCGACACCTTATTTCAGACTTCCAGTCTCCAGAATGGTGAGAGAACAAATTTCAACTGACCTTAATCCACCTCTGAGAAAACTGAAGATGTAGAGAGAGCCATCCAGCAGAAGCTATGACTTGGAGGCTAGGAATGCAGCCATTGCAAAGTAGCTACCATGGGAAAGAGGCCAGGCACCGAGGTGACCTGACATTTCTTCCTTCACACCTTCCAGTCTCCTGCTGATGCCGCTCACTGATTGGTCAAATTCAGTCAGAAGCCAGAGGAAAAAGAACTCAGCTAGTTGATGGAGCCTTGAGAAGTTAGCCACACCAGCCATAGAGCAGGATGGAGAAGGCTGGAGAGAGATCTAGAGGAAAAACCAGCATTTCCAGCAGTGTTTTTACTGACTGGCTTTGGAAGCCAAAAGCACCTCTACAGCGGCAGCCAATATGTCAGTCCCTTGTCTGGCTCCGCCATCAATTAGAGTATGAATAAAGTGGGGTGGAAACAAAGCTTCTAACCCTCCCGCTCCCGATCTTTCCTTCTAAGATCACAGGAACAGGAGGAGGCAAACACCATGCCTGTTCCTGCGGTCGCACATGTGCATTGTGTGCACCTTTCCCTTAGTGAACTAACTGTCAGATCCTGGAAGGTGCCTACGCTTAGGAATTAAACATACTTGGAGTTGACTCTCAGCTCTGACATTTACTAGCTAAATGACAATGGGCAACTTATTTAGTTCCTTTGAACATTAGTTATTCCATCTGTGTGATTTGGACTCATAACCATCCTAACGAAAATGTTACAAAGAGTAGATGAAATCATGGAAAGTTCTTAATAGGGTTTTTCACACGTGGTAAATACTCTTTAAATGTTCCTTTTCCATATTGACCTTTTACTTGTGCGGCTGCAACCATCATGTAAAACATATTTGTAACTCTTTTTATGAGAGAACACAGTCCAAATTCCAATCAGCTTATAAAACAAAAGCCTTTTGAACACAAGTTCTTTTTAAGTCGAGAGAGGCTGGTATTGAAGCAAAACCGTCAAGGGGTAGTTGATGATCCTATTTGCAGATATGGTAGGATCACTTAAATGAAGAGGAAGTGAGTTCACTCTGTAAGAAATAGATAATTATGTAAGAAAGGCTAAAGAGCAAAAAGTACTACCGTGGAACCTGTGCCTGTAAAGCGGAGGAAACTGCTCGAGAAGAACAGCCACAAACTCCCGACAGTGGTGACTCCGGAGACCAGAATAGGGTTGGAGAGCTGTGAGCAACCACAGCCGACTCACACTTACATCTCTGTAGACTTAAATATTGCTTAATTGTTTTGCAGTGAACATATGTACTCTTTCTGCCAACTTTAAAAAACATTTAAAACAGTTATATGATAAGCGTGCAAGACAAGAGTCAATATTACGGACAAAGCAAAATGTCTGATATAGATGTAGTTTACTAAATCTGTAATGAACTTCAGATAAAAAAAATAATGAGGCCCTGGCCAGTTGGCTCAGTGTGGTAGAGCGTTGGCCCGGCGTGTGGAAGTCTCGGGTTCAATTCCCCACCAGGGCACACAGGAGAAGCACCCATCTGCTTCTCCACCCTGTTCTTTATCTCTCTCTTCTCCTCCTGCAGCCAAGGCTCCACTGGAGCAAAGTTGGCCCAGGTGCTGAGGATGGCTCCAGGGCCTTTCCCTCAGGCACTAGAATGACTCCGGTTGCAACAGAGCAACACCCCAGATGGGCAGAGCATCTCCTCCTGGTGGGCATGCCTGTGGATCCTGGTCAGGCGCATGTGGGAGTCTGTCTCTCTGCCTCCCCGCTTCTCACTTCAGAAGAAAAAAAAAGAAAAGAAAAGAAATGATGATATGTAAATAAGATGGCTAATTTATTTACCAAAGAAAGAAAGTGTTTTTAATGTTTTAGCATATGGTAAATAAATGAATGCTGCTAGCCATTACATTACACTATAAGCTCCAGGAGGAAATATTTATTTAATCTTTTTTATCCCTAACATCTAGTCTAATGAACATTATATGCTTAGTAAGTACAAATTGAATGAAAAATGGATAATTTTTTTAAATTGAGAGACAAAGTCATATGTTGAACAGAACACAATTAAATCACTTTTCATGAGCAGTTCACAGTTTCTCTGAGCCTCAGTTCTCTCATCTATAAAATGTGGAGGTTGAGAACTTGAGAAATTTCAACACTATAATTTTTTTTTATTTATTCATTTTAGAGAGGAGAGGGAGAGACAGACAGAGAGAGAGAGAGGAGAGACAGAGAGAGAGAAGGGGGAGAGGAGCTGGAAACATCAACTCCCATATGTGCCTTGACCAGGCAAGTCCAGGGTTTCAAACCAGCAACCTCAGCATTTCCAGGTTGACGCTTTATCCGCTGCACCACCACAGGTCTCAACACTATAATTTTAATAAACCCATAAGTGTCTAAAATTCTGCCAACTCATGTTGAGTCTCCAATTATTTATTTTACCAATTAAGGATTTAAAAAATCATCATCTTACACTTTGACATTAAAAATGTAACAGAGAAATAATTGAGAATAAGAAACACTTTTTCCTACCAAAGGACAACTGTCAACCTTACCCTAGTGCACATATATTCATACAGCACATACATACACATACACACACACATTTGGATGCACACAGAATTGTATAATAAATTTCACAAAGATTGACAGCAGATTTTGAAGCAAAGAAAGTCTCTGTGTGAACACTTTTATTTTCCTAAATTTACTTAATGTTTTTATTTTACAATTATAAGATATGTGCTTATTTGGAGTCTTTTTGTGCTTATTTGTTTTTTTAAAAATCCAAATAACACTGACGAATGAAGCCCACCCTAAGCCTCTCCCCACTCCCTAAGTTAACTATAATCAAAGTGTGGTATATCATCTTCTAGGCTATTTTCTATCATGATATAAACATACAGATAGTGTTAGTGTAGCTTTTCTTAAGGAATAAAACTTATTCTAAACAGTCTATCAGTTTGCAAAGGAAAGAGCGACATATGTAGTAATGATCAACTGAACTGAATGTCAGTAACATTTCGGGAAAATATGTGCTGGGCTTAATTCAGGAGAGTGGTGCTTTGCCATACATTTCTCATAGTTGGGCAGGAGCATGAGTTTAAAAGTTTTTCTGTCCTTAGCAGGCAATTCATTCCTCTGTTTTGAACATAAGATCCCCAGATCCTATCTTGGGATAAAGATCTGACATGGAAGATAAAATGGTGAGAGGAGTGTGCGGAGGCAGGAGAGCAGGTGGATGTTTGGAACAGATCTGAAAGGGCTCAGTGAAGCCATCCCCCAAGGCTATCCAGAAAGCAAGCAAGGGATTGAAAACTAGGGTCTGGAATGGGGTAATGGCATCATCAGGGAGCCAGATGTCCATGGCTGCATTTGGATGCATATACTTAGTGAGTGGAAGAACTGCTGTATGTGGAGGCTCACATCACCTAAGTCTCCAAGAACACATGTCAGGACTTCAGAGCACCTGGAAGTAAGTCCCGAGAGGCTTCCGGGAGGCTGGAACAGTGGTTCCCAAATGAAAGTGGATGTTAGCCTCTTCCCAGTTTTCAAAATGTGAAAGCAAAAGATCCAAAATCCAAACCACTGAGTTAGTGTTCCAGATTTGGTCACAGACACTGGCCATATTTGCATAGGCAAAGGCAAAGAAAAGTGGAAACAGTTGGCCTGGATGATGGATTATCCCTATTCACATTCACCATTTACTCAAATTTAGCAAGTGATTGTGTATTTTGACTGGGTTGAGACAACCTGAAAGTATATTGTCTATATAACTTTACCTGTTAAGTATCAAGAGTATTGTTCAGGTTCAATAAATGAGTAACAAGAAAGAAACCAATCTCTTGTTATGAATTTGGGCAAGTCTACTCTCCTCTCTGTGAGTAATTTCTATATGTACATAAGGAATGGCAAATAGCACACTCACATGATACTGGGCCACTGTCTCACATATGGCTGTCATCTTTAGGAGTTGCACAGAACTTTAATCTGTTGAGTCAGGATACAGCCTCAATGTCCTTCTCAATCCTTCTCAGTGTCCCACCCTAGGCAGCCTGTCAGTCAGAGCTGGCACCATACATTAAACCAATCTGCCGTAGTTAGACTCTGTCATCTCTAAGATCCCCCCTCGATCTAGCCTACAGTTATTCTCTAAGAATAACCCATCGAAAAAGAGGAAAATTAACATCTTTGAAATAGCTAGTGTCTATGTCAGTGTTTAATCACAGATTGTGATTAACAGAGAAACACAGTCAAGATATTCAAAAGAAAATCTGACCTTTTGCTGTCACCAGTGGTTCTCCATGCTAGCCGCATGTAAGAAATCCCTAGAGATCTTTTCGAGACACCCGTGCTTGGGACTCCACAGGCCTGGAAGGGGCCCGGACACTGGCTGACATTAACAGTCTCACGGGTGATTTCACTGCACAGCCAGAAGTGAGGATTGCTCACTGAAACAACAGCTCACTCCTACATTGTGCAGCCTCTGGGTCTCGGGGTAAAATGTCCAGCAGAGATGTTTTCCAGACATTAGTTCACAGCAGAGTTGTGCTCACAGCCTTGCCCTGAGCACGGGGCCCGAGCCAGCAATTTCCAGCTTCCTTCTGGGCTTCTTGCTGCCCAGGCTGCCTTACTGGCTTCCGTCTCCATCTTAGTACTTGTTGTCAATCCAGAAAACTTGGGGAAGCTAAAGTGAAATCTTTTTATTTGTTTATGTGGCAACAAGCTCAGAGCCTATGACTAAAAAATGTCCTTGGCTTTTGACAAAGCCGCCTTGGAGATGCCTCTGTCTGTCTGAAATAGGCTGGAACCCAGTGCCTTCCCCCAGGAGCCAACCTGCTGAATCAGCCTGCACGAGCAGAGACAGACAGGGTGATTCAAATGCATGAGTGTTTTTGACATTTTTTGTATCATTTAGCTTCAGAGGAATGCATAACTTCCAAGGCGGGAGTTTGGATTTCACTGTGGAGAATAGGTCAAATGGAGATTGATTTGTGAGGTTGCTATTTTCCATTATAGGGAATTCTTGAACTATAATAATGAGGACTTGGTGTACGGAAAGGACTCAAAGGTTTATGACATTTATTTTAAAGAAAAGATCTCATTATAAGGAAACAAATGTGTTATCTACCTTTCAAGGGCTGGGAGGAGGTATAGGGCTCCATCTTTAAGCCCACAAGCAGCTACCTGGGAGGCAGGGATTAGAAAGCACCCTCTCATTTTTACATGTAAAAGGAAGAAAAAAAACAAAACAATCTTTCTAAAAGTGGCACAAGTTCAAAATCAGAAGCGTCATCTGCTCTATGATAAATAAAAAGCAAAGCGGCCGACTGTTGAGACAATTTGGTATTAATTAAGAGTAGCAAGGGTGTGAAAGGAGGCTCAGTACTACTATGCAAACCAATGGAAAGTGTAAAGAAAAATTTTGACAGAGACAGAGAGTCTCAGAGAGAGGGACAGACAGACAGGAAGGGAGAGAGATGAGAAGCGTCAATTCTTCGTTGTAGCTCCTTGGTTGTTCAGTGATTGCTTTCTCATATGTGCCTTGACCAGGGGGCTCCAGTTGAGCCAGTGACCCCTTGCTCAAACCAGCCACCTTGTGCTCAAGCCAGCAACCATGGGGTCATGTCTATGATCCCACGCTCAAGCCAGCAATCCCTCGCTCAAGCTGGTGAGCCTGTGCTCAAGCCAAATGAGCCCACGCTTAAGCTGGTGACCACGGGGTTTCGAACCTGGGTCCTCCACATCCCAGTCCAACACTATCCACTGCGCCACTGCCTGTTCAGGTGTAAATTTTTTTTTAACTTATGGTTCTGCTCCCCTGCAGATTGCTTACTTTGTACAGGATGCTGTAGAAACACACTCTCCCTGCCCTCAAGAAATCTGCCATGTAGCTGAAGAGACAAGAGAAAGGTACAATGTTAAGTAGCAGAAGAATAAATAAATACTGATTGCAATTTAAAATGCAGACAATCTGTCACAATGTAAGTGAAGAGTAGGCTCAGAGAGTGAAGGTAACAGGGCTCCAGACAGGGCGGAGGGTTCTCCGGGCTGGACTAACCAGGGAAGCAGGTGCAAAAGTGGAGACCAGCGAGCCAGCTCCTGAAGGAGGGGGCAAGATTCAGGAGGTCGGGAGAGCACAGGGGGAGCAGTGGGAAGGAGGGCATGCTGGCACCACCTGGAGCGTCTTCCCTCTTCACCTACACGGCCTGGGGAAGCAGGAATACACAGGAAACTTCCCCTAGGCGTTCTCCTGCTCTGAGGAGCATGGCTGGTGGTCTGAATGTGACCTTTGGCCTTAATTGCATGACACCTGATCATAACATCCAGCCTAGAACAAGTTCTGAGAGAGATCCAGAGCGAAGCAAATTTGAAGAGAAAGGGGAAAGTGGAGAAAACTCCCATTTCTTGAGCACCTCCATGTGCAAGTTCTATGCTAACCGCTTTCAATGTATAAACATTTAGTCCTCAAAATAAAAAGACTAAAATCAGCAACCCTATATGGATACTATTATTGCTCCCAAGGAACAGAAGAGGCAACAGAGATCTGGGGAAGTTAAGTAATTTGCCAAAGGTCACAGAGCAAATGAGCGGAAACACTGGGAGATAATGGAGGTGATGTATATTCAAAGGTAAACTCTGTGAGGTCTGTATTATTCCACTGTCTCCCCCCCCCCCCCCGTTCCCTGTGGGTGCCTTCCTTTTCCCCACCCCCCAGTTTTAGTCACACCATAGAATTTCAGAGTTAAAAGTGTCCTAAGAAAAGTATCCAACCCCCTCCTGAAGCAGGAGCTCAGAGGTAAGCTGGTGTAGGTGCCAGGGGTCACACAGCCAGCGAGGAACCGAGCTCAGAAGCCAGCCCAGCCTGTCCCCTATGCACACGCCAGCCCAGTGAGGGACGCAGTACGTTGGAGACACAGAGATAGGAATTGTCTGTAGGCAGCTATAGGAGGAGTTCAGCTGTCTGTCAGCTGTCTGACTCACCCCTTATCAGAGATGCAGAAGTACCTGCCAATGCCAAATTCTAACAGATTCCTCCTACTCCTTTTGGCTTTTGAGAGGCCTTACGCTGTGGCCAGGTTTGCCATTTCTCACCTGACTCCTCTTCTGTACCCTGAGGCGGTCAGGAAAGGAGCTGCTGGGAACAGAGTGGGCTGCGGAGACTCACTGCCCTTCACCCTCAGACCTACATTAGCCCCTGGGAGATGGCACAAAGCAGAGGCCCCCCTGGCAGTGGGGAGCACTTATCTAGATTGCAAACCAAAGGCTGTCAAGAAACAAGACTCGTTATAGGTGCGGCATCTGTTTTTGCTTGAACACAGATAGATGATGAAGGAATGGTGTTACTAGGTTTCCATCACCTAGAGGCAGACTTAGAGTAACGAGCCCAATCAGGAGTTAGAGATGCTGACTTTGCTGCCTCTGGTCATCAAATGAGGAGTAGACAATCAGCATGAGAGAGAGGGGACCCACTTCCTGTTGCTTTTGAGGGCAAGCTACTGATGGCTCCTGAGGCCACCTGGACCAGAAAAGAGCACACAGGCTATTTTCTTCACCCAAAGGCCAGTTGCCACCAATCTTTGTCCCAGGGACGTGGCCAGCAATAGAGCCAGACTTGGCAGAAACTTCTCTAAATGGTCATCAGTTTCCTTACACACACACACACATCATGAAGAAAGACTGGGCATGCTACAATAAAGTAATTAAAGCTTTCTTGATTCTGTCATCTAAAACCACTAAAACCCCTAGAATTCCTGTTAAATAGAATAACCATGCAGACAGTTTTATTTGAAGCCAAGTCTGCAACTTTAAAACTGACTCCAATCTAGTTTTTGCTTTTCCCCCTGGGGCTTATTCTGTTGACTTCCAGGCAGTTTTGCAAGGCTCCTACCAGCTAGATGAAGATGGTTTAATCAACCTGCCAGCCACCGCCACTAGCAGTAAGTGCAGAAACAGAAGACTGAATTAAAGCCAAGACCTTCTCTTCCATTTTTCTAAATTTAAAAATGAGACCAGCCCAGCCAAAAAAATAATCATCTACTAGTTAAATTCCAAAGTGAGACTAGCTCTGCCTCAATTTAAAATGTACTTGTATGACACAACAATGATTCGGCAAATTGAGCAGTAGAGAAAAAGTGTAGATAAGAACTCCCAACAGGTATCCTGAAGTCAACTGATAAATGAAAAACTTCTACCTAGGCACTAACTTCTGTGACACATTATCCACAAAATTGACAGATATTTTCAATGCAGAGGGGTGTGTAGTTCAACGGCACTGACCCACCTGCTGTACAACATCACTGGGGCCTGGGTGACTGATCAAAGCCAGTGAGAATAAAAAAAAAACATTTTCCTTTAAAATGGAGAGGGTCTCCTTGGGCTCTGTCATTCAGATAAAAAGTAGATCGATTATTACCAGAATTAATTTTCAAAAATTAATTTTTGCCCTGGCCGGTAACTCATTTGGTTAGAATATTTTCCCAATTCACCAAGGTTGTGGGTTTGATCCCTGGTCGGGGCTCATACAAGAATCAACCAATGGATGCATAAATAAGTAGATCAACAAATAAATGTTTCTCTCTCTCCTACTTCCTCCTCCTCTCTCTAAAAATCAATCAATCAATAATTAACTTTTAAGTCTGGTCCAGCATGATCTAGATAAATTACCTCTGTTTTTCACTTCTTAATGTCTCAGTAGATGAATTCTTCCTAGAGTTTTATGCAAACCTCAGTTTCCTTGCATTTCTGTTTGTGTCATTCAGTGAGGAATCTTATACCAAATTATATCTGAACACTAAGAGGAAGACAATCTGATGCAATATTGTGTTTTACTCAAAATTATCTTTTTCTCAAAGCATGGTGCATGATGGTATAATTGGTTATACTCAGAATCATCAAATAAACAGTATCGAAGATCATTAATTTTACTCAAATATTTGGAGGAAAATATATGCCTTTGTATAAAAATAATGACAAACATGTACCATCCTATGGGATAGCAACAAAATGTCTATGACTATCATGACAAAAATGAGGATTTCAAAGAAATTTATGTTGGCCCACTCTGATGCTGTGTGCCAGACCACCCATGGTTGCATGCCCACTCTTGCCTGCAGAGGGGAGATCATGGCAGGGTTGGGGGATGGAGGAGGACCAGAGAGCATGCCTGCTCTCTTCTGCCATGTAGAATACTTTAGTGGAGATGTATGAGAAATATAGACAACTTATCTAATAGTTAGGGTACTTTAGATGAAGGAAAATGGTGGCTTCATGAAAGCTCTGGAGCCCTGCTTTCTAAACCTGAGAGTGGTTCACTGTACCACTGGTCACACAGAAACGATTTTAAGCAATATGTGGACAAGCACTTCATATTTCAAATATATTTGAATGTTTTCTTTTCTATTTATGACAAGTTATACACATTCGTAATTTTCTTAAAAATTTTACAAACTAATTTAAGCAAAAGAAATCAGCTGAGCTCAAGAAAACATGATTAACTAAATAATAGTACATGTGGTAACAGATACAATAGAATTATATATAAAGGTAGTAAGTGAATGACTACACTTATACAACCTAAATTAATCTCTACATTCATAATGTTTCTGTGAAGAAATATTGTACTTAAGAACATTAAGAAATGTCATACTGGGTAAGCCATATGGCCCATCCGTTAACTCTAAAACTGACCTGTATAATTATGTTAACCAGTGTCACAACAACAAAAATCAACTGGAAAAAAAAAAACTGGCATCAAAAAATACTTATTTCCTCATAAAATTATGGAACATCATCAATTTTTTCTCAAGTATTTGAAGGAAAATATATCTTTACATGAAAATAATTACAAATACATACTATGGTATAAAAGCAAAGTGTGTATGACTGTCAAAACAAAAATTAAAACAGCCTTTCTTAAAGAAGCTACAAGTCCAGTGAAAAGACAGACTCATCCCACACCGCGGCAATGCAAGACTATCATTGTCGTGATGAACACAAAAGGTGCAATGTAAGAGCAGATGCAGCATAAATAAGTCTGGATTTGGGTCAGAGAAGGCTTTATAAGAGGGGTGATACTTGAGTTAAAGCTTAAAGAGCAGTAGAATTTACAAAGGGCATTGCAGGAAAGAGCATGATTCCCATCGTAAAAACAATGACAAACAATAATGGATAAAACTTGAGTATATGTAAATTATTTTTAAAGTTTCTGATTTTAGTTCCAGAATAGATTATCTTGTCCAGTCCTAGCAACTGTCATTTCTGTCTTTTTCAAGGAAGAATTTTAGGAGATCTGCTGGTCTCCTTTCTCATGCATGCATTCTCCTCGTCACTTATGCAGCTGAAACCTTGAAATGGAGGCCTGAACTTGCGTATCTACAGCAAGCCCATAAATGTTCCCCTCTCCCTATTACCAAAGTCAAGGAGTAGGCCATGTTCGCTCCGCCCCTCACACCACCACCTTTTAATGTGTGTGTCCTCTTAATTTCCTTCTTCCTGCTTCCTGGTTTGTTTGTTTTTTACTTTAATGACGAAACTGAGATTTACAGCAGAAAAGTAACCAGCTCAGGATAATACAGCTGGTTCTCTGTGTCTATTAAATCTGTTTCAATTTTGTTTGTTCATTTCTTTTGTTCTCTTGGTTCCATATACAAGCGATGTCAGAGAGAGCAAACTGACAGAGGCCAGAGGGGATGGATGTAGGGTGGGCGGGCTGAAGTAGGTGAAGGGATTAAGAAGTCCTAATTGGTAGTTACAAAATAGTCATGGGGATGTAAGATAAAACATAAGGAATACAGTCAGTAATACTGTAATAACTATCTGTGGTTCCACGTGGGCACTTGAATTATCAGAGGAAACACTGTTACATGTATGAATGTCTAACCACTGTACTGTACACCTGAAGCTAATACAAAATAATTTTGAATGCAAAAATTAAATTTTTTTTAAATAAATAAGATAATATAGCTGGAATAGAAGGGAGACACATTACTTAGAATTTTAAGCCAACTTTAGCCATTACCCTATGTTGCCTGAGTTTTACTAAACTTTAACGGCATCTATGAGATGATGGTAGAGGGGCCTCAGGAGAGTTTGGCAAGAGAACCCTGAAAATTCCCTTTGAGGAGGCACTCATATTTAAATTCTCCTATTTAAATCAACTTGAGTCATTCAATGTTACCTTGCATGTGATGCATTTTGCTTTGCAGTTAAAATTGGTTGGATGTCACCATTGGCTCTAACTTCCTACTGCTTTAAACCTGCCTTGGTGATTTCTCAAAAAAAAGAAAGTTAGACTTTCTTTTGAAGACTATAGAAGTATGGAGAAGAAAATCCTCATAGAACTTATCATTTATTGACATGGAAATGTTAATACCTGTAATAGTAGGCAGAAAAAGTTCTAAATAAGAGCTACAGGAATTTGAACAAAAGAACCAATTAATTCTGAACAGACTTCACAAGGTCAGGGAAGCTGGGAGGCAAACTGTTGAAGCTGAGAGAACTTTCCTATGGGCTGAATCTTGTAGAGATGACTCTCAGGCCAGCAGTGTCTCACACACAGACATGGTCAAGGCAACAAATGCTATCTATAGAATATTAATCATCACTTGACATGTTGTCATTTCCTATTGTATGACAGTGACAAGTTTACCAAAGCATACCTGGTCAGCAATTTAGGCATCCAGAGGGTCCTCTTGGTAGCTCTACAAACAAGCATATTGGCAAGAAACTCTAGGGTAGAGACCACCAGGCCTAGACTTGGCAAGAGGGTGTTGCTTTAACTCTAACTTCTGGTAAATCCTCTGCCTATACCAAACAGCATCCAGAGAGTACATTCCTGTTTCTTATTAAGGATTTCTTGAGAATTAAGAAGGTTAAAAGACTAAAGACTACTTAATAACCTCCTTCTTCAAAGCAACTATAGATAGAATGAGTCCTTTAAATGAACCTCAAAAGTTGAAGAGGTCAAACGAGTTTGAACACTGTTTTCGTCACTTTTGGAAAGCTCAAGGCTGCCTTTTCTCTCTTTTTTTCCCCCAAATCTATTTTATTTAAGGATCTGACACCATTATTTCATATATCTTCATTCCTTTTATTTTGAATACCAGTAATGGGTACAATACCCTAAATGGTCATAATGAGACATCTGATGACTGAAGCCCAACTGCATTATAATTCTGCCAGGATAGACCTCCTTTCCAGGAATGATCTCTTGGAAATGCCAAATAAATAGGTATATAAATCCAACTTACTGACCTGGCACCAGACTCTATCTGCCACCTACCTTAACTCAATGCCAAGCAGCTCACAACTTGAAAATTCATTAGGGTGTCTCAGGCATCTTTGTTCTATGTATATAAAGTAGCTGAGAACATTCTAAATTAGCAACCCTTATGCCCAATCACAACTCCACCCACTGAAACCATACACATTGAATATTTCTGCAAAACTGTGAGCAAAGGAGCAACTAGAAAATCCTTCTTAGACAACAACCTGTGTCTGCCTACTATCTTGCTCACTAGATTGTCAGCTCTTCATTAGCCTTCCATACCTAAAACCTACAACAGTGCTGACATATAGAAGGGGCTCAAGAAATGTAAGGACTGAGGAATGACTCCATTCTACTAATTCTTTTATCTGCTCTAGTCCCCCAAAATTCATTTCAGTTCAACCACTGCTTACAACGTTTGAAAGTTACTTAAGTTTATTTGATCCAATCACATCAGAGATGGAGAAAATTAGAAGATGTGCCAACTCATACTCAATAGCAAAATTACAGACAGAAGCTAGGATGAGAGTCTCATAAGAGTCTCTAAAGTTTTCTGCTAGAGTAGTGTGTTAATCCATCTACTACAATCCATAGCTCGAAACCATTTCTCTATGTATAAATGTTCATCTACATTCATAATGAGAAGTCTCATTTTAGGTTCTGAAATAAAAATCTAAAATAGCTGGCATTAGAACCAATTTGATTTCTCTAGCTTAATAGGGCCCCTGACAGTTTCCTTATGTATCCATTTCAAATACTCTGTACCACACCTGGGAACTGTGTCCTAACACATCTAGTAGATCTGAGGGGTAGGAAGGGTAAGAGAATAGAAGATAGCATTGTTCAGAAAAGAGGATTATATATGAGATCTTAGCAGTGGAGACATTTCTAATAATGGTCATATGTGTAGGGAGATGTAGTGGCACGAAAATCAATAATTAAAGAACAAAGAATCGACCCTGGCCAGTTCACTCAGTGGATAGAGCATTGGCCTGGTGGGCAGACATCCCGGGTTCAATCCTTGATCAGGGCACACATGAGAAGTGACCATCTGTTTCTCTCTCCCTTCTTCTCCCCTTTCTGTATCTCTTTCCCTCTCACACCCTGAGGCTCAATTGGTTGGAGCATTGGCCCCAGGCACTGAAGATAGCTCCATTGGTCCCAGTGTTGGCCCAGATGGGGAGTTGCCAGGTGGATCCCAGTTGGGGTGCATGCAGGAGTCTTTCTCTCTATTTCCCCTCCTCTTAATAAAAACAAAAAAACAAAGAACCATAATGCCAGGATATTAGAAAGTCAACATGGTTGCTGAAATCTCTGAGAATAGTGACAGAGTCTAGAATAGAGGGGAGGACTGAATCACAGGCTCAAAATCAAGGTAGAATTATCTGAGAATTTGAGAAAGTATAAATATTAAGATGTGAAATCTGTAAGTGGTAAACAAAGGTTTAAAAACAATAATACAGATTATTATGTTATATTACCATAAAATATTATAATACTTCATCCCCTTTCTTGTCTAAAATGTTCCCTAAAAATAGAGGTAATAAGAACTAAATAATATTTATTACATGCCTACTATGTGCTAAGCCGTGGACCAGTAGTTTTTACCATTATAAATTCATTTAGGTTATAGAGTTAGCATGATTTGTGCTTGATCTTTAAATGTAAATAGAATGTTTTCTGTTTCTCTTTAAATTTTTTAAAATTTTTTTTCTATTTTTTTGAATATTTTAATTATTTTTATTTATTTATTTTTAGACTTTATTTATTCATTTTAGAGAGAGGAGACAGAGAGAGAGAGAGAGAGAAAGAAGGGAGGGAGGAGCAGAAAGCATCAACTCCCATATGTGCCTTAACCAGGGAAGCCCAGGGTTTCAAACTGGCGACCTCAGTTTTCCAGGTCAATGCTTTTACCCACTGCGCCACCGCAGGTCAGGCTCTATTTTTTAATTAGAGTTGACATTCAATGTTATATTATTTTAGGTACATAGCATAGTGATCAGATTTATATAACTTATGACCTCATCCCCTAACAAGTCCATCCAACACCATACATAGTTTTACGATATTGACTATATTCCCTATGCTATAATTTACATCCCCATGACTATTTTGTAACTGCCAATTTATACTTCTTAATACCTGTATCTTTTTTACCTATTTCCCAACCCCTCTCCCACCTGGCAACCAACAGTCTGTTCTCCACTTCTATGAGTTTGTTTCTGTTTTGTTTGTTTATTTATTTTGTTTTTTAGATTCCAAATATAAGTGAAATTATACAGTATTTGTCTCTGTCTGACTTATTTCACTTAGCATAATACCTTCTAAGTCCATCCATGTTGTAGCAAATGGTAAAATTTTCATTCTTTTTTATGGCTGAGTAATATTCCATTGTATATATGTACCACTTCTTCTTTATTTAGTTGTCTACTGATAAACACTTAAGTTGTTTTGTATCTTTACTATTTTAAATAATGCTGCAATGAACATAGGGAGGAATATATTTCTTTATATGCGGTGTTCTTATTCTTATTCCTATAGCAACTTAAAATAGTTATTCATCTCTAAAATTAAGTGAGGAAAGGTACTACAGGAAAAAATAGCATCAATAGCAACACTACCAGATGACTATTATATTCCCAACACTTAGCCTAGGTGTTTGACCTACATTTATGTTCCTACCCTATTTAAACAGCCTTTTAAAGTAGGTGACACTGTTTCTATTTTATAGATTATGAAACTGAGACTCAGAGATAGAGAAATTTGCCAAAAGTCACTGAATTAATTAACAGATGAGGAATTCAAACAATTCTGCTTGTTCCCTACTGGTGCTCTTTCCACACATCATGCTATTTTTCAACTCGAGAGACTTGCAAGGGAAATCATAATGGTGCCATTTATAGCTGCAATGAACAGGTAGGAATAACTTTGAAAGGAAAAATTAAAAATGTAAACTCTTCTTCACAATGGACCTGGAGCAGGGTTAGTAACAGGGGAAGGGAGAGGTTGAGATAAATTGGCATTCTTATTTGCACGATCAGATAAGAAAGGCCAAGGATGGGAAGTATTCCGGAACTATGTGTTTGTAATTGGTGAAGCAGACATATTTCTGATATTGCTCACTCCATCCTGTCTTCACTCCTGTCATCCCTCTGAACATGAAACGCTTGCCCCAGCCCTTTCACCTACGGCTCTAACAGGAAATCAGTTCGTTGTTAACACACATCATAGTTGTCACCTCTGCCAGGAAGATACACAAAGTGCATACTCTTGGGGTCTGAGAAATTATCCTTCTACGTTTATTTCAAGATAAACTATAATATTATATCACTTATCCCAGAAACCATGTAGGAAACCAGCTTAGTTTCTGGGCCTGGCTTGCCTAACTCTTCTAGGCTAGTTGTTTCAACCCCAGATACATGTGAGAATGACCTGAAAGATTTTTTTTTTTTTAATACGAAGGCCTCATTCCAAGAGATTCTGATTTAGTTGGTCTGGGCTTGTTCCTAGTGTGGGATTTTTAAATTCTCCCCAGGTTATTTTCATGTGCAGCCTGGACCGAGAGTCACGGGCCCAGGCCCACTGCTGCCCCTGGGGGGCGGGGCACACATACCCCGCCCCCATCGGGTGTCCCAGGCTGCTGGAAAACACAAGGCGCTAACGAAGGGTCAGTCAGCCCTCTCCTTGAACATTTCCTCTCTCCCTCTTTGACTTGCCATAAATCTCTCTTTTGCAAAAACATTTCACTCAAAAATTATTACAGGCAAATCGTTCAGAGAAGGAAGAAATACCTTACTTACCTGCTTCTGCTTATGTCCCCACTCTTGCACATTTTTATAATATTTTGGAGTAGCTAAAAGAAAAATTAAACTCCCAAGAATCTTTGAAAAAAATATCCAAATAGTTTGGAAACTTGTTTGATTTTTCCACAGACTTAATTTCCTGGAGTGGCAATACTGTAGCTCCGAGCTGCCATTCAGGGATAAATGTGGTAAATGAGGATAGATTGCCTTCATCTCCCAAAATGGACAGTGTGTCGTGATGCCAGGCTACTAGGCATATCTAAAAGGGGAGAAAAAGAAATTATGATCATCAAAATCAAGTCAGCCCCATGGCTGTATTTGCTAGTGACACTGTGAGACCCATAGAGTCTGCGTGAAATAGAACTACCGAATAGAGAAAATTGAGGATCTAGGCAGAAATTCAACTTTTAAACGTGAGAAGATAAACGATGGCATATGGTAAAACTCAAGGAAGGACAGGAGGAAGAGATTATGCAGACGCATATTTTAACCTTGCGTGTTAGGCTTCCTTTATCATTGGTCCATTATAATTACCCAACTATCTCTCGTTCAAAGACAGAAGAACTAAGGTTCAGAAAAGTTCATCTGAAGTCAATACAGCACAAATACGTAGGAAATCCGGGTTTAATTCTGACAGCATTGTCTCTGACAAGCCATGTAACCCGAACTTCTGTTTTCCCATCCATAAAATGTAAAAAAAAAAAGAGCCCCTAACCGTTGCAGAGAGAGTTAAATAAAAATATAGAAGTAATATAACAATCACCAAACATTTAGTAGTCCCAGTCTAAATGGTATGGTTTTTACCGGAATTCATTTAAGACAACATGAGTCCCAGCCAAAATATAAACTTTAGTTTGTAAAACCCGATTCCCTTTTCATGCCACTAGAGACAGAGACCAACAAGTTCAAAGGAAGGAAAGATGGGGAGGACTGAGAAGTTGAGGGGAGACTCCAAAACTGAAGAGATAACAAGTTAGCTGGGTTTCAAAGAAAGCCTACAGAGAAGCAGGAAGACTTGCATGTCCTCCCCTTTGGGGCCGGGCTAAATGGCAGAAATATTGCTTTCTGTCATTCAACATCATAAATTATATTTTAATTGCTCTTTGATATACAGTTACCAACTTCATCATGACACACACACACACAAAAAAAACTAGAGAAAGAGCAGAAAGAAAAAAAAAAATTAGGATGGCAAATTCATCAATCCTAATTCCAAATCCCTCTGCTAGACCTATTAACACACCAGGCATTTGTTCTCCAAGTTCTGGTCACTGAGCCAGGCCAAGGCAAAGGGCAAGGTGTGGTCACACTTCCCTCTGCAGGCAGACAGAGAGAGAGAACAGAGCCCTTGGAAACTTGACGGCTGTGAAGTTTGAGTGAAGGGCACGTCCTGGAGTGTGCCTGCCCCTGCAGCTACCTTCCAAGGTACCCAGCCACTCCTCCGATGGACAGACGGATGTAATGGACTCCACATGCCGCCACAGCTATTTATAGTGTCAGCTCCGTGTGTGTTTTGTTAAAGCCTCTAGATCATATTTCTTCGCTTTGCAAGTTTATTTCCTACAATTGGTCCATTAAACTTTACCTTCCTTTCCTTTTCTACCACATTCTTGGAAATCCACAGTCAACTCTACAAATAAGTGTACAAGATTATCAAAATATTTTTAAGCCATTACTTGCCCTCTCGGTATTTCTTAGGCTTCTGTGACTGTGAATTTCTATAGCTTTCCTCTTCCTGTAAACTTAGATCTGACAGGGCTATCTGACAGAAACTTAATGCAGGCAACGGGGCAGGGAAGGAAGAGTCTAGGAGGTCAGCACAGTTGCCGCCCAGCCGATTCTTTCTAGCTATAGACTTATCTCACAAAGGCAGCAGGAAAAGCAAGACAGCCTTGCAGGTGGAAGGAAAGGGAGAAAAGTAAAACAGACTGAAGTCACAAATCAAGAAATAGTAGATTTCCCTCAGGAAATGGAGAGACGAGAGGAAGAGTCAGGTCTCTGAGAAAGCCAAAGAAGAGGATGCGGAGTCTAGTGGATAGCGTAGACCTTGCCTTACAAGAGAGGGTTTTTGTCGACTATTTTGTAAATGCAAGTATTCAGAAACTCTCGAACCCCATTTTTCAAAAGGGAATTACACCTCATTCTATTTTGGAAACATGTTTAGATAAATTCGAATGCTTTTTTAAAAGATGTAGAATCTTGTGCCGGTTGTTTATCTTTCTGTACAATCAGAAAATAGTGGGATCCTGAATCACAGGAAGCCCTGACTGCCTTAGATGTCAACTTAACACTCCTTAGGTTGGGGTGGGGGCCATTTTTATATCCTATAATACAAAGTATACTAAATGGCCATTTAGAGTCATAATTATGCCAGTGATCCTGTAAAATCTGGTGTTGCCCGTTATCCCTGCCCCTCTCTGAGCACGCACCACCATCACAGTCGCACGGTTCAGTCCTGCCACGTGAAACTCCACAGAAGTTCCTCCATCCAGGTGTCTCCCCTCCATCTGCTCCCCTTGCCCAGCTGCGGGCTCTCCTGAGTCCTCGCCCAGACCATTGCAATAGCCCTTATATTTAAAAGAGGTCTCTGGTTTTCGAAAGACACAGACTCACCTCACAATAGCCAAGGCAGAAGACAGCTTGATTGGAAGGACTCAGGGAAAACACAGACAGAAGGCCGATGCAACCTCTGGGCGCGGGAAGACCTGGAAATGAGGAAGAAAGCGCTTGTTCCCATCTCCCCACCCTTGTCCCTGCTTCTCTGCCTGACACCTTTATTCTCTCCATGCAAATGGCAGCCCCCACATGTTAAGAAAACTGCCACCTAAGGCTCTCAGGGACGGCCAGCCCACAGCTTCTACAACCAAAAGAGACACCTCATTCTCCAAATCTGTTTGGGAAAAAGAAATTAAAAAAAAAGAAGAAGAAGAAGAATTCCAGAGAAGCATACCTCTAGATTAGTTAAACATGGCCAAGTAGCAGGGAGCAGGGTCAAGTAAGGACATGGAAACACATGCTTGAAATTGGAAGAGGCACAGTTCCCAGCACAGGCTGCATGCTCTTCTAACCCTTGTGGATTTGCCCTTGCTGTTCCTGCCTCACAACCTTCATGTGCGAAGCCCTACCCATTCTCTAGGACCATTTTAAATAACACCAGACTAGGAAGTTGTCCATTCACCTGCAAGAGGACTCGTCTTTGACTTCCCCCTCATAATTGTTTTTTCTTCAGGACACTTCATTATTGACCTTGCATTAAGTCGGCAAGTTTTCAGGCACAAATGAATTCTCAGATGGGAGAAGTCAGATCTTGATCACATTTATATTCCTTCCACACGCCAAGCAAATCTTTGCCAGTGACAGGTACTCAATAATTGTTTGCTGAACGGTTCAGTGAACGAATATAAACGACTGGGAAACATTTTAGTGACCCCCTCTGGGTGTTAAATTTGTCATCAGTGAAGACTCTTTATAGGGTTGCTGAAATAATGTTTTTTGTTAAAGCGATCATGAACCATCACTTTCCTATGAAGTTAGCAGTACCAATTAGTTGACTGATCTAGGTCAGATGAGAATATGGTTCAACAGCCCAACTAACACATGCACTGATATCAGAGAGATTCTATCGGATTCATTTCTGTTATGCCTGGGCATAACATTACCTCTGCCTTCATGGGGCATGGTGTAACCTACAGAAGGTCTTAGTTTCTCCTGCTGCTGAATGGGAGCAAAAGTAGTTAGTTCCCTTGCAGCATGGTCCTTAGCATTCATGAGATAATCACCAGGTCTGCCATAGGCACATAGGGCTCAGTGCCACACTGAGCTTTACTGCTCTGCAGTCCCAGTCCCAGAATTTGAGTTTTTTAAACAAAGTTCAGAGTGAAAGATTGGCACCTGAATTAAATTATGGTTCTACCTTCGGCCACCTCCCCAGGAGGGGTTCTTCAATGCCAGCGTCCCCCTTCTCTGGTGCCCTGGGCCTCACCCGATCTCTCTCTCCCCTTTCCCCCTGCAGGGTCCTGCACACTGGCATGGGGTCGGCAAGGGTCAGGTCCAGGGTGACATTCAAGACCAAGTCTTGGTGACACCATACTGGCCCCCACCTAGCAGAACCCAGACTAGCATTTATTGGGCCAGCCCCCACCCACCCATCTAGATCACCTGTCCCATGGGTTGGGGACGGGGAAATGACTGGCGTAACTTGCCCACCTCGGCTAGGGCATGCACATCAGTTCATAATAGGTGGGACACACACATTCTCTCTCTCTCTCTCTCTCTCTCTCTCTCTCTCTCTCTCTCACACACACACACACACACACACACACACACAAAGTTTTGAAACAGAGTTCTCAAGAGCTTATGAAGGTCTCTGTACTCACTCTATAACATTTCCCATGCCTAATGTAGTTCAACATTAAATAGCAAATAAAAATACATTGACAGGTAGAGAGAGAGTCCTTGAATAAAAAAGAAAAGTTTTATTATTATTTTTCAATTCATTTTTTAAATTGAGATATAATTGCCACATGACACTGTCTCAGTGTTAAGTGTACAACACATTGATTTAGTATATGCACACACTGCAAAACGACCACTCCAGTTTAGTTAACATACATCACCTCACAGAGTTGCAACATTTTTTCTTGTGATAAGAACTTTTAAGATTTGTCTTAGCAACTTTCAAATATTGTCAACTACAGTTTTGTATTTTAATAACTTTAGTGGTACTTTTTCTTTCTCTTTGAACAGGAAGACTCACATTTTAATTCTGTGCTGAGCCCTACCCATCTCTGGGCCAAATAGTAAAAAGTACTTAGCAATTGCTAGCTATTATTTCTTTATAATTAAAAAATGTTTGCACAAAATCTGATAGTTTCACAAGGTAACAGGTTTTGAAATATATGATGTCTGTAACCTCATTTGATTCTCTGAGTCAGGTAGAATATGGATATTGTGTCCATTCTGTCTGTAAATGATGAGATTGAAATTCAGAGAAGTCACAAGGGCTTAAATCATGTCATGAATTTGTAGCAAAGCAGGTCCTAGAATGTGGGTGCTCTGACTTGCAGCCCCATGTTTTCACCAGAGGACTCACCCATCAGTGACCCATGGAGGAGCTAAGGGGCAACTCAGCCGTCTTCTGCTCACTTCTCTGGAGTGAGAGGAGCCAACAGCATCTCGCCGCCCTGGAAACTCTGCCGGGTGCCATGGCACTGTGAGCATTCGCCCCAGGCCACTGCAAGAAGGGGTCCCACCCTTGCCCTGTGTTTATTTTCTTTACTAAACCACACAAAACCATAAAAATCAAAGATGACTCCTAAGAAGCCAGCCATTTGACTCCCTGACAACCCAGCCCAAGGCAGCGGAAGGCAAGACCACAAGAGCTGTTTCTTTGCTCTTGTTGACTCAGGTCTGTTTACCTGACTCCATAGTTCCGATTTCCTTGCCTCGGAACGTGTGCAGCCTCAGATTCACACTCTAGGCAGACGGGATTTATGGTGTGCTCATCACCTGTCCCACCCCAGGACAGCACCTCTCCCTGCAGCTGTCAAAACTTCCCACTCGTACCCGTAGAGCGTCAAGCAGCTCACTGAGGAAAACTCCTCGGAAACAGTGCCCAGTTCTGGCCCAAAGGTTTTTCCCAATTGCCCAAGCCCTGGTGATAAAAAGCCAAATATAATGTAGACTGAAAAACAGAGGTCAGACAAGTCCAGAGGGCCTGGTGGGACAGGAGTCATGGACTGGAATTAGGGGTCAGAGGAGGTTTGGCAAATGCCATGCTCCTGGCTTTGCCGTGATGCGCCCTGCCTGGGAGATGCGGGTGTGGATAGAGTCACACGGGGGGCCCCGTGCTGAGAGCAGAGGTGCCCTTGGGATTGGACTCAATCCAGACACTGGCTCTCTGGGTCCCGGGAGAATGTTTCTCTGTTTGCTTGTTTTCAGGAGTTGGTTTTGGGGTTTTTTTTGGTTTTTGGTTTTTTGTTTTGTTTTGTTTTTACTGATTTTGGCTTTTATTTTGGGAATATTAATTGAAAGGAGGATGACATCTGCAGCTGGAATGTACTGAGGTAGCCATCTACATCGGTCCTTAAGCTGGAAAACATACAGTTTAATAACTGCCAGTATTGAATTTAAGTCATTTGCCATCCACTGGACTTTGCATGTAATGTTGGTACATTATTATCTCTAATCCTCAAAACAGCTCTGGGACCACATTGATTATTAAGTTCATGTTAAAGATGAGGCAGCTGATGTTTGAGAGGTAACAGAACTTGACAAGCTCACAGAGTAAGTGGCCAATATTTGAAACCAGGTTCAATATTTCTCTACAGAGAAAATTCAGTGCATGCTCTGTGCACTGAGTGTCTCACTGCTATCTCCCCCAAAAAGAGCACCAGTGATCGCTAAGGACACCATGAGGACTTCCCCAGCCTGCTCTGCAGGAAGACAGCCAGTATCTAACGGCTGATGGTTCTGGGCTTTCTTTTCCTGGGAGAGTTTACATTCACCACTTTTTTCTGTTCCTCTTCTTTGTACTTCTAACTTTGTGTTTCTTACTTATGTTAACATCTCTTCCAGTGACATAAAATTAAGGGCAAAGAGATAAATTAAAATTATGTGATTCTATGACTCTGTCTAGTAGGACTTGGCCAATAAGGAATGAAAATAAAGATCACACTACCACTACCACCAGAAAGGAACTTATATTCCAGAATGGAATTTAAAATTCCATTTTAAAGTTACCTGGGTTTTATTAATTGTTGCTCTTGCTTCCCTCATCAGCTTTGCCAGCCGAGAGGTTTTTGATAAGTACATGGACAGTCAATCACGCAAAAGAAAGGACTTTTTAAAAAAGATTTGAAAGGCCCAGAATTTACATGGAAAATAAATTTCTTTGGCTTTTGCTAATCTTCATGTTTGATTTCTTTGTCTTTAAAAAATAAATCTAGCTTGACCAGGCAGTGGCGCAGTGGATAGAGCATCAAACTGGGATGCAGAGGACCCAGGTTTAAAACTGCACGGTCACTGGCTTGAGCACGGGCTCACCAGCTTGAGCGTGGGGTTGCTGACTTGAGCATGGGATCATAGCTATGACCCCAAGGTTGCTGGCTTGAGCAAGGGGTCACTCACTCTGCTGCAGCCCCCTGGCCAAAACACATATGAGAAAGCAATCCATGAACAACCAAGGAAACTAAGGAGCCACAACAAAGAATTGATGCTTCTCATCTCTCCCTTCCAGTCCGTCTGTCCCTATCTGTCCTTTTCTCTGTCTCTCTCTGTGTCTCTGTCACAAAAAAAGAAGCTAATTCAAAAAGTACTTAATAACAGATTACCAGGTAAAAACACGATACTCAACATCACAAGCAAATTAACAGAAAAGCATATATGGGCCCTGCCCTCCAGAGTGTGACAGGCTGCAGGCACAGCTGATGCTATGTCACGCATTGTAACACCAGCCCAACTACAACTACATTAGGCTTCAGTGGAAGCCCACACCACAGTGTCAGGCATCCAGGCGCATAGCACCTGCCCTGACCACCCTGATTACCAGGGTCATTAGGGTGTGATTCTGCTATACTGCACGTGAAAGTGCTCAATGAAGAACAACATAGAACTAAGGGAGTTTCATTACTGTCCTTCTGACCAAGCACAGTGGTTAAGAAGGTAACATCTGTCACCAACCTGCCTGGGCTGGCATCTGTGCCACTTACACTATGTACCCTTAGGTCAGTTGCTTAACCCTTTAAACTTTGGTCAATATATGTAAAGGACTTGCCCATTGCTCAGCAGGCCACAGAAATGTTATTGGTAATAATATTTATCCATATTCACCAGTACTTGTTATAACTGTCAAGGTCATCAAAAACAAAAAAAGCCTGAGAAACTGTCATAGCCAAGAGCATCCTAAGGAGACATGACTAGTAAATATAGTGTGATGTCCTAGATAGAATTCCAGAACAGAAAAAGGGATGTAAGGAAAAGCCAAGGCTATCTGAATGTACACTAGTATGAGCTGTTAAATAACAACATTACATTTGTGGCAAAGGTACCACACTAATGTAGGATGTTAACAGTAGGGGTGGCTGTGTCCAGGGTATTTGGGAACTCTCTGTGCTATCTTCACAACTTGCCTGTAGAACTATTCTAAAGCAGAAGGCTTATTTATAAAAAATGGCATCACAGCCTGACCTGTGGTGGCGCAGTGGACAAAGCATCGACCTGGAAATGCTGAGATCACCGGTTCGAAACCCTGGGCTTGCCTGGTCAAGGCACATATGGGAGTTGATGCTTCCTGCTCCTCCCCACCTTCTCTCTCTGTCTCTCTCTCCTCTCTCTCTCTCTCTCTCTCTCTCTGTCTCTCTCTCCCTCTCGTCTCTCTCTCTCCCTTTTTCTCTCCTCTTTAAAATGAATAAGTAAAATTAAAAACAAAACAAAACAAAAAAATGGCATCACAAAAATACAATCATATCAAGAGAGCTGAGGAACCACAAGGGAAAGTCAGTAAATTAAGCTTTGCCTGCATCACAATTTTTCAAGGAGCCAAAACTTGCCAGAAGAATTTTCATTAGGAAAAAAGAAAGAAATTTTAGGCCCTGTCTGGTTATCTCAGTTGGTTAAGAGCGTCATCCAGAAACAACAAGGTTGCAGGTTCAATCCCCGCTCAGGGCAACATGGGAAACAACCAATGAATGCACGACTGAGTGGAACAACAGAAGAATGCTTCCTTTCCCCCTCCCTTCTCTCTCCATTCCTCTCTGTCTCCCTAAAAATAAAAATTAAGCCCTGGCCAGATAGCTGGGTTGGAGCATTGTCCAGAACATGAAGGTGGTTGGTTGATTCCCCAGTCAGGGCATCTAAAGGAGGAACTCAATGTTCCTGTCTCTCTCTCCCTGCCTCCCAGGGAGGAAGGAAGGAAGGAAGGAAGGAAGGAAGGAAGGAAGGAAGGAAGGAAGGAAGGAAGGAAGGAAGGAAAGAAGGAAGGAAGGAAGGAAGGAAGGAAGGAAGGAAGGAAGGAAGGAAGGAAGGAAGGAAGGGAAGAAGGAAAATTGAATGGCTCATATTCACTTATGTTTTTAACAGTCATTTAATAAATAACCAAGGTCGAGTCTAGTATTGCAGTGTGTTACCAGTGGGTATATGATGAACAACAACACTGACGTATGAGTATAGCCTCCATCTAAAATGTTAGGGACTCATAGAAACTTAAAGTCTATCTCTAATTGGAGAGAGTTTTCGAGTACATCTTCCACTTTATTTTTCAAGAGATGAGACCATTCTATCATGAGAACCAAAAGCAGCCCAAACACTTACCTCCCATCCCTGCTTGTTTTTGACCTTAGAATTGAGGTATCAAAACAAGCTACTTTTAATTGCATTGTTAATATCTGCATTACATTATCTCTTTTCCTATCACTGTCTCCAGCTGGTGCTGTAGCTGGCTTGCTGAGAAAGACAGCGGGGTACCTCATGAAAATGGAACAACCTCAACATACTTCTGCCTGGAGATGGTGAACCAGGCCTCAATTCCTTTTTTGCTCTGGATAATCTTTTTCATTGTCAAAGAAGAGATTCATGGATGGATTTAATTTATTTCCAAGTGGGATTGGAAATGCTCAATGTTCATAGAATGTCAGAGCTGAGAGCAAACATATGGGTAGATACTCAGTCCAATTCAAATCCACATCCTATGGGAAGAAAATAGAAACCCAGGAAATTGTGCAGCCAGGTATAATCAAGACAGAAACTAAAACCCCATTTCCTGGCTCCAGAGTGGTGAGGCTGGCTCTGTGAAGAGACTTGTTCCGCTGAGCCCTTGACCTACTAACCGGGGGAAGGACTTCACCATGTGAAAGTCCCTGAAAAGAGTTTTGCTGATGACTTGTTACTGCAGAGACATTCCTGCGACATCTACGGTGTTCAAGACAGAAATAGCACAAGAGGGAGATGGTGAATCTGGGTAAGGGACAACCATGCCACACCCAGCTAAAGTGTGATTTGGGCGATTTATATGTAAAACCAAATATTAGTTCCTAAAGTGCCCCCGTGGCCCTAACTGAATGACATTTTACTTGCATAGTCATCTCCCTGCTCCTAAGTTTGGTACAACCATTAATTCTTTCTGCTCTGTAGAAAAGTAAAGGGAAGGGGGCAGGTGACAGAGAATAGAGTGGGTCATTGACCTATTTAAAAGCCATAGTAAGGTCTCAAATCTTAGCACTAATTCATTTGCCAGCATTGCAGAAGACATGTGACATGAATTAGCCCATTGCTGTGAGTCACCGACTTTCCTAAGTGCAACCACACCTCCTGCCCAGCCCAGTGGGACTCCTGTTGATCCATCGGCTGCTATCATCACCAGGGGTCCAAGTAAATAAGTATTTATTTTTAACTGTGCTGGTGCCAAGAATTCTTCCAATATTAAAATCTCAGGCAGTAAATATGCCTTTCTAGTTCCCCTTTGAAATGGTTTCTAAATGCATTAATAATCTGCCCAACTTTGTTTTTCTGTCATACTTTCTGTTTCTATAAATACACAAGCTTGTGCCCTAATTAAGATCTTATGTGGTTTGTGTTAAGACTGTGAGTTTGGTGGACTGTTAAAGTACTCTGTGGTTTTGTCCTTTTCTTTCAAGAAACACTTTTCCAACTTATCCTCTCTGTGGTTTGTATGCTTGTATGCAAAAAGCTCACTTTCTTGCCAGTTCCTGTCACTCACTTTTCCTCCCGACTGGGGGAAGATGGGTTGAGTATCCAGTTGTGAGATATATTAAGGGAGGCACCTGCCCTCTACAAAAAGTTATTAAAAAGAAAACGCTATACTTCTAATGGATTGATTGCCACTTGCAGTTGGGGGCTATGAACAATCTCATTGGGAAATACATGAACAGCACAGCTTTCAGCTCCAGGCTATGCAGTCTCAAAAGGCTGGCCAAGGTGTCAGGACAGTTTTTTAAAGCTTCTAGATTTTACTTAGTCCTCACATAGAGATGATCAACTTGGAGTTGCTACACTCTAAGACCATGACAACAAAGATAAAGTATGTTCATTATTTTTTTTCTAGACTTCGCCCAGTCCCCATAAAGGAAACATGCAAAAAACAGAGGTGGCATGGCATTTGATGAAAGGATGAATTATTGAATATAAATCACTAAGCAAACTCATGCTCTTCCATTCTCATCCTTTCATTTCTACTTCTGCCTGGGATTGGCATGTCTTGATGCTTTTCTAAAAGCTTGTAGAGTTAGAGGAAACCCATTTTTAGTCTAAGCCTTTTGAGTCTCTATTCATATCTTTGATCAACAATTCATAGACACTGTAGCTGCCACTAATTTTGGCTGCACTGCTAGGAATGATGTCAGTCTTGCTTCTTTTATAACCTTATGTTTGGTGGCCAAGGGTACGCAGAACATTGAATGGGCCGATCCATGTGCTGAGCTCCCAGGCCATTAAAATGATGGTGCAAATAATTGTATAGTGAGAGTGCAAGATGCTGGAAAGGGGATTGAATCATTTTTATGGAAATAATAATAATGAAGGGGTTGCCCTGTGCAAGGTGCCAAAGCCCCCAATGAGTCATGAGAGTCACTGATAACAAATCTTAACCACACCCATGAATTTGCTAATTTAGTGCAAAATAAACTGGGCAGGGAGATTTCTGTCCAAATTGGAGCTTGAGAAGTGAAAAATCAAAGTAAATTTATAACACAAATCTTCCTCTCTTTATCTCCCCAAAACACAGCCCCTCAAATAAACTGAGGTTTGGTGACAGCAGTGGGAACATTCTGCTCTCTAATTTTTACCAGTAGGGTAACCAACCTTCCTCTTTAGTCCAGGACTGTGCTGCTTTAGTGTGGAAACTCCAGCTTCCCAGAAACTCTAGAGTAGGGGTCCCCAAACTTTTTACACAGGGGACCAGTTCACTGTCCCTCAAACCATTGGAGGGCCAGACTATAAAAAAAAACAACTATGAACAAATTCCTATGCACACTGCACATATCTTATTTTAAAGTAAAAAAACAAAATGGGAACAAATACAATATTTAAAATAAAGAACAAGTAAATTTAAATTAACAAACTGACCAGTATTTCAATGGTAACTATGGGCCTGCTTTTGGCTAATGAGATGGTCAATGTGCTCCTCTCACTGACCACCAATGAAAGAGGTGCCCCTTCCGAAGTGCAGCGGGGGCCGGATAAATGGCCTCAGGAGGCCGCATGCAGCCCGCGGGCCATGGTTTGGGGACCCCTACTCTAGAGCCCCAACTAGGAAGGTTGGTCACACGAAGAAGAAAAAGAGTGTGCAAACCATTTAGCAACACAGTCCTCACCAGCAAGAACATATAGCAGCTTTGCAGCTGCATTCAGCTCACCCCAATGTTTCTAGGTAGTTGTGTACCATGTCATCTGGAAGGAGCATGGAGATCTGTTTGGGGGGAGATGCGGGAGGCCACAGCACCTGTCTTTTCAAGAGCTCCAGAGATCTGATATATTTTCTCATTTAGACTCATTCTTGTGAGGGATGGAGGGGCAGAGGTAACTTTCCCTTTCCCCCCATTTCATAGGTGAGGAAATGGCAATGGGGAGACAGTGCAGCTTGCTTGAGACATCACAGGTCATAGCAGAACCCACAAACACGGTTCTTCTGAATCCTAAATCACGGAGCCTCCTAATACAACTGTGATATGACAGGGACTTTTAATCCTACCTGGCCTGATTTAAGAATAAAATGAGGCTGGATATCCGACCTCTATCCCCTCAATTACTAGTCTGGGGGAAGAAGCATCTGTGGGGGCAGCACATGCAGCCCCAACTCTAATTTGCCTCAAACATGCTCCAACTCAAGTTTTACATCATAGAATGACATGCTGTGTGAGGTGGTCATCATGCTACCTTCAGCCTGAGTCCTTAAAGCTGTGTTGTGTTACAGGAGTAGAGGCCTCTGGGAGCTTACAACCTAGGTGATGCCCCCCTCATTGCCAGAGGCAAGTCTACCCTTTTCTGCACCCACTCGAGTCTAAACCCCAGGTATATCAGAGGCCAGTGCCTTTGGGCCCTCCACGCTGACATAACTTCCCTGCTGGCAACACACCGGCATCTGGCCAGATGAGCTGTTTGGTGAGCGTGAGCCACTCTGGTGGTTTCCTTAGAACCACTTCGCAGGCCCACAATTGCTTCAGCTTTTCACGGGCACATTATCTCCCTCTATGTTTTCAATAAAATGATGCTGAGGAGGGCACAGTGCTTAAGCAGAGGTTTTCCACCTCTGGAATTCACTTCCACAAGGAGGTGGTAGTTTCCAGCACTCAGAGCCCAGCAAGAACATCTGTATGCAAAGTCTAAGGTGGCAGCCCTGACATCCTTGAGAGGCTTGAAGCGGGGAGGAGATGAATCAAACATTGGGAAAGTCAAGGAGTAAGCGTAGAAAGTCAAGGAAATAGAAGTTATGTAGGTTGACTTCAATGGTTGTGATATCAAACAAAATTGAACAAAAATGACACAGTGAAACTGACCTCAGTTGTAGGCTGCCTGGCTCCTAGAGAAGTCATTCCAACCTGAGAAGTGCTCTGGGTCCTCTGAGCATTCAGGGCTCCACCAGATCCTTCAGGGTTCAGGTTACTTGTTACTTTTCTCAAGGGACATTTGAAACTAAGACGGGGCTAGGATTGTCTGTTACTCTCTCCTTGACACAGAAGAGAACTTCTCCAGAGTAGAACCTGTTCATCACTGTCTGTGCATACCCTGGGCCAGGTTCTATGCTGTACTAGAAATATAAACAGACCAAAATCCTGCCTTTTGTGGAGATCACCATCAAATTCTCATCCCTCAAGAACTCCTTGGTCTGAGTGCATCAGACGTTAACACTTAGGAAGCTAGAGGGTAAACCAAGGGTAAGGTGAGGAGAGAGCACAGAGCGGGGAGAGGGAGGCCAGGGGGACAGAGGCTACTGTCAGCTACAGACCTTCTCTTGCCCTCCCTCCCACCAGGGGTCTCCAGGCTATTACAAAGTTCAGCTTCTTACTGAGTATATGGATATCCCATAGGGACAAAGTCTCAGGTGTAATAGAAAATGAGAGATTTGTGACATTGTGATGAACAGAATGTGTATCTGGCCTTCGTCCCCAGGTACTGTCACAGAGCTCCTAAAGCCCTTGTAATTTACTAAGTGATAAAGGTAAGCAGAGCATCTTTCATTATTCATTGTAAGCTCCTTTCAGACATGCCAGAATTTCTGCTGAGGCGACTTTTGATGAGCCCTTAGTTAGCTTCGAGATAGAGGCTGCTTGCCAGAGGAAGCAACCTGTGATTAGAGGATTGGAACTTTCAGTCTCCACAGCTCCCCACCCACCACCTCCAACCTCCAGGGAGGCAAGAGAGAATGGAAATTGAGTTAATCACCAATAACCAATGATTTAATCAATCATGCCTGCATAATGGAACCTCCATAAAAACTCTAAATGAAAGGCTTTAGATAACTTCCAGGTTGGTGAATATATCCACATGGCAGGAGGGTGACACACACCACACTCCATAGGGACAGGAGCCCCTGTGCTCAGGACCCTTCCATACCTTACCCTATATACCTCTTCATCTGGCTGTTCATTTATATCCTTTATAATATCCTCTCTTATAATACAGGTAATAGTAAGTAATGTATTCCCGTACTTGATGAATTTGATGAGTTGTAATAGAAAATATTAGATGTGAGGAGGAGGAAGTCATAGAAATCACCAATTCATCCTCAAATCAGACAGAGGTGTAGATAGCCTGGAAACCTATTACTTGAGATTGGCATCAAAGTGGAAGGCAGTCTTGTGGTACTGAGCCCTTAACCCAGTGGTTCTCAAAGTGTGCACCAGGGCACATTGGTGTGCCCTAGAAGATTTCCAGGTGTGCCCTATGGTATTTCAGAGAAATTTGTGCCGGTTGGGGACCAAAAAACCAACAGGGTTTTTGGAGTTTAGATTTTTGGGGGACAGAGGTGTGGGGAATTGGTTATAAACTAACAGTCTGCCCAATTAGTCTGCCCACCTCACTTGCCTGATTAGGTTGCAAAAGGCTCTTAAGCTGTGGTGCTGGATTGTTTATACTACCCCCCATGTTCCCCGGAAAGACTGGAGGCAAGTTTCTTCTATCCTTTGTTTGGTGTAAAGTTAAGATGATATGTATGTGCAGCCCCATGTTCATTGCAGCATTGTTCACAGTGCCCAGGACATGGAAACAACCAAAAAGCCCGTCAATAGACGACTGGATAAAGAAGATGTGGCACATATACACTATGGAATACTACTCAGCCATAAGAAATGATGACATCAGATCATTTACAGCAAAATGGTGGGATCTTGATAACATTATACAAAGTAAAATAAGTAAATCAGAAAAAACCAGGAACTGCATTATTCCATACGTAGGTGGGACATAAAAGTGAAACTAAGAGACATTGATAAGAGTGTGGTGGTTACGGGGGGAAGGGGGAAAGGGAGAGGGAAAGGGGGAGGGGGAGGGGCACAAAGAAAACTAGATAGAAGGTGACAGAGGACAATCTGACTTTGGGTGATGGGTATGCAACATAATTGAAGGACAAGATAACCTGGACTTGTTGATCTTTGAATATATGTAACCTGATTTATTGATGTTGCCCCATTAAAAAATAAAATTATAATTTAAAAAAAAAAAAAGATGATATGTATGGTGGGGGTTTTCTGCACTCAATACAATTAAGAGTAAAAAGAGAGGAATTCTTCAATGTATTGGCAGGGGTATGAGAGTTTGCCTTTCAAATGTATGCCTAAACATTGAAGAAATTGCTAGGACACATCAGGTTCATGTTTCTCATAAACACAAGAATGAGAAAACTTAGCACATCTGCACTGAGACCTGCCGAATTTACTAAGTTTTACTAACCATGTATCTATATATATATAAAGATAACTTTTTTGTCTTTTTTTATTTTTTAACCCCTCTTTTTTATGAATTCTAAAAAGCAGAACTCAAAAAATGTAACATTAAAATGTTTTTTAATGTCAGAATACATTTAATTTTGTCATATTTATTTCATTTAACTACCATAAAAGCATACTTGGACTTTATATTTTTTTAATACATGACTTCATTATTATAACATATTTCTCAGAAATTTGTATATAGTGCACCTACAATTATTTGTAGGATTTTAAATGTGCCCCGACTTCAAAAAGTTTAAGAACCACTGCCTTAACTCATGGTGTCTGCACTATAGGTAGTGTCAGAATTTAATTAAATTGTAGGAAACCCAATTGGTGTCCAAAGAGAATTGAAGAATTATTAGGTTTGAAAAACCCACACATTTGGTGTCAGAAGTGTTATGACTAGGGCCAGGATTCCATCCATGATTCTGTCATTTGCTTCTCTAGGGAAGAGTTTTCAATAGACATTGCAACTCAGTTTAATAAATAAAATTTGAATTCTGATACCACCTGGCACAGGGTAAGCACTTGGTAACATAATATATATATAATAATGACTATGACAATATAGACAATGAATGGCAACAGATGTTACCAACAAAGTGAGACCTAGGTCCTTCAGTTTGACTAAAAAAGAATTCAGAGTAAAAAAAACACTCAAATACAAGTGAAAGTTCATTCAGAAAGTCACAGAGGTAGAAGAAGTGAGCCATCTGGGCTGTGTAAACTCAGAAAACACATTACAGGTGCAAAAGAAGGGCCCTTGGAGCTTAGGAGAATGAAAACAAGGATAGATGCCTTGAGAAAAGAAAGCGGGGAGGAAAGGCATGCGCTAGAGAGAGAGAGTTCACACTGGGCCCTTCATCTGAAGGGTATGTATCTGGAGGTCCCAGGGGAGGATCTCAATAGAATATTCATCAATTTTTCTGGTGTGTGTTTTCAGGATCATGGTCCCTAGTGATTGGTGGGCACTAGCGGAGGGTCATCAGTCCCGACGTCAGCCATGGTACCACTTCACTTGGTTTTGCTGCTTTTCTGGGCCTGGAGCTAAAACACAGTGGAGGCCTAGATGGTATCTCTAGTTTGACCAAAACTATGTCCCTGTGGTCAATAGACCCAAGACTTTTTTCCTAAGATTATTTGATGTAAGTCAGAACCTCATTGTCTTTAGGGCTTAATGCTTAAGGCAGTGGTCATGCAAGGGCTTACGTAGGAATCATATGAGGCTACTCTCCAACCCCTTGGTTCCTCCTCCATGGGGCCTACCATATGTCGAGCAACGTGCCAGGGTAGGAACAGTCAGGGGAGGGTCGGAACCACATGACCAGCAATGTGAAAGGTCAGGGGTTCTAAACCACATGACCAGTGATATTCCAATGGATGAAAGGTCACCCTGGAAGTGAAGTCCCAGCCTACAACACTTGTTTTCCCAGTTTTGCCCATTGCTAGGCAACCTGGGCTTTCTACCCAGGTGGCCTTCTGTACCTGGCTTATCATTCCTACTCCACTCATGTCTGTCTAACTGCCTACTATATCAATAATAGTTGCCATCTTTATAACATAAAGACCACATCTGTATACTGAATATACTTGACCTGATAACCAGAACTATATATTATGGGATAACCATCACCACCTACCCCTAAAAGACCACAAGATAAGGAACTCCTGCTATAAACCTCAAACTCCAAGCCTCCATATTCAAGCTTCAGATGAGCTGTGTGATGACCTCTCACCTATGATCTGTCACGGAACTGCCGGGATTCCAGCCATCATGTCATATGTTCTCATGAGATGGTTTGTTTCAATTAGAGCTCTTATTCTAATTTTAATGCAGGTTTTTTTTGTTTGTTTGTTTGTTTGTTTATTTTTTCTGAAGCTGGAAACGGGGAAAGACAGTCAGACAGACTCCCGCATGCACCCGACCGGGATCCACCCGGCACGCCCACCAGGGGCGGCGCTCTGCCCACCAGGGGGCGATGCTCTGCCCCTCCGGGGCGATGCTCTGCCCCTCCGGGGCGTCGCTCTGCCGCGACCAGAGCCACTCTAGCGCCTGGGGCAGAGGCCAAGGAGCCATCCCCAGCGCCCGGGCCATCTTTGCTCCAATGGAGCCTTGGCTGCAGGAGGGGAAGAGAGAGACAGAGAGAAAGGAGGGGGGGGGGGGGGTGGAGAAGCAAATGGGCACCTCTCCTGTGTGCCCTGGCCGGGAATCGAACCAGGGTCCCCCGCACGCCAGGCCGACGCTCTACCGCTGAGCCAACCGGCCAGGGCCTAATTTTAATGCAGTTTTATCAGAGCAAGTCTAGATCTATTTTTATTCTCCATTATTCCCAAGCACAGTGCCTCAGGAAGAGTATTCTCATAATAGATGCTTAATAAACATGTATTGAATGAATAAATGACTATAGAAACAAAAGAATCAATGATTGGTTAAATGCTCTTCCCCAGAGGCATTTCAATAAGAGATATGGGAGTGATCCAGGAAACTCCCCCCACCAGTAGAAAGTTAGGTAGGCTCTGTTTATCACAGAATGTGTGGCTTGGCAAATGTAGTTGATCAGAAAAAAAAACAAACATCCAAACGTGTGCTAGTAAGAAGTGGCAATGAGCTTATTTTTCTTTTAATAAAAATCAGCCTCACCAGGGATCCTGGGGAGCCCCCGGCTTGTATGATGAAGCCACAAAATGACTGCAAGAATAGCAGATTGGGTAGGTCCAGTCCCACAAAGCCTCAGTTCAACCCACCAACCAAATTACAGCACACATACTACCCAGTGCTGTTAACTGATTGTCACCGGAGGGATTGGCCAGATCAATTTAGGGACATGAGAAACAACACAGCATTTTTGCCAAAGTCCTTGAATTTCCAGGCTTTGTGGTTTCCATTCAGACCATTCGTAATGGATTACAGGCTTCTATTACCTTTGTGGTTTCAATCTGCAGCGAGTCCAACAAGAAGAGAAACCTCAGGGCCTCACCATCTGAAACCAGGGAAGGAATTCCTGTGCCTGGGCTGATGGGCAGGGAGGACAGGGGCCTCTGCTGCGAACCATTGCCAGGCTTCCATCGCAGCCCGGGTGGCCTGAGCTAGGGCCTCTGCAGTTCCTTCCTCTGCTAATTGGCCTAGAAAAAGGAAAGAAGTTCATCATGGGAAGCTGTGTGATTCAATTAACCTTAGGAAAAGGTTTCACTTTTCACACCTGCAAGTGATCTTTCAGTGTTTGTCTTGTGTCTCATCAGGACTCTGCACATTTCTCCTAATACCAAATGTTTGTCTTGTGTCTCATCAGGACTCTGCACATTTCTTCTAATACCAAATAAATTAGAACCTTCCTCCCATGAATCTTAGAGTCTGAGGGTCTTTTCTATCAGGGTCTGTTTTCCTTGAAATTTCTATCCTGCTTATCTGATATGACTAAGGATGGAGCCTCTTTGCTGGGCTGTTATTATTCCTGATATATAAAAATAGATAGTTTCTTCAAAAGTAGACTCAATGAATGTCAATCACGGATAACTTCTGCCAACACCATCATATTATGTAAGAGTGGAAAGAGAAACATTTAGTCTGTGCTTCTGTCTATTGTTTCCCAACAAGTGTTTGGTTCGTGTTGATGTGTCTCCTAGATTTCTCTCTTTCCCTTTGACTATGTTAGACACATGCTGGCCCCATCACCAAGCAGTCTGTAATTTCACAAATGTGTTCTGGAGTCCCATTTAGAACCAGATTTCATGGTTGTTCACCAAATTCAAGACCAATGAGAAATGGTTAACTAAATAATGGGGAATATATAATTTCTTTTTCTTTCTTTCTTTTTTTTTTTTAACAGATACAGAGAGAGAGAGTCAGAAAGAGGTATAGACAGGAACAGACAGACAGGAACAGAGAGAGATGAGAAGCATCAATCATTAGTTTGTCGTTGTGACATCTTAGTTGTTCACTGATTGCTTATGTGCCTTGACCGTGGGGCTAGAACAGACCGAGTAACCCTTTGCTCAAGCCAGTGACCTTGGGTCCAAGCTGGTAAGCTTTGCTCAAACCAGATGAGCCTGTGCTCAAACTGGTGACCTCGGGGTCTCGAACCTGGGTCCTCCGCATCCCAGTCCGATGCTCTATCCACTATGCCACTGCCTGGACAGGCATGATTTCATTTTTGAAGAGCTTTTAATGACATAGTAAATATGTAAGTGTTAGTGTGGGGAAGCTGGTCTCCTCAGAATTGGTAAACAGCCTGCATAAGATGGAGTCAGTGTGGACAGGTCTGCTGCGTCAGATCCAGCCATGCATGACTAAGGGAAACAGGCCAGGGACAGTACACATGCACACCCACCTTATATAACAGCTAATGTTACCCCCACTTTTGGTAATCATGGCTTGGTGCCACTTTTGTGTGATTTACTATAAAACCCCTGTGCACTGCTTCAGGCTGCCGCCACCGTACTGTACTGCATGTAGCTGCCGCCACCACCCAATAAAGCATGCATCATCTGCATACAGCTCCTCATGTCTTATTCCAGCTCCCAGCCCCTTGCACCCCTTCATCACTCACCTCCAAACTCAGACCCAACAGTTAGGTAAAAATAAATCAAGATTAAAAAATGTATATATGGTATGGTCTCAACTATATCCATAAAAGAAGGGAAAGTATCAACACGTTAAAATTAGATTTAATTAATTTTTATTCTCTTCAGGGTTTTTTTGTATTTTTAAATATTCCGTAGGAAACATACATAACTTCATTTTAAAGTATTTTGCTCATTATCTCCTAAGGCGTATGACAAGTGAGTCTCAAGGACAGTAAAATTTCTATTCAACATACTTTGAGAATTTAAGCAGACTTATAAAAAATACAAAAATGTGAACAGACACACAAATTCAGAAATGTATACTAATACAAACATTAATATATTAAATATCTTCAAATATATAAATATATTTGAATACATGTTTATATTATGTATATTAATATACTTTAAACACATTATCTCACCAAATGAAACTCTTTTCCCAAAAGTAATAATCATGGTCAACAATTTGGGCTATAAACTTTTCCATATATTTACATATGTGTATGTTTTATAATTTGCACATATATGAATTTTGGGTTCTTAATGTTAATAACATTGTAACATATGTATATCTCTATAACTCTCCTTTTATCATTTAACAAACTATGTTAGAAGTTGAACTTGTATCTCCGTATAGAGAGAGCACTCCTTTATCTGTAACTGCCCTATGATTCTGTAGCATTGGTGTGCCATGTACACTCATTCAAAACCTTATTGATGCACATTGGCCAAGTTCCAAGTTATTACTCAAAAACCCTCGAATGTAAAAACAATTAATTGTATGTTCAAGATGTTCATTACAATATTACAGTGGACATCTTTTACAATGAACTCCCTTTTACACATAACTTTATGCACATATGAAAGAATCTCTGAAGGTTAGATTTCTAGAACTAGAAATTATTAGTGACATGTTACATACATTTTAACTTTTAATTGGCACTAGCGAATTGTACGGCCAAACGGATTGTATTAACTAACTTTCCAATCAATAGGACAAGCACGTTCTTAGTAAAATTTTTCTTTTCAGATTTAGAATGAGGGCTTTCTCCCAGGTTCTGCCTGATGAGTCTGAATTGAAGATCATCAAGACAATAATGGAAACAAAAGCAAATGTAGAAACCATCATCAAGTCCCTTGAAATAAGATGATGTTACAGTAAACTCAAGTATTAAGAAAACAGGACTTTATGGGAATGATTAAGGAATTGTTAACTTTTGAAGAATTCCAATACAATAATCAACACTTCAGTTCTACCAATCATGATTTAATAGCTCTTACATGACTCAGAAAAAAAATTTTTTATTTTATAATGCCTGAAAGAAAAATGTAGCTACTTGCATTTCCTTATTACATGTGTGTTGGATAAATGGGCAGAATCCATCATCCTCATGATTAAAAGCAGTTGAGAGATGGTGCAGCCAGAGTATCTCTGCACCTAAAATAAAGCAGTCACAGGCGTCTGAAAAGCCCTGGTGAGGAAGCCAGGCATTGGCTTCATCTCCCACCACTTCTCCACTTAGAGAGTACAGCATTTCTCTGCTCTTATACAGGGTCAGACAGCTTCAGTGCTGGCAATGAACTTTATGCACATTTCTTCACTCCCTATTCACTTCTGATATTTTTAAAAAATTATTTACTCATCCAATAAATTGAACATGAGACTAATAAAACAGTCAGCCAGATACCTATTATCCAGATTTAGAAAATCTTATTATTTTGTGTAATTTGCTTCAAAGCTTTTTTTTTTTTTAAAGAAATGAGATATTACTGTTGAAGATTTCAATACCCAGTCTATTGTCTCGCATTCCTCCACTGGGAGGTGACCTACATCCTGACGCTGGCTTAGTATCTTTTCTATTCATATTTTATACTTTCACAGCATAAATATAAGTCCACTTGCAACATGCAGCATTATTTTTGCATTTTTTAATTTACAAAAATAGGAGCATACTGGCCCTGACTGGTTGGCTCAGCGGTAGAGCGTTGACCCGGCATGTGGAAGTCCCAGGTTCGATTCCCGGCCAGGGCACACAGGAGAGGTGTCCACTTGCTTCTCCACCCTTCCCCTCCTCCTTCCTCTCTGTCTCTCTCTTCCCCTCCTGTAGCCAAGGCTCCATTGGAGCAAGGTTGGCCTGGGCACTGAGGATGGCTCCATGGACTCTCGGTGTTAAAATGGCTACGATTGCAGCAGAGCAATGCCCCAGAGGGGACGAGCATCGCCCCCTGGTGGGCATGCCGGGTGGATCCCGGTCCAGCACATGTGGGAGTCTGGGAGTCTGTCTGCCTCTGTCCCCCCTCTGCCCACCCTTCTCACTTCGGAAAAATACAAAAAAAAAAAAATAGGATCATACTACAGATATTCTGAAATCTGATATTTTTTACTCAAATTTTTTCCAGATAATTGTTTATCCAATGATGATTGAGGTCGAGTCAATTCTTTCATCTTAATTCAATTGTATTCAAGTGTATTATTATACAAATATGCAATTATTATGTATTGATTCACATTTTTATTTGGCTTCAAAAGTTTTTCTATTACAACCTTCATAGGATTTAGTGCCATTTTGAGTAGCATCATGTGTGTGTGTGTGTGTGTGTGTGTGTGTGTATATTTCACATATAGTTTTTTAATTGATATCCATTAATTTGTAGAAATGACAATAACTTCTCAGGGCTAATAGTTTAAAGGTTCCCTCAGATTTTCTATGTAAACTATTATAATGTCTTCAAATAATATTAGTTTTTCTGTACCAATCTTTTTTTAAATAAGTTAACTTTGGTTAGTAAAATTATGTAAGTTTCAGGTGTACAACATTGTAATTCAATTTCTGTATAGCATGCTAACCACCAAAAGTCTACTTTTCATCTCTCACCATCTAATTGATCCTTATTCATTTTACCCTCCTGCACTTCTCTTTCCCTAGAGTGAACATGAATCAGTTGCCTATATCTATAAATTTGTTTTTTTGTTTTGTTTATTTACTTCATTTTGTTTTATATTTTACATGTGAGTGAAATCATATGATTTGTGTCCTTTTCTGACTTTTTTTTTTTTTAGGTGAGAGGAGAAGAGATAGTAAGGCAGACTGCTGCATGTGCCCTGATCGGGATCTACCTGGCAACCCCATCTAGGCCTGATGCTGGAGTACTGAGCTATTTATAGCACCTTAGGCTGATATGCTTGGACCAATCCAGCTATCCTCAGTGTCCAGGGCCATGCTTGAACCAATCAAGCCACTGGCTACAGGAGGGGAAGAGGAAGAGAAAGGGGAGAGGAAGGGAGAGAGAAGCAGATGGTCGCATCTCCTGTGTACACTGACCAAGAATTGAATTGAACCCAAGATGTTCATCTGCCAGGCGGATGCATTATCCACTTAGCCACTGGCCAGGGCCCTGTCTGACTTATTTCACTTAGCATAATACCCACAAGATTCATCCATGTTCTTAGAAAAGACAATATTTCTTCTTTTTAATGACTCTGTAGTATTCTATTGTGTATAAATATCCCATATTTTTTAACCATTTATCTGTCAATGGACAGTCTGTTTCTGTATCTTGGTTATTATAAATAATGTTGCAATAAACATGGGGGTGCATACATCTTTTTGAATAAGTATTTTCATAGTATTTGAAAAAATATACAGACAAGGAATGCCAGATCTCATAGTCTCTCAATTCTTTGTTTGTTTGTTTGTTGTTGTTTTTGTTTGTTTGTTTGTTTTTAGTGAGAAAGAGAGAGGGGACAGACAGGGATAAACAGACAGAAGAGAGATGAGAAGCATCAACTCATAGTTGCAGCACCTTAGTTGTTCATTGATTGCTTTCTCATACGTGCCTTGATCGGGAGGGCTCCAGCCAAGCCATTGACCCTTTGCTCAAGCCAGCAATTTTGGGCTTCAAGCCAGTGACCTTTGGGCTCAAGCCAGTGACCATGGGGTCATGTCTATGATCCCACACTCAAGCCAGTGACCCAGCACTCAAGTTGGTGAGCCCACACTCAAGCTAGCAATTTCAGGGTTTCGCCTGGGTCCTCAGCATCCCAGGCTGATGCTCTATCTGCTGCACTACCACCTGATCAGACAATTCTCAGTTTTTCTGAGGAGTTGGGTTTTTTTTTTTATATTAGTTGCACCAGTTTACAATTCATCGACAATGTATAAGGGTTCCTCTTTTTCCACATCCTCTCCAACACTTATTTCTGGTCTTTTTGATAATAGCTATTCCTACATGTGTGATGTGGTATCTCATTATTATTTTGATTTGCATTTCCCTAATTAGTGATGCTGAACATCTTCATCTTTTCATTACCTGTTGGCTATGTGGATATCTTCCTTGGAAAAATGTCTATTCAGATTCTCTGCCCATTTTTTTTTCATCAAGTTGTTTGTGTTTTGTTTGTTTGTTTGTTTGTTTGTTATACAAATTCTTTATATATTTTGGATACTAACCTCTATCAGAAATATACTTTCCAAATGTCTTCTCTAATTTAGTTGTTTGCTTCTTTGTTTTGTTGATGGTTTCCTTTGCTGTGTAAAAGCTTTATAGTTTGCTATAGTTCCATTTTTTTTGTTTTTGCTTTTGCTTCCCTTGTCATTGGAATCAAATCCACAAAAACATCACTGAATTGATGTCCAGAAGCTTAACCTCTATAATTTTCCAATGTATTTTATGGTTTCAGGTCTTAGATTCAGATCTTTAACTCATTTTGAGTTCATTTTGTGTATTGTGTAAGACAGTGGTCTACTTTTATTCTTTAGCACATGGTTGTTCAGTTTTCCCACCACCATTTATTGAAAAGACTTTTTCTTTCTCCATTATGTCTCTTGATCTTTTGTTGAAAACTATAGTAGTTGTCCATATATTAGTGGGTTTGTTTCTGTGATCTCAATTCTGTTTCATTGGTCTGTGTGTCTCTTTTTCTGCTAATATCATTCTGTTTCATTTACTATCGTTTTGTAGTATATTTTGAAATTGGGGCATGTGATCCCTCTGTCTTTTTCCTTTAATCTCAGGATTGCTTTGGTTCTTCTCGTCTTATACAAATTTTAGTATTTTTTTGCTCTATCTCTGTGAAAAAATGGCATTGAGATTTTTATAGGTATTGCATTGAATCTGTACATTGCTATAGAAAATATGGATGGATATTTAACAATATTATTTCTTCCAATCCATAAGCACAGAGTTTCTTTCTATTTATTCATCTTCAATTTCTTTCAACAATGTCTTACAATTTTTAGTGCACAGGTCTTTCTACCTCCCTTGTTAAGTTTATTCCTAGATATGTTTTCTTTTTTGTTGCAACTGTAAAAAATTTTTTCTTTCTCATAGTGTATAGAAATGTAACAGATTTTTGTGCTTTGATTTTGTATCCTAAAATATTACTATATTCATTTATTATTTCTGTTCATCTTTTGGTGTAGTACCTAGGGTTTTTAATATGTAAAATTATATCATCTACAAATAGTGACAGTTTTCTTTCTTCCTTTCCAAATTGAATGCCTTTCATTTATTTATTTTTTTTCTTGCCTAATGGCTCTGGCTAGGTCTTACAATACTATGTTGAATAAAAATGGTAAATGTTGGTGTTATTTTGTTCCTAATCTCAGGAAAAAAACCTTTCAGTTTCTCATTATTGAGTATGATCTTAGCTGTGGGCTTGTCATATACGGCTTTTATTATGTTGAGCTACTTTACTTCTATACCCATTCTACTGAGAGTTTTTATCATGAATGAACGTTGCACTTGTAATGTTTTTTCTGCATCTATTGAGATGATCATATAATTTTTACCATTCATTTTGTTGATCTGGTGTATCACATTGATTGGTTAATGGATGTTGAACCACTCTTGCATCCCTGGAATAAAATCTCACTTGAATGTGGTATATAATCGTCTTAATGTATTGATGTCCTGGGTTTGTTCATATTTTGTTAAGGCTTTTTGTATCTATGTTTTTCAGAGATATTGGCCTGTAATTTTCTTTTTTGGGTTCCTGTCTGGTTTGGCATAGGGTAATATTTGCCTCATAAAATGAGTTAGAAAGCGTTTGTTCTTCTTAAAATTTTTGGAAGATTTTAAGAAGGATATGTATTAAATATTCTTTAAATGTTTGGTAGAATTTACCAGTTAAGTCATCTGGTCCTGAACTTTTCTTATGGGAGAAGTTTTTGATTACTAATTTAATTTCCTTACTAGCTAGATTTTCTATTTTATATGATTTAGTCTAGGTAGATTGTATGATTCTAAGAATGTATCCATTTATTTTTGGTTGTCTAATTATGGATTATAGCCTTTCAAATTTTTCTTTTATGAATTTTTGTATTTCTGTGGTATCCATTGAAACTTCTCTTTCATTTCTGGTTTTATTTATTTGAGTCTTCTCTTTTATATTCTTAGTGACATTAGCTCAAAGTTTATCAATTTTGTTTACCTTTTCAAAAAACCAACTCTTAGTTTCATTAGTTTTTAATACCTTTTTTGTCTCTTTTATTTATTTTAAGTTTGATTCTTTCCTTCTTTCTTTCTTTCTTTTTCTTTTTTTACCAAGACACAGAAAGAAAGAGAAGAACAGACAGATAGGAAAGAAAAGAGATAAGAAGCATCAACTCATAGTTGTGGCACCTTAGTTGTTCATTGATTGCGTTCTCATATATGCCTTAACCAGGGAGCTCCAGCTGAGCCAGTGACCCCTTGCTCAAGCTAGTGACCTTTGCACCCAAGCCAGTGACCATGGATTCATGTCTATGATCCCATGCTCAAGCTAGCAACCCCGCACTCAAGCTGGTGAGCCAACATTCAAACCAGAGGAGTCTGCACTTAAGCTGGTGACCTTGGGGTTTCAAACCTGGGTCCTCAGCATCCCAGGCCCACACTCTATCCAATTTGCCACCACCTAGTCAGGCTTCACTCTGATTCTTATTATTTTCTTTCTTCTACTGACTTTGGACTTTGTTTTTCTTTTTCTACTTCCCTAATGTGGAATGTTAGATTATTTATTTGAGATTTGTCTTGTTTCTTTAGGTAATCCCATGTTGTTATAAATGTCTCTCTTAGTATTGCTTCTGCTGCATTCCAAAAATTTTGGTATGTTATATTGTCACTTGTCTCCATTTATTTTTTATTTCTTCATTGACCAAATAGTTGCTCAGTAGTATTGTTGCTTAATCTCCTCATATTTGTGATTTTTTTTCCAGCTTTATTATTGGGGCTGATTTCTAGCTGCATACTGTTATAATCAGTAAATATGCTTTGTATAATTTCAGTCTTCTTAAATTTATTGAGACTTGTTTTGTGTCCCAACATATGGTCTATTCTTGATAATATTCCATGTGTACTTGAGAATAATGTATATTCTGTTGCTTTTGGATAGAATGTTCTGTATAAATCTATTAAGTATATACACCTGGTCTAATGAGTCATTTAAGGCCAATGTTTCCTTGTTGACTCTCTGTTCAGATAATCTACTCCAGGGGTCCCCAAACTACGGCCCCCTGAAGCCATTTATCTGGCCCCCGCCACACTTCCGGAAGGGGCACCTCTTTCATTGGTGGTCAGTGAGAGGAGCATAGTTCCCAATGAAATACTGGTCCGTTTGTTGATTTAAATTTACTTGTTCTTTATTTTAAATATTGTATTTGTTCCTGTGTTGTTTTTTACTTTAAAATAAGGTATATGCAGTGTGCATAGGAATTTGTTCATAATTTTTTTTTATAGTCCGACCCTCCAACAGTCTGGGGGACAGTGAACTGGCCCCCTGTGTAAAAAGTTTGGGGACCCCTGATCTACTCATTGTTATAAGTGAAGTGTTAAAGTCTCCTCCTATGGTTGTATAGTTATTTCTCTCTTTGTATATGTTAATAATTGCTTTATATACTCTGGTGTTCTTAAATTGGGTGCAAATATATTAATAAAAGTTATGTCTTCTTAATGCTTGTCCCCTTTATCATTATATAATGTGCACTTTGAACAATTTAATAGAATAAAGTTATGTATTACAGGCCAATGGTTATTTACTTATCACCTTTTGGGGTCAATTATAAAGCATAAAGAATGCTCCCCAATGTTGGGGTCATGGTCAGCCATATAGCTCAGATCTTGTAGTGTCTGTTTAGAAGAGAGAAGGCAGATGTTAAACTAGAAGCAGAGACAGATAATGGCTCTTTCAGCTTCACTTTCCAGAAAAATAATTGGGAAAATATTCAGTATTAGCTTCAAAAGGAATAAGCTTGCCCACCAACAAAGGCAGCTTGTCTTTTACCCAACAATATTATGTAATCCTCTGTAAAACATATGATTGCAATTGGACTGTGAATAAAAGAGAGGTGGAGTGAACATGATGGTCTCCACATACCTGACACATAAAGTGTGGCCCACATTTTTGAGGCTTGGTGCTGAATATTTTCCATGTGTCGTTTCAGATTCCCTTTCTGCCCTGCTGCAAACCCAGAAGGTTGATATATATAGAATCTTTCAAGGGGTTCCTTTGATATCTGACTTCCCATTAAGTTCAGACAATGGAAGTCTCTGGCAAGAGGACAAATGGTAGGAGAAGAGTTCCAGGGAACCCAAGGTTCCATAGAGATACCACAGGGGTTTCTAGGGGGTGAAGAGAGCTGAGTAGTTGGGGTTCCAGGTCTGTGGCAGCCCCCACTCTTAGCCACTCAAATTGCTCTTTATTTTCCAAATCAGGTTCTATATAGCATTTAATATTTTAAAGGCAGAAGGTATGAGTCTGTCACTTAACAAATGGGAAAAAAAAAAAAAAAGAAATGGGAACCACGGTTCCTCTTTCCTCTCTTTTATCTACTTAGTATCCTAGGGTTTACAGGTTGCTGTGGCCAAGAGTCATCTCATGATTCTTTTTTCCCTATTTTACTGCCACTCACAGAATGGAGGTAGAACTGCAAAATTACTCCAAAGCTGAACATCTCAAAGTTGAAGCAACCCTAGTCATCATCTATAATCTTCTGATATGTTACAAAATTCTTCATAAAGGAGCAACCATTCTCTGTTTGAATACCTCCAAGGACAGGGATTTCTCTATCAAACAAGAGCAGCTCTTATCATTCAACAGCTCCCATTATTAAAATATCTGCTATTATATCATCCCAAGTTCTACCTCTATATAACTGGGGACATTTTGTCTTAGACATATGCAAAGTGAGTCTACATGGCAATACTTCCAACTTTTAAAAACAGCTATTAAAAAGTAAGTTTTTTCTCCAATCTAAAATTTCTACTGAAGATTTTACTATCCTTATATGACTCCTTGTTTATCCAAGTCCACTTTAAGAAGAATAAAACTAGAATAATTTTGTTGTAGTGTGTCCAAGAAAAGAAGAACTAGCCTAGATACCACACTACTATTAGAAGAGCCTAAACTGTTATTACCTTATTCTTAGCAGCCCCATCACACTTAGGGTTCACTTACAGACTGTGGTAAATAAACAAAATTCTGCTTTTGAGCCATCCATATTCCTCTATTTTGTTCGCAGCCAAATTGAGGGTTTTTTGTTTGTCTGTCTGCTTGTTTTTGACAAAATGTAAAATTCAATATTTATTCCTATTCTATTTCATTCTACCAGTTTTAGTACATGATATAGCTTGTTGGAATCTCTCTCTTTTTAAAATTTTGATTCTATTCTCCAACACAGTTTTGTGGCATACCCACCATTAATAAACATAAGCTTAATTTATAGTGCTTTACTTCAACTACCATCCAAATCATGAAGTTACCTATCACTGCCATATTACATCTATGTAACAGATTAGACAAATATATAAGAAAATGATTGGAAATATACCCCATTAATTGTTGAAGGAAATAAATAATCAAACCTTAAATTTTAAAAAGACACCATTACCATCATGACATTCGAAGTAAAGATTAGGCCTTTATTAAAAGAGATATCCTAACTGGTGGTTGCACAGTGAGTACAGCATCAACCTAGCATGCTGAGGTTCCAGGTTCAAAACCCTGAGGCCAGCTTGAGTGCAGGTTCGTCCAACTTGAATGGAGGCTCACTGTATTGAGCACAGGGTCATGGCTTGAGTGTGGGAGCATAACATGATCCAAGGATTGCTGGCTTGAGCCCAAAGGTTGCTGGCTTGAAGCCAAGGTTGCTGGCTTGAACAAGGAGTCACTGGCTTGGCTGGAGCTCTCTAATATGAGAAGCAATCAATGAACAACTAAGTATTAAAACTATGAATTGATGCATCTCATCTTCTTTCCTATCTCTCTCTCTCTAAAGAGAGAGATAAAGCCCTAAGAAACTAGGAAATGTTAGTCAATGAGCTGAATCTGCTGTGAGGAACAGGCAAAGGCAGGAGCAGAAATGTTACTCTCAGACCCTCAGGGCATGACAGTATCAGGTAAAACAGCAGAGAATGCTGTCTTGATCCTTTCTAATCCACTATGGTTCCAGAAAACAGATGATTGGATTGAACTAAAAAACTGGCACTAGGTGGGGCAAAGAGGAAACAAAGAGACTTTTGTCTCCAAAACAGGATGGAATGATCTGTCTCCGGCCCAAATATGCATTGATAATAACCAGAAAAGTTTCATTAGCTACAGAAGGGGTCAGGCATTAGAAGAGACCCGAGAAAATCAAAGCAGTGAGGACTAGAGCAGTGGTCCTCAACTCCTGGGCCACAGGCCGGTACTGGTCCGTGGGCCATTTGGTACCAGTCCGCAGAGAAAGAATAAATAACTTACATTATTTCCGTTTTATTTATATTTAAGTCTGAATGATGTTTTATTTTTAAAAAATGACCAGATTCCCTGTTACATCCATCTAAGACTCACTCTTGATGCTTGTCGCGGTCATGTGATACATTTATCCATCCCACCCTAAAGGCTGGCCGTGAAAATATTTTCTGACATTAAACTGGTCCATGGCCCAAAAAAGGTTGGGGACCACTGGACTAGAGGGAATATAAGAAAAAGAAAAAAGGAAATTCTCTAAACTCTGGTATTTTATTTTTAAAATATCTAGAACCAAGTTTTATTTCTGACACTACTATAGACTGTAAAGACGCATCAGCAAACAGAATAAAACTCCATCTTTATAGTGCTTACATTCTATGGGAGGGAGACAAACAATAAACAAATATGGCAGGCAGCACAAGGTAAATGTAGAAAAATAAAGTAGGGAAAGTGGGGGTAAAGAGAGTGTTGTGCAATTTTTTACAGGGTGGTCAGAAAGACCCCTGTAATAAGGTGATTTTTGAATCATTAAAGGAAGGATATCCTCTAACATACTCATAGCCCTGGTTTTATTATCTAGTGAAGAAAAAAAAACAGACAAAATAAGTTGGACTATACGTAAGAGACAAAAGAGAAAGCATGGAGTAATAAAAACTTGATTAGATGTGCATCTCCAAGTATTTTCCCTCTAAGTGAGTTTCCTTTTACATATATTGCTGAAGATACATTATGGGGATAGGAAAAAGAAGTTGATAAAATTCAATATCATTTCATGATTTTAAAAAAAAACTCAACAAATTAGGTACAGAAGAAATGTGCTTCATTATAAAACCCATATATGACAAACCCAGAGCCAACATCATACCCAATGGTGAAAAGCTAAAATCTTTTCTTCTAAGATCAGGAACAAAACAAGAATGCCCACTCTTACCACTTTTATTCAAATAACATTAAAAGTCTTAGCTAGAGCAATTAGGCAAGAAAAAGAAATAAAAGTCATCCAAATCTGAAAGAGCAGTAAAATTGTGTTTGTTTGCAGATGACATGACCTTAAATACAGAAAACCCTAAAGAATATACCAAAAAACTGTAAAAACTAATAAATGAATTGAGTAAAGTTTCAGGATATAAAATCAACATATAAAAATAAGTTATATTTCACCCTGGCCGGTTGGCTCAGTGGTAGAGCGTCGGCCTGGTGTGCAGGAGTCCCAGGCTCGATTCCTGGCCAGGGCACACAGGAGAAGCACCCTCCCCCTTTCCTTCCTCTCTGTCTCTCTCTTCCCCTCCCACAGCCAAGGCTTCATTAAAGCAAAGTTGGCCCGAGCGCTGAGGATGGCTCTGTGGCCTCTGCCTCAGGTGCTAGAATGGCTCTGGTTGCAACAGAGTGACACCCCAGATGGGCAGAACATCGCCCCCTGGTGGGCGTGCCAGGTGGATCCCGGTCAGGCACATGCGGAAGTCTGTCTGACTGCCTCTCCATTTCCAACTTCAGAAAAATACAAAAAAAAAAAGTTATATTTCTATATACTAACAACATACTATGCAAAAAAGACATTAAGAAAACAATCCCATTTATAATATCTACTGAGCTAAAAGATCTGTGCACTAAAAACTATAAAACATTGATGAAAGAAATTGAAGAGGATACAAATAAATGAAAAGATCATCCATATTCATGGATTGGAAAAATTAATATTGTTAAAATACCCATTCTACACAAGGCAACCTACAGATTTACTAAATCTCTATAAAAATCCCAATGGCATTTTTCAAAGAAATAGAAAAAGAACTATCATAAAATTCATATGAAACCTCAAAGACTCTGAACAGTTAAAGCAATCTTGAACAAGAAGACAAAGTTAGATGCATTATACTTCTGGGTTTTAAACTATATTACAAAGCTTTTGTAATCAATATTGTATGATATAAAAATAAAAACAAACACATACAGAAACAGAATAGAGAGCCCAGAAATAAACCTGTAAATATAAAATCAACTAGTTTTTGACAAAGGCGCCAAGACTATATAATATGGAAAGGATAGCCTCTTCAGTAAATGGTGTTGGGAAAACTGGATATCTACATACAAAATAATAAAATTGGACCTCTATAGTACACCATACACTCAACCATACAACCAACTCAAAATGAATTAAAGACTTAAACAGACACCTTATATTTGTTCCTCTTTATACCCTTCCCCCCACCATATACAACATAATCAATAGTTCAAATGCTATAGAAATGTTTAACTGAAACCTATGTACTCTTATTGATCAATGTCACTGTGTTAAAGTTAACTTTCTAAATAAAATTAAAAAAGATTCTTTTAAAAAAGACAAACTGAGATCTGAAACCATAAAACTCCTAGACATAAAGGGTAAAACGTTTTGACATTGGTCTTGGCAACAATTTTTTGAATATAACAACAAAAATACAGGCAACAAAAGCAAAAACATTATACTCAATGGGCAAAAGTTAAAAGCAATTGTCTTAAGATCAGGAACAAGACAAGGTGCTCCTTTTCACCACTCTTATTTGACATAGTTCTGGAAGTTCTAGCCACAGCAATCAGACAAGAAAAAGAAATAAATGGTATCCACATTGGAAAAAAAGAACTCAAACTGTCATTATTTGCTGATGACATGATACTTTACATAGAAAACCATAAAGTCTCAGTCAAAAAAACTACTAGACCTGATAAATGAATTTGGCAAGGTGGCAGAATATAAAATTAAAATTCAGAAATTAGTGGCATATTTAGACACCAACAATAAACTGTCAGAGAAATTAAGGAGACAATCCCATTCACTATTGCAACAACAAATTAAAGTACTAGGAATAAATTTAACCAAGAAGGTAAAAACCTTGTACTTGGAAAATTATAAGACATTAAAAAAATAAACCAAAGATGATACAAACAAGTGGAAACATATACCATGTTCATGGATAGGAAGAATTAACATCATTAAAATGTCCATACTATCCAAAGCAATCTATAAATTAAATGCAATTACTATTAAAATATCAATGGCATACTTCACTGATCTAGAACAAATATTCCAAAGATTTATATAGAACAAAAAAAGAACCCAAATAGCCTCAGCAATCTTGAAAATGAAGAATAAAGTGGGAGGTATCACATTTTCTGGTATCAAGTTGTACTACAAGGCCATTGAAATCAAAACAGCTTGCTACTGGCATAAGAACAGGCATACAGATCAATAGAACAGAACAGACAACCCAGAAATATATTCATGCCTTTTTGGTCAACTAATATTTGACAAAAGAGGCAAGAATATACAATGGAGTAAAGAAAGTCTCTTCAATAAATGATGTTGGAAAATTGGACAGGTACATGCAAAAATATGAAACTACTCTACCAACTTACATCATTCACAAAAATAAACTCAAAATGGATAAAAGACTTAAATGTAAGTCATGAAACCATAAAAACCTTGAAAGAAAACATAGGCAGTAGACTCTCAGACATTGCTCATAGCAATATTTTTGCTGATATATCTCCATGGGCAAGTGAAATAAAGGACAAAAATAAACAAATGGCACTATATCAAACTAAAAAGCTTTTGCACAGCAAAAGACATGGTTAACAACAGAAAAAACAACCCACTCAGTGAAAGAACATATTTGCCGAAACATCTAGTAAGGGATTAATAACCAAAATTTACAAAGAACTTCTAACACTGAACACCAGGAAGGCAAACAATCTAATTAAAAATATGGGCTAAGGACCTAAATAGACACTTTTCCAAAGAGGACATATAGATAGCCAATAGGCATATGAAAAAATGTCCAATGTCACTAATCATCAGAGAAATGAAAATTAAAACCACAATGAGATATCACCTCACACCTGTCAGAATGGCTTTCTCTAACAAATCAACAAACAAACAAGTGCTGGCCAGGATGTGGAGAAAAGGGAACCCTTTGACACTGCTGGTAGAAACACAGACTTGTGCAGCCACTATGGAAACAGTATGGCATTTCCTCAAAAAATTAAAAATGAAACTGCCCTTTGACCTAGCCATCTCACTTTTAGGAATATATTCTAAGAACCCCTAACACAAATTCAAAAGAAGATATGCACCCCCATGTTTATTGCAGCATTGTTTGCAATAACTAAGATCTAGAAACAGCCCAAGTGTCCATCAATGAATGAGTGGATAAAAAAGCTGTGGTACACTATGCAGCAGTGAAAAGGAAGGAAATCTTACCTTTTGTGACAGTGTGGATGGACCTGTAGTTATTATGCTAAGTGAGATAAGCTGGCGGAGAAAGAAAAATATATGATCTCACTCATATGTTGAATCTAATGAACAAAGTGAACTGAGGAACAGAATAGAGGCAGGGGCAGGCCACCAGGAGCAGAGGGACAGCTGTCAGAGGGAAGGGGGTTAGGGGATGGGATCAGAGAAGGTGAAGGAATTAGTGAAAATTATAAATACATAACACATAGATATAGATAACAGGACAGCAAATCCCAGAGGGAAGGGGGGAGGGATCCAGAGGGAGGAGGACAAAGGGGGTGCAATGGGGGACACATTGTGGGGGGTTGAGGGTGCTATATTGAGTGGGACACTTGAATACATGTTAACACAATAAATTAAAATTTTTAATAAAACAAAAATAAATAAATAAACCTTATTTCTTTCTTCC